>NW_019154096.1:48304668-48917222 GCF_002288905.1 Enhydra lutris kenyoni
AAATAAAAAAAAAAAAAAAAAAAAAAAACGAAAAAACAGTAAAAAAAATTTTTTTTTGGATAGTGACAGACAAAAAAATACACTATCTGTAGTGGTGCCATTGCACATCCAACTCTTGATTTCAGCTCAGATTGTGATCTCAGGGTCGTGAGATCAAGCCCTGCACGGGGCTCCATGCTCAGTGGGGAGTCTGCTTGGGATTCTCTCATTCTCCCTCTGCCCCTCCCCCCACTCTCTCTCTCAAATAAATTAAAAAAAAAAAAAAAGAAAAAGAAAATACACTATCTATAGGTGATACTACAGGAGGTTTGCCCTTATGATAAGGCTCACCCTTACCAACTCCTTAAGGGCAATGGTTAACATCCTGATCTGAACACAATGAATGCTCAATAAAGCTACAGTAAATAAATGTATTTAAGAGGAATTTTTATTTACTTCATATGCTTTTAAAATTATCTCTTTAGAAGAGCTGTCTAAGAAGCTAAAAGGAACCAGCGAACAAGGCTTTGGGCTAAGTCACTGATTGAGAAGGAGGACGTGCTTCCAAATCTGCCTTGAATAATTAGCACCATTTCCTAACCCGGGTAGGAGCCAACTGTATCCATTCCTGAGACTGCAGAGACAGGAGCCCGTCTGCCACGGACAGCACACTTATACACCATGGCAGGTCTCGGAAATGGAACAACTATGACAAGTCATTTACTGGATAGCTGTGTCCCATGAAGGCCTCAGGAGGCCAGGCATGCTGGCAGCTCTGGCCTGGCACGCACAGGGCTATGCCAAGGGGAGACAAGCATGGCAGGGGTGGAAGGCTTAGTGGGGCTGCTCAGAGACACCTCAAGGCCTAGAAAGACAGGGTCTGCAGAGAGGAAGACGTCACCTCTGACTCAGTTAACATTTCAGGAGTGGGTGCAATTCTCAGCCCTCAGGAACAGGGGCCAGAGGATCACTGAGAAGCGGGGTGGCAACCAGGCTGGCATTTGGAATCCACAGGCTCCTTGTAAGGCCTGGGAGCACCTTCGCAGGAGACAGGCCCAGGGGAGAGTGGTCCCCACAAGGAACATGGTCCTGCCGCATTTGTTTGAGCAGCACAGCTTGCTTTAAAACAAAGTACTGCTCCGTTCCATGGAGCATGTTGATATGAGACCATAAACAAACCACAAATCTTTCTGAATTCGGAAAGATTGTGTAACAATCCTATGTAAAAAAAAAAAAAACAAAACAAACCCCAAAACACTCTTCACATATCGCCTGAATTAAAACAGGGTCTATTCTATCATCGAAATGGCAGAGTAGCCACAGGGAGAGGAAGGAAGAAAGACCAGGGAAACAGCTTAGGGAAAGATTTGAGTAAAATTATCCCTCCTCCAAGCTGTCCAACCTCAGGGGGTTTTCCTCTGCAGGCTCGCGTGAGGTGGAGGAGGCTGGGGCTTCTGTCTGCCCGCTTGGGGCTGCTGGTGGGGCTGGCCGCAACTACCTGACCATCATCCGAAAGGCTCGAGTTGCTGGAACTCTTACAGGAAATTAATGGAATAAACCCAAGAGTGCACTCTTCTCTTGACTATCCTATTCCAGAGTTTTTAACACACAGGCTCAGACCTTCTCTCCCTTACTCAGGGCTGAACAGAGTCCCTCTTTCAGAACATCTCCATGTGCCTTTCAGACCTAGAAAACACTGGGCTTACATCCCCTGTCCCCTGGTATAGAGAGACCATCTTCATCCTATGCGTCTGCGACCCTTGACCCTCCACTTTTCACTCACTCCGGTCCTCACAGAGCTTTTCCAGAGCTGGCCAAAAGTGCGACTCAGAACCCAGCCCATCCCTTAGCCGGGCAAACTGGAAGTCCCAAGTGTAGACTCAAGAACAGGTGCCACTCACCCGTCCCAACCCCCTCCTTGGGCACATGCCTACCTGGGGCTTGTCGGAAGGAAGGTTGGGATGCACACTTCTGTAGCCCTTGGCGGCAAGTGAGGAGGGCTGGGCGTTTCCATTGGCATCCGCATTGGAAGAAAGCCTCCACTCATCTGAGAGATGGGGGGGAAAAAGAAAGAAACCCCTCACTCAGAGGAACACTCCCTGCTCCCCTCTAACCAAAGTCCCAGGCCGAAGATGGAGCAGAAAGAATGCGAGAGAAGTCCTACCTGCTGAGGGAGTCTCTGAGTCCAGAACTACGTGTGGTGCAGAAAGGAGGAAAACAAAGAGAAAAGGGGGCAAACAGAAACGGTTACACTTGCAGGAAACAAGCATGTACCGCAGAGAGAGAGGAAACTCCAGCACCCCGTTGCCAGACACAAAATGCCCTCAGTCACGACGGCCTAATTACCATAGGAACCCACTCTAACCCATGATGTGCTCACAGGCGCTGACCTTTGAGAACACAAGGCTCACATTCACAGTAATGAAGAAACAATTGTTCCTTGACATTCTTATTTTACGGACAAAAAGGCAACAGAACTCTCTCCTGCCTGGTCGCTAGTAACTCCCATTCCCCTTCTCCAGTCCTGCTGTGGGCTCGGAATGACCTCTCCTCATTAGCAGGCCGCGCTCCTGGACACGGGCGAGGAAGATAAGCAGTTTTTCGGTGGCGACTGGCGCTGGGCTAGGGGGGACAGCATGATTTAAGCCCAGAGGTATTCGCTGTGATAAGGACTTTTTTTTTTCCCTCCCTGTCTGCTTTTCTTCTTTCCACTTAAATGAGCCACATAAACAATTTAAAATCGAATCACCCTGAGTTTTCATCATGCTACAAGGCACCCTTGTCTCCCTGT
This sequence comes from Enhydra lutris kenyoni, assembly GCF_002288905.1. Lineage (NCBI taxonomy): Eukaryota > Metazoa > Chordata > Mammalia > Carnivora > Mustelidae > Enhydra > Enhydra lutris. The sequence continues at coordinate 48,307,439 of NW_019154096.1, forward strand.
AGCCAGCTACCACCCCGCCCTCCCAGCCAAGCCAGGCACATCTGAGAGCCCCCTCATACCAAGAGGCAGCAAAGCAGGGGTTACCAGCTTGGCCGGGAAAGCAGCTGGACCTCAGCTCAAATTCTGGATGCACTGCCAATGGGCTCTGTGACCCTGAGCAAATTCCAAGCTTATTTTCCCATCTGAAAAGTGGGGCTAATGTTACCCCGGCTTCCTGAGTGTTGCTCTAAGGATTAATGACAGAATGCATGAGAAATGCTTAGCATGGGGCCTGCCAGAGCTCAGTGTTTGCTATCATCTTCTGCATCATCTCATGTCTATGCTCTCTCCTCCACCTAGCCCAGAGGTCAGCACACTCTTTCCGCAAAAGGCCAGACAGGGAGTATTTTCGGCACCGTGGGCCATGTGGTCTCCGTCGCAACTATTCAACCCTGCTGTCCTAGCACAAAAGCAGCCACAGATCATAGGTACATGAATGAGTGTGGCCGTGTTCCAAAGAATTTTTATTTATGGGCCCTGAATTCTGAATTTCATATAATTAACATAGGCATCTAATACCATTCCTCTTGTGATTTTCCTTTTATCCATTTTTTCCCAAGAACCATTCTTAGTTCATAGGCTGTACAAAGATAGGCATGGGCCGGGTTTAGCCCACAGGCCGGTTTGCCAACTCCTGAACTAGCCCATCCCTTAACTTCCTTCTTTGTGCCCTACCTACTCTTACCTTCCAAGAGAGACGGACACAGCCGCTCTCACAGCCCCAGCCCCATCTCCATGGGGCTCCCTCAAGAGGTGGGCTTTCCAGGTGTCAAGCTGAGATCGATCAATGTCACGGACCATCAACCTAAGTGCCAGACGCTGTTAGTCACTTTTGTACCTATTTCATATTTGATTTCGTCACCCAACAGGTCTGCGGGGGAGATGATCCTTCTACCTCATGGATGAAGAAACAGAGGACAAGGGACTTGCCCAAAATCACACAGCCAGGAAACACAAAGTAATCAGTCTGGGTCTCCGGAATCCAGGGAGGCATCTGCCCACCACTGTCAGCCACCAACCCCACCATCAGCCACCAACATTCCAGGGAAGTGCTGGGAGCCAAAAGGTGGAGGAACAGGAGGCAAGGGCAGAGGTCAAGGTTTCAGGTGATCTGTATCCCAGCACACCAGTCTGGCTTCATCAGAATCAGCGGAGTGCCCACTAGAACGGATTGTCCCGCCGCTGCCGGCGTTCCCCACTCCGTAGATGGGAGGTAAAGCCTGGGACTTGACATTTCTAACACGTTTCCCCGGTGATGCTAAGGCTGCCAGTCCATAGTCCACACTTTGAAAACCATGATAAAAGGAATACCCAAAGAACATCTGGGGTGCCTAGGTGGCTCAGTCATTAAGCGTCTGCCTTTGGCTCAGATCATGATCCCAGGGACCGGGGATCAAGCCCTGCATTCGGCTCCCTGCTTGGGGGGAAGCCTGCTTCTCCCTATCCTGCTCCCCCTCTCGCTGTCTCTCTCTGTCAAATAAATAAATAAAATCTTTAAAAAAAAAAAAAAACCACCATCTTTTTTCTAGAGAACTGTTTTCTGTTAACTTTTAACTACTCAAGTATCCATTGTTGCTTCCTTTCCCCTCTAAAACAGTTTTTACAGCACGTTTCGGTTGTGTTCCCCTTCAGCAGGCTGCTTGCTGCTCACATTTCTGCCACCCCCGTCCGCACAATCCACAGGTTGTCTCCTCTTTCCGATCACACAGCTGGGGACTCTACAGGACTTGAGTTCCATGCACATTACTGCAATGTACTGGCTCCTGCGACTGGAGGCAGGCTGCCAACCACTGTGCATTTCCTTTTTCTCATCTATGAAGTAAGATCTTTACTCCATGGACACCTCACAGGCTTGCTGAAGATCCAGAGATCAGGCATGTGGAGGATCCTAAAAATGACCATTTTTAACACTCACTGTTATAGCATCCATCCAGGTTCCTGGCCCAGGGATTGCCCTCCACATGGCAGGCCCTCAACCACTAGGTGACACAATGTGACCGTGGTCCCCACCCCCTGTATCCATCGACTTTTGCTCTGTCTTCCTTTCTAAGTTCTCTCTTGTCCACCCCTGTCAAGTCATCCCATCCAATGTGTTAGATCGACACACATACTGAACCTCAATGGTTTGGAGCAAGGGGTTACCCCGTGAAGGACGCGGGCGTTCTACATGGATGTGGCGGCACATTGTTTCGCGTGCTCTTTAGTTTTTGGTTGGTTTGCGTCTATTCTGGTGGCGCCGAGAAACAGATGTCTGTCCCTCCACAGCACTGGTCGTGAAGGGACTGCCATTCTGGCATCAGACGGCCCAGTCCAAGTCCTTGCTAACTGCACATCCCGCAGCGAAGGACAGCTTTGCCTAGGAAAGGGGGGCTTGTCTGCTTCTTTTGAGTCATGAGGACCAAATAGGAATCTGTGGCGTGAAGCAAGTGCTTTAGTCAACCTGGACTCCAAAGCATAAGGAAGAAAAGATTCCCCACACAGAGAAATAAGTCAGAGCTGTTGACAGCGGCTATTCGATAAATAGCTTTGAGAACATAATATCCTTGGGATCAACCCTCTTTTTCGTCTTATTCCAAGTCATTAAAACTGTTCCCCTCTCCCTGCCCCAGAAAAGGCAGTTCCCAGGACCTCTCTGGGCATTCCTCTCTTCCTTACCAAAGGAGGCCTGAATTCCCAACATCATCATCCTGTTACCTCGTCTTCTGAACTTTCGAGGTGGGCAGTGGCTCACAGCCATTTGGACCTGAGTGCAGCAGGTGAGGCCTGATGTACATAATTATCAATTATTAACTCTTGGTTGAGGAGGCTGTCAAAAATGCTTCTTTCACAAAGCGTTACCTCACCGCTCCTGGAAGGGGAGGAAGGCCTAGGAAAGTTGGATTCTAGATAGGTTTTGCAGCCCTGAAGAGACTCCGTCTTTCCAGGACAAGTATAATTTCTTTTATCTTTTCCTCTATCTCTTCTTTACACATAACCTTTTGTGGCCTGTGGCCACAGTCTCCTGATATGTTCTTTTATCTCATTCTGTGCTAATTTCATTTTGGTCAACTTTAAAGTTGTGCTGCTGATCAGTTCTTCTTGGGATCTCAGGACAACTGGGTCAGATTCCACATGGTCCAGCAGAGTATCCAAGAATTAGAGGATGTGTTCAAAGTGGGCCTAATAGTGTTCCAAATCTCATTTGTGTTTATTTCTTTTATTCTAGTTGTGTGATAAAGAACAACCTTACCCCAAAAGAGGTCTGACTTTGCTTTCTGACTTCTGGTAGTTAATCTCTAAACCATTGGAATGTCATCCCAATGCGGTCTTTGTGCCAGATCAATAACGTGACTTTGGGGGGGGGGGCGCTCTGAGCCATCAAAATCTCAGCCTCCTAATGGACTGGAGAGTGAGGATCAGCTATGGGAGCAATGGATAAAAATTCTGGACACAACAGCTCAGGAGAACTTCCTGGTTGACAATACTTGGAACATACTGTCATACCTCAGTGCTGGGAACTAATGCATCCTGACTCCCTAGAGAGGTCAATAAAAGGCCCATGCTTGGTTCTTCCTTAGAGCCCATGTTGGGCTTCTTCTCTTGGCTGATACTAATCTGTATCCTCTCCCTGTAATAAACCACAACCATGAGTACAACCATGAGTATAATAGCTTTCAATGAGTTCTTGGAGTCCTAGCAAATCATGAAACCCAAGGGTAGTTTTGAGAATCCCTTCACCTAGTATTTGGTGTCAGAAGTGAGGGTGTTCCTTATCTGAGGGGAGCATCTGCATCCTAGAGATCGATTGGGAAGCCCGGGCTTCGGGTGAAGGCACTAACCTCTGCCTCTGCCTCTAGACTTCCAGCCTCCTACCTCCAAGTCCTGGGCCCAAGCTGTGGCTGTCAGCCCAGCCGTCCCTCCCACAGACCACAACCCAAGTCCTTCTGTCTTGCCCATTTCTCCTGCCTAATGGGGTTTTGGGGAATTTGGGAGTTTTCCATAAGCTGACCCTTTTACTAACAGAGCCCTTAAGAGACTCTTGATAGAAACCAAAGACCTTCCTTCAGCTCCGAGTAGGTTTTTCCCTTGATTCCAACCCAAAAGATTATGTACGTTTCTAGTTTGGCCAAATTTGTGGATGGCTTCCCACCCTTTCCCATCTACATTCTTAGTCCTATGTTAGCTTTATGTCTCAGAAATGGTGAAATGTACATCAGTCCAATAAAATATGAAATAAGAAACAAAAAAAGGGAAGTGAGGGTATCCTCAGGGCTCCTGGGTGGCTCAGTTGGTTAAGCATGTGACTCTTGATTTCAGCTCAGGTCATGATCTCAGGGCTGTGAGACTGGGCCCCATGTTGGGCTCCATGTTCAGCAAGGAGTCTGCTTGGGATTCTCTCTCATCCTCTCCCTCTGCCCTTCCTTCCCTCATAAATTTAAAAAAAAAATCTTTAAAAACAAAAGTGAGGGTGTTCTCTTATGGAAACTTTTCCTTCCGACTTCTTACTTTGGCAGTCATTCTTGCACAGGCATTCATAAGGAGGATTCTGAGTTATTGGGGGTAAAGAGAGTCTTTAACTGGTCCCATGTCAATTTTCTCATGATAACTTTTTGCTACTGCCATTTCTAGAGTGCAAACCTGAGAGTCAAACCAGAGAAAACGTGCTGGTACAGTTCCAAAGCTAACAATGTGGTAAGGACCAGGCAGGAAGGACTGAAGCAAACTGCACAGAATTAACACAAATGGAAGGGGTGAACTGGATTTTGGCTTGTGGGTCAGAACACAGGGATTGATGGTCTTTGGGCTATACTAGACAGGAAGCTCCACGTCATACCCAGCAATGCACTGGGCTCCCTGTCTCTTCTAGAGTAACTAACACCTGACCTGGGGACATGTTACCCTGAGCCAAAAGAGCCAATACCCACACCTGGCCAGGCAAATGATATCAAGAAGCAGGGATAAGGTAATGGGAGTCAGCACTAAGATTACTGCAGTTCTTTCCAGATGCTTCTGATCCAAAAATGAAGGTCCACATTCAGAGTTTAGGAGGTTGGTCAGGAAGCCGTGGCTGGTGATCCAGTGTTAAGCTACCACTTGAGGGCCGGAGTCTGGAGGGTGGGTTTAAACTGGGCAAGTCCAAGGGCTCGTCCACAGGCTCGATCTCACTCCACCTCAGAAAGGACCTCCATCCTCCCAGTGTTCATCTGGATGCACGTGGTTCCCAAATCCACACCCCGAACTCTGAATTTCCAAGTGTCTGTTAAAAACTTCCTCCTAGAAGTCCTGCCCTTGCCTCGAAACTCAGTGTGGCAAATAATGGAATTCAACATCCCTTTCTCTCCCTTCATAAACCACTGTCTCCATGAACACCACAGCCACTCTCCCGGTCACACAGGGGAGGCAGCAGGGAGTCCCACCTCTCCATGCTCCTCACACATACCACACGGGGTCCTGCCACTTCGCTCTTCGAAACGCACATCCACCCTGGCCCCCATTCCTCATTCCCACTGCATTCACGGCCTCTAGCTAAAATTATGGGAAGGCTTTCCCAGGCCTCCGGACGTGCACAACTGCCATAGGAGCTGCCATCAAAGAAAACCTGCAGTGTGCCCGGCTGGGTGCTGAATCTTGGCGTGAAGGAGCTCACTGGACTCCAGCACCTCTACTGAGGTCCTTCCATGTCACAGATGAGGAAACTGACGCTCGCGGAGGTTGAACGAGTCGCCCACATCACAAAGATGGTAAGTGGCGAAGCTGAGCCTTGACAGAGGGCTGTGTCACTACGAAACTAGACCATGTCTCACAGGACGAGGGAGGTGAAGCAAGGACAAGGAACAGGAGATGCGTCTGAAATGGGGGTGTCAATGGGTCACGTAAGCAAAGAAGGTGCTGGGCAGTAATACAAGCCTGGAGCTTCCAGTCTGGGCAACTGCTCAGCAACCTGCGGGCCTGCAGGGAGGGAAGGTGGTGGTAAAGCCAGGGAGCGAGGCATTGAGGAGGCAGACGGAGCAGCTCAGGGACAGACGCTGGCCCCAGTGATAAGGGAGAGAGTGGACGCTACCTGACATCAGCTGTCTGGGAGGGCACTAAGAGGAGGAAGCATGGAGGAGACACCTGTTGCCTCATATTTGGGCTGTGTCTGGGCTGGACCTGGCTGCCTGTCGAGGCGCAGGGACTCCCAGGCTCTGGGACAAAACTGGAGACTGGGGCCGGGGAGGGGGGGCAGGGTGAGGAAGCAAGTTGCCATCCAGAGGCTCAGGTTCACGGAGCTGAGAGGGATGAGAAGAGGGCTGGGAACCACACGGACACAGACAGTCAGGCGCCAGCAGGACACTGGCCAGTGAGCAGTACTGTAAGAGGACAGGATCTCCAGCTGGAAGGTCCCATCTCTAGAGCCCCATCCTTCTTCAAGTTAACAGCAGCGTTAACTCATTTCAGCCTCTTTGGTACTCTTCCCTCTACCCAAACCCAGCTTGTGCCTTTCACCCAAACTGCCCTGGGATGTAATCTTGAATCTGTCCTTGGTGAATGGGATTCTGTTTGTGTCAGGTTAATTCCCCAAAGTTCCCAAGGTCCCAGAGCATGTTGGAAGTCAATACAATCTTGCCCAGGCCCTTCATACTTTACCTCGGAAAGCACGACAGAGGACTAGCAGCCCACGCCTGACTCTTACAGTAAACAGACTTCTGTCTTCATCTGAAGCACCCAGAATTATGCTGCTTTTCCTTCCCTTCTCCCTGTTTCTCACCACAGTTCCCACGGACTACTCAGTGCCCTGCACACAGATGATGCTAAATGAATGTTTGCGACTTGGGAGTCAATGATCTCCACTTACCAGGAGGAAAATAATCTAAGATCGATTTACTGTAGAGGTATGTATGACCGACAGCTCTCCCTTAATTCTTCAGTGTATTCGCATTTTAACACAAGATATTCCTTCACCCAAATTAGCTGTCAGAATTTATAAGATCTAGAATTATTCGGAGGATAGAGAGCTTCCTAAAAGTGCTCAAATCACCGTAAGGTCCTGTAAATCCAAGCCCACAGGAGACCAGTCAGCGCTGTGTGTTAATGCCACCCAACAACCAGGAGGGGGAGCTCCAGGACCCTCTCCTCCCACTCACCCTGCTAATTCCCCCAGCGGTAGGGCCCTGCACTTGATTAAGGTCATTTTATTGAGCCACGGGCTGTAGGTACGGTCTTTTTCTTTCAATTATCCCTGAGGATTCTCTCTTCCCCAAACATCCTTGGGAGCTGGATCTTCCCAGGTAGGCCAGGAGAGGCTGGATGAAGCTAGCCTTAGGAAGAAATGCGTTATGCTTTCACTCCTCGGCCTCACCTTTCCAGGAGGCTAAAGTGGCAGACTGCAGGGGGGCAAAGGCCGGTATAGGTTGAGGGACGTAGGGCCAAGAAGCGACTTTCAGCCTATAGTGCTGGAGGCCACTTATGCCTTCCCTGAGACCAGGGAGAAAGCAGCTCTCCACAAGGCACGACATTACCAGAATGAGTCTCGTGCTCAAACCCTAGCCTGGCTTTGTCCTCAGGCATCTGCCTTGGCGCTAGTTCTAGGCGGCTGGGACAGGAAGTCAGTTTCCAAGATGCCTGGCCACTGACTGGCCCCTTCCTTCAGATTTCCATCTCATCACAAGGTGGGGGGGGGTGCTCCCCACTGCACCCAGGAGTCTGCGTGCCTCACCTCATTTTATCTTCAGTCCCAAGGAAGTGGTCTTCACCCTCACTCCTTTTCTTCCTCCATTTCCTTTAACCCACTGAGCCACCCAGGCGCCCTCTCCATTTCCTTTAGGATGGAAAGAAAAGTCCCCTTCCCTCCAGCAATAGCTCTCAGATGTGATCCCTGGACCTGCAGCATCTCAGCATGACTGGGAATTTGTCAGAAATACAAACCCTCAGACTCTACTTCAGACCTGTCAGTGGGAATAACCATAAATCCTAAAGCCCCAGCCTGGGGCCCAGCATCCTGGCCTTTCACTCCAGGTGATTCTGATGCAGCTCAGGTGTGAGAACCAGCACCCTGTGGAGTGGATTGGGGGGTGAGGGGGCCGGGGCTGCCCCACCCTCAGCTAGCTGTCCCTGGGAAACTTCAGTGTTTCTTAACTCCCAGAACACTTGGGGAGCTCTGGAAAACCCTCTCTAGAGCGGTCACAGTAATCACAGTCATAACCTACTAATAGCGGTTGACCTCTGATGGCTCAGTCCATGCCACTACGCAGGTGCAACACCTTCACACACTCCACGCTCACAGTAATGCTATGAGACGGGTGCAACTATCAAGCCCTTTCTCGAGAGGACACCACTAGGGCCGGGACAGAGAATGTCCTGTCCACAGCTGCACGGCCACAGATACGAACACAGATCTATCGGGTTCCGAAGTCCCAGGTCTCAACGCCACTCTCTAGACACCCCGAATGGTGGAGCCGGATGGGAGATGGGCTGCAGATGGGCTTCTTCTTTGGGCTCCCGGTGCTCCCAGGGTGCAGTGGCCTTGGAAAGGCTCTTCTGATCCTGCTGCTTCAGCTGCCAGGCGGCCTCCCCAGGCCTGAGCCCTGCCCCCCTCCTCTTTCTGGGAGCCAGGTCAGTCAGGCACCTGCATTTCCCAAGCTCCCCTGGTTCCTCCCTGCCTCCACCGCCCCAGCCCTGCTTGGCCACTTACAGCCATCTCGGATGGTCTCTGAGAAACCTAACCTTTAGCCCATCTCACCACTCCCTTCCCACACAGCCTCTGCCCTCAAGAATGTGGTCTGCAGGGCCACCGGGCTGTGATGAGGTTTCTCCTCATCTCCCTGGTCACAGGCTAACCAAGTGGGGCCCACTGCCTCGCCCCTGCCTGAAACAAGTGAGCACGTGTTAGCTCAGGGCACAGCCCAGATGGAACAAGCTGCTGGCTGCTCTAGGGACCTGTGCGAGACTCGGAGACAGCTGGTGAATGCACGCCCTCCCGAGCAGGAGCACAAGGGCCTCTCTCCCTCCCAAAGGGACTCTGAGCCCCTCCCCTAGGCACCGGGGTCACACACCTGGCTTGCTCTCATGCTGCGGGGTTTCCTGAGGGCTTGTGGGGCCGCTGCTCGGGATTTCCCTGTAGGAAGACGAGGCCCGGAGAGTCACCGCTCCCTTCCCCGTGCAGATTTTTGTAGGATCCATGTCTGAAAAGGAAAGATGCAAAAGAGAAGCCTGAATCCGTGGCTCTTGCAGGATTAAAGCAACAGTCAGTTAGCAACTCATAACAGCCAAGGAATGAGATGAACCTGCTTACAGCCACGCCAAGTCTTATGGTCAATGTGATGGTCAATGAGAATTAATTTATGGGTGGAGGAGAGACACGACTCCCATTTCCGGAGGTTTACCACGCATCATGAGGTTCAGGGAGAATGGAGGCAACAGTGAGTTCTGTGTGAGTTATAATTATCAGCTGAAAACATTTCAAAATGAAAGCAGGTTAATTCCTTTCATTAGACGAGGCTTAGGTTGGTGAGTAGACTTCTGACCAATGAGTAGGGAACAATTCAAGAAAGAGTTGATGAGAGATTTCTCCAGCTTCCAGACCATCCTTCTTATGAAAGAGCAAGCTGGAAACATCAGTTGTTCGGGGGAAGAATCAAGTTGTTCTGAGGAAGAATCATCCTCCCTGCAGTTCTCCAGTGGAAAAAGGAAAAGAAAATCTTCTAACCATAAGGCAAGACCCTTAAAATGAAGACAGGATATGCCGCCTGGAGCGAAAGATCACGGGCGAGAGCCTCACACTCCAAACTTAACGAAGAAAATTCACACCAAAGAAAATGACAAGAAGCACCCAATCCTTCAGTGAACAGTGTTCACTGTGCCCCCCACTGAGTCTTCTCTGGGCCCTGATCTTTCCTACAGTTCACAATGGCCTAAGAGCACCCTCAGGGGCATCTTTCCGAATTCCATTGAGAAGGACTTCAAAACAGGATTCCAAAGATCTGGACGCTCATCCTCTAGAAATATCAGGGATGAGGAGTCAAGAAACTGACATAAATCACACAGTTCTAGAAGGCACAGGTTTCCTTCCATTCAGCTCAGCTGAACTGAATGCCACAGTACAGTTTTTCAAATTGCTCAGAGCACAGCCTGGATCTCTGACCTAAAATTGTCAAGACTGGGATTATGGGGTAAGACTTCAGGCGGGCGATGGGCAAGATGGAGGTGCATGTCCCCTCCTCCCCATTCCCACACCAGGACAGCGAGAGGTACGGCCTCCTCTCTCCTCCTTTCCAGTCCAGCAGCCTCTCCAGCAACTTGCACGGAACGACCACTGGTGTTACAGAGGAGAACACATCTGCCCCATCAGCACCTCTTCCCATCGAATGCAAAGCACTGGGAAAATGGATTCTTGGTCCTTTCAGAAGGGAGGAGCTGCAAAATGACAGATCCAGCCTGTCCCAGGCTCCTGGAGGCCCAGCCAGATCATCCCAAGGCCAGAGCGTGCCACTGGGGCAAAGTACCGCTGGGGCCTGACTTGTGCCATTCCACACAGAAGGAAGCCGTGTGTCCAAGCCGGGACCCGACCAGCACCCTTGGTTGGAGAGCAATGGCAGGAAGGGGCTGCAGGTGAACTCGGGGGCTGGGGAGCACAGTGGAGCATCTAGGATTGGCATCTAAAGCACCTGCTTCAAGTTCAGCCCAACTCACAGGCTCCCTGTGTAGGCACATTAATTCTCGGGAGACTGAAGTTTTAAATAAAGTACTGGGAGCTGAAAGCCCCCAGGGAGAGCCAGGTACCATGTGCACCTCCACGTATCACATACCCCATGTACCAGAGCCCCGTGCCTCTGGACTGACCCTTCTCCTAAAGAGAGGACAGGCAAGGCATCTGCCAGTACTTCTCCAGACTCACTAGCTCCCAGGAGAAACACACACACACACACACACGCGCGCGCGTGAGCGCGTGCACAATAAGAAAGGAAACCAGCTAAGGACATGAGAGGGAAGAGCCCCTAAACATGCAAGAGTTAAGCCTCCAAGTCTTTGTTAGAAGGAAAGGAAGGAAAACCATGCATGATCTGCTAATAATTGAAAAAAGAAAAAAGAAACCAACCCAAGGAGAGATACCTGGAGGGAATACCAGGCCTGAAGAGCTTTTCACTGTCTTCACGGGAATTATTTTAACAGCAGAAACAGAGCGCGCACGTAAAGGGTCGGCAGTTGCTGAAAACACAAAAGGGTAAATGGTGCATCCAGAAAGGACATTTGGGAAACACTCAGGCAGCTGAGGAACTGGGCAGGGACAACAGGAGGAAGTCGCCCACACGAGAAGAACAATGGGAAGAGCAGTAGATGTGGTCGTCTCAAACAGCCTGCCTTCTCTCTCCGGAGTCCCCGCCAAGATGGCAGAGCCCCTCCCCCGTCCCCCCCCCCCCCCCCCCCCGCCCCGTCCCCTATACACAGTTGGTCAGTGCTTGTCTGCACCTCCTGCCACACCAGGAACGTGCCAAGGCTCCGGACAAAGAGGTTTCCAGACACGCGAATGGCCTGGCACACAGCAGAAGGGGAGAGCACTTAGGGTCCGAGGGGCCCCTGGGAGAATACTGGGGTGTCTGTGCTGGTGGCAGGGCTGAGAGGAGGAGAACTCCCTCCTTGGGCCCCTGATGAGTGCAGGAGGGAAGGGAACACGCTGGTGAGCTGCCTCCCCACCATCACAACTTCTGGGGTCCTTCCTGTGCCTATTCTGACCACCATGGGCCCCTGTCCCTGAGCAAATCAGAACCTCCATGTGTTGGGCAGCAGAGGGTCTAGCTTAAACCCAGGCTGTCCTGGACAGGAGGCTGCCAGGCATCCAACGCACACTCAAGATTCCGGGCAGCACCCACGTCCACAGTCCAGGATGCTGACCCCCAGGCAGGCCATCGGAGAGCTAGCAGAACAGCCCAGGACATGGCCAGGGCAGCTGTCCTCATGTGCTGGACTCCCCTGCTTCTCCCTCTGAAGTCGTCCCCAGCCCCCCCTGCCCCAGATCCTAGAGCCTCAGAGGTAGCACATTCCCAAACTCCCCTTCGTACCACGTGCAGGGGAGCCTCCCCTCCCCCTGCCTCTCCAGTGGGAGCAAGCAGAGATGGAGCTCAGGCCCTATGGTGCCAGGTCACCCCACTGAGCCCACTCAGACATCTTCTGGCCCCATATCTATGTAATAACTGGGGGATAAGGGCTGCTGGGGAAGCAAGACCGTCACTAGTGCATCAGTATCACGCTGGTGAGCCAGTCAGGGGACAGGAGGGGAGACAGTCCCCTCAGCCACAGAGCGCTCACCTTCCAGTCCCTCACACTGCTGCCTCGTAAGGCAGTCACACAGCACATGGCCACTGATAACTAAGTAGACAGTAACAAGCATGCTGCACATACGGAGATACAAACCCGCTCGCACGACGAGCCCACTGTCTGCTCCTTATGACCACGTGGGAGACTGGCTGGTGGGAGACTCCAGCTACCTCTCACAGAGGAAGAAGCAAGAGGCTCGGTGCGACTCAGAGTCATCCAGCTCCTCAGGGAAGAGGCTGGAGCTCAGCTGTCCTGGCCCATGGCTCAGTGACTTCCCCAGGCCACCACGACGACCTTCAGGTGACATGTGCTGCCTCCTTTCCATACGAGCGCTGCATCTTACTGAGTGGAGAGTAGACGCCATGCCCACCTGCCGCCTTCGCCCACAGCCCTGACGTCTGCTCCGGGGAGGACATCAGCCACAGGGACGGGGCTGACGGCCTCACTGCCCTCTAACACCCCCTCAGTGTAACTTAGCCAAGATCGCCCAAGTCCCTGAGGACACGTCCCACACTAGGAGTGGAGAAGGGGGGTCAGGGAGGGAAGCAAGGAGGCAAGGGCCACAGAGGAACCGACCCCGAAACTACCTGGGCCCCCATCCCCCAGCTCCTGCCGGGCTCCGCACCTTCCCTTCCCTGCTGCTCCCCCCACCACCCCCGACTTCGCACTTGGCCCTGTCTCAAGAGGAATACTTGGCTGAACCAGATGGAAGTTACAAAGGCCAAACAGGTCACATTCCGAAATTACTCTGTGAGAGACGGTGCGTTCTGACCTGACTGCCCAATAACAGGACCTTTGCCCCCTCTCTTTGAGACCATAAAATTTAGAAGCACGAGCAAGGATGGAATCAGTAAAACCCAGAATCTGAAGCAGGAATAAAACATCGCAGAACATCTCATTTCCTCATTTTCTAGCTAAGGGGACGCACACGCATAAAAACAGTGGACCTCCCGAGATGTCCGTCCGTGAGCAGAACCGGGACACGAGCCCATACCTCATCACTCGGCCCAGGCCGCCCTGCAGAAGTGACATGGGAGCCCTGGCCACTTGGGCAGCTGTTGAGAGGCTGAGGAGGAGAGAGCACAAGGCACATGGGGCCTCAACGGTCATCTTACCCGTCACTCACTTCCCACTTAAATCTTTTGTCCTAAAATTTTTAAAAACTGAAAACCGAGGACACACATGAAACTAATGCCACAGAAGTAACTGATTTCAGCAATCAGAGGTTCTTGCCTCTGGGTCAAGGCTGGGATCGGGTCACTATTTACAGCCACTCCAGGTAAGGGAGTGGTAAGGGAGACTCCAGGCTGATAAATGCCATTTGCACCAGGCGAAGTCCTCGCTTGGTGTACTTGACCTGTTGTTATCCACATCCTGTGAATGAGGGACAGGTTTTACCATGTGACTTCACAGTGGGAAAGAGCAGCCTCGGACCCATGAGAGGCAAGAAAGTGCTCTCACTCTCAAGGTCGGCATGGGAGACAGGTCTCCGGTTCACAGCCCAGTGCAGCCAGTGACTGCTTGTACTGGGAGCGGCCCAGGCCCCACACACTCCATGCCTTCTAGAACTGCTTCATGACAGCCAGCCGGGCTTCCCCGCAAGTGCTTACCTTTGTCCTGCCCATTGCTACCTGGCGCCAGCCCGTTGACCACAGCTTTAGAAGCACCAACGTCACATTCTGAAAGAGAGACAAAGAGCACAAGGCTTATGATCATCTCTCCCCAACATTTATTGAGTCCTGTGTGTGTGTGTGTGGCATGCTGGGGACAGGCTGGCTTTGTGCCTGGAGAGGGCCCCCTTGGGCACCATGGGAGAATTCTGAGAATGCTGTGTGGCCTGAACGAGAGAACGCAAAGGAGAGAACGCAAAAGCTATTTGGGGATGGGAAGTATGTGGTAGGTGATGCAAATTCTCCTGCCTCCTTGCTATGGCTTCATTGCTTACATTTTTAAAAAATCTGCTTCATTCCCTCAGAATGGCATCTCCTGAATGACAAAGGCTTACCTACTCCCTGGAAGGCAGACTCAGGTGCATCCCGGAGCGTCCAGAGTGAGAGCTGTCAGAGGATGGAGACCTCAGGCTCTCTGACACCCTCCTTCACCCCACCCACACCCACCATCATCAGAGGCATGCTATCTGTCCCCTGAAATGTCTCTGGACACTGCACCTCATCCCCCCCAACCACACTGCCTCCATTGAGGCTCTTCAGTTACTATCCCAGAGAGGACCCGGCTTCCCCCACCAGGCCCCCTGCCTCTGTTCTGTCTCTTCTCCACCCCCAGTCAGTCGGCCTCCAGACAGCACTTTCTAGCTCCTGATCCAACCATGGCCCTCCCTGGGTTACAAAGTCCCTGGGTGCAGGACTCAGGACAATGAAACAGAACAACGCAATAGGACCTTCTACAACAACTCTACTTTAAGTAGATGGTATTTTACCTCTATTTTGAGAATAAAAATATTGGGGTTTAGTTGGGAATTCAATCATGCATATCATCTCTATGAGGAAAAATGTATTCCGAGTTCTCCAAAATGTACAAATGATTGTTTGGAATACAATTTTTTAGTAAGTTGGATGATTTATATCTTCGCATACCTGGCTATATTTAAATTAACTGATCTTCCTGATAATTAAAAACAAGCAAACAAACAAGCCCCCCGGGGCCAGCAGCTACCTCAAGGACAAAGCCTGGGCAATTTATACGGGATTCTGGGCTCTCCTAACCATTGGTCCTACAGCCTTTTCCTGCTGCGTTTCCCTCCTCCTCTGCCTGCCAAACCCATCTCCTCACAACCCCGGAGCTTGTCAGATACTTCCAGACCTTTAGGCTTGGTTCCTGCAAGACCCACGCCTGGAATGCCTCCTCCCCTTTTCTTACGTCGGGGGAAATCCTGCGCCTCCTTGCGCCTTGCTTCCCGGGAATGTCACCTTCTCTAGGTCAACGGAGACCTTCCTGAGTCTGTGCAGCTGAAGGCACTGGGAGCAGCCTCGCCCTTCCTATGTGGCTTGGAGTAACCCCACCCCCATCCCCACCCCCACCAGCCAAGAGCCAACCAAGCCACAAATACAATCGCAACACCTAGGGTTTCTTAAACATCTACTTGCCTGGATCTGAGGATCCATGCTAACATTCTGTAAGTAGCATCTCATTTTTATCCTTCAGACCCAGTCCCCTGGAGCTGTGAGACAGGAACTCCTATTTCACAGATAAGAAATTTGAAGCGCAGAGAGGACGCCAGGCCTGCCTAAGATCACTATGCTGGGGTCTGAATTCTAGTCTGTTCCATCTCCCAGGGCATCCTCTCACCGCCAACAGGAAGAAGGATTTTTTTATTTTTAAAATAAAAAATTGCGGGACGCCTGGGTGGCTCACTCATTGAGCGTCTGCCTTCAGCTTGGGTCATGATCCCGGGGTCCTGGATCAAGCCCCATGTTGGGCTCCCTGCTCAGTGGGAAGCCTCTTTCGCCCTCTCCCACTCCCCCTGCTTCTGTTCCCTCTCTTGCTATGTCTCTCTCTGTCAAAAAAAATCAATAAAAAAAAAACAACCTTTAAAAATAAATAAATAAATAAAATTTAAAATGGCTCCTGTATAGTCTATAAATACAAACTAAATACCTTCTTTATGAAAGAGCCTATATATGATCTCCCCAAATGCTGGGGCTGAAGCCCCGTCCCAAATCCCAGGAGCTCTTCTGGCTGAGACTAGGTTACCCACCTAGGCTCTCCTGTCAGCCTCCCTGACATGGCCCACTTTGCCGGGCCCGCCCAGATACTCCTGGATCCAGACATGAGCAGGGCCATCACCCCTCCCGACCAGCAGCCTGGACCTCCCGACACTGGCCCCATAGGTTCTGTCCTGCTCGCTGCCCCATCCACCTCCAGAAGAAGCCCAATTCTCCCAGATGTCAATATCTCCCTAGCACCTACATTCTTGGGATGGATGGAAGGAGGGTGTTGGCCAGAAATCCAAGTAAAAGAAGTATCACAGGTTCCATCACCCCATCTGCTCTTTCTGTCACTCTCTCTTCTCCCTGCACCTGTCAGAGTTCTTCTTCACTATCTCCTCTCTGGAACTGCAGGCCTTGCTTCGGCCCCCCCCCCCCCAACGCTAGCACTGGGGCAGCCTCTCAGCTGCTACCAGGCCCAGCCCCATGCATTTCCTTTCCTTTCCTTGCTTTCTTTTCATGAAACATAGCGAAACTTGAAGAAAATTTGCAAAATTGTGCCAGCACCTCCGATTCTGATCTCTTCGGCCCACTGTGCTGATGCCCACAGCCTGGCTTTGCCTCAGCTCCACCACACACCAGCTGGTTATGCCAGGCAAATCCTCCACCTCTCCGGGCCTCAGATGCTCCATGTACAGAATAGGATGGGATACACCATGCTCCCCTTTGTGGGTCTGCCAGAAGAATGCAATGAAAGAACAAACCAAAGCCCCTTCCCTGGTGACTGGCAGTCCAGTCCAAACTTGGAATAAAATGAATGCATCAGTATCTTTGGGGTAAATGCCCAGCAGTGCAATTGTAGGGTCATAGGGTAGCTCTATTTTTAACTTTCTAAGGAATCTTCACACTGTTTTCCAAAGTGGCTGCACCAACTTGCATTCCCACCAACAGTGTAGGAGGGCTCCCCTTTCTCCACAACCTCTCCAACTGCCTTGTTCATTTTTTGCCATTCTAACTGATGTAAGGTGGTATCTCAATGTGGTTTTGATTTGATTTCCCTGATGGCTAATGATGATGAGCACTTTTTCATGTGTCTGTTAGCCATTTATATGTCTTCTTTGGAGAAGTGTGGGTATTTACCCCAAAGATACAGATGTAGTGAAAAGGGGCACATGCACCCCAATGTTCATAGCAGCAATGTCCACAATAGCCAAACTGTGGAAGGAGCCAAGATGCCCTTCAACAGATGAATGGAAGAAGATTGGTCCATAATAATAATAATGGAGTATTCCTCAGCCATCAGAAAGGATGAATACCCACCATTTGCATCAACACGGATGGGACTGGAGGAGATTATGCTGAGTGAAATAAGTCACACAGAGAAAGATACATGGTTTCACTTATTTGTGGAACATAAGGAATAGCATGGAGGACATTAGGAGAAGGAAGGGGAAAATAAAGAGCGGGGGAATCAGAGGGGGAAATGAACCATTAAGAGACTATGGACAGAGGGTTTTTTTTTTTAATATTTATTTATTTAACAGAAATCACAAGTAGGCAGAGAGAGGGAGAAGCAGGCTCCCCGCTGAGCAGAGAGCCCGATGTGGGGCTTGATCCCAGGACCCTGAGATCATGACCTGAGCCGAAGGCAGAGGCTTAACCCTCTGAGCCACCCAGGCGTCCCTGGACAGAGAGTTTTAGAGGGGAAGGGGGTTGGGGGGGGATGGGTGAGCCCAGTGATGGGTATTAAGAAGCACGGATCGCATGGAGCACTGGGCGTTATACACAAACAATGAATCATGGAACACTACATAAAAACTAGTGATGTACTGTATGGTGACTAGCACAATTTAAAAAATTACATAAATAAATAAATAAATAAAGCATCATTTTCATACTTCTCTTTCCACCAAAGGTTAACACAAATGTTTTCTACATAGCTGCTTTCTTCCTAATGATCACTTTTAATAGTAGCACAATATTCCACCAAGTAAATACACATAATGAACTACTCATTCCCTACTTTCATGTAGGTGATGTTTTTGTTTCCTC
The DNA here is from genome assembly GCF_002288905.1 of Enhydra lutris kenyoni. Taxonomy (NCBI): domain Eukaryota; kingdom Metazoa; phylum Chordata; class Mammalia; order Carnivora; family Mustelidae; genus Enhydra; species Enhydra lutris. The sequence goes on from NW_019154096.1 coordinate 48,325,465, forward strand.
TGAATTAAGACAGGAATTCCCAAGAGTGGGATTATCAGGTCAGAGGGTCTGGATTTTTTGGACTCTTTCTATAAAATGCTCTCTTAGCACCACGCCTGAGAGTGAACCTGGGAGAAGTCCCGCAAGCCTGGCCACACCCTCCCCTCCTGCCACGCCCTCCCTTCTTCCTCCTGCACTTATGCACGCAGGGAGCCACAATGCCTGCTTAGGCTCATCCTGGTAGAAGACCCAGAAATTTTAGCTGCAGAGCAGAGGTTTTAAATTAAAAAAAAAAAAAGAAGAAAGAAAGAAAGGAGAAAAAAAAAGGCACTTCCCAGCCTGTTTTAAATGACCACAAAACCAAAAAGCCAAGCAAACAAAAAGAAAAAATGAATTACAAAGCAGGAGCTCCTGGCAGTACCCAAGTCCACTTGGAGGTGGAAAAAAGGTGTATTTCTTCTTCGCATGCAGCAAAAGGGCTCAGAACAAGCCAAGTCCCCCTCCTTGCAAGGAGGAGACGTGAGCTGATAACCTAGGACGGAACACTGGCCACACGTTGGGCATTGTACATGGGAGGTACATTGTCACTTATTCCTCAAGGAGTCCCAGTGAGCTGGTGTTTTCATGCTGTTTCACAGAGGAGGAGCCCCTGCAGGCCAGAGGCCACACAGCTGGTCTGGGAGGAAGCCAACTTGAGGCCCTGTGCTGTTCCACCTGGAGCCCGCCTGGGTCCTAAGCACATACCATCCTGCACAATTTAGGATTTGGCTAAGAGGACACTGTATGTTGTACATGGAAAGGATTGTTTTTAATCTGCAGAGATCTCTAATGATACTCCAAACATAATACAGAATTAGGAGACCCCTGAATGAGCTGCTACTTGGTCACCTGCCCCATACCCCACAGCTTGCAGGCCTCGGGAGGCTCCAGAGCACACACAGAGCCAAGGTGGGCCTTAATCTCCAGAGGGAAACTTCTCTGCCTTGAATTCTGCGCTGGACAGCTCACAGCTCTTGGCTGCATAATAAGTAGGGACCTGTTCACTTCTCTGACCTCGCTAGCCCGCACTTTCTACCCCAGCTCTAAACTAAAAACACGCAAAACTGGTCATTTCTTTATATCTTGATTTTTTACTACCAAAGGCATAGCAAGAATGTGAACAACTGCTTGTCCAGCCTCGATGGAGGGAGTGTTAGATTAGCTCTCACCCTGGGGCAATTACGGTCAATTTGTTTCCTTCTGTAGCTGTCACCAGGATTAAACAATGCCACTGAGGTGTACACATATGTCAACATTTATCACCCAGGATACTGAAAATATCTGCAGTTCAAGGTATGTCATTTCTATCTCAATAAAGTTGTTTAAAAAGAGAAAAAGGGAGATATTATAAAGATTAGGATATGGTGCATGTTAAGCCTACTGCTTAACACATAGTAGGCACTCATTAAATCATTCATAATGAAGGCGATAGTAGCAATGACAACTTATGACAGGGCTTTGGGGCTTGCCCAGGTCTCAAAAAATAAAAAATGAAATGCATTTGGGGCCTTAAGAAAAAGTGGGAAATCTGGGTAAACTACCCAGTCTTGTAGATTGGTCCAGAAGAGAAAGACAGGGTTTTAAATGGCTTACCAGAGCTCATGGTGGTAACAGGACAAGTCTTCTGCTACTGGGGCTCCGAAATGCTCTGCAGGAAAACAGACAACACAACAACACAACTGATGAATGGCAGCTTCACAGGAAGTCCCCATCGTGTGCAAGAAAAATGCAGACACCACACATAATCAGGAGTCACCGGGCCAGGCTCCTAGTTCTTGGTTGGCTGCCTACAAACATGACCCTGACCTTGGACACAGCACTCAACCTCCTTGGCCTCAGTTTTGACACCTGTACTTGGTTTAGATACTAAGCAAGATCTCTTCCACTTCTAAGATTCTATTAAAAACCTTAAGTTCCATGAGTCCACCTAGGTCAAGGAGAGGGTAAAGGCAAGAGAGAACCAAATTGTAGGAGAAAGAGGTAAAAATCACAACACAAAATGACTACCAAAGGATAATAAGTTTATATACATATAATTATGCAAATGGAAATGTTCTAGATGCTTTAAATACATTCGTTTGATCCTCCCAATGGCCCTACAGAGTAAAGCACTGACACTGTATTAGTTTACATGGATAAGCAGACCAAGGTACAGAGGCAGGCACAGCTTGGTACAGGGACCCAGACAGACAGACTCGAAGGCCCAGGCCATCAGGTTCTGCATCCTACTGGCCTGAGGGGGTGAGGTGGGGAGGCACTCTCTTGATTCACAAAGACCAGCCCCTCATTTAGTATGGTCTCATCCCAAGTCTGCAGCAACCGCTGACCTGCTTTCTATCACCAGAGTCTAACCGTGCCCCTAGAATGTTACCCCGGTAGCGCGGTGCATGTACGTTCTCGCATCTGACTTCTCTCACTTAGCACACTGCCATCTAGTAATTGGCCATTGTGTGGGGTCTACTTCTGGACTTTATTCTGCTCCATGAATCTGACTTGAGCCCAAAACTCACTGTCTTGATTACTCCAGTTTTAGACTAAGTCTTGAAATCAGGTAGTGTGAGTCACCCAACTTTGTTCTTATTCAAAAATCATTTTTGGCTCTTCTAGATCCTTTGCATTCTCACAAAGTTGAGAACCCTACCCACTTCTACCAAACACAAAACAAAAAGCATGCTGGACTTTTGACTGGGATCCTGCTGAATCTATACATCAATCTGGATGGAAATTAACATTTTACCAATATTGGATTTTCTAATTCCAGAGAGTAGACCCTCTGTCCCCTTACGCAGGTCTTTCATTTCTCTCCACAATATTCTGTAGTTTCCAAAACACTGGTCTTGCAATATTTTAAATAGAAAGGCCTAAGTGAACATACTGGAAAGACAATCTGAAAAACAAGACTTCATGATATGCAGAAACTTGCTATTTAAAGTGTGGTCCAGAGACTAGCAACACTGGCATCATCTGGGTGCTTACTAAGAGTACAAAAACTCAGACTCAACCTATGGGGACTGAATCTGAATCTGCATTTTAACAAGATCTCCAGCTGGTTTCTCTGCACTCAAAAATGTGGGAAATAAATAAATAAATAAAAATAAAATGTGAGATGCAATAAGGGAGAGGAAATCAACTCCCTAGTTCATGAATCATGCAATAAGAAGGCCCAGGTATTGGGGCACCTGGATGGCTCAGTGGGTTAAGCCTCTGCCTTTGGCTCAGGTAATGATCTCAGGGTCCTGGGATCGGGCCCCACATCGGGCTCTCTGCTCAGCAGGGAGCCTGCTTCCCCCTCTCTCTCTGCCTGCCTCTCTGCCTGCTTGTGATCTCTGTCAATTAAATAAATAAAATCTTAAAAAAAAAAAAAAAAAAAGGCCCAGGTATGGTCTGAGGGTCTGCATAAGGAGACATGCATTAGTTTCCTTTTCAACACACTGAAGCCAGACACTGGCTTCCTCCATGGGTGGCTGCCTTGCTCACTGTCCTTGGAACAGAGTAGAATGCTAGGGGCAAGAAGGAAATCATTCTAAGTCCTCTGCTGCCCAAATCATTAGTAGCTTGTCTCCGTCAAATACACCTGAGACTACCCGTGACTTTCAACAGCCCCTGACCCATGGAAACATTTGTTCTTTCAGTGAAGGAACACAACCTGCTGTATTCTGTATGCCCTTGTGGCTTCCAATCCTGGTTTTAGGGCATCCCAGTTTGGCTCTAGGACCAAAAAGGCTGTTATGATAGCATCCAAACATTTTTATTTTTTAAAATAATTTTAATAGTTTCATTAAGGTTTTCTTCAACTTTTAAACTGATTAAAAAGGGTTTTTGATTCAAGCATGAATCTATCTTAATAAAATGTGAGTTTTCTTTCTTTACAATTCTTTCTAACCTCTATCTGCAGAAGTAGCATTTACATATAGTTGCAAACGTAAATGTCTGGCCAGCTTTGTGTTTTACTTTTTAAATTAAAGATTTCATGCACATCTTTCTGGATTTTTACCCAGTCATCATATCCATTATTTTAATGGCTATATAATATTTTATTGCATTAACCCTCCATAATTCATTTACAACTTCCCTCTGGACAGTTCCGTTTAATTCATCTTCATTTTAAAAATAAGTACATAGCCCAAACGCATTCTTAGGCTAGGAAAGAGATGAATGGAAATGTCCTACGAACCAAACAAAAAAGATGCCTCAACTCACACATGATGAATATCACCATCATACTTGGGTAGCCCTTTGTGCATGTAGTATTTTTCAATGTAGACACTAGTAATTTCTAAGTGTCAGCCCCACTCTTGCTTGCAAAGTGATCTAATGTATGTCCGGTCGGGGAGAGTACACACATATCACCACTTGGCCACAAGTGCCCAGCAACCACAGTAGAGGTCAGCTACAGCACTCTCTGGGAGCCCCCCCATGCCAGGTGTTAACCAGTTAGTGGCTGGATTGTAAGATGGAAGAAGGCTGGACCCAGAGTGCTAGGACACTATTTTAATAAAGGACTAGCATGACAATAACGAGTGACACCCACCCCACACAGGTGAGCGAGCACCGCTCTGGACACAGACTTTCTGGGTCATGGGTTCTGTGGCATGCTCTCATTTGGTGACTGAATCAGCAGCAGGTAACACAAAGGAGGAGGGGACGATTTAGAATAAAATAAGATCTCCAGCAAGAGCGGCAGTGGTGGCTGTGCCAAGGAGGGAGCCCGGTGTCCAGTCCTCACCAGTGGAGGTACAGCCTATCCCAACTACCGCGGGACCAGATTTCAGCTCTCATTCCACCTAACTCAGGTTCCTTGATTTCCCGCCTCTGTTCGGAGGGCCATCCTCCAACCTCCCACAAATTTGGAACTACCCAAGCTTTTACCAATAAACCCCATTTCCATTTGAGTTCACAAGAGGCAGTTTCCAGTCATTTGCAACCCAAGAATCTTGACTGGCACCAGGTGGGGGGAGGAAGGAGTCCCAGAGGTTTCGTTCCAAGAGAAGAATCTTCATTCCTCTCTCCTCAAGTGAGGCCATCCAGATCTGAATCTCAAGGGGGCTCTGCAAAGGGTTTTCTCTCTACAACCTCAAGAGCTCAGAGTCAGGGCAGCGAGGCTGGGATTGGGAAGCTGCACAAAGAGAGTCCGACCAGCATGCTGTAAGCCTTGAAAGTCATCATCTAGTCCCTGTGGTTTATTCAGAGATAATGCAAGCTATTAAAATCACATGTAGAATGTGAGAGTTTATTTTACATAAAACCCCCTGACACTTAATATTTACTTAAAAACTAAGCTGTAAAGGGTTTGATTTGGTTGAGAACATGATGCCATGTCTTTGGAATTTCTCCCACAAGTCGCCTCCAGAGGCAGCAAGCGCCTTTTGGGTAAAAGCCAAAAAGATAAACAGCGCCATCTAGTGGCAGAACCATACAGCTCCAAGTGCACGGCTATCCCCCAGTAAATCACAGGACCTCCTCAGAGTCACAGCTTGGGTGGGCCAGCGAGGGTCAAACCTGGGCAGTCAGGACCTACCGTACTTGGGTAAAGGACCACAGCATCAACACAGACATTCCGCCAGAAGAACAAAATGTAAAGTAGCCAGACTTGTTAAGAATGCATCTGGATAATTAATGGTTCTGCGTGGTCCCTCCCTAATTCCACGACCCTGTAATTCTGAGATAAGTCTTGATGACACAGAGTGAATAATTACTAAAAAGCAAAAGTTATACTCGTGCTTCCAGCTCAAAATCGGATCCAATAACTAAATATGGGTTGTTTACTAGGGAAGGAAAGAAGGTCCTTCCTTATATGGATAGCTCAGGGATGTAGGATAGGACAAGGGAAGAATTAAGTTCGTCTGTAAAAATGAACTCAAGGTCCAGCAAAGATTCTTGGAAAAGAAGGAGACTCAGACTGACCTCTCACAAAAGGTGCTCCAGCTTCTCCTATGCCCTATGGTGTTTGGCTTCCATTGTTTCTCCCCACATATATACTAAGGATGTGTACGTACACACACACACACACACACACACACACTTTTAAATTTCCACTGGAGAGACACTGTGTCATCCTCAGGACCAAGCACTCAGTGGGTGCTCAGTCATGAATACTGTCCTTGTCTTTATTTAGCCTTCAGAACCTAATTTTGGAGTCTTCTCTTCAAGACAACCAAGACCCTCCTTAAATCCAACGTAGCTGTCTAAAAACAAGCTAGCTTCCCATTCCAACCAAACCCTGGTTATACTCTGGCTTTGAAATCCAGTCTGGGACTTGATTTGATATATTTGCAGCTACTTCCTTCCAATGGCTTGAAAAGAACAGTGACAGCTCACGAAGGCCCAGAATAAATGCTTGGCCTCATTGCTTTTTATACTTTGCTGACCCACACGGCAAAGTCAAATTTCTCCAATTTTTCAACAGCTCATCCTCTTCTCAATCTCTATTAATGGTCATTTCTCTCCAAATGCACTCTCCACCTTGTTGAAGAGGGTGCAGAAGGTTCTCCACAAAGCCAGAAAGGGTACACACTGAGCTGCTGGCACTGCCCTTTCAAGGGAGGAAGATAGGATCAACTTAACCCTGACATTAACTTAGGTAATGGAATCCCATGACATAGCGGTGAGGGGGAGGGTCAAAACACAACAAGCACAAGATTTTTGTGAAAAGACCGATGCTTCTGGAGAGGGAGCCAGAGGAAAACACATCAGAAAGGCCATCCCCCACATCCTCTCACTGCCTCCTGGAGTCTCTCCAACTGGTTTCCGCTCTAACCAATTATCTGAAATGGCCTTCAGAAAGATTTCCAGTGCAGACACGGCCAAGCCCAACACTGGCTTTTGCACTGGTCAGGGCCTCACTGACCTTTTCCACTGAATTTAAAACACTTAACTCCTTCTTCCTCCCCCACACACTTTTTGGTCCTGGTTTCTAAGTGTCACGGTGGGTTGGTTCACATCAGGCCAGGACGATCTTCTTTGTGGATCAAGGCTCCCATAGTTCTTCTAGGAGTTTAAAGACCTCGAGGATCCCACACTGGGTCCTCATTCCTTTCTATCTTCAAGCTCACTTCCTTGGGGATTTTATTAGGAATACAAGAGCCAGAAGGATCCATGTAGGTTACCTAGCCCATTTCCTTGGCTTTCTGCCTGTTTTGGAAGGATGTTCCATGAGCCCCCTCATGCCGCAGAGCTGGCAACCCACCCACCCATTCTCCACTTTACACTTCAACCAGGACAGCTGTGCTTTTGTTGATGTCATTCATTTATATTTCCTGAGTTTTCCTTCGATGATTGGGCTATGTGGCTATCAAGAAAAAAAAAAAAAGGCTCATAAACCAGCAATCCAATCCACACCCTTACTGTGGTGCAAAAACTTAGATTCAGAAAAAGTTTCCCTTTGTCTTGCTTTTTACTCCTTCTACTAAGGCCCCTTTTCCCCTTCTTCCTCCTCAGGTCACCTGCAGCTTTTGGCATCTTGGTAAAGGATACAGAATCAGTCCTCCACAGCCAACGCACAGACTGGCCAGTGCCATTTCCCCTTTTAGGACCTTCCAATATCATCCTATTACTCAGCGGACACCAAGTCCCAGTAAACAGCGACAAGAGATGGTTGAGTCTGATCCTCATCTCGCCCCCACCTTGCCTTCCAGTCTGTTTCTGCCCCTCCAATCAGGCCTCGTGCAATGAGCCCAGTAGACAGTAAAAGCACCCTCTGGCCAGGCCGGGTCTTGTTCATCTCTGCGTCCCAATGTCTGGGATGGTGCCTGGCAAGTGCCAATTAATGGTGGAGTGAATCACTGACCCTCGCACACACCAGTCAGTGTGCTCTGCCTTCTCCTCCCCATTTGTGACTCCCCTCACCCCGCACCTGACAAGCTGTTTAGTCTAGTCAATTCTTTCTTATTCAGGAGTCATGAGCCTCAGCCGCCTCTGGGCCCCCAACCTCACACTCACACTATATCCTACTACCTCACTCCTAGACCATGACCATGGCCAGAGAAGCCTCAGAAGCCCCCAGATAGCCACGGAGGGCCACACTGTGACTTGAGCCGTGGAAGACATCCTGGGGGTCCCATTTCCATGGGGAAAACAATCCACAGAGCCTATGTGAGCTCAAAGGGGCTGGCTGGGAAGTACAGGGCAAAAGGAAAAAAGGCACCAAACTCCTAGGAAAGAATCATGGTAACTAAGATACAGGCCTGGTGACACCATTCCAACAGTATTTCTCTCACTGCTGCTATGCGCCCAGGACAGCACTTCGTCCAGAGGAGACCAGCGTGAGTCACACAGCTGCGGTCTTTGAGGCCACCACAGAGCTGTAGGGTGACAGACATGTCCCACTGAAATACAATACGATAGGTAGCCCTTCTGTGAGCAATCAGAGCTATGTGCTACAGGACCACAGGAAGAAAAGGAGTAAGTTCTGCATGGGACAGAGAATCAAGAAATGAACGCTAACATTTTCAAATGCTCAGTGACCTACTTCTCAGCTTACTTAGCAATATCTCACTTTGGGAAACACTGATCTAAAAACTGAGGTGTGGATTCCTGACTACACCAGCAGGCCATGTAAGGTAAGATAAGGTCCCAGTGAGCCTTTGATGTTGCTTCCTCCATGTACTCAGCGAGCCCTAAACCTCACGGTACCAGATCATCATTCTTGCTGCACTCTGAGCAAGAGTTCCCCTTTCCCAGTCCTTCATCTCACGGTTTCTTCCCACTAATAACCTTTCCCTCATCTCCCCAACCATTCACCCCAACCCTAGTTGCCAGATGCACTGGTCCAGCAAAAATTACGGGTTTTTATTTGGGTTTAGTTTTGTTTCTAATCCCCACTAGAGGTCATGCGGATAAGGAACTCATTTTAATAAGACCAATTTCCAAACACAGAATTCAGAAATCTGATGTCCAAGCTCCCATTAAAGTCATCACACTGTCATCCCACACCCTTGCCAGAGACAGATCAGATCCAGAGCCGGACAGCTAATTACCAATACACCTGCAATTGTGTTTTACCTTTTATACTTAAATGAAGCTTTTAAATAAACATGCAAAGTTGATTCTGCCAATTGCCAATAAGCAAAATACAGCCCCCAAATAGTTTCAAGTCTTATAAATGCAATATTATTTGAGCTTCAGATAAGAGAATTTGGATGATAACTTGTAATCATATGTTACATTATCTATGTATTAAAATGCATGGTTTGTAGCATACATAATAGAGAGGGTTAATATCCTGATCTTACAGTATGCTCATACTTACTGCCACGAAAAAAATTAAGAAGGCATGAAGAAATAATTCCCTGAAGAAAACTGCAAACAAACCCATGAGAAAATGTTCACTTAGCCTGATTTAAAAAAAAAAAAAAAAAAGACGCAAATAATGACTATTTTATTCCACTTCTTAATTAGTCCACAAATTTAAAAACACTAATGTTCAGTGTGGACAAAAGCAAAGGCATCGACATTTTCCTACCTGGCCAGTGACACAACCATCATCCCTGTTTTGAGCATAACACATCAAGAGCTATACACCTCAATCTCTTTGTGCTTTGGGGAATCTAGCCCAAAGAAAGAACCCCAAATGACAACAAAGCTACACAGAGATGTTTCTCGTGGCTTTATTAATACTAGTGAAAACCTGAACGCTCTCTGGTGTTCAGGGACAGGGGACCAATTACATGGCCACACACACCCAAGTGGACTATTGAACAGTTACAAAAATAACGGCCACGTAGACCACACAACATGGGAAGACACTTCTTATAAGGGTAAGTGAGGACAGCAGGGTGTAGGTCTGTGTGACATTTGTGCTTATAGTTATGTAAACAATAGAACAGAGCCAGGGGAGCCTGGGTCACGCAGTCAGTTAAGCCTCTGACTTTCGGCTCTGGCTGAGATCGTGATCTCACAGCTGTGAGGTCAAGCCCCACGTCAGGCTCCAAGCTCAGCACAAAGCTTCTGCTTAGAGTTTCTCTCTCGCTTTCCCTCTGCCCCCGCTCCCATGCTTGCTCGCACTCTCTCTAAAATAAAGAAATCTAAAAAATTTTTTAAAAATAAAATAAAATAAAGAAATCTTTAAAACAAACAAAAAGACATATCCATATATTTGAAAGGAAACATGCCCAAATTCTAGAAATAATCTGGTAGCATGGAATTACAGGCAACTTCTAAATTTCATTTCTATTTTCTAGATTGTTTATGTTTCTCTTTATTTTTTAACCTTTTTAAAAAAGATTTTATTTAAAATTTAAAAAAAAGATTTTATTTGTTTGAGAGAGGGTGAGCATGAGAGGGGGCAGGGTCAGAGCGAGAAGCAGTCTCCCTGCTGAGCCCGGAGGCCCATGCAGGACTTGATCCTGGACCTCCAGGATCATGACCCAAGTTGAAGGCAGTCACCCAACCAACTGAGCCACTCACGCACCCCTTTTTTAATGAAAAGTCATTTTTTCAGATCATACCTAGCACTTGAAATGCAATTGTGTACTATTTAGAACTTTCAGGAGAAAATTAAGGTGACGAGCTAAAAAACACACCACTAACAATCTTGTCCGTTGGCACATAGCCCCACATGATGCAATCTTCCCCAGGACTAACAGCAAATGCCCTAAGTGTGGGATTTCAACATTAATAGCCAGTGATTGCTTTTGTTTAATGAAGCCAAACTACTCGCGCATAGTTCCTTATGAGGACAAGGGGGGCAATAAAACGACTAGAATGTTCAACCAGATTTCCTAAGAAGCAGTTGCACCAAAACGTTTAGTCTTAAAATAGTCAGCAGAGGCTGCCAGGTGACAACACACACGGCACCCCATTGCTCCCCAGGCCTGCTTGCTGCCAATTCCCAGCCCCTAACCCGACTTCATGGCGTTCCGGAGCCCTGAGCTCCTTCTCAAACTCTTTATATGTACAACTCTGGGCACACGAAATTTCTTAAACACGCATTGTTAACCAAGACAAGTCTTAAATACGAAAACTGGCCCATTTGTGTTTCCCAAATATGGCTCTGTCTCCAGAACCCAAACAAAGATGTCTAATTGCAGCATCCAGCACATTTGGAACTCTCCACTGAGACAACCTAGAGAATTCAAACAAGGGCAGATTCCCAAATTCATGAGATAAAAGGGAAACATCTTAGCTCGTTTCAATCGTGAACACATAACCTCCAAGTCCGGGATACAGACGAGGCCTTTCTTGGGCAGCTGTCACTACACGATGCCTACCTGTGGGGAAAGCATAGCCACGGGCATTCTGAATCCTCAGAAGAGCCCGGGTTGGGCCAGAGTCCACAGGACAGGAAAAGGAGACTAAGAAGTTACTGTGTGTGACTGAAAGAAAAATCCTAAAACGCTGAAAAGGGGTCTGTTGGAGCCTGAGAACGGGAAAGAAGGGCGGGTTTCATACAGCAGGAGAGGTGTCCACTCTTAGAGACAATCCACAGCTCCCTCTGAACTTGGCTTTTGAACCACAACTCCTAAGGCTATGCCACACATCGTATATCACACGGACGTCTGCGGTACAGGCCCATACCATGCTCAGGAATGAGGGAACAGAAGTTCCATTCAGTAAAAAGACTCCGGGTCTTTTGCAAATACATAACTTAAATACTTCAATTCATAATGCTGGCTTATTCAGGAATGGCTTGTTTTCCTTAAGGAGTTTTGAAATTTTACCGAAAGTACGTTAACTTAGAAAAGAGCCAACACGAAACACAGAAAACAGTATTTTTTTCTGGGAAAATCTCTCTTCTCAGTGGCATCTGTTGAATAACTGAGGTAGAACACACATAGATCAGGCCCAGAATCAATGATCCTTTAACTCAGGCCTTGGAGGCTGAGGACTTCATCAGATCACTGGTCCCTTCCAATAATGAACGGGAAACCCTGACTTCCATTAATCACTGAATTATCAGTGAACTATTTTGTAGCTACTTTTCTCTAGTCTCATCATCTTATTTTGTACTTATTTAGGCAATTTTTCAATATATCAGGTCCAAAATCTGCATCTAAGCATTTGAGAATACAATGCAAATTTCTGGAATAGGTTTTCTTCAAACTAAACTAAAATCACTAAAATATAGCAGCTAGCTCATACATGACAAACATTCAGTAGAAGTATATATTTTTAAATACCACAACTCTCAGACCAGACCACTTGGAAATAGACTGGCATCTATATTTTTATAGAAATAGGAATAGTATATATATGCATATACACACACACATTTCTGAATTCAGTTGTTCTATGTACATCCAACTATATCAACCATCACTTTGAATGTAAATGGTCTAAATGTACCAATTAAAAGACAGATTGTCAGAGTGGATTACAAAAATGAAAGCCAACCGTACGTTGTCTCTAAGAAACTCATTTTGACTACAAAGACACATACAGATCAAAAACAAATGCATGGAGAAAAATACACCTGCTACCAGTTGCTACATGTGGTTAGCGGCTGCAAGAAAACAACAAAGATTCAGGGTGAGAATGGGGTCTAAATCCAAACCCTGCCAGGGCTGTGCAAACTGGGAAGTCCCTTACTTTCTCAGCCTCAGTTTACTCACTTATAAAAGGAAATGGATAATACCGAATTTCCTGTTTTTTTTTTTTAAGATTTTATTTATTTATTTGACAGAGAGGGAGAGATCACAAGTAGGCAGAGAGGCAGGCAGAGAAAGAGAGGAAGGGAAGCAGGCTCCCCACTGAGCAGAAAGCTCGATGTGGGGCTTGATCCCAGGACCCTGAGATCATGACCTGAGCCGAAGGCAGAGGCTTAACCCACTGAGTCACCCATGCACGCCTCATAAGGTGTTTCTAAGATTAAATCTAAAAATATATACGAAACCTTGTAAATTGTGTGGCAAAAGGAAAAGTGTTCTAGCAAAGAAGGTGCTGATCGAGCCCTGTGTCCCCGTTTGTTTACTGCTTTCACAGCACCTACCTGTACAAAACATTAAGCTTTATAAACTGAAGGTGAATCTAAGAACCAAGAAATCCATCTCTGGCTCTGCCTTCTGAAGCGAAGTCGGGCAATGAAAGACACTTGGCGAATGGAGAAACTCAGCCTCAACAAAAGCTAAAGCGTCTTGCTGAAGCACTCAGAAAGTGGAATGCAGATCCCGGCGCTGGCTCCCAAGTCCAGACTCCTCCCGTTCCACAACGTGGCCTCAAAGAGGCGCCGCACAGTTCCTGCCTGAACAACGACCCTCCTACATGAGGCTGTTCAGAGAACACACAGACCTAAAAGACAGTGACAACACTTGCAGGGAACATTTTTAACCAGCTGTGGCAATAATCAAATTGATCAACCAAAACAAGAGATGGTTCCTGCCCTCAGAGACCTTATGCTCCACTTGGAGAGAGAAGACAGAGAGCCTTGAAACCTCGTTGAATCGCTTAAGACAGCACAGGAGAGTCCCTAGGGACCACCCTCTGCTGTAGCATTCGTCAGCGAGAAGGATGCTTTGAGACTTACTGGGAAAGACCGGGACAGGCTGACCAAAGCACCCTTTGGTGAATGTGTAAAATACCCTGTAGCTCTTCTATTAACTTCTCTAGAGGAAGCATTCACTGGGGGGAGGCTACACTGAAAATGATGACACACAGAATTTTCTAGCAGCCTTTAGGAATCAACGACACCCACAAACACCCCATCACCCACACACACGACTTCGGTTGCTGCTCTGCCATTTACTAGAGGCCTGATCTGAGGTTCGTCAGTTCAGCTTGCAAGCCTGTTTCCTCATCTCTAAAATGGGAATACCAGCAGCCATCAGGTTCAGAGCGTTAACAGCGAGCATTAATGATGGAAGCGAGCAGGAATAGAAAGTGCTCAATAAATGTTCGATGCTTGCCGCTGATCGTCCTCATCTTCGCTAGCATCTGATGGGGAGGCTCCAAACCACTCTGCCCTCAGCTGGTTTCTCTGAGCAGATACTCAACAACAGGGAAGGGATTGTGCGGCTGGGAAAAGACAGACCGTGTGACTGGTCTCCTCTTTCACAGGTACAGCATGGGTGGTACTGGCTATCACTCGACTCCCATATAAAATTTATTATCTTCTGCATCCTTTGCGAGTCAGGAGTCGCTCTCATGGAAGCGCCCGAGGTGGGCTTTCCGAGGTGGGTTCTACGCCAGTGGTGTTTGGTCCACAGCATGAAATGTACACAGAAAAGATCCAAGTCCAGCCGGTGGATGGAAAGGACTTTTACTGAAGAGCACATGGAAACAACATTGGGTAGACGGGGCGCACGGGCCACAGACTGGCCTCAGATGCCAGGTGATAGCATCTGTGCTGTCTTCTATCAGGCCATAGAACCCACGATGAGATCTTTAGACCCGTCCTAATTCCAGATCAATCTGACTGAGGCATGCAGGATGAACTACAGAGGTGCGGGCACAGGGACAGGGAGAGTAGGGGAGCTGAGACCAGGCCAAAGGACAGGGGCACTGACATCAACATCTTTTTTATCAGAGCTCCCCCTTCCAATTTCCATCAACCACATACACTCTCTCTGCCCGGGAAAGCAGCTCCCGGCAAACTTGTTTTGCCCACTTGGCTGTGAGAAGCTCCACAGAGAAGCTGATTACAGCAACCGCAGCTGACAATTTCTACATTTGTCTTGTCTTGCTTATTTGCAGCAAAAACTGCTTCTCAGAGAGAATTTGATTTTTTGAGCTTACTCCTTCAATCCCATCCTGCCACTTTTGCCCACGGCCAATCTTTTTTTTTTTTTTGCCCAATTGCCTTGGTGGCTGGCATAAAATTATCAGAAAATAAAAGGTGTCAAAAATCCTTTATATCTCAAAGAACCTAACTAGACACACTACAATTAACCACCACTAAAACAGGGTAAAAGATGACAGAGTCAGGGATCAGTGTCAAACTAACGTTAAAGAGAACAGCTCCCCACACAAAATGACCGTGTATTCACAATTCACCGCTCACGTAAATATGACAAAAGATGTTGGAAGAAGAGAACTATGTATTCAATTACAGTTAATGTGGGATTTTGGGGGGTGAGGGGGGAGGATGAAGGGGAGATCCTGATTGAGAGAATATTAAATGGCTCACACTGAACTCTAGCAGCAAATGGTTCTAGGTCTTAAGGCAGTGATCCCACCGCTATGAAACTCAGTTCCCCTGCTTGTAAAACAGGGATTAAAACAGCGCTAAGGTCCCTGCTGCTGTAAGGATTCATGGGGCCCAGTGGTACCCACCCACGGAGCACAGTGCCTGCACACAGTCAGAACTCAACAAACCATCAGGTGTTGACAAAATTGGTTTATTTCCCATTAGCCTCGTTCCGACTCCAAAAACGAGAGTAGTAGGTGGGTGGAAGAGCTGGTTAACAAAAGGCTCTGGTTAGTCACTATTTTATTGGAACAACAGTTTACTGGGACCCTGCTGGAAGGAGGCGGGCACACTGCCAGGAATGAAGGCTTTCTGCTATGGACAGGAACACACCACACTTGGGGCAGCCTCACAAGCACCCAACATCAGTAAAGAACTCTGCAGGTTCTAGAATAGCAGTGCCCTTGGCTGTCTGCAAAAAGGTCAGTAATTGAGTTCAGTTAAAAAAGGAAAAGAAATACAATGTGGTCAATGTTTAAGAAGGTCTCATGTGGTCAAAGGACTCTGAGAGCATCATAATATATCAGGGTTGGAAAGGACCACAGTTTCCAAATGTTATGATGTCCTGACCAATCCACTGACATGAAAAAGCAAATCAAGACACACATCCTCCCTAAAACAGAAAGACCCCCCGACTCTGATGAGCTCTTTCCCCAGGATGGGGAGTGGGGAAAGGCCAAGCACGTCAGCAAGAGTTGTTACAGCTCTTAGGCTTGTGTTCCTGCTGTGCTTTCTAGAAGCCCCCTGAAGACAAGCATCCATGATCACAGGCATTTGTAAGCCCCGAGAGCACTAAAGGATTCTAAATGGCTTTTAAAAATTTCATCGTGGCATTCTTTCCTCAAGGGGGGACGGGGAGCAGCAGTAGAAAATTAAAATCTAAGGTTTTATAACATTTATATTAGGTTCAAATGCCCTTAAAACTGAAGTCTAAAATCTTATAGAACAAGTACAAAATTGGGGAATAAATGACTTTCTCCTTTTTAAAAAAATAAATCATTAATTTAAGGCAAGTCCACAATCAAATGCCCTTTGGTACTGCTGAGCCCATTAATTCATTCAACAGAAGTTCACTGTATGTGAGGAATGAATAGTGGCTCTTCTATTTTAATTTATAGTATGTTGGGCATAGCTGGAAGTCAAACCACCGGGATTCTAACAGAGGGCATTTTAAGAAGACTGCAGAGATGGAGGAAAGATAAAGGTCCCATACAAAAATCTCCCCTATCCTACCCTTTAAGCATGCAACAAAAATCTGTCATAGAAATGTAACTTTAGAACTCTTGGGTTGGTTCCCAATCTTCCAGGGAGCTGCAGTATTTGCAAAGTTTGGAGAAAATCCAGTGTAAGAAGCACATAATTAGAGACTTTCTCCCTATCTGTTTAACAATAAAAGCGCAAAAATAAGGTTTTTCTTATGCAAAAATGTAAAGCCTAAGTAAATACACTCGGTTATAAGGGAGGGGACTAAAATATGAGCTTAAAATTCTTAAAAATGACATGAAAAATGCTTGAACTCTCAGCATGGTGAAGAAGCATTTCAAATTCCCACCTGCTAATGCCACAGCTCTGAAAATGGCCTGGCCGACATAAATACAGAGAATCAGGTGCGGTGAGGGCTTAGGGAGCAAGAAATCCGGGAGGACTACAGGAAGTCTGCCAATAGGCCTGGCTAGATTGTCATGTCCAAACAGTGAATAAGGACAGAACATCTCGGGTGACGCCAAAATTTACATCTAGGTGTGATTTAAGATACTCACTGCTCCTGCTTCACTGCTGGTTACACTTTGGTGTAAGGAGAAGGGAGGGAGGAGCAGGAGGGCTCCTGAAGGTGCCCCAGACGCTGACCAGACAAGAACCAGCTGGAAGGGCCCTTTCTTGGAACTGCCCAGCAGTTGGGCATTCACTCACTGAACATGGACAAGCAGCAGAGTCCTTCCAGTGAGGGGCCAGACGGGGAAACCCTCCTCTGGCCATTCGGCTCTGCTCCCTCATTAAATTCAGAGTGAAACCAGCTGCCAGAAAAGGCAAAGGGTGACCCAGCCATGGCTCTGGGAATTCCTAGCAAAGAAAATAGATTGAATGCCTGGGTTGTGGGAGCTCCCAGATCACAGTACAAGAAGGCCGACTTCAGGCCTTCTGCGAAAGATAAGGAAATCATTCTTAGAGTATTGCTCTGCTCCTGCTGGAAATAAAGTGTGGTTTCTCTTAGAACGAGTTGGGTCCATTGTCATTAGGGAAAGAGAACAGATGGAGGAAGAGACAGACAGAGGGGCAAGGGTTCTCCAAAGACTGGGAAAACAGAGCTGATGACTAGCAGACCAACTCAAACAATATTTCGACAAAAATTATCGATTCTTTACAATTATTAAAATTATATGGATAAATACATATATGATCCTTCACTGAAGGGGAAAATTTTATTTAAATCTTATTCTTCTATCACTGAAATCTACACCAACATTAAGAAATATTTAAATATAGATGTTATATGAAATCACTTTTAAGCCAAAGAAATTTCAAGATTAAGTAATTTTTTTCCCCTCTCATGTCCTGATTATTTTTTCTCCTTAAAAGCCATATCTGTAATAAGGAACATGGCAAGACCCAGTCTGACCAAGTTACTACTCTGAAAGCCACAAATGCTGCTATGTGGTTGGAAGAGCCTAATGAAACTGTCATTGTCTTTCTGTGGAAAACCGGCTGCTGGCTTTACTTCTACCCCCAAATAAATCATATCTATTACATTAAATATTGGTCTTAACACTGGATAGGAGGTCTTTCTCTTCATTCCTTTTCCTCCAAACTTAGCAATTTACTCTTTTATAAATTCACGAATGACTTAATCATCAATGATTTCCCAAATGTAAGTTTTCTTATGGATATCAAAAAAGTTATCTTTTTTTTTTTTAAAAGATTTTATTTATTTATTTGACAGAGAGAAATCACAAGTAAGCAGAGAGGCAGGCAGAGAGAGAGGAGGAAGCAGGCTCCCTGCTGAGCAGAAAGCCCGATGTGGGGCTCGAACCCAGGACCTGGGATCATGACCTGAACCGAAGGCAGCGGCTTAACCCACTGAGCCACCCAGGCGCCCCTCAAAAAAGTTATCTTAAAGTACTAGTTGCAATGCTGTTCTTAGTCAACTCCGATGACCAAGAATTCAGAAAAGGAGCATTCTAAAAATTATTTGTATGTGTGCCCTCCAACTAAATTTTTAACTGGTACTTCAATTTTCATTATAAATTTGAGTTGTCTGGATTCAAAAATACTGTCAGTTCAGATCACGACTGAAATAATCTTTGCAAAAATGTTCCCTCTGTATCAGAGGGTCGCAAAAGCCACTGTACTTTGGTCATATGGGGGAAGCCCTTGTTTAAAATGTAGATTACAGGCTCTGCCCCCAGATGAATATGGAGAATATAGAGAATATGGAGAAGTTCCACGGGGACTCTAGAATCTGCATTTCTGGCAGACAGGGTCTAAGGCCGTACTTTGAAAAACACTGGTCCATGTGACCAAGTTACTGCAGCACCAAGTATCACATGCCCAGAGCTCCAGCACCACACTCGACACAAAGCTGGAAATGATGATGAATTTGTTGCATCAAATTAAATATAATTTATAATTTGCATTGATTGTGTCAGAATTTCATTTAAGCAGGGAGAGAGTTTTTCCTTTTTTCCCTGCAAAATGTTCGCAGCACATAAGACAATGTGCAAATGCAATCCCACTTTCGGGGGACTGCCAGGCATGACTGCTGCCCCATCTGCACACTGTCTGGCACGGGCCTTCCAAATGAGAGACTTCCGAGGAGCTCACTCAACTATTAGCTTAAATATTCCTGAACTGAATAATCGAGAAAGCCAAGAAATCAAACTCACCCCAAATTTAGGACTGTTTCATATCATAACCCATAAAATGACGATACCCTTTATAAAAAAGATATATTTCGATACATCGTTGATGCCATCTAAAGAGCTTTTTTTTTTTAATTAAACAGGCATTGTTTTCTAAAAATCCATTAAATATTTTATCCTATCATATTATTATAAGGGCAACATTTTACCCAACTCAAACTCCTAACTTCTCAACATGTTTCCACTAGGTGGTTCCATTAACTACTCAGCAACAGCAAATAGCTTCTGGGAGAGAGCAACAGGGAAAACAGTTAAAACTGAAAGAATTCCAAAGTGATTAAGTATCAAATGCTTTTTTAGAAGAATCCCTTTTTCATCTCAAGAGTGCAGTTCTTTTTACATCTAATGGGTTTTTTATTTTTTAAAGTACAAAAGAAATATAAGCACAGAATTTAACATTTGAAAATTAAAGAAAAAGATCCATACTGTCGCCACCCTAACACAGCCTCCTCACCTGCAGGACCACGCTTCCACAAATACAACTCACACCCTGGTGAGCTTGTTTCTGAATCCAGGTAACAGTAAAATATTCAGGATTATCCCACTCTGCAGCTTGCAAACTTTTTTAAGTTGGAGAGCTGGGGAGCTCTATACCCAGGTCTGTTTCCCGTTTCTTTCAGAAGGTTGCCAAATCTGATTTGTCCCCCTAGCAATAAATAAAATACAGTTATTTTTTATCATCAAGAGCTCCCCTTTTAAGCACAGGCACTATACGTAGCATGTTATATACAGTATCTCCTATAAGCAGATTATGTGTATACTGCTGCTACCAGTTTAGAAAGGAGGCCACTGGGGCGCCTGGCTGGCTCAGTCAGGTGAGGCTCTGACTCTTGGTTTCGGCTCAGGTCATGATCTCAGGGTCATGAGACTAAGCCCCGCATTGGGCTCTACACTCAGCATGGAGTCTGCTTGAGTTTCCCTCTACCTCTGCTCCTCCCCCCCAACCCCATGTTCACATACTCTCTCTCTCAAAGGAAAAGGAAAAGAGAAAAGACAGAAGAGAGAGGAGAAAAAAGGAGGCAACGATTCAAAGTCGTCCTTGGGGTCACATGACCAGTAGGCTGTGGAATTATGACGTAAAACCTGAAGGGACCTTCAATCCCAGGCTCGTAAAGACCACCTCATACTAGCTTTGCATTGCATTTCCCTTCCTTCTACTCCCTCCATTCATTTTGTAAACAGCATTTGTTTTTCCTGGTGGTTAAGAGAATGAGCGCAACAGCTCATTCCACAGACATACCCAGCCTTTACCAAGTGCCCGCTGAGCACCACACGCTGCTCGGGGCTGGCTACAGAAATGAACGCCATCATTGCCCTCGAGAGGCCTACAAGCCAAGCCGTGGAGGGTGCTTAAAGACCAAATAATGGTGCTCCTTGTTTTGTTAAAGCCACATGATGCCTAGACATGGTCCACGGCTGGCTGCTGAGAACGTGACAGGGAACAGGAGCTTGAACTGAGACCTGTGACCAGACACAAGGGACCCCTTTGGTCCATGGAATGAACTGGGAACTAGGGAAAGACTATAAGCTGTTCACTGCAGATTCCAAAATTAGAATTTTTTGGTTCTACAAAAGGAGATGTTAAAAGAGAAACGTTAGTTTGAAGTAAGATAGAGTTTTGGAAAATCTGAAAACATTTTTAAAAGACTTGTCATAGTTCTACTGTCGGGGTCATTCTCCAGTTCCACGTAGTTGTTTGAGTCCGGCTGTTTACTCCCTTGCTCTGACTCTCGTCAAGTCAAGTGGCAAAGATATCCCAAGTTCCAGTAAACACACACAGCTCGTTTTAGTTCTGGCACGGGTGCTGGGGGGAGGCTGGGAGGCAGGGTTTTGGCCAAGCATGGGCCACGGACTTTACAGACAGGCAGTTTTCCCCACGCCCCAGCAAGGCAGTGAAGGTGATCTAGGTGAGAGAACCCAAGAAAATGGGTCCGTATCGGTGGATCATGGTCATGAACGTCCCCTTCTCCTTCCCTCACTAACCCTTGGCAAACCCACACTTTCCTTCAGTAAGAGAGGTCTGTTGCCTCTCTCTACCCATGCTCTCACCTTCCCGCAGAGATGTGGCGATTAAGGATGTGGGCTCAGTATCAATTATTAGCTCCATCAGTGACTGACTGTGTGATCTTGGGCAAGTGAACGTGTGGTTCCACATGGGTACAATGGAGGAATCACAGCATTCCTCCTGTGTGGAGGTTTGGTTTGGGGTAACACTGGTCAAACACAGCACAAAGCTGGGCACAGTGCCGTGCTTGACAAATGACAGCTTTGACTTGGGGCACTCGTGGCCTAGCCCACCTTGTCCCTTTTTGGCTCTCATACTATTCATTCTTCTGTAAATCAGGAATAATTCTTTGAAGGGTGGCTGAGTACTCTACACATTCACTCTACTCTTTGCAGTGACGGACTCTTGGAGGATGGTCAATAAGTATTTGGGGGTTTTGTTTCTGTTTATCTGGCTCTGAGGAACCTTTAAAAACCCACAGAAGTAAGAGACTCTCTTACACTTACAGGGAACTATCTCAGTAACTTACATGGAAAGTATTCAATAAAAATCAGTGTTGGGTTTATTTTGTTATGAAGGAACTTAGAAATAATCCAGTTTGATACCTTCACTGTATAGAGGAGAAAGCAGTCCACGTGGGAAAGAAGAGGCCTGCCCACATGGGTAGAGTGAGCTTGTGACCTGGATGGGAACAAAACAAGGGCTTTTAACTCCCAATTCAGTACTGTCTCCCCCAAAGGATATTGTCTTCTTTTTCTGTAGGCCAATTGGTAAGGAGAATGTCATGCTAACACCATATTTCAAGAGGAACAAAATTCTTTATTTGTTACAAATATTCTTTCTGAATTTTCACACTGTGCCTTGAACATGTAGTAAAGGAGCAGTACATATTTTTATTTGCTTTTACATAAAAAGGCA
The DNA here is from genome assembly GCF_002288905.1 of Enhydra lutris kenyoni. NCBI lineage: Eukaryota > Metazoa > Chordata > Mammalia > Carnivora > Mustelidae > Enhydra > Enhydra lutris. The sequence goes on from NW_019154096.1 coordinate 48,347,441, forward strand.
AATGACGTTACAGAATACACCTTATGAAAATTCTTCTAGATACTAACATTCCATATCCATATACAAAGAAAATAGTGGAACGTCCCAGATGACAAAACGGTAGCCCTGGTCTAACAGCCTATGTCCCCCCAAAATTCTTATGTTGAAAACCTAATATCCAAGGTGATGGTACTAGAAGGTGGGGTCTTTGGGACATGATTAGGTTTTAAGGGTGGAGCCCTCATAAATGGGGTTAGTGTCCTTACAAAAGAGGTCCCAGAGTGACCCCTCGTCCCTTCTGCCACGTGAGACTATGACGAGAAGTCTGCAGCATGGACAAGGCCTCACCACAACACGACTGTGCTGGTGCCTTGACCTGGAATGTCCCCAAACTGTGAGAAATAAATTTCCATTGTTTTTAAACCACCCAGTGTGTGATATTACATTAGAGTGGCCTGAAAAGATGAAGACACTGGTTAACTACAACATCCAGTTGTTGAAGAAAGAGAAATACCACGGAATGAAGTATCCTAGCATCCTTATTACACTTTATCTATGAGCCAAAAGGCGTCTAGAGAGCATCGCTCTGGGCATCAGTGACCATGATTCTGCATTTGTACCACACACTGAACACTATTTAGGATGGCTCCAAATTCAAATTTCCTAACTCTTCGTACCAATAACTTAAGTTCCAGTTTTCCAGAAACTGGAACTCATCCAGTTTCCAGAAACTCGTCCCCAAATAAATCAAGTCAGTAAGCATTGTGTAAAATACAACTGTAAGACAAAACAGACTAAAAACCCGCAAAAGGAAGGCTCACGTGCTCACCTTCAGGGGCACACACTGACCTGAAGAGGTCTGCGGCTGTAGGTGGGATGCACACTCGTAGAAGCCCACAGCATAGAGCCAGTGTGACAGCACAGAGTGAGCAGCAACGCCAATTCTACAACCAGAATCTTTACTTGCCTGTTTTCCTAGGAACCAAATGGCAAAGAAAGCGTGTAACACCGGCTTCTTAAATATAAAAACACAAAACCTTTTTTTTCTCATGATACTATTCTGAAGCCAGAAAACACCAAGCTCAAACTCCTCAACTTTCTTCACCGTTGTTATCAGGTTGAACCACACCAAATGCCCTGAGAGCCAAAAAGAGTCAAATATTGGAACATCACAGGACTTCGATTAACATACAACATTATGAGGGAAGCTAAGAGCTCTGTCATTGAAGGCAGCCTCAAGCACCGTTTCAGACAAATTCTCTCTAGTTCATGATTGTCCTCAAAGAGTTCTGAGGCGGAGAAAGCAGGAGGGCCTGGGGTTAATAGTTGTCCACGTTACCAAAAACTCCAGTGAGGAGAACTCTTCATCCTCCCAGCGTCCCTATTAAAGTCGCACTGCAGAATAATTTATGAGATGTCTGAGGAATGTTGTGGAAAAAAAATACGTCTGACATTTAAGACTATTTTAAAACACCTCTCTTGTGAAAAAGAGCTGGAGGTGTGGCAGGTTGGGCCTCGCTGGTGCCTGGGGGAGAGCTGAAGTGTTCAGCGGTCTGGGGCAGAGGCCTGGCATAGCTTCAAAGCTCCGGGGCCCAGGCGGGCTCTCCCAGCCCCTCTGAGGTGCGACCAGACAAAGACGGCATCTCTGTTCCTAACTGGGGCCTCCTCACTGTTTGCCCTGCAGGTTCCCTGCTGCCTAAGGAAACACGCAAAATATTTCCGTGAAGGACCGCTGTGTGGAAGCAACAGGAAATAAAGGTTTACTCCAGTGACTCCCTGCTAATAGAGAGGCAGGGGTCGCATCTGAGAATCACAGTTTTCCAAGCGACTTGTTATTTTTACCAGATGTTTTCAAAGGCAGGGCTTGTGCACAGTATTTAAGAGGTGTTTTTGTTTCTGGAATAAAGAGGACTTGACCATAAGATATATTCTAATGGAGCAATAAGAGCCAACCCAAACTTAACATCACATGGGGAAAGTAACCTCCTCCGAAAAAGGACGTTTCAGTTTTCTCAGGGTATAAAAGGAATGAAGCGCTCATATCCAAAACTTCCTGACAGAGGTAAAAATCGAGAAGATCTTAGAAAACTCAACCTTGACCATCCTCTAACAAAGGTCTTAGGCTAAGGGGACTTCACTGGACCAGTGCGGCCCCAGCATAAAAACTGGAGTCAGAAGCACCTGGGGGTCCCACCATGACCTCTTCCTTCTTCCACTTGCTTGCCCACCTCCCAGAACCAGCACCATCTCCATTTGGTGGAGGCACCTAGGAATAGAGCACTCTTGCATGCTACTCCCACAGCAAGCCTTCCCGAGCTGCGCCATATGTCTCCAAAGTTTCGCTCTACCTCGTCCCAACCCCAACGAGCTAAGCGGCCTCATTCATGCCCTTCCGATGGCTCCCATAGCATCCAAAAATATTTTCTAGAATGGGACAAATCCCCAAAAAAGGATGGATGACAGATTTCCACAGCCTCAACCCACTTGGGCATGGGAACTGCCTGTTGCCTGCCTTTCTCTCTCCCCCATATATGTAAATTGCACACTTCTGTTAATTTAAGTATTTGCCTACTGCGCTATCTTCTCCTGTCTACAGATTGCTCAGAGTAACACATCTGGCTCAGAGCATGAGCTTCTGGAGAGCAGTGTTTTCAGCCTCATCACACGGAGAAAGACGGAGGGGAAAGAGGATGTTCCTCTAAAGAAACACGTGGGGACAGTGCCGGGTTGCGAGTCTGACAGAGGCGTGACTGTGCCTCCGTTTCCCAGCTAACATCGAAGGGTAACTTCCTCTGCCTCCTTGAACTTCACTTTCCTCTCTGCAAAGCATGAAATAATAAAACCTATCTTTGGGGTGATTATGAGGACTGAACTGGATACATGAGAAACCTTGCATATACAGAGGAGTAAGTCCTGCGTCAACCATTGTTGCTTTTCCCAACCTCTGCCTACACCTTTTATAAATAGTTCCTTTATTTAAATCTCCTAAAATTACCTGATTTAAATGTGCCATAGGATTCTTGCCAGGACTCCCAATACGCTCAGGAAGTGACATTTGCCTTAACTTGCCTTCCCTGCTTCTCCCGTAGTAGTACATGGTTTTCTACCTAAGAAAAACTTGCTGCTTTAAAAATATGTAACCTTTTATTCTTCAGTGTTTAGTTACTTCCGTTTTGTTCCAATGCTCAAGTTGTTGTGTAAGTCTGATTTACCCAAATTATAAATCCTGGCATCATGTCTGATTCACCCTATGTTTAAAGTTTTGGAGTTTTGGACTCATTTACAGGGCTTTGAAATCGCAAGGCTGGGGCACCCGGGTGGCGTAGTCTGTGAGGTGTCTGCCTTCAGCTCAGGTCATGAACCCAGGGTCCTGGGATCAGGCCCCGTGTTGGGGGGCGGGGGGGGGGGTGTGTGTCTCTGCTCAGCGGGGGGCCTCCTTCTCCCTCTCTCTCTGCTGCTCCCCCTGCTTGAGCTTTCTTGCTGTCTCTCTAATAAAATCTTAAAAAAAAAAATTGAAGGCTAACAGGACCTTCACACATTACCTTGTCCAGCATCTCCCAAAATGTGTTCCACAAAATATTGTTGCCAGAAAAGCCAACAGGCAACAGCAAAGACATTCTAGAATCTAACAAATTTGCTACCTCTTTCCACAGTGACTCTCCGTGACTTTCAGTGACATATTGAGGTATCTGAGAAGTCTGGCCATCAGAAATCCTATTGAAATTCACTAAGGCAGCTGCATTCCTTTCATTTATTTGCCCACATAATGGTTTCCCCACCTCATCCTCTGGGGCACCGATTAACATCCTGCAGAACAAACCTCTACAAACTAACCCTCCAATGGGAGAAAAGAGACAAAAATTCCCTTCCCTAAGGTCAATCAGCAAACAGCAGAAGTGGCATCAGTCCTAGACCAAGCCCGCCCCCCACCCCCAGACCCTTGTGCTTCTCACCATAGCAGAGGGTCTCTAACTCCATCATACAGCAGAGGGTCTCTAACTCCATCATACAGCAGATGGCCAGGAGTGCTCATGAAACTGCGGACTGCTGAGCCTCGCCCCCAGCAGTCTCATTCAGCAGGTCAGCTGTGCATTTCCAACAGTCCTGGGGGGCTGGGGCGCTGCTGCTGCTGCTGCTGCTTGAGGGACGGAAGCACGCGTCCCTGCCTAAGGAGTGAAGACCTGGCGGGGAAGCCAAGGCATTGACACAGGAAAATGCCTACATGAATCTACACGACAACAGGGTTAATAACTAACAGTTCAACACACAAGGGTTTACCTAATAGCCAAACAGTCCAGAGTCAAAAAAACTACAAAAACCAGACAGTGGGAATTCGCTAGATGTGAAAGGATATGAAAGCCTGAGTTGGGGGAGGGAGGAGGATAACTGGGAAGACCATTCCAAGTGGCAACAATGGTTCCTATTATCCAATATTTGTTTGTGGAATGGAAGGGACCTGGCTGTGCATGTCTTTGGAGAGCACCCTTGTTCTTACATTTGAATATGGGTGTGACTGCTATTTCAAAAATTCACAGCAAAACACTTCATGCAAAATAGAGTAGCTCCTCTCCAAAGGAGTGATTTGGAAGATCGAGCAAAGGTCTTCCTGCTCCCTTTCCAGCTGTAGCTTCACTTCCCCTCCCAGGGTGCCCAGAGGTCCACCTCCAAGACATTAAACCAAGGGCCGAGCAAAGGTGGCCACCGAGTCTGGAAGCCAGCTGGCTCATGCTTCTCTTGGGAAGTGGGGGTAAAACGGTCAGAGCAGGCCTCCTGCAAGTGCCTTCTAATGGAGCTTCGATGAAGTGCAACATTTTCAAGACCTCTCCCGCACATCCACCTCCCCCCACAAAAAGAATTATCTGGGAAAATAATTAGTGTTAAGTTGGCTATAGCAAATTTTCTCCAAAGGAATAGCCAAGAATGAAAACACCATTCTCTATGATCACCTCAGGAGCTGGTCTAACGCTGTGGCCCCTAATTGCAATCCTGCAAGGCTGTCACTTGCTACTGCTTTCAAAGAAACAGCAATGACCTCACTAGGGTAGAGAAATGGCAAGCCTGACTCTCACTCACTCACTTGCCGGCTTCACTGAAAACTGGTTAACAACGGGGAAGATGCAAGTGACAACCACTGGGACATCATCCGCTCTCCCCGTGGAAGCAGAAAAAGCACACGGGTTAGCCGTAGGGCAAGTCAGGAGGAGAGTGGGGAGGAAGAACACTGGGATCCGGGTGGGAGAGGTTAGTCCAAGGGCCGTGCTGATGGCAGGAGGAAGTGTGACGCAGGACAGGAAGGGTAAAGGAACGGATGTCCGCGAGCACCTGCTGTGTGCCATGCACTGCTGGGTCCTTTATCTACTGTCTCATCAGCCTTGAAGTCCTAGGAGGTGGGTGGATGTCTTCATTTACAACACCCTGTAAGTGTATGGTCAAACACCTGGCAAATGCCAACACCAGGACTTTACCTTTGGTTTGTCTGAATCCAAAAGTGGTGGTCTTCAACGATGTGAGATTCATAGGTAACATAAGTCCCTGCACCTTCCACTGAAGTTAACTAAATCAGGGTAAATACACTCTCTGGTCTTTTCCAAAGATTTATACTTTCAAATATGGTGAAATCATTAAATAAATTTGAGTCATACGCACAGGCACACAATGTATTTGCCTAAATGTAACATATTTAAGTATCATAAAGTTCTAAGCTAGTTACGGGAGGGGGGAAATTTTTGAGCCATTTGTTAAAAAGTATCACCATGGGCAATGTACTTGACACCTTTGAAGGGGTCTGGACACATGAGTGGAGTGGCCAGAAATCCAATCTTCCCTTTCCTCCTCCAGGATGTACACAGAAGCAACAACGAAAGGGGGGAGGGGAGGAGGAACATGGCATTTCAGTAAATTTAGGAGCTGGAACCCACACACTCAAAACCTATCTGTTACTAGTAGTGGTTCAGAAACATGCAGAGATAAGTTCAGAGATTTCCACATCACACAAAACGATACCACTCGTGAACAGGTACAGACCTGTCGACGTGCCTGGCACTGTGCATAAGCTTTCTACAGACGAAGGCTTTTAATCATCACGTCCTGCCTCTAAGATAAAGACTATCTTAGAAATGATGAAACTGAGGTCCAGTAAGAATAAGTAACTGGCCAAGATCCCAGAGTTCAGTAGTAAATGAAGAAACTAAGACTTCAACCCAGGCCCTTGGGCTCTAGAGCCCACACTGATAACCACCGAGAGGGAGCGCCCATCCCATAGCAGATGTATGGGATTATCAGTATGCCATGATTTCAGCAGCAGAAGGGGAAAAGAGCCTAAATACCACTCATAGACTATTTTTTCTATGCTCTGACGCAGCTACTCCACAAAACTCTTAAAGACCATGAGGTAGCTCAAGATGTGAGATGGAATCATTTCTAAGATTATGGTTAAATAGAAAAGCCAAGTTCAAAACACCACGGATAGCGTGAAGTCATTTGTGTGAAGAAAACAGACATACAGATTTACAGATGCTGAGAAAATCTTGAGCACAGTTTGCAAGAAACCGGTGCCCAGCACTGCTTCCGAAGAGAGGGCTGGGGCAGGAATTCACAGATAGAGAGAGAGACACGAAAGATTTACTTTCCATCACAAAGATTTTTCTAATTTTTGAATTCTGAACATGGTCACGTATCACCTACTTATTTAAAGCAAATTCAGGGGCACTTGGGTGGCTCAGTGGGTTAAAGCCTCTGCCTTCAGCTCGGGTCATGATCCCAGGGTCCTGGGATTGAGCCCCACATCGGGCTCTCTGCTCAGCAGGGAGCCTGCTTCTCCCCCTCTCTCTCTGCCTGCCTCTCTGCCTACTTGTGACCTCTATCTGTCAAATAAATAAATAAATGAATAAAATCTTAAAAAAAAAAAAAAAGCAAATTCAAAGACAAAAATTATTTGAAGAAAATTACGGTGGAATGTCTTCCAACTTAATTCTGAGTAGGGAGGGTAAGAATCACTTCTTACATCACAGAACACCCTGTGATAATTCTCTATTCATTTCACCAAATAATTTTTCATAGCAGTGATTCTAAAATACTTAAACTAAAAAAATAAATTAAAAATGCCATCCACTTTCTTCCACTCAGACACCTGCCTCTTAAAAAATGCAATGGATAACTAGCAAGAAAGAATTCCCCGTGTAGACGGTAGTAAGAGTTGTTTCAGTGTTTGTGCGCGCAGTGTGCATGAGAAGGCATGAGAAATCCCCAACAGAATCAAATAAAGAGGACAGGTAGTGACCCAGCACAGCCACTGCATGGCTAAAATAGCAATGGGCATGTCACCTCCGTGCCACTGAAGAAACGGAGTCTCTCATGTCCTACAAAACATGCAAGGCATCTTGCCTTGCCAAATTTAAACGGGGACATTATTTTTAAGTTACTATAATTAGTTCCCATTTGTCTATGAATCAGCCTTTATGAGGCAATAGCATCTAAGCCCCATCAGATGAAACCTGAGGCGACATCATCTCTGTTTATTATTTTGAAAAGAAAGAGAGAGTGCCAAGTTTCCTGCAACACCCGATTCAAACGCTGAAATTTGGAGGACAGAATGTCCTGTTGTCCACGTTTGAAGATAGGACTATATTTTCATCTAATACATCAGTCTCAGGTTCAGCTGGTAACAGGAAGGAATTGAATTCCAGAGCTCAAAAATAGGACTTAAGTACTAAACCACCTTTCGTTGCGCATATAGAATTTTATATTTTAACCCCTGACGCTGCAGCGTTTTTTTAAAAGCGTCTGTGTTAATGAACCAACACGAACATATTTTAATCTAAAGTTAGATGTTTAAGCAACGAGAGACTGGCAAATACAAGTGGTTTAAACCGATATTCACATTCCCTGATACACCCCTTTCATAGCTAAGTTTCTTACAAGAAATGAAGTGTTTCAATACCAAATATAAAGGCAGGGGGAAGGGGTTAAAGAGGACTTTAACCTTGGCTCCTCGAAGGGGCTCGGATACAAGGTATATAAACACAGTAGAAACTTTTGGTCTCCAAACGGAGTCCGGCCAGGTAGGAGGCAGTCAGGGTCTGGATGAGGTTTAAACTGGCAACCTTAATAAGCTTCAGAGACCCAGCTGCAGGGTACAAGGTCGATGCCGGAATTCACAAAGGACATCGGTTAGCAGCACGCCAGGGGATCACGGCCCATTTGGGTGGGGGCAGTAGGTACAGAGGAAGTAAATACACTGTTCACGTGTCACCAGATTTACCATAACAATGCTTAATGTTTCTGTGACCCCCATGCGCCCTTGACAAATGTGTAGAGGCATGCCCGTAACTTTCATTGCAAATACCATGGGTTCTAGGCCCACTTTCCACATTTACCAGCCAGGTTCCCTTCAGCAAACCATTTTAACCCATTGGCTTCTCATCCGTGCCCCTCAGACATAACAAGAGGCAGGTGACAAGGGAGGAAGACCTGCCCTACCCAATCTCACAAGAATTCTAGAATAACCAAAATAAAATAAGTTTTATAGTTTTTAAAATTTAGCAAATATTTATGGAACACGACAGGCCAGGCACAAGGTGCTATAGGAGCCGTACTTCTTTTTTAAGATAAGATAAACATGCACACATGGCATTTAGATATACCTGAATATAGATCAGAAAAGGGGAAATGAGGGCTGGCAGGGTTAAACATGGGCCTGAGATTACATCAGAATTTTAACTGAGAGCTGAGACCCAAACAATGGCTTTACTTTGCCAAAACCACAGGCAGGAGCTGCCTGGAATGCTGTCATACTAACTCACCCTCATCACCTTGGAAGACTCTGGGACTCGTGTCCAAGTCTTCCTCGTAACAATCCTCTGATACAGGTACCCGTGTTGATCCCAGTTCCACAAAGGAGGACCACGAGGCTCAGAGGTGAAGTTACAAGCAAGCCAAGATCACAAAGTGAGCCCACAGCAGCGAGAATGTGAAACCGAGTCCATGTGACTCCGGACGGGGCACGCTTAACCACCAAGTTGATAAGCTTTGATCCACAAATATTTATTCTGCCCTTCTATGCCCTAAAACACTTTTTTAAAAAGGCAAGGAGCTGGCGGTGGTGTCCCACCGGGAGCTGGAAAGGCTTTCATGGCCCCTCCAGGTTCAATCAGGGCAGAGACCAGAGGCCTACACACAGCAGGTGCACGGTGAGAGCTGATGCCGATGAGGAGGACAGAAAGATTTTCAATGTTAGCATATGGTTGCAAAAGGGAATATGACTACTCCGTTTGTGGCGGCGGGGGGTGGGGGGGACCCAAGGGCAGAATACAGAAAATTTCTAAAACAATGTGAATAGGTGTTGTCTCCATTAACAGGGAGAACACTTCAGGTAGTTTAATTCCTACTACTCTTTCAATTCCTGAGGTAGGATCACCAATCACCCCGGGGTTCTCCCTGAACTTTCCGGGTAGTATCATGTCCAGAAAACCCCTCAGTTGGTCGCCCTTGAGGGCAAACATCGGGTTCTGTACTCTTGACCTTTCATGTCCAACCCCCTCAGTTCCAGCCCAGTTCCTTGCAAACAGAAGACACGCAATACATCTTAGTTGGTTAGATGAATGAAAGGAGCAATACTTTATTATTTCCAAGTACACTCATTTCTACTATCCAAGTGTTGCCAAGCAGCAGTCCCTGCACTGCTAAAATGACTATGTGAGAATCATTTTAATTAGCACTCTCATTGTTTGCATGCAAATGCACATTCCTAAAGTGGGTCCTCTATAAAGCTTTCCCTGAACCAACATCACTTACTGAGATTTTTCTCAGTAAATCTTTGTCCACAGACAGTAAAGAGATAAAATTCCAGCCAGCCTGAGTCTTATGATCCAGGATCTGTAAAGGAGTTAAGAGGCTTTTCCATACAGGAATGGCAAGTCTAAAATGAGGGAATGTGAGGCACTTCCAGGAGCCCGGACAGAGCTGCTCCTTGACTTACTCATCCCAAAATAGGATGGCCACTCAGAGGGCACTCTCCCAGTACTGAGTTCCTCTTGTAAAAGAGCAGAACACCCTGTGGCTGGGCCCCCTGGGTTTGAGTCCTCAGAGTTATCGAAAGCAAAGCTTCCAGCCTCCCCCAGATGTCCTGCTTCCAGCTCAGCCAGCCTGTCCGCTCTGTTGTTTCATCCGTGGCCTATTCCCTTCCTTTGGCTCTCTGACCAAGGGGCTGGGCGGCCTTGGTCTTTTGCCTCAGCTCAGGGAGAGGATCAGATGCTCCTTGAGAATTCAACTCTGGCAGAGGTATCTATGGACCCAGCCCTGCCCTGCCCTGGGTGGGAGTTCTCAAGAGCGGGTCTCCTGGGGAGTCAGGGTGGGAATGAAAGTTCTGGGCAGTCAACATGGCTCATCCGGTCCTGAGTCACCAACTCAGCTCTGCATGGTTACACCGGGCAGCCCAGAGGACCAGTCACAACTTAAAATTAGAGAGAACATGATGGTGAGAAGCTAAGTCTTGGAAAGGCAAGTGAAGGCAGAGGTTATCTGAGCTTGGAGAAAAACTCCTGTGGTCCAAAGAGGGTGGGGAGGACAGCCAGGAAGGCCCTGGAAAGTCCTTTAAAGGGCTGCAAAGGACTCCTAGCATGGAATGCTCTATTTTCCTGTCTAGGCCGCAGGAAGATGGAACAGAGTTGAGGCCAAGCAAAGGACAGCAGCAAAAGGAAGTCCAAAAGGCTAACGTCTGGGATGCATTAAAACACGTGAGAAACGTGAATAACCATCAGGGGTAGGTCTCTGTTTGTTGATTTGTTTGCAAAGCTATGATCAGAGTGACAAGAAAAGCAAAGTACAGGCCTGTGTGGGGAAGCCAGTGTCCTGTTAGTGAGAGTAGAGCAGAGCTCCTCGCCTGTGCTGAGGGAACGTTCTTCATGCTGGAAGAGGCAACTCTGGTAAGAAGCGACTGGAATGGAAGACAGGTGTGGAGCTGGGAGAGCCACAGCCACTTTAAGTCAGGTTCCTAGGCTCAGATGAGTCACATCCACAGACAAAGTACGGACACGTGCCACAGATGAATCACTGTCAGGAGTCCTACAGAAACCTCAAAGAAAGGAATGGTGTTCAAAGATATGGAACTAAATAATTCACAAAAGGAAGATTCTAGAAGTATATGCCAAGAGGCTTGGCATTCGTGTCCAGCAAAATTCTAGCCTGGAGTATTCTTTTAAAAAATATTTTATTTAGGGACGCCTGGGTGGCTCAGTTGGTTGGACGACTGCCTTCGGCTCAGGTCATGATCCTGGAGTCCCGGGATCGAGTCCCGCATCAGGCTCCCAGCTCCATGGGGAGTCTGCTTCTCCCTCTGACCTTCTCCCCTCTCTTGCTCTCTCTCACTGCCTCTCTCTCAAATAAATAAATAAAAAAATCTTTAAAAAAAATTTATTTATTTATTTGGGAAAGAGAGAGCAAGAGCATGAGCGGGGGGAGGAGGGGGGGGAGCAGAAGGAGAGTTAGAAGCGGACTCCCTGCTGAGCAAGGGGCGTGATCCCAGGACCCTGGGATCATAACCTGAGGCAAAGGCAGATGCTTAACCGACTGAGCCACCCAGGTGCCCCCAGCCTGGAGTATTAAATAAATTAAAATTAAACAAATTAAAATTAATATAATATCCAAGAAAGTGACGATTGCCAAAAACTGTCAGAAGGTCCCTATAAACCAGTTCACTACAAACCAGAGGTTCACCATAAACCACTTTAAGTCAGGTTAACCAATTCCCTTTTTCGTTCAATTTATAAGACAGATAATTAGATGAGCGTCATTTCCCTTGAGCCGGGCTTTAAGAGTTCGAACAGGTGCACAGAGGCAGATTTATACTGAGACAAATGAGCCTCCAGCCTGCAGACACGTGGACTCGGCCCTGTCCCATACATCTGGGTCAACGACTCCTATCTAGAGGCGACACACATGAAGGAGGGCCCGTCACCTTGAGAGATGACAAAAGCTGGATATTAAACGTTCCTCATAGGTCATAAGATGAATCAAATCTAACAAGATAAAATCTGAGATGAACACATGTGAAATCTACCTATGTAGGGGGGAACCGGGGAGGGGGCAGTACCCTAGTTGACCACCTGCTTCGCAGAAACCAGGTTCCTGGAAAGAGCAGTGAAGTTTAGCGGTCCTTACAAAGATCCTCAGGGAGCTTCCAGCTAAGATCCCAGCACAGCTCTGGGGCCCCAGCAGAGCCCCTTCTAATGCTCCCATTCATGACTACAGAGAGGTTATGGCACCACGAGGAAAGATTACACACACCTGGATGACAGCTCAGGGTTGGGGCTCTACTTGGGAGACAGCGGCAGTGGGCTAGCTGACACCTTAGAAACACATTCTGGTCAACATCTGCTATAGTCCAAGCTGGTTCTGTCCCAAAACTAGCCAACATAAGGACCACTGCCTGCAGGGTGGGTCAAGGAGGAATGGCTGTCAGGAACATTTGACATTGGGTGATCCCCATCTCACCCAGTGACCTGTGCCTGACAAGCCAAGATCCCTAAAGGGAAGTGCCTGGTTGGAGAGTGCCTTCTTATTAGCTCATCGGTCAGACAAGCATCTTTGGAATTATTTTTCCCAAGGAAGGGGATGTCCCCGAAGGAAATGAGTAGATGCCAAGCAGAAAATATAGAAAATCAAAATACTTCCTGATGCAATCCAAATCCTTGGCTGATGTATTTCCAGCTCAAGACCTGGAACTCAAGACCAGCCCAGGGAGAATCAGAAACAGGCTCCCAAGTGGCTGGGAGCCAGGAAGGTCCAAAGTGGATTCAGAAGCCCCGTAAAACCAAAGACAGTGGACTTGTTCCAAGACACAGGATTTCTAAGCTAATGGGGGCAGTGGACATCATCTTACAGAAAGAAAAAGAAGAAAGAAGAAGAAGGAGAAGGAGAAAAAGAAGAAGAAAAAGAATAAAGAAAAGAGAAATATGGCAAAGAAAAAGAAAAGAGGAATATGGAAGAGCTCAGGGAGAGCAGTGTTGCAGAGCTCCCTAAAGTAAAAGGGAAAATCTGAAGACCCTGGTCTCTAAATCATTTTTACCAAAGTGGATTTGTTTTGTTTTTTTTACCATATACTGTTTGGTCAATTAACAGAGGAGCCCCAAGGTTCAAACCTGTCACCCCACTCCCCAGCACTCAACAAGTGGACCTTCTAGTTCTATAACTGACCCGGCGGTACTTCGGACCAAGGCTGATGGGCAGGGAGTTGAGAGGATCCGCAGGGAACTGGAACCAACCTCTCGAAACTGCGTCATCCATGAAAAGGCGGTCAGGGAACTGGCCACACCCCACCCTCTGTCACCCGGAGACTTTAACCCTAGACAGAACATTCTACACATCGGATACTATCCAAGAGCTCAGAGGCAAGTTTTGGAGCTGGAAAACACACAACCAGCATTTCTAGACACCCCAAATGTATGCCGTTCTCCAAGGATGGGTCTGGAAACCGACAGATCTGTTTACTGGTACAGAATGGTTCGGGCATGTGCCCACTCTCGTTCCCTGAAGGCTTTCCTTTTTCAGGGCTCTGACAGCTCTTCAGCTTGCTCCAAGAAGGAAACTTCCACTGCGCGCCACCAGCCTTGAACACATGCTAAATCAGGGCAGTTTGGAGACAGGAGTAGCAATGACAGCAGCCAGAAGGGGGGGACAGGCGGACGCCCAAAGCACTGAGCGCTGGACGCGCCAACTCTGAATCTGCAGTTCCTCTATTTACTTAGAAACCGTTGCTGATGCTCACCCTGACCAAAGATAAACTGGGACGAACCCGGAAAGGGAAAGGGAAGCAGTGAGGTAAGGGCTGTTGTAAACCTGGCACAATGCAGAGGAAAAGGGCCTCGGGTTGTTGGGACGCGGTTTCCCTCTGTGCGAGAAAAATGAGATAACACACCCCTACGAACGGAGACGAGAGGCGGCAAGCGTGCACTCGGCAGAGGCAGACGCTCGCCCTCTTCACACACGTACAAGTCACACGCAGACACAGTCAGAGGCTGTTGTGGTCTAGTGCAAAGAACGTGGCATCTGGACTCAGAGAAGGTGAATGGGAGTCCTAGCTCTTGCTTGAGCATGCTGTGTGACATCGGGTCAGGTCCTCAACCTCTCTGAGTTTCAGTTCTCCATGAACAACAAAAAGAATAGTTCTTTTTGGGGTGCCTGGTTAAAACCTCTGCCTTCGGCTCAGGTCATGATCCCAGGGTCCTGGGATGGAGCCCCACATCGGGCTCTCTGCTCAGTGGGGAGTCTGCTTCCCTTCTTCTCTCTCTGCCTGCCTCTCTGTCTACTTGTAATCTCTCTCTGTCAAATAAATAAATAAAATCTTAAAAAAAAAAAAAGAATAGAAATAAATAGAAAAAAATAGAATAGTTCTTTTGGGGCCAGCTGATCTCGTAGTTTTCTTCCAGACCTAATATTCTGTTATGAACTAATATTGCAACACAGCAGTTAGGCCTCCATTCAGCAAACATTTACTGAACACGTTCTGTACGCCTAGGGACGAGGATGGCCGTGTACTCAATGCGCCCAACGATCCACAGATGCCAGCAGCCTGTAAACAAGTGTCCGGGTGCCACGGGAGACACATGTGGATGGGGCGCAGGGTCAGTTGACCCAGCAGAGAACGGAGCAGAGCGCAAGCAGAACAGTCTCCCAGCAGTGCTGCCTGGGCCAGAGCTTGGAGGAGGGAAGAATTTGGAGAAGGGAATAATATGTATAAAAGCACACAGGAATGGCCCAACGGGGCGTGCACAGCGGGAGGAGTTCAGAGCTAAAGGGCCTTATAAGCCATGCTAAGAAGAGCTGCCGCCCAGCACCCCCAGGCCCCCTCAATGTCCCTACTGTCCACCTCAACAGCTCCCTGTATGGCCACCCTCTCAGGGTTGGTGTATGCCCACACTAGGTCAACCATCAAGCAACCGTCCAATCTCTACCCGCCTGTCCCCCTCCCCCCCAGCCTCTCCCTTCACCCCCGAGTCACACAGCCAGGCCACACCTGCTGTCCACGAGAGCTTCCGCCCAGGCACCCAGCAGCCCTTGCTCTTAGCTCTTGCTCAGCCCCTGCTGCCCAGCCCACGGCAGCTGTTCCAAATAGTTTCCATCTCCCTCAGAGCCACAAGCGCCTCCCAGCCACCCACTCGTGCTCAGGAGAGGACTCCCACCTCCTCTGTTCCTGGGCATCACTGTGCAAACCCAGCTCCCATAGCAACCCTTCTGCCCACCTATCCCAAGCTCCTTCCCAAATAGCCCAGGCCATGCCGTGGGTATATCTGTTTTCAAGTACAAAAGAAAGTAAAAAGACTTTATTAAGAAACAAAAACCACAGGCCTCGATCAAGGCAGGCTATTGCCTCTAGACAGGCAGACTACCTGGCCGGACTCTGAAACAAGCACATCTAAGGGGGATAAGGGGCGTGGATACACCCCACAGGCCAAAGGCATGACATAAGTATTAGCTACTCCATCGATGTCGACTGAATAAACAAGTCAACAGATCAATGAATCTGATGTTGCAGAGACAATCTCAAGAGTTGGAAAATCCACAGTATCTTCAGTCACGTGAAGCAAGAACGCAGCCTAGAATCTGCCAAGAGCCGTTTAAAACAATCCCAAGGCCCTTGCAAGCCTAGACTCTGGTCCCTGCTGGGCTCCAACACGCACAGCCCACCCAGGCAGCACAGAATCATTGCAGCATCATTTATTTCTGAAATAGATTTCCTAAAGTATGCCAATATATTTAATATAAAATATAAACACAATACATTTAATGTGTATGTGGAATATTGTGTGTGTATGGATGTGTATCTATTTCTCTTCCCATGCCCTACGTGCCATTATAAGCTGTCAGACAAGGAAAGTAAGTGGTGGATCACACCCTCAGCCAACCGCGGACATGGGCCCGGCACAAAACACCCACAGCGGCCACTAGGACACCATCCTGTGTTGATCACGTTATAGAACATGTCTTTGTTTATTCTGTGAAAGCCTCTCTGTCTGCCATTCACTTTTGGTTACAGTCAACAGTTTTGCCACAAGACTGTACGTAACTGGTGTCGGACCTGCCGCAGAAACATAAAGGAGAAGTGTGACCAGGACTGTACAATTCAAGTGTGAAGACCGTCCGGCCAGTGATGAGGAGTCCACTTATAGACCTGGGAGCACCCAGCATCAGAAATAGTCTACAGAATGCCAACAAGGTAAAAAATCTCTCTTCCTAGTTCACTTTTGCCCCATCCATGAAGCAGAGCTAGGGAGTTCTCTCCCAGGGTGGGGAGCGCAGGGTTGGGCCATGAGGTCACCAAGTACAAATCTCATTATACCTAGTTCTTCTCTGTATAGTAGACACAAGCATGAGGAATTCCTGATGATAGGAGGAACCTTCTCCACTGAGACTCAACTCTTCTGACTCCATGGAACTGGTTATGTGGCCAGCACACCAGGGCATCCCAAAACTCCTGCCCAGGACTCAGAGTGACATAAGACATATGACAGAGAGTTCAAGACAGCTAGCCTTTGAGGGGAACCCAGATACGATCTCATTTAATGCAAGAAAGAGATGAAGCCCAGGGTGGGGAGGCAGTTCTAAGATAGGTCAGGGCCTGCGGGTGGCCAGGGTGAGGAGACCAGGCTCCCCGGTGACTGGCTCATGCCTTAAACCCAGAAACTGAAGGACAGAGTCTGCATTCTGGCTAGCATTTTGTTTACAAGAAGGTTACAAGAGTAATTTTAACAGGAAAAGAGGCATTCTTAGAAGACCCAAACTGCCCATCACAAAGCTCATAAAATGGGATGGTTTCAATTAAATTCACATGCTTCTTAAAGCTTTAGGTTGGCTTGCTGGCTTGCTCATGTTCCTGTGAAGTTCCTTTCCCGTAACCTACTAGTTACTTTGGAAGGGCTTGAAGACTAAGAACCGTGTCTCATGAAAATGGTGTCTTCTGTCATCCAGTTTTAGTTTTTGGTCTTATTGTAAAAAGGGGGGGGGGGCATAAAAAATTTTCTGCTACTTCAAGTTCAGTAGTTCAGTTCTGTTTGAAAGAAGGGGGGAAAAAGGGGAAATATTTAAAAGAAAATATGATTAGATTTGTATAAATGTTCCCAATATGGTAATTTTATGAGCAAATCATATTATGCAGAGTACATGATATGTTTCAAAACTAATAAAATGACTTGGTATTTGTAAAGAATGCTCCAAAAATTACATTACCGCTTTCTTTCCTTCCTCTCATTTTAAAAAATGCAGATCTCTTTAAGGAAAAAAATATTTGTTTCCACTATTCCACTGCTTCAAGTATTTTTCTCCCTATCATTTTAAATTTGGTTTCCATTATTTATAAAGGAGGATACCAAAATGATGTTTTGCTAGACCTCAAGATCCCCTGATTTTTCAAGATAAGGTTTTAAACAGACACTCTAAGTCATGGGTTATGAAACCAAAACCCTGAGAGGGCCAAGCAAGTGACAAGTGGGTGGTGTGGGAACTACAGCAAACTGGGACCTAAATGCTTCCCCTTGCCACCCCCAGAGGGGACAAC
This sequence comes from Enhydra lutris kenyoni, assembly GCF_002288905.1. NCBI lineage: Eukaryota > Metazoa > Chordata > Mammalia > Carnivora > Mustelidae > Enhydra > Enhydra lutris. Next base: position 48,364,968 of record NW_019154096.1, read on the forward strand.
GGTGGTTTTCACGCTACTCCACACTGCTCCCATGCAAGAACATGGCTCGATCCTGCAACATATTCTAACTGTCAAGAGGAGTTAGAAATCAAACTATGTGAAATCTCCTGACTTGAAATTCTGGCCACTTCAAAAAACTTAAAACTGGGGGCGCGTGGGTGGCTCAGTGGGTTAAGCCGCTGCCTTCGGCTCAGGTCATGATCTCAGGGTCCTGGGATCGAGTCCCACATCGGGTTCTCTGCTCGGCAGGGAGCCTGCTTCCCTCTCTCTCTTTCTCTCTGCCTGCCTCTCCATCTACCTGTGATCTCTCTCTGTCAAATAAATAAATAAAATCTTAAAAAAAAAAAACAACTTAAAACTGGTGTTTTGTGGGCAGCTAGTTTGCAACCTGCCACAAGAGACAGGCTGCCATAAACACAATTAACTCTGGGAACAAATGCAACACCTAGGAACACAAAGTTTGTTGGAAAATGAAGGCTGATCTCTATATACTTTTTTAAAAACCTGTATTCCTGGCGATTCACAGACCTGTACCCCTGGGGATAAAAATACATTATATGTTTATAAAAAAAAATAATAATAAATGTTATTCTCAACAATAAAAAAAAAAAGTCAAAGCAAACAACAACAACAACAAACCTGTATTCCTCTACAATAACTGTTCTCTGGAACAGGGAGGCAGAAGGAGGGAATAAAGGAACTTGAGAAAAACATGAAATTAGTTGCCGCAAAGCGAAAAAGGTAAAGGTACCTCTTTCCTCTTTTTTTAAAAAATTAAAAGAGTATTTCCAGCTTTGGAGTCCACGTTGGGACAATTCTGACAGTTGCACATTTCACTGAGGTTAGGCTGTTGGAACAGAGCTAGCTCCCCTAATCTTTCTCCGACAGAAATGCTGTGCAGAGCAGGTAACCTGTCACTCAGAGCCATTTTTATAAGGACAGGCTAATGGTTTTTGTGACTAAGCAAGAAGGCATGACAACTGGGGGGAGGAGCGTCACCACCAAAAAATGCGAACACATTATATATGCGTACTAGGCTTGTGCATATGGACCTTAAAGGGGTTCCTGAACCCTCTCCCAAAAAATCTAAGAAATAATACCTCACTGATTATAATAGTGAAGTTCAACTGTGCAAGTTCAAGCACAAGTGGTTATTTTTTCCAGCATACCTCTGCAGGAACCATTCTTTATTTAATCACTGCCATGATCAGCAAACCAGAGAAAAATCTCTCAGAGTAAGGAAAACAGAGTGAGTCATCTCCACGTTGATAAGGAGACTGCAGGATGAGGGCACCGAGCTGGGAGGTAGGTATCAGATGGTGCCTTTTCTAAATTAGTCAGTGGAGCGATGAGAATGATTTCTTCCCATGACGTTCAGTAATCACGGGAGATAGAGGGTAATGAGCTCCCCATTTTAGTGACGGCCACAAGTACGATCTAATGTTTACTTCCCCAAACCAGGGAGGAAAAAGAAAAGCAAAAGGGGTTCCTCATTCTCTATTTGTGGTCACTGGATGAAAAAGGAGAAAAATATCTTGTTTTTACATGTGGCCGACAAATGTGATAAAACTTCCTGTTTGAAAAGTATAAAATCAAATGTGTAAATCTCCTGGAGAAATAACAACACCTCAAAAATGTCGCTGCTGCCAGAGAGGAACAGCATGTCTTTGCAGGACGTGATAACTCGGGCTGGGAAGTGGCCGAATGAAACGTTGGTGACACAAACCAATACAGCCAGCCCAGGGAGTTACTTTTAGACAGTGACCCCTGCACAGGCGGCCTTCGACAGTACACACACCCCACAGCAGTACTGGAGCCTGCAGCCTTGGTCTAAACCCTGACTTCCAGCCTTCGCTTACAGACAGGTGACAACTCAAATAAACTGCATCTTCAGCATTTCCCTCCAGTAGCTGAGATCCTTAAGGAAAATGAGTTTGGGCTGCTTTTAAACTAGACTGAGCTCTGGGGTTAGAAACCGTCCACCATTTCGTTCCAAATTCTATCTCCTATTCCTCAATGTGACAATCCTTTGCTTCAAAGGGCGGCAGAGAGAGGTCCGGTAGAGACAGCAATGATTTGTGGTTCAACTAGTGGCAAGCCCACCACCTCACCTCAAATTCACATTTTGTCTAAAGCTGCAGAATAAAATATCAGCCAGAAACAGCCTTAAATCCTTTCTGAAAGAAGGGAAGGAAGGAGGAAAGAAAGCAATTGGATTGACTGATATATGCAAAAGATACGCAAAAATTTGAAATTCAAGTTAAAGAAGCCCAGTCCCAACCTGCTGAAGAACGTGGAGCCTCGGAACAAGTGAAGGCAATGTCTTCCATCAAAATGCACAGCAGGAGCACTCCGAGAACCAAGTAATGAAGAACTTGAAGCTTTCTATTTCTAGATCATGTATTAAGAGCGAAAAGGGATACTTATCATGCTTTTTAAAGGTAACACATAAACATGACACAAAAAGAAATTAGAAGTTGTTAAAAAACAAAACAACGGAGTATATTCAAAGATCTTACTGGTTTTATCCACTGAGTCACGAATTGGGTGGCCTCCCATCTAGTAGAAAGGAGCTCTGAGGAGCTATACAAAATGGAAGACTTTTTAAGGCAGAAGGAGGGGGCAAAGAAGTTATTCTAGCAAAAAGTGGACTGTCCCAGGCAAGGTCACCTTCCTTTGGGGGAAGGCGGGAGGGGTGGGTGGGGTGGTTCCTATCAGGCAGATTCCCTCCTCACTAGTGCTGACCAGGTAATTCCAGATTGACTGCTGAAGGTTACAGAGGTAGGCTAGGTATTAATTCTTGGTTTGCGGACATGGGCCTTAACCCAAGTCACTCCACTTTGGACCTTTTTTTTTTCCCCCCTAAAGTATGAAAGGGTATAGAATGGAATGTAAGCATCCTTCCTATACCATCGCCCTTCTCAAAATGCTACTCCTCTCTAGCATCTTCTCCTGAGACGGTCTACATGTGTACCAGCACTGAGGCACTGTTTCGCTTTTCAACTTAAGGAGAATACCACCACTTTTTTTTAATGCCTGACCACTCAGTCTCTGGGGACATGAGAAGGTACCAGTTTTGTTTTGTTTCAGTTTTTTTAATCCCTAAAAGCACTTAGTAAGAAGGAATCAGAGAGGAGAAATCCTCCTCTGCTGGTTATCAGTAAATTTCATTCTTTTTAAGCATATTTAAGTTCTACTCTATGATAAAAGACAAATTTAAACCCAGGTTGGTGTCAATCATCACAAATACCATTCCACTGAAACCTCCACTTTGCCATAAACCACTGGTTATGGATAGAGAATGTTATGTAATCAGTGCATAGTAGATGCCCCAGAAGTCCCACTGAGAATATTTTCAGTGAAATACGAGGGCCTGGAAATACACAAAAATGCAAGTTAGGGATGCCCATTGCCCAAGTGATTTGAAACAGCACATTCCAGAAGGTTGCTTATCACACTGCCCTCAACAGCTGCACAGGTTTCCTCTTGTCATGTCCACAAAAGGAATGAAAAGACCAGGCCTGGGGAAGGGGTGACAGTGTCCTCAAAGAAGGGATTCTGAAAAGATCCTGAAAAGCCTCTGGGGAGGGCTCAGCTGGGAGGCTCTCGAGGGCAGTCAGAGATGAAGTCTAGGGGGACAGAGAGGTGGCCGGCCAACTTTGAGTGGCGACTTCAGGAAGGCAGCAAAAATGTCCAGGGAGCCTGGAGATAACAAGACTGAAGAAACTCACCACGTAGCGCAAAAATGGAAATAGAGGAACTCAATGAGAATGTGCAGGTAGCTCAATGAGGCGATTTCCCTTAGAAAGGGACAAAACCAATACGGAGTGGCTGCATTTTGTGCCCAAAGCCCACAAACAAATAAAAATGTGTAGGATTCAGAACAGATTTCCTCCTGTTGGTCGAGGGCAGTTGATGGATACGGGTGCTCCCTGAGATGCATCTCTCTTCCACAACTATTTTTGCTGCCTTTTATAACATTTATCCTTGATTATTTCAGAGATGTTCTAAATATTTCCTACATTGTGGTTCTACAAACCAAAAAAAGGCGTTTGGCCTTTTTCATAGAACGTGATCATAGCTAACTTTGATTACACAACTAATGGCTTTGATGCACTGTCACTTTAGAGAGCCTTCATTTAATGAGCTTCTGGGGCACTTGGGTGGCTCAGTCAGTTAAGTGTCCGACTCTTGATGTCGGCTCAGGTCATGATCTCAGGGTTGTGAGATCAAGCCCCACATTGAGCTCCAACTGTTTAAGATACTCTTTCTCTCCCCTCCTCTGCAGGCCCTCCCTCTCTAAAAAAAAATAAAATAAAATAATGAACTTTTGGATGGTACGATTTTAGGATGAAAAACCTGAATGTATTAACAGTGAATTACACTTAGTCATCAAAATGCCTTGCAGAAGTTCCAGTACAGATAAAGAACAGTGTAGTTTACAGACTATTAATGGCAAAAGATGCTGGAACCTTCTGCTTGCCAGCCAAAGGCACAGCCATGTGCCAATTGCATAAATGCAGTTTATAATTCACTCAGCCGACCTGATTTAAAATTATGAAATTCTAAAACTAATTCTCTTAATTTGGTTATTACAAGTTTTTTTTATATAAGATGAGGTTTTACTACTTTTATGTCATTATTTCATTTGAATAATTTATATTCTTGTGACATGAAATCATACCATGTTCATTAGCACACTGTGTCTTCATTCATTTCTTAGGGATTTTATCTGGAAAATCCACCCTTTGCCTCTTTCTCTGTCCAAGTCAGACTTAGTCCTCCTTTCTCTACCTAAGTAATCTCAGTCTCATAGCTTTTAAATACCATCTACGTGCTGATGACTCTCAAAGATACCACCTCCAGGCTCAGCCAACTCTAGATCTCCAGGAAAATACAAAATACACACCTCAAATTTAACATGTTCAAACTGAACCCTCAGGGTCCCCCACCACACATCCCTCTCTCTGTTCCTCATCTCAGTAAACAGCAACATCATTCACCCAACCAAAAACACTAGACTCTTTCTGCCCACACTCAATCCAGAAGGCATGACCTTCAAAATATATCCTGAGCTTGACCAGCTCACATCATTCTAGAACCCCCACCCTAATCCAAGTCGCCCCTGTATCTCCTGCTTGGACCCCTTCAGGTTATACTGATTCTACTCTTGCCCCCAGAATCTATTCTCTACTCAAGACCCAGAGAAATAATTGTGAAGTACAAAGATGATTGCTGTTCTGCTCCAACTCTCCAGTGGTGTCCAATCACACTCTTCTTATCATGGCATCCAAGATCTGGCTCCCACGTGCCACTGACCTCATTTCATATCACTGCCCCCATACCTACCTCCCAGCTCAAGGCCAGCCAAACTGGTTGCCCTCCTGTTCCTCCATCACACTGCGCTCAGCTGACGTCAAAGGCTTTTCTTTCTGCTTGCTGTTCCCTCTGCCTCCACACTTCCCCTAAGATTCCTTCACCCCATTCTGATCTCTGTACAGAATTTCTACCCCTCTCTCTCTCAGGCACAGAAATCTTCTCAGGCCACTCTTTCAAAAGCAGTCCCTCCAGCCCCTCATTCTGCCCCTCCCCCATGGCACTTATTACTACCCGAAATTATTATTTAGTGATTTACTTTGTTCCTAAAATAATTTTTAGGGCGCACCCATCATGTTTGCATGTGAGGCGCTCTTCTAAGGAATGGGGATAGCAGTGAACATGAAAGCAAAGATCTTTGACCTCATGGAGCTCACATTATTTGCCACCCTACTTAACTCTAAGCTCCAAACACGTGACACAGTCTGCCTTTAGACCTCAGAATCTCCAATGCTCAGAGCAACAACACCTTGGCACTTAGTAAGCATTAATATGTATTTGAATGGGTAGTGTCCCACCCACCTGAGACCATCTGCTTCTCTGAGGACCTCCACCACGGAGCTCTTCTTTCCCACCAAATGGGACTCTGGTTGTGGGACCATGAATGTCCATGGTATTCCTTTAGACACTGCTGTGTCTGGTCAGCCTCCCACACCTGAGTTGGGACTCTAACCCTGGGCCGGCCTGCCTGCTTGTCCAAACTGCCTGTCCTTCCTACACCAACCTCCAGCACTCAGCCACTCCCCACATGGCCATGCCACTGGGACTTGTCTCCCTGGGTCATACGAGCACCTGGTCCTTAATGTGACAGCTGACCAGCCAGTCAGCAAACAAACAGCTCTTCTCAACAAAGAGTGGTGGGAATCCAGACACACAGGTCCTACTGCATCCTTGGCTCATGGTGGTCCTTCCCCTCAAGGAGTTCACGCGAGACCTTCAACATCACTAGACACCATGCCCCAGAGTGTCCTGGGTTCAGCACTGACACACTGCTATAAAGGACAGATCTCTGCCCCTTTCCACTGCCGCAGAAGCGAGATGCTTACCCGCTGTGATGAGCAATTAAGTTTCTTTTGGAAAAAAGAACATTTGTTCACGGAAATGATCTGATCTCAAATAAAAATGAAGGTAATTGGGAAATGTAGTTAATTCAACATTTCAAGAAAAAGGCAGCTGCAGCCGTGGTAGAAAGGGGGAGAAAAGAAAAATGCAAAGGGCTTAAAGGACCACTCTGGAAGACTCAGAAAACAGGCATTTAAAATCTGTGTTTGCAATATACGTGTGTTCACATTTTAATCTGTGAGCTTAGAACTACCCAGCTCCACATGTGAAAGCTAAACAGGATTACTTTATAGTTGTCCAGCACTTTATTCTGTATGAAGCATTCTCAGGTATATATAATCTCTTTTGGCAGGGCAGGATTCATTTCTCTGTCTGGGGCCCAGAGAGGTCAAACAATTCACCTGATCTCCCACAGTAAAAGTGGCAGAACCAAGTAAGTACCAGAACCCAGATATGCCTCGGCCCAGCCCAGTGTTCTTCCTCCCAGAACAGTATGGACAGTGTGGTTCTCTGAAAATCGCATTCTACACTCCACCAAAAATATTTCCTTTTGTTACAGCAGAAGAAATAAAACAGAGGCACCTGGGGGGCTCAGTCAGTTAAATATTCAACTCTTGATTTCCGTTCAGGTCGTGATCTCAGGGTCATGGGACCGAGCCCCGTGTCAGGCTCCACACTACACGTGGAGTCTGCTTAAGATTTTTTGCTCCCTCTCCTTCTGCCCCTCCCCTGCTTCTGCATATGCTTGCACTCACTCTCTCTCATGAAGGAAGGAAGGAACGAAGGAAGGAACGAAGGAAGGAAGAATGGATAGATAGATGGAAGGAAGGAAAGAAATAAAGAAAAGAAAAGCTAAAGAAAAAAAACCCAAAGCATGTATTTACCAGTGGTTTAAGGTGGTGGGATGCATTGGTCTTGAGCTCTGGGCAGAGAGAAGGTTTCACAAACTCTTCCAACAAATGCCAGCTCCTGCAATGACAAACATACAAGACATGTGGTGTGAATCAGGCACTCTGCGGCCTCTCCCCAAGGAGGCCAGCCAAAACGCCAATCAGCAGGCAGCCTGTTTAGGCTGCAGCCCCCATCCTCCTCTTCCAGCCCCACTCCCTACTCACCCTGACTTCCCCAACTAGAACAAGAATCTTTAGTTCACCAGTTGAAATGGTCCCCATTAGAATCAGTGGACCTTGGTCAGAAAGAAGCGTCAGAGATCATCTATAATAGGGATCGCAAACTGAAAGCCCAGTGGGTTACATCTAGCCTACAGCAGTATTACAATCGATCTGCAGGATAGGTTTAGAAAATTTGAGCCAAAACTTTAAAAAATCAGAGAGGTCACATAAAAACCCAGACTTGTAAGTTCTCTTAAAACAACAACAAAATCAGTCAACATGGCCCACACATATGTCTAAAAATGATCAGCTATGCTAAGTAGCTGCCCTTCATGGGCAGGCTTGGCTATTCCAGAATGCCACAGTCCCCACCACTCCCTAATATCTCACCACAGAGAGAGCTATGGTTATCATTGCCCTTGTATTGTTGGGTTTTTTGGTGGGGTGTGTGTGTGTGTGTGTTACAGAAATAATTCTCTCTACCTAACAAAAGTGGGAACATAAAAGAAAAAGGGGCAGAGTTCCAAAAGGAAAAAAAAAAAAAAAGGTATAGCACATCAGCAACTTAAGTTAGTACCCCCACTCTGGCAGGCATGTGAAATCTCTGAACAAGTACAACACGTCCATGTTATAAAAGTATAAGCAGGAAACTGACTTGCCTACTCCCACAGTTAGAAGCAGAGCTAATTCTAGAACCTAGGTCTCTTGACTGCCAATCCAGGACTCTTCCACTCTGCCCCACGACATGGTAATCTTATATTGTAAAACAAAAAAAATATTTTATATACACAGGTGTGTATGTATGGGTCTTTCAAAGCTAATATTAAAATCAAGGAAATAGAGTTGAAGTACCCAAGCCACTCTACTGAAAGGCTTGCCATACTCTTCTATTCTTTGACAAATGAAGGTAATTTCCAACAGGTTCCCTAAGGGTTCATTTACTAATGTGACGTTCTCAAGAATGTTGATCCTTGGGTGCCTGGGTGGCTCAGTCGATTAAGCATCTGCCCTAGACTCAGGTCATGATCCCAGGGTCCTGGGATCGAGCCCTGCATTGGGCTCCCTGCTCAATGGAGAGCCTGCTTCTCCTCTCCCTCTGCCTCCCACATGGGCTTGCTCTCTCTCTTTCTCCAGTGCTCTCTCTCAAATAAATAAAATCTTAAAAAAAAAAAAGTTTCTCCTTTAAGTAAAAAAAAAAAAAGCTCATAAATACCATGCATCTATTCCTTCAAAAGTGCTCAGTTAATGTCCCAAAGTGTCTGAAATATTCTTTATATGCTAGAAAAATGTTATTTAATATGCATTTTGAATGCAAGGCTACAAATAAGCTTCTATGGAGGTGAGAGACTATAATAAACAATGTTTAACCACAAGATCTAGATCTCGGTAGGAGTTATTTCTATCAGCCCCTCAAAGAATGCATGGATTCACCGACCACTCAGCAGATATTTACTGAACCCAGTTACATGCCAGGCAGTGTGCAAGGTGATGGAAACACAGAAATGAAGCAGATCCAGTCCCTGACCTTAAGCTGCTCTGTCAAGATCCGACACTCAAAGAGTTCTAACATGACGGGTAACCCTAAAGATCTGGGAAGGCACTGGTGTTCCAGGAGCACGGAGCAGGGGCTCCCGGTGCAGCGGAGGGGAACGGACACTTCCCAGCAAGGACAGACGATGAAGACATCCTAAAGCAGGGAGGGGAGTGGAGCAGCAGGCAGGGGGAGAACAGAGGAGAAGGTAGGAATTACAGGCCATGGGGCAACATGGGCATAGCAAGGAGTGAACAGCCCCTCCAATTTGGTCTCATCCACATTTCGTGTCACCTTGCCGGTGGTAAAAGTCACCCTGGCAGTGGTAAAAGTCACCCTGCCACCTGGCGGCACTGGGCTGACTCAGCCAGTTAAGTGTTCAACTCTTGGTTTCAGCTCAGGTCATGGTCTCGAGATTGTGAGATCAAGCCCCACGGCAGGCTCCATGCTCCGTGAGGAGTCTGCTTGACCTTCTCTCTCCTCCCTCCTCCCCAGCACCCTCCACCTTGCTCACACTCTTTCTAAAATAAGTAAATAAATCTTAAAAAAAAAAAAAAAAAAAAAAAAAAAGCCCCTGCCACCTGACCCAACATCTGCTGAGAGGTCATGTACACTCTTGGACATTTATCTTGCCAAGTGCCCATATCAAGGGTGCCACCATATCAGCACTGATTCCTGGCAATGCCCGCCTAGACCTCCCTCAGGGCCACCAATGCTATCCCAGAGTCTGCCGGGCCCAAGAAACGTGGAAGTAGAAATACTGACACTTCTCGTATTTTTAATACTTCCATCATGGTTCTAAGAAGACAGCTGATAGTTTTTTCTGTCCTGTGCCAGTCATGAGACCATCCTGGATGTACCTCAGGGCCTGGATTTCTATGGCCAGAATCTACTATGTAGTCAAGCCTCAAGCAGGAAGTTCTATGAAAAAATGTCCCAGAATATCTGCCAATCAGAATCCCCAGGTGAGGCTCTCCCGTTCTTCAGGGATGGCATAGGGATGAGCCACCAGCCCCAATGTAGGCTGAAGCAAAGCCAGGGGGCAGCACCCCGAAAGACACATTTTGGGAAGGGACATAAAGAGGAGTGAAGACCAACTATGTGGGCACAGTTAGTGTTGCTCGGGGTTTGAGGCCAAGAGGAGCAAACAAGGAGGCAACATTCACCTCAAGAGTGGGAAGAGGTTCTTGGATCTGTCACTGGTGGGCAGGCTCCCAAATCTGGCTGACAGAATCACCAAGATTTAAAAAAAAAAATTCCCGAGCCTCCAACTCATTAAATCAGAATCTCTGATTTGAAGGCCCAGGCATTGTTCAGGGTATTCTGACGCCCAGACTCCTACCCACTTGGAAAAAAGCATCTCTCACTCAGAGGCTTCAGGAACTCCAGAACAATCTCCTTAAGGTCAATAACTCGGCATCCTCCAGGCAGGAGGCAAGGTTCTGGGCTCTGGGGGCCGTTGTGCATTCTTAGTGTTTGCCACTCCCTACATCAGACTAGGAGAAACATCACTTAACTTGTTTTACTCTAAACACATAAATATAGAAGGCTAACAGGGCAGTGAAAGCAGACCCTCCTGCCTCAGTCCCTGTACAGCGTGACCCAGCACCCCTGCCTCCAGATGAATTACTGGAGTTGTCCGGTCTCAGATCGGAGCCCTCCTACCTATGCAGCCACACCCCTAAGGGCAAAGAGTCTGGGAGCATCCAGTCACCAAGGTGGCCTTCGAGCTCGTAGGGCACAAAATACTCTGCCCCAAGTCCTTCCTGCCCACCAAAGAGCAAGACACTGAAAATCAATGCAATGCCTAGAAATCCGCCACCAGCTGAGCGCTTCTCTTTCCAGATTTCCACTCTGTGGTTAACTGACGGCCTGGGCCATTGCCAGCCAAGAATGGCAAAGTAAATGCTGTGTGCCACAAAGATGAAAGACAGGAGTAAACTGGTTCCCTGAATGGGCCAAAAGATCTCTTTCCTGACATCATCAGATGCCACCAAGTGACTGTCAGATAGCCCTGCACCACAGAATCTCGCAGCTGACCAACGTCAGCCCTCCTGAGCAGCAATCCACAGTATCCTTCACCAGAAGGAGGCCACTCTTACACACCCCATCAAACTAAGGGTCCTCCACCTAAGCCATAATGCAAATTTGGAAGAGTGTAGATGGGAAAAGAAATGTAGTAAAAGCTCAAGATACTAATCTGCCCCTTTGGGGGGGGTCACCAATTTCTAGACAATGCATTGTTTCCTGCTGTACCATTATGTCCTTGCCTAAAACAAGACATTTCTTTGACCCATCCCTCCAAAAGAAATCAACCACCAAACACCTGGAACCATTACCTCTCTCATTTACATCCTCCTCTCTACCCTACCCCAAGAATACAGAACAATGCAAGACGTTGTGAAAGTCACATTAGCCACCTTTAATCCTACCAATCTAGACCATCCAAACAGGTCTAGTCCGATGAGAGCCTCTAGGGTTATAGGTCCTCAGAGCACTATGTACTCCTCCTTCATAGCATGAAGCACCAACTCATGCTCACCTCTTTCATTGTTTACCTTCTAAGGAGTCTTTGGTCGTGTGCCCAGCTGATCACGGTATGCCAATACAGCACCTTCAATCCTCCAGGTTCCCTTAAGATATACCTCAAATTTCTTATCTCCCAGCTGAAGGATGATTGAGCCAACTCATCCCCCAACTACTCAGGCCTGTCACTAGCCTCTGAAATCTAGGCACCCACTAACTAGCCCACCAATTTAGTGGGCTCAGAAGAACTCTGCTCAGAAAGCTAGTCTAGATGTGGAGAAAATCCCCAACTGGCCTTGAGGCTGACCAACTTGGGAAGGAATCAAATCAAAGTAATTATCTTCTTTTGTGTACTGTGTATTATTTTGTTTAAGATGATTTTCTAATATCAACTCCGTTTTTGTTTTTGTTTCGGCCCAGAAAGCACTTCCCTATTTCCCAGAACAAATCCCACTGGGACCACCCCCAGGTGCTCAATGCCAAGGTAGCTCAAACAGGTCTCGCCTCTGGTCCCCTTGCCCAGCTATCCTCCCTCTACATCCATTGGCAGAGAAATGTGAGTTTGGAGGAACTTTTTAGAGCCTTCCCACCTTCTTCAGATTCAGTAGGAAGCAGAATGAAGCACTAAGTTCCAAGTTCTGTCAACGACACAAAGCTCATAAAATAGAATCAAATTAGTTGAAAAATAGCAAAATAATTTTTAGCTCCCCTTTAAAAAAAAAAAAAAAAAGCACGCCTACTTTCAATGAATCATTTAAGTATGAGTGACTTCATACTTTTCTACCACTAGGATATGGTTTTCTTCCTCACAAAGATTCTTCACAGCTCCCCCTCCACTCCTGAGATAGGATACCTCCACAAAATACCTGTTCTGATTTGGGCACACCCCCACCCCCACCCCAAGAAAGTCTCGACAAAGCCCAGAGTACTCTCCTGCAGATGGCCAGAGGCTCTTTCTCTCTAGGGTCTTTGCATTTGCAGTTCTCTCTGCCTGTGAAGCTCCTTGCCTGTCTCTTGCCATGGCTGGGCTGTTCTCACCATGGGGAACTCAGATCCAATATCATCACCTCTTAGGACAGCCCTGACTGCCTAATCTTAGTCCCACCAGCAAAGGCTACTTTCTCAGTAGGACTATCACAATCTGTAATTACCTTACTTATCCATGCTTCCCTCCAGGCAGCAGGAATCTTGCCTGACTTGTTCACGGCTGCAAACCCAGCACCATAATAGTTCCCGGCACAAAGCAAGGGTTCAGTAAGTCACTGCTAAGCAGGTGATGGAGGAGGTGGAGGCAGGCCATTGGAAACAGAGCTGAGAGCCCTCTCAACATGTCCTATAGCATGACTTCCTCATGGCACAGCTTTCTGGAACAGTCTCCTGGCTTCCATTGCCTTGATTCTTCTCAGCCTTGTTGATCCTTAGATACTGGTTCTACCACTGCCTACCACACTCCCTACTTCAACTATTCGGACTTGGGTATTCCCCCTGGAGACTCAATTCCCATGTTTGGCTTTTCCTACTCTGCTTCCATTCAGCCATCCTGAGCTTGCAAAATTCAGACAACCACAGGGGTGGATGCACAGCTGACCTGCAGGACTCTGACCCAAGCCCACTCTTCCAGCTGTATCGCCAATACCCCAGTTCCCCATTTCCATTCCCATCACCACTAATCAGCTCACAGCTCAGATGTGTGCACCTACAGTTCCTAAAGTTGAAACCTTTACTGTGGCCTCTCCTGCTGCCTCAGTACCTGCCAGCTTCCTCCCATCTCTCAAAGCCCTTCCCCTCTACCCCACAGTCATGATATTCACCCTAATATCCTGAAATTCTTTCTTTTGTTTCCCTCAATGGACTATCCCTTGATGGTTAGGATCTCATCTAACTCAGCCCCGTTGGTCCTGAACCCGGTACACAACAAGTACCCAGTAAAAGCGTACTCAACGGAATTATCTTATTTTCTCTTTGACAGTTTTCATTTCCACAGTGACTCCCTGAAGAACCTTAACACTCATCGCTTCTCGGCCTTTTGGCTAAGATCAAGTGAAGAACCTTAACACTCAGCACAAGTAACAGAAGACATTCTGTTGTTAACACGTTTATTAAAAGCAAATAGTTTTATCCTCATATTATCAAAACAAACAGCTGAATTGGTGAGAGGCAGAAAGGTATTGGTTCTGGGTTCAAGTCCTGTCTTGGCCACTCACGAGCAGTATACTAGTGGGTACCTCCCTTTCCCCTCTGTCTCCACACCTCATTCTATGTAAAATGAAAGGGCTAGTCAGACACAGAAGACCAGGACACAGAGTACCAGGATTCCATTGGTACGAAATGTCCAGAAGACAGAAATCCACGAGGCAGAATGGAAATATGTGGTTGCCAGGGACTAAGGGGAGGGAAGGACAGAGCGAATGCTAACGGGTACAGATTTCTTTGGGGGTGATGAAAATGTTCTGGATTAGGTAGTGGTAACAGTTATACAACATGGTGACTATATTAAAAAACACTGAATGAAATACCTTAAAAGGGTTAAAGGAGTGAATTCTGTTACACAAATTGTATGTGAATTAAAAGACAGAGAAAGGGCAAGACTAGAACAGAGGTTGAAAACTGGAGGCTCAGCAAGGCCACACCAGGCCTCTGGCATGTGCTTTAGACTGAAAGAGTTTTTGATGCATCTACAGAGCTGAAAAGCCAGACACCTTCTCTGTAGAGGTGGCTACACAAATCTGCCCTTGATAAACTTCCACAGAGCATACACATGCGTGCCCACACACAAATGCGTGCCTATATACGCTGAACTAGTGAAATCATGTAAGGAGTGTGGACGGCAACAGTATCCGCTTCCTGGCTTTGATTCTGTACTGTAATTATGTAAGGGGTTACCACTGGCCAAAGCTAGGAGAAGGACATATAGGAATCCCTGGACTTTTTTTTTTTAACAACTTCCTGTGAATCTGTAACTACAGTTGACCCTTGATTAACACAGGGGTTAGGGGCACCTCCCTCCCGCTCAGTCAAAAATTCACATGTAGTTTTTGGATCCCCCAAAACTTAACTACTAATAGCTTCCTTGTTGACCAGAAGCCTTACAGATAACATAACCAATTAACACATATTTTATGTTATATGTAAAGCTAGAGAAAAGAAAATGTTAAGAAGATAGTTAAGGAATTAAAAATACATTTATAGTACTGTAAATAATCTGGGTTAAGTGAATCCACGTAGTTCAAATCTGTGTTGTTCAAGATTCAATTGTATTCCTTTTTTTTTTTTTTAAGATTTTATTTATTTGTCAGAGAGAGAGCGCGAGAGAGCACAAGCAAGGGGAGCAGCAGACAGAGGGAGAAGCAGGCTCTCTGCTGAGCAGGAAGCCGGAAGCAGGGCTCGATCCCAGGACCCTGGGAACATGACCTGAGCCAACGGCAGATTCTTAACCAACTGAGCCATCCAGGCACCCCTCAACTGTATTTATTTAAAAAAAAAAAAAAAAAAAAAGTCACGCTATTACATTTTAGATATTCTAGATGTGTGCCTTCTCCTTAAAATAACAAGCTCTGATAACGCTGGGCCTCAGGGACAGCAGTGGATGGGGCTGGGTGCTAGCTACTCCCCCCTTAGAGGGGTAATGGCTCTCAGATCCAGCTCCCTAAACACCAAGTGAGTGTCACTGCCCTTTATCATAATGCTTACTTACACTGATTGTTCTCTTAGAGAAATAGTTCTCTCTCAACAGTAAGAAAATGACAGACCTAGAGGGTCCTGTATTTCCAGAAAAAACGACCACAATCTTTGTGGAAGTGAAGAACATTCCTAGGACTGGAGCTGGAATCTCCTGCCCTTCGTTGCCTGTCACCTGCTGGACCCTGGAGGCATCTGAGGTTTGGACCCCGGGACGGTAACTCTTCAGGACCAGATTTCTTCCACTAAGTCAGCAAATAAATTTTAAAACCAAACCACTGGAAAGGAACACAGCTTAAGTATACACGGTATCCCATTCTCCCCTAAATATTTTTATTCTTTTCATCTTACCTTTCCTGAGAACACAGGATTCCGCTCTCAGCCACCGAGAGAGGGAAGATCCCACCCCTTATGCAAGATCACATCCAGATAAATAAGCAGTCCTTTTTTTCCATTGAAACTGAAGTTCTATTTAGTAAGGGAGGAAAAGGGCCCTCGGGGCATACATTCCCCCACCTTTCCCATCACACCACCACCCCACCCCCAGAGAACGTGCTTGGAATGCAAGTGTCCCTGAAAAGGAGGTGGCGCAAAGCCACAGAACCCAGGGAAATTGCCCAGTGACTGCTCTGAGTGCAGCTGTTTCCAATCAGGTTACACAGAAGAATCACCTGGGACCCTAGTGGAGGACCTATAATACTCCCCCTTTTCCAGTCACACTCATGCAGACCACCCAGCCTTGATTCATCTTGTGGCCTTTATAAACCAGTAATTTAGAAACCCCTGGCTACCCTGGGCAGCAGGGCAAGACACGCCTCTCCAGTCCAGAGATGTCAGAGCTATGCTGTCCAGTAGGGTAGTCAATAGTCACACATGGCCACCAAGCCCTTGAAATGTGGCTGGTGGGACTTGAGAGGTGACATACACATTGGATTTTGAAGACTTGACATGGAAATAAGGACTGTAAAATATCTAATTGACATTTTTTATACTGATTAAATACTGAAATATTGTAGATATACTAGGTTAAAGAAAATATGTAGTTAAAATTAATTTCACTTGCTTTTTACATTTTCAATGTGGCTTCTAGAAAATCTTAACATGTGTGGATCATATCATACTTCTATTTCACAGCCATGCTCGAGGAGACACTCCACATTCCAGCATGGGGATCCCAGCCATAATGGAAAAATCAATGAAGACTTTGGTCAAGCCTGCTCTCCACCTACCAACTCAACTGCGCCATCCTAAGCAAGTTTCAATTCTGACACTGTTTCCTCCCCTGTACCCAGCATCGGAACACCCAGTGCACTGGGCTGAGTGTAAAATAAAAAACACATGTCACCTCCCAACAGTGGGTACTCAACACCTGCACACTTCTCTCCCTTCTCCAACTTCCTTAAGGCCCTAAAATCTGAACCCAGGATCTCGTAGCATCAAATTTAGCAACCACAACGCCCACTTCTACACAATGGCTGCAGAAGGCACAGTGGTCCTCTACCCCGAGGGTACGAAGGAATCACCTGGAAGGTCCCATCCCCCAGACACCCCTACTCAGTCCACTTGGCATGTGCATTACTTACAAGAACCACGGAACATTCTGATTCCCGCGGGCTAGAAGTCCCTCTGAGAAGCACACGGCGCAGAACTGTGACCAACATGATCAGAGCTGCCCAGAGATTTCCCGCAGGGAGCTGGGCCAGGCTGGCCGAAGCAGGTGCCGCCCACGGGCAGGCCAGGAACCACGTAGGGCCTTTCCCCGTCAGAGTGATGCCTTCCTGACAGCTTTCAAAGCTAGGTAGGAAATGACTGTCTGCCCTGGACATTGCTTCAAACACCAGAAGGCAGCTGACACTTCCTGCTCTCCCATAAGGCCCCTTAAGAGGATCAGAAAATGTAGAGAGATAATTTTCAGGTGCCCAATAGCTCAGCAGTTGAGCTAAAACAAAAACAAAAACTATGCAGCTGAGTGCTCCCACCGGCACCGTGAGAGGAACCAGAGCAGGTCCTCTTTCTGCCCTTGCCTGGTTCCCAAAAGCACCTCTGCACGCCTGAACTTTCTCAACATCAGGCCAAGGCTTGGGGCTCTTCTCCAGAAGCGTTTATCCTGCCTCAGAGCCCAGAAAGGGGAGAGAGAGACCCTTCACACACAGACCTACTCGGTCCAAAAGCCCGTTCCCTCCGGGGCCTTTAGGAGCGGTCAGGAATCCTCTGACCGGATGTGCGCACAGGACAGGCAGAGCACACACATCAACTGGACCCCTAGGGGCCTGCTGACAGTAGAAAGAACTCTCTTTATCTACACTAGGCACTGCTCCTTCCCTTGATTTAAAAACCCTGTGTGCTAAGCCATCTCCACCTCAAACCATTTCAAGAGAGCAATTTCTTGGAGGACAAAAATTTGAATATCCTTCTCCAAGAAGAGTTCTGTCAGTAAAACATAGCCAAGAAACTCAACCTTTTGCTTTTTCTTAGGACAAATTTCCTCTCTGTGGAAAAAATACAATCTCAATGAATCGCCACATCGTTCCCCACTATGTCCAAATGGTCTTGTATTTTTTTTTTTTTTTTTTGCAAACAGGGTCCAAAGTGATTAAGCACTGAATCTGAAAACTCAGGCATATTTCTTTATTTTTAGTGCAGGAAAATGATCTAGAAGTTGTTCAGAGAAGAGAACGCAACCTGAACGCTAACTCTGGCACGCCACACCCCACCACCAGCCACTTCCCCCGGGATCACCCACGCTCTAGACTCTGCCTCTCCCACTCTCCTGCCTCACAGTCAGCCTCTGTCCCCAGACAGAACACACCAGAGGGATGTCAGTATAACCTGGTTCCATGTAGCCCAGTCTTGGTGACTTAGTGGCCACGACAGCCAACATTGCAGTGTAAACATAACAAAAATTCAAAATGTTATTGCATCTCTTATTGAACGCCAACGAGAGAGAAAGAAAGTCTTACTGCACCAGGAACCATCCTTAAAACCCCTCCCCCCTCTCTACTGCTTGCATCCCTCAGACAGAAACTATTCCTTCAAGTTGACTCCTCTCCTCCTCCCCACTCTTCCCAACCCCTGGGCTGTAAACACTTCTCCCTCCCTGTCCTTTCCCTTCTCCCGCATGTCTTCTTCTGTCACACAAGCACTGAGCCTTCTCATACACAAATAGAGCTCCTATTCGCATGTGCACATGCGTGCACAGGCACCCCGCCCCCACCCTCCCCAGCTCCTGGTCCTCCAACTTTGCTATTTGTTGCCCGGACTCTAGATGAAAACAGCCCAGGAACTTAGATGACCAAGATAAAATTCTAACAATGTAGGTAACTGGGCGAGCTGTTCAGTGAAGAGAAGAGAAAGCCCGTGGACATTCACAGTGGCCTGCGGCAAGAAGCAGGGTGAGCTCAGCAGTGCAAATGCCCCGTGGTGCTTTGTCACTGCTGAGATCAGCCTCCCTGCTTCAGAAAAGATGCTCTTGATAGCCAGTTTAGACCCCGGCTGGATAGAGACTGCCAGCACAGCCATTCACAAGCCAAGCCTGGCTTCCCAAAGCTTCCGGGAACACATCGCTGGGCATGCCCGCCATTACATGAATGGGGATAAAGCAGTATATGGAGGGGGGATCTCCCAGATCTCTGTCGACAGCAGAAATTCATCCCAGTGCATGGAGGAGCTACACGGATCTGAATGTGTGGAGCCTGTGGGCCTAGTGCCACAAAGGTCTCCTGAGATGGCTCTGCCTACACAGATGGTGTGGTTCCTTTGTTTACCAGGCACAGAGGCAGTGAGAAATAGGAAGAAACTATGAGGAGAATGACCCAGCTTCAGGGCAACTGGGTGGCTCCATTGGTTAAGTGTCTAACTTTGGCTCAGGTCATGGTATCAGGGTCCTGGGATCAAGCCCTACGTCAGGCTCCTGCTCGGCAGGGAGTCTACTTCTCCCTCTCCCTGCTCTTGTGCTCTCGCTCTGTCTCTCTTTCTCCCACCTTCCCTCGCAAATAAAATTTTTTAAAAAGATAATAATAAAAAAATAAAGAATGACCCAGCCTCTACTTTCAAGGAAGCACACAGAGCCAGTAAGGGCCACACAAAGTAAAAACTAGTGCTGAGTTGGGTCTGGGTGACACAGGGACAGCCATATGGCACACCTGAAAGATTGCTGACCTAAGTTCTGGCTCTGCCATGGATTAGCTGTGTGCTCTTGGGCAAGTTCCTATACCTCTCTGAACCTATTTCCACTCCTGCAAAATGAGAAGGCTGACCATAAGTGATCTGAGTTCCTTTCCAGCACTAACATTCCAGGTATCTAGGATTTGCGGGAAACCTGCTATGGGGGTCATGAACAAACAGATAGGGAACAGAAAGGCAGAAGGGTAGACAAGTACGGAGTACAAACTATTCCAAAATCTCCATTAGCTCACCGATTGCCACTCCACGAAATTACTCTCTGTATCTTCTAAAGCTGCAATCGTCAAGCATGGTCAGCAGCTACAGCTCAGCCTCTGGGTTCATTGACCTTAACAGAACGACGTGCACACTGCTTGGTACAGGCCATTTGCTTCAGGGCACTGCCTTCCTCCCAGAGTGGTGACACCTTCCTTATCCTAACGAAGGCCAGAGTTATCTGCTCTGATTTGCCGATGAGCAGACACGCTCAGAAGAGTCTCAATGACTCCCTAGGCCCCACAGCTTGGAGGGACAAAACCAGGAGAGAAGCCCAGATTGTCTGACTCCCCACCCAGCATTAAACGCCAATTAGATAACTGTGTGGGATCCCCGCAAAGCTGGGACACTTAGAAACCCCACGCAGTTATACCTAACTGGTCCAAGAGGATGGGGGAAGATTCTGCAAAGAGGAGCCAAGAGCAGCCTTTCCTTCCTCCGGCACCTTGACAGCAGGTTGAGCACCAGCTGTGGGGGAGGCGGCATCCACTTGGTATCTTATTACACATACGCATTCCCAACTGTAAGCAATGCAGGAGGTGGCTTGTACTCTAGAACTGAGGTACTCTAGCTCATGGGGTCCAAGTGATAGCATGTGCAAAGGCCCTACCACTTTCTAAATGTGTGTCCACAGGCAGGGCAAGTCATGTAACATCCCAATGCCTCAGTTTCCTTGTCTGCAGAATAGGGAAAACAAGAGTACCTACCTAAGCCTCATTGGGTTAGAAGGAGGATTGGAAGAGGTGATACGTGCTTTTAAGTGCTTACAACATAATGTTAGTTATTCTTACTCTAATTTTTCTAGGGAGGAGTCCAAACTTTTCATCAGATTCTCAAAGGGGTCCATAACCCAACAAAAATTAAGAATCCCTGTTCCACAAGCCCCCCTTGGAATGGAACGGAGGTCATCCTGTGAGCACAGAAGTTACTTCCCCGAGCTTCCTCACCCTTCCAGAAGGATCTGAGACGTTCTCTGTCCCTTACTCCTGGAGGGAATTAGAAAACAAGCACTCTGATGAATGGCACTGAGGCCAGAAGTCATCATTTCTGTGGCTGGGGAATGCCTCCATGCACCCCTTAGGGCCCCACTTCAAAGTGGGAAATTTGAAGGAGAGACCGGGCCCCAACTCCAGTTTTACACATTCAGGGATAAGCCCCCTCCAGCCTGGCCCATCAGGGTGCAGGGCAGCAGCCACAGCCCCGAGCCTCCACTGTCGGGGTCTGGCCACCTTCCCTGCGCCTCCTGCTGAGGACCCGTGAACACAGAGCCCCCACACTCCAGACCCACGCGCAGGTGAAGTGTTGGGACGTGAGGAAGATCCGAAGCTGAGGTCCTAGTCTGCAAAGAGCCAACCAAAGATGAAAGGTATTAAAGAGAAAGGGTATGGAAGGCGTGAGAGATAAGCGATTTAAGTTCCGGCTTTGTGGCTCTTTGGCCTCATGACCTTGGACGAATTATTCAACCTCTCGGAACCTGTTTCCCCATCAATAAAACGGGGGCTAATGAGCAGTCTTTGCTTCCCAGAGGAGTTGTAAAGATCAAACGAGGTCTGTGTAGACATCAAACCCAGGATCTGGCACTCGGTCCGTGCTCATTCAACTGTTGCCAACTGTTATTACCATGACAACGATAACGACGAGGCAGAGAAAGGTTAGCGTAGTCTCGAAGTCTTACTGTGTTATTGGTTTGGGGGTGTTTCGATGTTGTTGCATTAGAAACAAAATCAAGGAAGGTTTATGGAAAGAGATAGCAGTACTAGAGAGAATGCACATCATGGGCCCAAAACACTGAAGAGCTCTAACTGCAGAACTCCTACTTTGGGTCCTCGGCTCGGAAAATCCCAAAGAGGCAGCAAGAAAGGTGGCGCATACAGATGAGTGCCTAACGGGGGGCCAACATTACACTCCCCCTCCACCCCTGGCTGGAACAGCGTCAACTCCACAAAGTAACCAGGCAACTCTTACAGGCACTTAGTCTATCTTTGACGGATCAGCTCTGGGGGAATCACCTCTTAATAAACACAATGTTGGGTTAGATGAAAGCTTTCAAAGCGGGGACATTTGGAAAACAAATAAGTATTAAAGTAAAAACAAGAGAGAGGCATCTTTGATGATAAAAAGATGGGACAACCGTTCCCACGGCAGCGCAGGTTCCCAATGTTCCCTCCTGCATTCTCCACCTTGTCACGTCATTGGCAGACTAGGAGTTGGAAAGCAACCATGCTTTCTCCCTCCCCCAGAATTTTCTCTAATATAGATTAATATACGTTCATCATAGAAATGGAAAAACAGGAAGTCTCAAAGGAACCCAATAATCCAACTACCAACGTTAACAGTTGATTTATTGCTGCCAGTCTCTCTTTATGGCAAGTCATCTTTATTTAAGGAGTAATTATACCCAGTTTTCCTAAGATAACAAGCATCTCTGAGGAATCCATAAAAGCAGTAAGAATCAAGGAAAATTTAGACCTTGTTGATGAAAGGGAGATAGGTGCACATGTGCACGCGCACACACACACGTGTGCGGGTCTCCTTCTCAGAGGCCTCTTACAATACAGGACTGATCACTACGGCCACCCCCGAACTAAGAAGTTTAAACTCAGAGGATCAAAAAAGAACTACACCCTCTAAAACAATGTACTTTAAGTATCAAAAAGTCTAGCATTTCAAACAAGCATTTTTAAAAACACATTTTTTAAAAACCCCAAACTTATGATGTGTTCCTTGGCATGAATCTGGGTCGGTTCCTGGTGGGGTTCCAGGATAGAATTTCAAAAGATACTGTAATTATTCCTCCTGTCACTGATACCATTCTATCAGACTCAAATAAATCAAAATCATAACGAAAAAGAAAAACAAAACTGAACCTCTCTGGCAACACACTCAGTGCTTAGAAAACATCAATTTTTACCAGCATCTTTTACAGCTGCCTCTTAAAACGATTTTTAAAACTGCTTGTGCAAGAGTAATGGGGATAATAATTTGTTGACTAGTTTCAACACACTGGACCTTCAAGTTTGCCCTCACCTGTTTAGTGGAGTCCCAGACAAGGACATCAGTCCAATAGGAAAGCACTTTCCAATGAGATGGGCCACCCAACACTGAACGGGGTGGTCTCTAGAAAGAGTGGCCCCCTCACTGCTGGGAAGTAGGTAAGAAGAGCTGAACCAATCATGCGGTTTCCAAGGTCCCTTACACCTTTAAAATTCGGTCTTCATTTCTTACAATGGAAGTCCTACCCTGTTGCCTTCCCTCATTCCTCATGAGTGAGAAAGACCGGAAGATCACTGCTGTGAGCCCAGCAACGTCTTCTCCAGAACTCAGAAGGTCCATAAATCAAGGCAAAGGACAGGAGGTAGGAGTCACTCACAAGCCTGGAGAAAACCCGGTAAGGCCAGAGGAATGGCATCTAGAATTAGACAAAGAATTCAGAGGAGTCTGTGGGTGGCTCTGGGACCAAAGTGAAACTCTTGAGACTCAGAGTAGATCCTGCATGCTCTACCCGGAGACTGGACTACAGCAGCTTTTCTGGAAAAGGGGGCACTTTTAGGACTTCATATAAATTCCTCAGGGTTCCCAGGACACAAGTGTCTCTACCCCCATCTCACAAACTTTGGCTATCACCAGTCAAATGGAGACAGAAGCTGTCTCCTTGAGAGTGTCCACGACCCCAAGACTGGCAAATAATGGCCCACCATTAATTAGGATGGTGGATTTTCTCTACCCTCTACTTTTATGGAAAAGCAAAGGATAACTAAATGAGTTGATATTTGGTCCAAAAAAACCAACATCCAGGAGACACCCTAATTCAATCTAGATTCCAACAGGCTCTTGGTTTGGGTTGGTTCATGGAGCTAGTAACAACACATGGCTCAATTCAAACCAGGAGCTTAGAATTTTGGACAGACTTTAAAAGTCTTGTTGGCAAGATCGCGAAAAGCCCAAAGACATGCATGTCACTCCACCTCAGGAACCTATGTCCCTCTGGGATAAGGCAGGATACACAGGACTTTTAGAGAGGACAGGATTTTTCTTCCTCCAGAGTCAAAAGGGGGCAGTATACGGGAAGGCAGAAGAGAGCTAAATGCTCATCTTGTGTGGTAAGGAGTCAGAAGATAATGCCCAAAAGCAGCAACACACGCAAGTTACTGAAAAATGTGGAAGTAAATGCTGGAAGAATCCGTTAAGATTTTTAAATGAGTGCCGCTGGGGAATGGGGGTGGAGGTGAGGAGACAGGAAACTGTGTGGTCCTGCAGAACTATTCGATTCTTGAAACCATACGCACATGTAACTTTGATAAAAACTACAAATTTTAAAAGGAAGAAGGAGAGGGTCTAGGATACTTTGGATGCATCTGTTCTCCAACTTAAGTTTTTATTAAAAAAAAAAAAAACCAACAAACAATACTTTAAGGTTGGGGAGGGGAAAAAACACTTTAAATCTATGATATCATTTCTCCATATGTTCCAGAGCATTATGTTTTAATAACTTTTTCCCTGATTAAAGTGATACTGTTCAATGAAAAAAAAAGAAAGAAAGAAAATAATACCCCTCCAAAAAAGGGAGAAAAAAAGGAAAAATCGTTATCACCAACCAGAGAGAACCACAGGATGGTTTAGAGGTAGTTTCTTCTGACATCTGTGCATATGTATATGCGTATATCAATAAAAACAGAATTTTCATTAACTCTTTGGATTCATCCAATGATCATAAGGCTTTTATTTGGAGGGAGAAGGAATATTTTCCACAGAATTAAATTGGGCCTTAGCTTCTTAAACCATCAATAAAAATTTCTTCCTGTAAGGACAGGCAGCTCACGTTGTCCTATTTTAGCTACCTGGTACAATGACAAAGAAAAAACAAACCCTTTTTTGATAGTGGTTGGGATCTCCCCAGAATTCCTAGACATAAAATTGTAGCAATGGGGCAGAGGCCTGACTACAAATTGGTTTCACCTGATACTGTGTTGTTTTCTGACTCTGTGTCTTGTTTCTTCCTGTGCAAGTCTCTTTGCCTCTCTCTCTCCCCTCCCACCTGTCACTAGCTGCCCTCCCCGCTCCCCCCCCTTCCTGTTTTATTCCCCTCTCACCCCTGTACCTTCCTCGTGCCACCCTTACTTAACCTGACGCACTGTGGAACTGAACTCATACTCTTAATTATTCTTTGCACTGGCAGAACAGATTTGTCTTTACGTTTAAAACAGGAACACAAAGCGTTCCATTTATCCATTTTCCACAGACCATGTTGCAGATTTTTCTTAACAGACAAAGGCAGCTGTTAGCTCCAGGGCCTGGGGCCTGATGAGGAAACCCTCAGAAATAAGAGCTCAGACACCTGCCTGGAAAAGCCAGTGCAGGCATGACAAAGGCTCTGTGTGGGCAAGGTGGTGGTTCCTCAGGGAGACCAGGGAGGAGGACTAACGTCAAACCCAACACCCCCTGAACCTTGGGCACCTACAGGCAGAAGGGGCTCGTACCCAGCCCAGCTTTCCCTTGGAGGGTGGGAGCAGCAGCTCCAGAAGGAAACCTAAACCTGTCAGGGCCTCCAGCTAAAGAACCACCCACTCCTCTCACCATCCTTCTAAGAGGGACCTGCCTCTTTTTCTGATCTTCCAAAATGAGTCTTTTTTCCCCACAAGAGTTTCTCTTAAAATCAGGTCACCCCCATCCTACACATATGAGACTTTTTTTTTTTTATAACCCAGATGCTGGACATATCTTAAAAGAGCATTTTTGGGGTCTCATTACTTTTTGCAATGTAAGCTCTCACTCCTGGCCCTAAGAGATCTGTGCCTTTCATACAGCCGTCCTCCACAGTTCCGAGTGTCTGAGAAAAAATACAGACCGGGATAGAAACCAGGCACAGTCCTAGGTCTGCAGTCAGTGGTCTCCCACATGGAGAGTGCGGGCCTGTTAGGGTAACGTGGCCAGCCAGGAGTTCTCCCGCAGCCTTATCACCCTGCCCTCACCTCCCACCTTAGCTACAGGCTCCTCATGGGCTTCCGTCCTATTAGCTGCCTCCTGGAGACCAGCACGCACGGTGCTGTGTCCTGCACATCCCAGAGCCTAAAAAGGAATAGGATCTATTTGACAGGCTTGTACTCCAGGAATTAATATTGGTTCTTAATGACTGCCGCATTCTTCTCCATAACAGTCCCTAAGCCATCTCTTTATGAAGATACATGAGCACTCCCAGGAAAAAAAAAGAAAAATGAGAGCGCAAAGAAAGCAATTCTGCTTACCTTAAGAAAGTCAGGCACTACCTTCCATTTCGAGAAAGAAACCAGTAAATTCCTATATGGCAAGTTTTCTACCTAGGATTTAGGCCACTGGGGGAAGGGGTGCGGAGGGGAGAGTAGAAGGGATGGTCCAGTTCTCATCAAAGAGCAGCAAGATGAGATGCGTTTTCACACAGTGGCAAGTGTTCCTTTTGGACTCGCTTCAAACCTGTGTGTGGCCTGATTCTCCAAAATAAACAAAATTCTCTTGTATAACAGAGGTTAAGGGGTGACTAAGAGGGTGAGGATTCTGGCAGAAAAGAAGTCACCCACCGATCACCTCTGACTAATTGAGATCCATTCCTCCACCTGCACTGGGTCTTGACCCGGCAAAGCCGGACCCAGGATGTGGAGCCGTGTCCAAGCATCCATGTGACCCCAGATGGGATCGTACACGCTCCCGTTTAAGTTCAATGACAAACCGAACGGGTACAGCTCTGGAGAGCCCTGAAATGCCCTGTTCCACCCAGCAAAGAGCCGGAATGCCAATCCTGGCTTCAGTGGGCTCCCAGACGCCACCGCGGGAGGCCTGATGTCCTGAACGACAGTTGGCCAAACACGTGTGAGGGAGGTGCAGCTGCCAGGCTTTCATGTTTACCAGGAAGAAGGAGTGTGGATTTTGCAGATTTTGATCCTGTTTTTACAGCCAGTGTTATTCCCAACCCATGTTAAAATGCGATCTGAACAACACTCCTTTCCTCATTAGTCTCCTTGAACTTAAGTGGTTCCATCGGCCACTGGCCCTGGAAGCCCTCTGCTCTCCACGGGCCACACATGAGTTGGGCCAAGTGGCAGGGTCGCGGGAACCAGGAGCTCTGCAATGGCAGCTGGGCAGGAGGAGAGTATTCGATTCTGATGCGGGGCCCCTGGGCTGAGGGCTGTGGCCCCCAGCAGTTGCAGGATCTCTGCGGGCCGGCTAGGCCCATTCGGGGAGAACTCTGGCCCCTCCGACAATCTTGGGGTCTGTGGTTGTGTTATACGGATTCCATGCTCTACCTTTAAATTTCATTACCCAAATGCAGGAAGCCACAAAAACTAAAAAGAACTAGAATGAACGGAGAAGTTACTTTAGACCAAGAGCAAAGAATGGGCAAAACAGCCAGTAATCTTGCCAGAGGGACCTGGCAGGCCACCACAGAAAGCATCCAGGCTAGAAAGGGCCTTTTACAAAATGCTGAGGGTTTGCCCAGGCTCTTTTGAAAATTGGGTTTTTGGGTTGTTTCCTGAATTTTTTCCCCCACAATCCTGAACATTGACTATTATGTAGAAAAAAGAGAAGAAAAAAAAAAACAACAACATTTAAAAGGGACAAAATATATCCTTGGGAGACACAGGAAGAATGCTATTTGAAGTAAGGACCTTTTCTTTCTCTTTCTTCCTCATACACACACACACTCAACTAGCCTTCTGAGTAATCCGCTGCCCCAGATGATGCTCAGCTAACTGTTGTAGCCAGCAGCCTCTGCCAACCACTGACGCGGTGCAATAGTTATCTGACCAGCTCCCTTCCTGATGCTGGTCTATTTTTGGTTAAAAACTCAAGCTTCGGTTGGGGCCGAGACTTGCCGAGAGCTCCCTCCTTGGAAGTACTATTTCACAGTAATCCTCAAGGGCCTAGACTAAAAAGCACACACACGCATACACATAAATGACTTTCCATCTAAGACACTGGAAATCAAGTCAGTTCTAGCCCTTATTCCCATGGTTTCGAGATCTGTCAGGCATCAAGTGGTGGTCATTCCAGCCCAGAAAGGTCATAGTAAACCTACCTATCCCACCACTGATTCAATTATCTATATGCCCGGTACCATGTAGACACGATGCTTACAATAGAAATTCCATGATGCTTACAACAGAAATTCAGAGATAAAAATCTGCCCCGTGAAAGCTAGTCAGACAGCCATATAAAGCAAAAGAAAAGACGTTAAAAAACCATTATCAGCCACGAGAAGTTGAAAGAATGTATCAAGTGTTGGCTACAGAGGTCAAGGTCATCCAGACTTTGCACAGGGCCCTGGGGTAGGCCTAGTCTGTGTAAAGAGAATAAATCTCTTTAAAGGCCAAAACAGAAACCCTGAAGCCTGCTTCCCCTCAGAAGACCGATGGCCAGTTCATCTGTTGGCCGAACAAGAAAGCCAGCATTAAGCAAAACCTCTCCCCTTCCAACCTCAGAGCTTTGTCTCTCTCAGGTATGGAATATAGACTTGGAGGACAGGCTCCTGGATGACTGGAGTAAAAGGCCCTGCACACGTTGGCAGGACTGAAAAGCAAGTCAAATTCTCTTTAACTGTCTCCCTAAGTCTAGGTCTCAGATCCCTATAATCTCGCCAGCCCTGAGGAATCAAAGTCCTTCAGGGAGTAGCCAGGGAATTTGTGTTTTTAAGCAAGGCACTCAATATGATCCCAAAAGTGTGAAAATTGCTGCTAGCCTGTTCCAGCCTTTCTGCTGAAATGGGACTAATTAAAGGAAAGGTTGGGTATCTCAATTAGGAAAGAGATCCAAGCAGAACCCACACATGTCATGGAGAGAGGGAGGAAAAGTGGTTGAGCAATTAGTGAGGCATCTCTTAAGGTAAGAGACGGAATATGAAGATGAGCCCCCCAGCCCAAAAGGGAGACTCTCTCTCCACGACAATCTCAGAAGATCATAAGAAAAGGTTCCTTTACTGGAACCAAAGAGGGCTTCAGTTTGGGTGGGTCTAGGCCGGTCTAGAGAATGAAAGAGTTCGCCAGTGCAGTGGGGACTGTCCAAGTTTGGCCCAAAGCAACCTGCAAGAGATACCTTCTGCCCCCAAATAGTGGGGACTACCAAAAGCCATCCTAAGTCCCAAGGGATTCAAAGAAACAGGGAGCTGCTCCCACCCAACTCCAGACATCATAGCCACTGACCTAGGGTCACCAATGCCCACTTGGCTCTATGTGGCTACAACACGGGCCTGTACGGACCACCACAAGCACTATCCTCCAAGAGTCAATGGGTTTCACCTAGCACTCTCTAGGCCTGAGGCAGCGGCAGGTCCAAGGGGCTCCAGATCTAAGTGGTGTGTGTCAGTGGTTCTCAAAGTGTGGCCACGACAGCCCAACAGCATCAGCATCATACAGAATGTGTTAGAAATACAAATACTGGGGTGCCTGGGTTGTGCAATCAATTAAAGTTCCGAGTTGTGGTTTCTGCTCAGGTGGTGATCTCAGGGTCATGAAATCAAGCCCTGTGTCAGGCTCTGTGCTCAACGGGGAGTCTACTGGAGAATTCTCTCTGTCTCTCTCTGCCCCTCCCCCTGCTCACTCTCGCTCACACTCTCTAATAAATAAATCTTTATTTTTATTAAATTATAATTATTATTATCAAATAATAATACATTGTTTTTATTTTTTTTTTTAAAGGAAGAAATACAAATCCTCTGGCCCCACTCCAGGGCTACGACATCAGAAATTCTGGAGGAGTCGCCCAGCAATGTGTGGCTCAGTGAGCCTTCCAGGTGATTCTGATACAGCTGAAGTTTAAGAAGGGGCATGCTATGCTAGTAATATGAACCACAACGGTAAATCAGCAAGAGTGGCATCCGTTCACATGGGCCTACAAAACATTTTTTAAACCTTATCTCATGGATACCCTCTTCTAGTCCTAAGGTCCTATAATTCATTTGAATCTCACAGCAATGCTGAGGAGATAAAGCAGCATTACCATCCCATTTTATCTTATTTTTTTAAGATTTTGCTTATTCATTTGCCAGAAAGACAGCACAAGCAGGGGGAACAGCAGAAGGAGAAGGAGGAACAGAGAGCCTGACATGGGACTCAATCCCAGGACCCTGGGATCATAACTGAGCTGTAGGCAGCTGCTTAACTGAGTGACCCAGGCGTCCCACCATCCCATTTTACAGGTAAAGAGACTGAGGCTCAGAGAGATGAAGTGATTGACACATGTCACCCCCATCCAGAGCCCACTCACTGACAAGCCACAGAAGAGTGGTAGAGACCTAACTCTAAGTAATTAAAAATTACCAGCCCACACCAAGTTCTTTGCCCACAGCCCACAGGGAGACTGCGGGCAGCAGGCATCAAAGAGGCAGCCCTTCTATTTGGCCCACTGTTACTCACCTCAAGTGACCATTCCTAAGACCATCTTCCATTAATGCCGGAAGTGACCATTTCTAAGACCATCTTCCATTAATGCAATTTTAAAACCACTGTGAGACAGATCCACTTAGTCTCAATGCTGACCTGACACAGACAACAATCGTCAATGGACAAGTGGGCCATGGTCCAAAAGTTCATTTCTAAGTTGGAGGGCTGGAGCTCAGATGACATGTTCCCCATAGACATTACATGGAGATAGTGGTTGGATCCCCAGATCAAGCCACAAAATTCCATCTGCAAGAGGGAGAGGCGGAAGGCACAGGTAAGTTTGGCAGTGGCCAAAAGGGATCAGAGCCCAACTTTCCCATCAAGAACCAACATGAGACAAAGTGCAAGTGCCTTTGCCTTCCTGAGCCTCAGTTTCCTCACCTAGAAATCAGAATCCTCACTTTGCAGTGTGGCTGGGAAAATTACATTGTACGTACAGTGCTTGCAACACAGTAGACATTACAAAATGTAAACTATAGCCATTTGTTGAACTCCTAAAGTAGCAGCCATACTATACTTTCGCCCTGAAAACTATTCAGTTAAAACACACACACACACACACACACACAGAGCCAACATTTGAAATTACAAAAGGATTGACTGGAGGAGAATGGACCGCTTCCTAAAAGACCACGGGAAAGGAAGGAGCGTGGCTGGTCAGCCCCAACCCCCGCTCTGGTCTTCCTCCAGCTCTTAGTTCAATTGTGACTTCTTTGGGAACCTTCCTTGGCCTCCCAGACTGTCAAATTTCTCTAGTGTATGTTCCAAAGGCCCCAAAGTATGTCTTCACAACCTTACAATTTTAATAATTTCATTCTTATTTGCTTAATGTCTATCTTCCCCACAACCCCATAAGCTCCATGGAATCAAGGCCGAGGTCAGTGCTTGCCAGTGTGTCCTGCCCTGCACCTGGAACGCAGCAGGGACTCAGATATTCAGAGACCGAACCATACCAGGGCAGCGGGGCAGGGCCAGGTAAAGGACAGGCGGCTTCGGGCAGCTGGCTGTATGCATGTGCAGGTAACTCAGCCGTCGGAAGTCTGAGACGCAGGGTTACCTAGAGAAGCAGGCAACTCTCTTCTTCCTGCCCCTCTAAAATCAGTCTGCTTCTGCCATATGGCTCAACCAGGAGAGGAGGTTTATGAAACCCACAAGTGTCTTCTTCCAATGGGTGCAGGTGCCCCCGTCTGCCCACAGGGCAAGCCCTGCACAAAGACGGTGCAGGAGGCCAGGCAGGGCTGGGATCTGCTGCAGTTCTCCCCACCTCGATATCCATTAAAGAGGAGGAAAGACTCTACGCTCACCCCGGCCTGAACTCTGAAGCAAGGCATGGAAAATGCTATTGCCAGTGGCAACGTGATGTTCATCTACTTGTCCCAGGGATCAGTCCGGGGTGACCCACAGCCCCAGTGAGGTGGGGGGATGGCTGCCATCCCAGGGATGAGGAAAAAGAATCAGGGAGGTTAGGAGCACATTCACAATCCTAAATTCAGAAGCAGCAAAGCCAGAACTGGAGCCCAAATTAGATGGTAAAGTGTTTCCTCTTGACCATATTCAGCTCCTAGCCCCACACTGATGCCATCTAAGTTTCTCCAGCCTGTGAAGGACATACAGGCCTTGGTGAACGAATATCATGGTGGAAACGCTCTGTGGAGAGCAGGCAGTTCTAGTCTGGGGTCCTCTGGTATCATGTGACGCAGAGGAAGTCATTTTACCTCCCTGGATCTCATGGAGGCTTCCTCCCCAGTAGTGCAGAAGAAAGGACCAGATGAACCCTCTCGAGAGGGGACCCCATATTGCTGGGCACACACAAACGCCTGCCTGTCAAAACCGATCACATCTGTCAGGATCCCGGCCAGACCCCACCATGCGGCTGCTCAGCTCTCCCTCACCCAAAGTAGAGGTCAGCCAGAGCCCAACACCCTGTGCTTTCTGGTAGGGAAGGAAGGACAGAGGCCAGTGCCTTTTCCAGTAGGCCCCCTGAAACTGGCTTGGAATGAACCAAGGATACGCAGGAAGGGAAAAGGCCCAGTTTACCATATGTTCCGTGAAACACAAACCTCACTTCTGCAGCAGGAAAATGAAAAAAAAATATCCTTCACTGGGAAAGAAGCAGGTGTCCATCCCCAAGTTTCCCTCAGGCTCCTGCCCACCGGCCGTCTACGCGGCACCAGCTCCCTCTGGGACGTGTTCAACATAAAAGCCAGGGCGTCTGAAGGAGCAGCCTTCAGCGGCCGAGGCCATCCATTCAAGCAAGGATCTCTCTCCAGTGTCAGCCCCTGCATGGCTGTGCAGAGTGATCTGGGATTTACAGTCTCTCTACCAAGCCTTACAAGGTCAAAATTGCTCAAGTTGTGTAATTCCTAGGGTGAAAAGTGTGCGGAACAGCACAGACTTGATGGCCAACACAAACGACACTGCACAAGCCAAAACACAATAGCCGAAAAGCACAGTCAGCAATGGGCGCAGCAGGAGCCAAGGAGCCTGGCGTTGGCCACCAACCGCTGCGCGAGTCACCACCTCCTTCCAGTCCCTGCCAAGGGGGAGCACCGTCACCCCCAGCACCAAAATAGGAGGCACAAAGAGCAGACGTCCATTTTTGGGAAGGTTGCTGACCCCTGAGCCATCGCATCCTTTGCAAAACCCACACAGACTTTTTTTTTTTTTTTTTACATGTACAGCAAGACATGGGGAAATGTCCAAAGCCATTTTGTAAAATGGTCATCAAAATAAAGCTGGAGCAGGGCACCTGGCTGGCTCCGTTGGAAGAGCAGGCCACTCTTGACCTCGGGGTCATTAAGTTCGAGCCCCGTGTTGGGTGGAGAGACTACTAAAAAAATAAACATACTTTAAAATACATAAACAAAGCCTGAGCTAGGAGGAGCAGCCGAAGGCAGAGTGGGGGGGAGAACATCCCCCTTCTTGCCAAGCCTCAATGCACTAAATCTAGTAACATACACAAAATACTTCAGTGGCACAGGAGTCAGGAGAAACAAGAGAAATCAAATGAGAAGAGAAGGAAAATCAGGGAACGGAGTTAAAGGGCAGCCCAGCACCCAGTCAGTGCCACCCCCGTTTCCCCAGAGCTGCCTGGCCCTATTTACCCAGGCTGCATCCCAGAGGGGGGTGTGCAATTCCCCCCAAACATCAACCATCAAAGACAGAACAGGCCTGACACCAAATGCACTGTGTGAGCACCCAATCTTCCGCAAACGGACGAATGGGGAGTGGACCCACCACCCAGATACCGGACACAGAATGTGAAGCCATTTTCTAGCTCCTGAAATAAGCTCTGACCGCCTAAACATACTCAGGCACACCCGCAGAATGACAGAATAAACATTTATGAAGTAAAAATGTTAAGGTATATAAAAATGAAGTGTCCTTGCTTGCACACTTGAAAGAACGTAAGGGGAAAGAACTGCCAGGATTGCGCATTAGATGCTGGGAGGCGGCCGAGACCCGCAGCAAGACCGGGAACCGAGCTCAACAGTCAGGTCCCAAGCAACGGGTCTGTACACTGGGGAGAAGGGTCCTGAGCCGTTACACTAGGAGCGACAGATTTTCGCCTTCTACAAAATGCGTGAACATGGACATTCCCACGAAGATATTTAAAGTGGTCTTTATATAGTGACCTGAGTCCTCTGCATACATCTCCTTGACTGTGCAGATATTTAAAAAGACACACAGAATGGTTCCAGTTCTAACCGTGCCCTGTATTCAACATAATTACCACACATGGGTCCTGTACCTGATGCCGAAACAGAAGAGTCTTTATTAAACCCCTCTTGTGCGCTAGCCCTCAGAGCTAAGGTCCCACTTTGCCTGACTCCTTGTCCTCTCCGTCCCCAAACAACCGTGCCACGTTAAGGAAAAAGGATGGAAGGTCGTCCCGTGTCTTCAGATAGAGCTGGCACTTACCAGCAGGCAGAAGTGCGCCACATAACTGAGGAATAGGTCAGCCCTACTGAGAGACGACTTTTCCATCTGAAGAGGCTGACACACGTGGACTGATTAACCCCTTCAGCATCCTTTCTCTGGTGGCTTCCGAACCAATCCTCCC
Source organism: Enhydra lutris kenyoni (assembly GCF_002288905.1). Taxonomy (NCBI): domain Eukaryota; kingdom Metazoa; phylum Chordata; class Mammalia; order Carnivora; family Mustelidae; genus Enhydra; species Enhydra lutris. The sequence continues at coordinate 48,399,159 of NW_019154096.1, forward strand.
ACCCTTGGGACCTCCTGATCGAGGGCAGAACTTTCTCTCCTAATTTCATCTTGTTTCTGGTCACACATAAGACTGAATCTGGGATTCGGTTGGACTTTTGAGCAGTAAAACAAAAAACAAAACAAAACAAAAAGGTAAAAACTGGGGCTTTCCTGGACAGAGTATGAGGTCACATCACCAACCTCAGGAAGACAAATTTTCCAGGCCTTCAGAAAGCTCAGAGCCAGCTCCCCATGTGGTTACAGGTCAGAGAAGGGCAGGAAGAATGAGGAAGCTTTGACATGGTCCCAAGACCTAACCCAGAAGGGCCTTTTTTCTCCCTTCTCTCCTGTTGCTGATTATTCCCCTTTTGTTTTTCTAGTCAATCAACACATACCTGAGGCCTTCACGTTCAGGTGTTTCCCACTTTATCGCGGACATGATGCAATTGGACTTTGCACCTGGTAATTTGACACCCACCCTTTGGGGCTCTTGTAAGAAGTCTTTTGTGAAATGCGACCTCTCCACGTAAGACTCTGCCAAAGGCTGGTTTAGATAAGTGGACCACAGCTCCTATCAGCACCCCACACCCAGCATCTTCCTGTCAGTATCCGGAATCACTGGAGCAAAGTGCGGATCACGAACTCAGGGCCAGAGCTCCTTCTGCACAACCCAGCTCCGGGACACACACGAGCTGCTTTACAAGGCCAGCGCTGACAACCCAATAGTAATAAGGAATAACAGCATCAGGAGGTCCTGAGCACCTGCTCCTAGAGCAAGCAATAGGCCAGGGCTCACGTACACTCCTTCCAACCGTGAGGACCATTTTCTTACCCCAGTTTAATGGACAGAAAAGGTGGAACACAAACACCTTGCCTAGAGTCACAGAGCAAGGAGAGGGCAAAGCCAAATACACACCCAGGGCGACCTGACAGCCCTCCTCCTCCTCCTCGGTGGGGGAGGGAGGGAGGAGACGGGCCTCGGTGTGTGCAGCACTCAAGGCAAGGCCTGCGCCAGCTCCGGGTGCCCTTCAGACATGGCTGGCGGAATGAACGCTGAAGACCGGAAGTCCAGGTGCCAGAGGTATCATGGGGCCTGGCGGGTTGTTTTCATGACAACAACCAGTTGGGGGATAAAGGAGGAAGAGTGAAATCTGCATGTAAACATCTTATGTCCTAATAATGGCACTTACCTCCCAAACCATTGTCTCAAGCTTCTGCACTTGAACATTTCGACAGTAACGCTTGGTATGTCAACGGCTTCGGCACAGAGAAGCAAGGTCAGACCCAATCGGGCTGGGTTGCAAAGAACAACCTATACCGTTTTCCTCAAGCCACATCCAAGAATTGCCTAGAACTTGCAAATGTCAAAGCTAATACTGGACGACTCCTAGGGATCTGCCCTATCGGGGCATGATCAGGGTCTCAACTGCATCCTCAGGTGCCACCGATGAAAACGACAAGGCCGCACGAAGCCTGCCTGCCTGCCTGGCCCGCGCTCCGGACCGGGTGGCAGGCCGGCAGCCATGCTCCGCCACGCTGGCACGCTGAGGACTGGGGCACACGTGTGCGGTGTTGACAAAAATACTAACAAGAGGCAATAGACTGCCATTTGGAAAACCAGAGAAAACAAAACCACATTCGCCAACATTCCTAACGCAGTATTATTTTGGGACATCTCCTTTAAGTTTTTTTTTTTTTTCCCATATACATATAGTACATGGTTGTGACTGTAGCTTAGATACGATTCAGTTTCCTCTTCCTCCAACTATGGCTTCTGCTTATCAAATGGAGCCTTCCGGAGCCATCTCCCCACCCAGGTGAAATGGACCCTTTTCTCCTCTGTGCTTCTACTCCCCTCTGAACACACTTAATCCTGCTCTACAGTTTTAATAATCAGCTTAAACATCAGGCTCCCCTATAAACTAAACCCTTCTGAAGCAGTCTGGTTGTAAGCTTTATTTTTCAAATAGTTGGCAGAAATGAACCGAAAGGTTACCAGGGGCCAAGCCAGAGTGGTGCGCCATGACTGATTTATCTCAGCATTCCTTTTACTTTTTTGATGTGGTTCCAAATTTTCTCTACACAATACATTATTTCTTTCATGCATATTTAACTGACTCGAAAAGTTTCTTAGAACTGCAACTGATCAACTTCAAAAATCACAAAGGAGAAATGGGTCTGATGGCAGGAGACATGGACAAACGTTCCCATTTTAGTAGGAAAGTGGGTGATCCCTCAACACCTACAAATAATTAAGCCCTTATAGTGACAAGCCAATAATGCTTCCTGGCAAAAGTACACAACGAATGATTTGAGGACATTTAGAAAAGAATATGAGTACAAGATGAGCAAGTCATGCCAAAAAGCAGTCAGTGTTTTCTCTTTGTGGTAACCAAATTGGTGGAGCAGGTGAAATGTGAGATATGATGGGTCATGATGGCAACAAAGCATCTCCAGCTCCCATGAGTAACTTAAGTTAAGGAAACAGAGTCAAGCAGCTTATAGTTGTGTAGGACTATGGAGCCTATCGAACAACCACCCCCACAAAATACACATCACTCCCTCCTGTCTTGGGTCCCACTGGACTTTGTACAGACCCCTCTCACAGCACTTATTAAACTTGACTGAGCTATAAGTCTGTCTTCCCACTAGACCAGGGGTCAGTGCACCATAGCACGCAGGCCAAACCCAGCCAGTCACCAGTTTTTGGAACATTTTTTTTTTTAAGATTTTATTTATTTATTTGACAGAGAGAGGTCACAAGTAGGCGGAGAGGCAGACAGAGAGAGAGGAGGAAGCTGGCTCCCCAGCAGAGAGCCCGATGCGGGGCTCAATCCCAGGACCCTGGGATCATGACCTGAGCTGAGGGCAGAGGCTTTGACCCACTGAGCCACCCAGGTGCCCCAGTTTTTGGAACATTTTACTGGAACAACCATGCTGTTGGTTCCCATGTTGTCTACAGCTATGCTGGTGCTACAGGGACAGTTAAGTGTTTATGACAAAGACTGTTATGGCCCACAAACCAAAAACATTTACAGTCTGGCCCTTTAGAAGAAAAGTTCTCTAGCCTCTGTACCAAATGATTCTCTCTTCTCAGGCAAGAAGTGGTCTTATTCCTGTGTACCCAAGCACCAGCACAGTGCCTGGCACAAGAGGGGCGTGCATTAACATCTGGGGAGTAAACAGGCACTCTGCCCTCTTTGATGGCTCGATGACAAGCCAGAGAAAGGTTACTGACAGCAGTATTCAATCCTTGGCTACACCCCATCCGGGCAATGGCTTGACTAAAGACGGACACAGGTGGCAGGCTCCCCAAACCCCCCGAGGGCCCAAAGCTGAGAGGAAGAGCTAATGCAACAGGTGACTGAATCGAGATTCAAATGATCCCAACAGCCTTGTATCCTGAGCCAAAAACGGAGCCGGGTGTGCAAGGGCAGGCTGGGGGCAGTTCCAAACTTCCTCCAGTCCCAGAGACCTGCCCTGGCAAGCAATCCCGTGAAACACAGCTGGGTCCTGCCGCTGACCACAAGGTCCACTGGAGCCCACGGTGCCAAGAGTAATGCAATTTTAAATGGCATCAAAGCAGGACACTGTCCAAATCACGAGAACGGTGACACTCCTACTGTACCCCATAGCAGTCAGACCACAGGTGGAGGATTTTGCTCAGGACAGTACACTTTTTTAAATGATCTTTACAACGGGTTACAATCCCAATTTAAAAGGCACCCCACAGTCAGAGTGGAAAGACCCCATGCTACCCTGTCCTGTGGCCACCCAGTCTCCTCCACAGAAGGCAAACAATGTTACCTGTTTCTCTGTTCCCTTCCGGTACTATACACATATACAAGGAAATAAACGCGCATTGTCCTCCCCTTTTATTGCACAAATGGTAGCACACTAGCTGTGCAGTTCTGCTTTTTTCACCTAAAATATCGATCCTATAGTGTTCTCTGCCAGGACCCGACAAGCAGACTCATTCTTCCCAGGGCTGTGCAGGATTCAACTGCATGGAGATTCTAGACTGACGAACGCTGAGGTTATCCCAATCTTTTGTTCCTCCACTGTGTAAGAAATCAACAAACAGCATCATTTCTCGCCTCTGCAGGTAGAGCTATATAGGACCAATTCTGAGCACTAGAACTATAAGTATAAAAAGCAGGTGCATTTGTAATTGTAATGAATACGGTCAAATGGGACACTGCCCTTTAAAGAGAGTCATGGACAAAACAGAGTTTCCTAAAAGAGGGGGCAGGAAATTATGCCCCAGAAGGAAGAGTAGAGGCTTAGTGTGGAGAAAAAGAGGGCTGGGAGAAAAGACGAGCATCGTCGACTTCAAAGACCCACGCTACCACCTGTAGCGTCAGTCCTCATTCCCTTACCAGCATGCCGGACACATCCTGGGAGACCTGTAGACATCGCCCCGACTCAACTCTCTTAAGACAACCCTGAAGTGTGGGCATTTTTACCCTCGTAATGCAGATAAGAAAACTGAGGTCAGAATCTTCTTGCCAAAAACCATGGAGCTAATAATGGGCAGAACCAGGACTCAAACCAAAGCAAAGGAATTCCACAGTCTGCACTCCTTACCCCATAACCCCCAGCTTCCTCCAGCCCTGGCCGTGCAGGAGAAGAGCCTGGGAGGTATCCACACAGCCCCACCTTCAGATTCTGAACTAACTCCTCAGGGCACAGCAGGCAGAGGCGGAAAAGCCCGGCTCCCAGGTGAATCCAAGTTCACTCTAGTGATCCTCCAACTAGGCAAGCATCGGAATCACCTGGAGCCCCTGAAAACACAATCTGTAGGCCCCCCCGCCACCGCGAGTCTCTGAGCCAGCAGGTCTGGGGTGCTGCTACAGAATTTGCATTTCTAGCTGGCTCCCAGGTGCCGCTGATGCTGTGGGCCTTGAGCATGCACCCCCCGCCCCCGCTTTGAGAACTACTGCTCTAGAATAACAGCTACTACTACTCCTAGTAATAATCAGCAATTAATACTCTAAGATACATAAACCCAATGAGTTTTCACTGCCTTAGAAGGTCCGAGGGGATCACGTCCTCTGTAAAATGAAGTGACACTCAAGTGTCTTAGCCAAGTTCATACAGGTGGCAAGTGGTACAAAACTTTTGCTTCTTTCTTTCTTCTTTTTAAATTTGCTCATATTCTGACATCTAGTTCAAAGCTCCTTCCACTACACTACCACGAGTTCCAGGAGGCAAGAACTCTATCTTGTTTACTCTTCTTTCTCCTGAATCTAAAACTAACGGGTGCTCAATGCATATACTTAAATGAATGAATCATGGCGTGAAAATATGGTGAGAAACGTGTCCTAAAGTAGAAAATTAACAGACAAGTTGATGATGGCTCATATTAAACAATTCTAATAATTACAAGCATTAAAAAATAAAAGGAACTCTCTCAGTGAATAGTGAGCTCCTTGTCCTTGGAGACACACCAGCAAAAGCTAAACAGCTAAGTGACAGAAATGTCACAAAGCAACCACATACCCCAAGGTGACCTCCTGCACCTCTAACAGCCTTTGCAAAGCTAAACTTTAATTCTTGTGGATCCCAGTAGAGAGGAGGGACTCCAAATCCTCCTTGATTATTGGTCAAGGAGCCTGCCAACAGCTTCGCTATGGACCTTTACATTAATTACTTCAATCCTGTGCCTCAGTTTCCCAGGACACAACATGAAAAGGTTTGTCGATCAGTCTCTGGGGATTATCTAATGACTGGCAAATAAGAAACAACTAACAGATGTACCAAAGTACTTAACATGCATACCACGTGTACCCTGTCACTTCACTGCCATTCCACATGCAACTAATCCAGCATCTAACATATTTCCATGAAAGTTAAACTTAAGAACCAAGAGCAAATTCAAAGTCATACTGTCTACCCTCTGAACACCCTATCCTCACCTATTTAATCACCGGTCTATCATTCTTTAAAAATCCATCCTTCCAGCAGCCACACACTGGGCACACACCATGGGCAGAGAACTGGGCAGGCCCCTTAGGGAAGGCAGAGAAGTGTCACGCCAGCCCTGTCTGCTTGCTCACATCCCTACATCTGCCACTTTCATGGTTTAAAGGCTGCTTGGATTCCTCCCACCTGGGTAACATTGAAACGTCAGAATTTACTAGCATAGAATTGCATTTACGGATTGACTTCGACAAGGAAATCCACAACACAGAATAAGAGAGCCAGAATCGAACCAAGATGCCGAGGAAAGCTCTTAATTTGTAAGGTTTGGAATACCAGGTGCCAAGGATCAAACTACAACACTGTGCCTGGTTCTCACTGAAGACTGGTTCATTCACACCTGAATACAAGGAGGGGGTCAGGCTGAGAGTGGTCTTAGGCAACAGCTTCTCAAAGTCACCCTGGTGGGGTGAGGCAGAGGATAAGAAGCTGGGAAAGATTCCCAGGCAGCTGTATTTAGCCCTTATCTACTTTGAACATTAACAACTGTGTTTTCAGACACAATATCAAAAAAGGAGGACACATGCGGCCACTATTAAAATATTGTGAACCTCTGTTAATAACCTCGCAAAGATGATTGGAAGGGAATCGAAATGGAGATGACCTCGTCAGGAAGCAGGAGGCCGAGGGGAAAGGACCCAGAAGAGGGAAATGGGTCAAACATCCAGAGCCAAGATGAAAAGCCAAGATGGTGTTTATTGTAATGATTCATAAACAGATTCTGACAGTCACATTCGGGTGCGTGTTAACAAGCTTTTCTTCCTCAAACAAGAGCAAAACCAACCTTCAGATTAGGTGAAGATAGGACACCTCAACTACGGAGAGTCTGCTGAAGGCATCCACTGCAAGGATAAAACGTCAAGGAAGGATAATATTTTTTCTTCCCAGTTCCTGTAAACTTACATGAGGCTGAGGAGATAGGGGCTGAAAGGATTAGAGGTTGCAATCATGTGGCCCAGGTGTCCCCAAACTCTAAGATGTGTAAGAATAACCTGAAGTGCCTATTAAATGCCACATCCCAGGCCCCGCTCCCATGGGTCTTATGAACACGGAGGAGGTACCACCCCACGAGGACTCTGCATTTCCACAAGTGCCCCTGACACTCTAAAGGAACTGGTTGGGGCCCCTGGGTGGCTCAGTCAGTTAAGTGTGCCTTCAGCTCAGGTCATGGTTCTGGAGTGCCAGGATCGTATCCCAAGTCAGGCTCCCTGCTCAGCGGGGAGTCTGCTTCTCCCTCTGCCCCTCACCCCGATCATGAGCTCTCTCTCCCTCTCTCTCTCTCTCTCACACACACACACACAAACACACACACACACACACACATAAAATCTTTAAAAAAACAAAAATAAGTAAATAAAGTAGCTGGCCCCTAGACTGCTATTTGAGAAACACTGACCTGATCCAAGAAGAACCTTTCTTCCGTAAGTGGCAAGGTGGTGGGGGAGCCCAGACTGGGGAAGGGTTTTGCCTAAGTCCAACTTCCTAAACCCAGTGCAGACGCCACAAGGAAGAAACCCGTAAGTACGAACAAACGTCTCATAGAATAATCCAAATTGTTGAAGGCCACAGTCCACCCCAGGGCAGCAGAGAGCGAGCTTCCTGAACAGAGCCTCTCACCAACAAAAAGACCAGCAAAGGGGCCCCGTAGGACGTAAGCCACTAGCACAACTGACTTATGCAGGGCCCCAGTTTCCACAGACTCCGTCCACATGCCCAAACCCACTGTCACCTGCCCTGTCATTTTCTCTTCAGCCCTGACTGCGAGCGCCGGCAGGGCCAGGTCTGGGTCCCACCCACCTCGGCCTCACCTCTGCCTCACATCAGGCTTTCAGGAACTGTTTTTATGGTCAGGTGAAAGCTATTACTGCCCTCCACCTAGATTCCCTTCCAAGAGGCTGGTCTCCCTGGCACACTTCCCTCCCAGCGTTCACGCCCGGCTCCAGTGTCACCTCCCCGGAGAAATAACTGTCCCTGCCCCCACCTGACCCAACCAGGCGCTCCCTCCTGCTTCTCCCAGAGGACCTATACAAACCTGTCAACACTTATCACACAGTTTTGTAATGATCTCGTTAATCGACAAGACTCCTCCTCAAGGGCCATGATTTTGGTCTTTGAAACCTCGGCACCAGGGTCGTTTTGCCATGCGGAAGTTGCCCAATGTCAGTGGGAAGGGTAGGAAGGCTGGGAGAGAGAAACTGCTCACAAATCTCCTACTACAGAGTGAAAACCGGACGCAGCCGCAGATGTGCTTCACTGGGTGGAGTGGGGGAGAACTCCCTGTTATTTCTTCTGTTCAAATCTGAAAAGTCAGGTTGCTGTGCCTCCAGCAGCACCAAAATCAGAGAAGCATGTTGGCGGCTCTTGGAAAGGGCCTCACCTGTCTCTCTCTCTGTTTCTCTGTCTCTCTCTCTCTCTCTCTCTCTCTCTCACACACACACACACACACACACACACACACACAATATCCCTCCTCTCAGCTTGTCCCCCAACTCCTGAGCCCCCGGGGCCCTTTCCCTGCAGCCAGGGTCCCTACCTTCCGCACTGAGCACTGGACACTCATCTCAGCCCACTCTGTGCTACTGTTCTCTCCCCCTGGTCATCTGTGGGCAACACTCCCCAAGGCGGAGGCCAGGCAATGCGCCCAAGGAGGGACCCGAGTGGCCAGAGCTAAAAAGGGGCTTTTTCAGGCAAGGTGGGTTTCTCCTTGAATCGAGCCCAAAGCCAGACGGCTGCCCCCGCCCGCTCCGACACGTGACAGGCACCCCTGGGCAGCTCACAGCTCACAAGCAGGTAGAGCTGCATGGAGCTTTGCCCGTGTGGCCTACACCCTGGCACCCCCTCTGCGCCCTCCACCTTGCAAGGCCCCACAGGGCAGGTGAGGCTCCCTCTGCCCCGCCGGCCCCAGCCGCAGGCCCCAGGTGTCACTGCGCTGCAGGGCTGGGTGACTTGGGGAGCAGACGGCCCACAGCAGAGCTGGGGGAAAGCGGGGTGTTCACGCTCCACCTTGCACTCCTGCCGGCTGCCACACCGCCCACCTTCATCAGTCGTCTCCCGCACCCGTGGGGCATTTCCTACCCTCTCCATCAGGGCCTGCTGTTTTCAAACCCAACAAACCGTTAGGCCTTTCTGAGGGTCTTCCTAGTGGCATTTTAGCTGCTCTATAGCCCACCAGATTTCCTGTTTCTTTCTTGTGTGTCTTATGCTCAAGATATTTTTCCTGGTGCCCTAAGAATTATTCCCAGGGGAACCATTCGGCCCCTTACGAGCTCTTTTGACACTAAAACCCCTTTCCCGGAGAACCTTCCCTCAGGGGCATAAACAAGGCTGGCAGCCGCTGATAAGCCTCAGCACCGAGCAGGGAGAGGCGCTGCAATTGGAGCCGGCAAGCTTGGCTCCACCGCCCCCAGCTGTGCAACCCATCACCCTCAGCTTCGCCTTCCTGCAACTCAGTTTCCCCACCTGTAAAACACGGAGAATAAAGCCTAATAGGTTGTTGCCAGGATTTAAGATAGTGTGAGCACAACACCCAGCACAGGGGCTCACGTGCTAGCCAGCCCCCCTGCCCCCCAAACTGGAGTGGACATCCTGATCTCAACTGCTTTCAGGTACAACCAAAGCGGAGGTGGGGAAGCACAGTGTAGACTTTTCCTCGTACCTTGAGAAATCTCCCCACAGGAAAAACAGAGGAAGGCCCCCTGCCATGAGTGACTACAGTCATGAGAGAGAAATCAGAAAGGAGGAGGCTGCTCTGACACGTCAGAAAGGCTAAAAACAAAAAACAAAAGTAGGATTGCTCTCCTGGGGCTAAAAAAGGACTCACAAACACCTCAGCTCCCTCACTCCCAACCCCCACAACCTACGGGTGTGTTATCTACGAGTCACTGAAGCTCAGGGAGTCTCATTTCCTCATCTGCACGACAGAGATAACCTTACCAACAGCCCAGCCGCTGGGACCACCTGCACACCGTGCCCTGGAAACGGCCTTCCCAACAGCGCGCTAGTCCCTGCTCCTTCCTTCCTAACAGAGCCTCCGTTTCGCCAGATACCTGCCTCTCCTCCAGATGGCTCCAGAAGTGTGATCACCTTCCGGTCAACAGTGACTGCCTCAGGGACAGCAGGGCAACCAAGCTCCAGCCAAGGAGGCATCATGGGAGAGAGCTGGAGGGGCCTCAGGGAGCTTCCGGGCTTCTGGCTTCCTAGATCCCTCTTCTTCCCCCCACTGTGGTTGTCTCACTAAGACGTCTGGAAATGCTGCAGCCATCTTATTCTCTGCAGATGACGCCTACACCCAAGATGGCAGAGATGGGAAGAACCTGGGGCCTTGCTGACATCAGTGAGCCCCCGAAACCATCAACCCCAGAGTCCACCCTACCTCTAGATTCAGAATGTCCCACTGCTAACTCCAAGGGGCACCATTCACAAGACAACCCCACAGGACTGGTCGGTCTTGGAGTTATACAACGCACCCCTCCTGTTTGAGAAACGAGTTTTGCTATTGTTAGCTAAGCTGAGCTGGAGTTTGTTAGGTGCAGCTGACACTCCCCGGATATAACTTGCCTAACCGAGGGAACACGTTAAAAATTCAAATCCTTGGGCCCCACCAGAGAGTGCTAGGCATTTGTAGCAAGTATCCCAGGTGAATTCTGATGCTCCCCAACGTTTACGAACCAGCTCTTCAGTGGCATGTGAAGACGCCCAGGGCAGCATCAGGCACACGGTGAACACGAACCATTGGTCCAAAGCGGACTGACCTGAGAAACACCATCCCACCGTCCTATTCCCTGCATAAAGCTACTGCAGAAAGAACAGATGAAGGCAAGGGAGTGTGAGCTGTCAAACAAATCTCACCTCGTCCCAAAAAAGGCTGCTCTGCACACTTTCAGAAAAACATCCGCTAATGTTTGGCCAAAACCCTCTTCCAGGACAGCCTGACTCTGTTCCCTCCTCCAGCAGCTGCAGCTGGAGTCACTACCTGGGACTCACCATGCAGACCACGGCACGCAGCGCACAGTCCGGTGGCCAGCCCCACTCTCCCAGCAGCCCTTTCCACTTTATTAAAATGTCATTTTCCTGGCCTGGCAATTTCTTATCCTGGACCGATCACCCCCTGTGGCACCAGGAAAGTTCAGGGGAAGCTGCATTTATGAGGAGATAAAAGAAGGAGCTGGCTGTGCCATAGCTGATTCCTGAAATCATTGTTTCTGAAGTGGCAGATGTGCAATGTCCTTGGGGGTCCTGCCCTCCTCATTCCAGGGGGAAACCAAACCAAGAGGGGGTGGGACTTAAGTTCCCATTCATGCAGCTGTTTCTCGTCAGCATCCGTCAGAATCGGGGGGCTCCTGACCACAATGGTGGTCACAGATGGAGGGGGAACACTTAGCATGAAGAGAAGGAGACTGGAGGGAGGGGCAGGCACTAATTTAGAGGGGCTTTTGCAGGATACCAGTTGCCTAGATAAACCATGAAGGCCAAAAGCAGCAAAAAACATCTCACCTGCTCTTTCTGTGATCTATGAAGATCCTTGAAGGTAGGTCTACTTAATTAATCTGGACTTTTTTACTCAAAAAATATTTGAATGACTATGAAATGCAGAGCACCACACCAGACGTGCAATGACAGGGGAAGGGGCCAGAGCTGAGGGTAATATGAAGAACCTCGGTGTAACAGTGAAGATAAGGCAAGTACTTAGAGAAGAAAGTAAAAAGCAAGTCCCATTAGGGGAAGCGTCTTCAGAAAGCCTCCCTAGCTCTCCCCCAGTTCAACAGCATTCGGACACCCTTCACTCTGTGCTTCCTCAAGCAGTCTGAGTGCTGCATTGTAACTGTCCATTCACACAGCCATCTTTCTGTCTCCTACAGAAAGTGGCCCCTCACCTGTTCATCTCTAGCACAGATCCTGGCACAAGGATGTGCTCAGTGAAGGCTGGTTCCTGAAGTGATAGATGGACAGATAGATGGATGAATGAGTGAATGGATGGATGAGTGGATGATGAATCAGTAGATGGATGGAGGAGTGGATGGATGGGTGGATGGATGGGTGGGTGGATGCATGGATGGATAAATGGATGAGTAGATGGATGGATGGATGAGTGGAAGGAAGGAAGGAAGGAAGGAAGGAAAGAAGGAAGGATGAGTGGGTGGATGGATGGATGGATGGATGGATGAGTAGATGGATGGATGAGTGGAGGGAAGGATGAGTGGATGGATAGATGAGTGGATGGATGGGAATACCAAAGAATTCTAGCCAGGGAATCAGGGAAGTCTTCCTGCAGGGCTGAGGCATCTGAACCAGATTTTGAAGCACTCAGACAAGCGGAGATAAAGGCAGGACCCACTTCATCCAAATTGCCCAGTACCATCTTGGGCAGAAAGCTGGTGCCTTAAAGCTTCCTGGATGAGTTTACTACTGAACTGGCTTTCCTACGGGAAGGAAGCTGGCTTCATTTCCCACAGTCTTTTGTTTATCTCTAGGTAAACAGAAGCAACTCCTACATAGTAATTAAACTGATAAACCAAGGGAAAGTTAACTGCCTACTAGTCTCTACAAACACAAAGATACTTCAGCAGAATGAAGAACCCTAATTCTACAGATAGATAGTTTTCCAAGGTATACTCAGTAACAAAGGCAATGTATGTCACTCCCCCCTCTTACATATCTATCTGAATATAGAAATTCTGGAAGGAAATCTAAGAAACTAACAAAAATGATTACCTGTCTTTAGAGGAATATATCATTTAGTACCTAAACTAGGACATTTTTGAGGTTGAAAGCGGGTGTTACTGGACATTCACTGGGATGAAAAACACAAACTAGGACTGTCATAGGTAAACTGGAACATTACATTTAGCCCACCTAATTGGGGCCAGGTTGGAGGAGGGAGTGATGTATACCTCACAGGGGTAAGAATGAAAATTCTCAATGCAGGTGGATTCAGTCAGTTAAGCGTGGGTGGCTCAGTCAATTAAGCATTTGCCTTCAGCTCAGGTCATGATCCTGGGGTCCTGGGATGGAACCCCACATCAGGCTCCCTGTTCAGTGGGGAGTCTGCTTCTCCCTCTCCCTCTGCCCCCCTCCACGCCCCTCCCTCATTCACGCTCTAATAAATAAATAATGTCTTAAAAAAAAAAAGAAAATCTCAATGCATACATTTAGTGTCTTGATGTCCGAACCATGTGTCTGTATCAACTATTTTTAATGCTATCATTTTGTGGAGCGCCTGGCTGACTCAGTCGGTGGAGCGTGTAACTCGCTCTCAGGATTGTAAGTTCAAGAGCCACATTGGGCGCAGGGATAACTTAAAAATAAAATCTTAAAACGTGGTCCTCTTTTTAACGGGAATTTCAAAAGCCAAGGAATTTGGGCTTCTACCTCCAAGACAAAGGAGGCTCATTTAGGGGCCCCACGGAAGAGCACCCCAGATACAAGAATGAACTGACTGCTCGGAGCATAGTCTTTTTGCAGCAGGCAATAAACCAGCCCCGGGAGAAGGGAGCGGTACATGGTACATGGCCTAAAAAGGCTTTGACTCCGTGCAGGGCCAGCTAAGATGGGGAACAGCGGGGAATATAAACAGTGTGAGACGGACATAAAGCAGGTCAGGTTTTACACAATCATGGCAACAAAGTGAGATTGATTCAGGACTGAATGAAGCTCTTTATATTGTTTCTTCTTAAAAAGGAAATGTATTGACTACAGTCCTCCTCACAGATTTATCTTTCCTGACATCAAGCACATTCATAACCTATTTTAAATTCCAAGGAACAATGCTGGGGTTTAGGAGAGTGAATACCAGTGTGTTTCACCAGAACGTTTTGGAGGCTGGGGAGAAGCTTCTTTGACTTTTAATTGCTCAGGAAACAGACACAATGTAGATGTTTTTCTTATCAGTCATAACTTCAAGTTAGAGAAACGCGTACCCGGTGGGTCTGAATTTTGGAACAAATCTGTCATGGGAAGAGCCACTTTGGGGCCATCTTAGAGACTATGTGTGGTGTCACTTTGGCCTCAGTCTCTTTTTTGACTCTCTCCTTTCAGATGCCGCTACTACTTCTTGGGATCAGACCTTCTCTACCTGGACCAGAGAAGGTCTTGTCTCCTGTCTCCAGGAGCCACCAGGCACTGACCTTCTTCTCGCCAGCGGGACCATGTCCAACCGTGAATCCTTTCGGGGCACCCCGTAGTTTTTAGGATTACAGGGTCATACAATTTATCACCCAAACAGGGACACCTGTGAGCTGGGGGGGAGGGAGGCCACAGGGGGCAGGGCACTAATAATAATCACAAGGGGACAACAGCCAAAAGCTCACTGGGAAACTGGAATGTGAGGTCATCTTACCGTAGGATAAATCCAATCCCTTGAACACAGCTTGAATTCAGGACTCTCCACATCTGGCCCCACTTTACCTTTCCAGTCTTTCTGATACTGATATATTTTTTTAAGATTTTATTTATTTGACAGAAATCACAAGTAGGCAGAGAGGCAGGCAGAGAGAGAGAGAGGGAGAAGCAGGCTCCCCGCTGAGCAGAGGGCCTGATGTGGGGCTCGATCCCAGGACCCTGAGATCATGACCCGAGCCAAAGGCAGAGGCTTAATCCACTGAGCCACCCAGGTGCTGCTCTGATACTGATCTTATCACAGGGTCCAGTCACAATGGACTTGCAAGTTAACCAGCAGGCCTTTGGCCTTCCTACATCTGTGCATTTGCTCACACATTTCCTCCTCCTGCTTCCACCCCACCCTCATCCCTGTCAGTCCATAATGTCCCCCTCCCGCATCTAGGCAGGTCTAACTCCTACCCTTCCTTCAAAACCCAAGTCAACTGGTATCATTTTTTACTGCACTCATTCAACAAAAATCTGACTGCTCACTCTGTGTTAGGTGCATAGTGAACAAGACTGAAAAAAATTCCACCTCTTACAGAACTTTAAATTCATAGGCAGGGGGGGACGTTATCTCAATCGTGATAACTGATACTAAGGACGGACACAGGGTGATATGCTGGAGAATCTACTCTGTTATGGTGTGGACATACTTGGCCCCTACAAGGCTATGAGCTCCTTGAGGACAAAGCCCAAGACACCCCGTCTTACAGCCCTACTGAACCTACCACACCCCCTTGATTATAGCTGGCACTCAACAAACATTTGCTGAGTAAAGAATTTAAAAAGCTTGCTTAGTTGGTCCAAAGATGGTTCCTTAACAACCAGTTCTGAGTCCTCCATGAATCTGTATGGGATCAAAGGAGAACCCAACTTGCCAAAGACCTTAGAGAAACACCCCAGGTCCTAGGGCTGTGACTCTCAACACTAATGTTGGAAGTGAGCTGAAGTCATCTGACTTGGTTCAATCCTATGCTGCTTCTCTAGAGGTTAAGTGACTCATTGAGATCACACAGCTGGTTAGCGACTAAAAGGTGACACAGGATGCCTAGAATTTACTGACTGGATAAAGACTAAAGGACTCACTGGAGCAGAGGGCATCTGGACGACAGAGGTGACCCTGCTGGCTGGAATGGCCAGAGAGCTTTGGGGTGGGGCGCCGGGGATGGAAAGTAGTGGGGGATCATTCCTGTCAGCAAGGCCGGCAGGGGGAAAGGCACTGTAGTAGAAAGCTTGGCCAGGGCGGGCTCACTTGAAACCAGGGTCAGGTGAAAATTTTACCTGGTGATGTAGACCATCTGAGACCAGGCCACAGACTTACCTTTTCCATGGCTGACCTGGAAGAGGGGACTGAAGTCAGAGCAGCTGGGGGTGAAGCAGGGAGGCTTTCCTCAGAATTGCCCAAGCGGTGCCCTCTCAGGAGAGGCGGCTGTTCTCTTAGACCTATCAGGCACCAGCAATGCTCAGCAGAAGCTGCTCAGAGAAGCTCACATAAAGGCCAAGGGTCCTGGGGCTTCCCCAAATTTGTTTGCTGTTCTGCCCTATGTGACAGGGGCTGACCAGAGTTAAAGAGTAACCAGTAACAAAGAAGTCTGGCAGGCAGCAGAGCACTATTCAAGTTATAAGCACAACACATATGCCCCTTTCTCAGACCCTTCCCTTGATGAGTAGTCACAGTAATTTAATAAAGGCATCAGAATTACACAACTCCCTGGACCTGAGTGATTCCAGTTCCACAGAGAAATAGCTAAATCCATTCTTAGCAGCTGGACTGGACCCCACCTGCCTCTCACCTGAGGCCCTGGGCCACCCTGGCCTGTCAGGCCTTGCTGGAATTTTCCTTCCTGGCCTCCACCCACCACGACCACCATGTCAGCCTCTCAGGGTTCAGTCGGGGTTGGGGGGGGCCACAATCTGCAAATATCCACTGAGGTAAAACAACAACATAAGTCCCTGCAGGTAAGGGAACAACCTGAGTTCTTCAGGCAGGCTCTCCAAACGGCCTTCCACTAGTCTTGTGCTCTGAGGTGAAAACAGAGCCAGATCCCCAAAGGGCAAGGTTTCTCGATCTCAGCACACCAACACGGGGTACACAATACCCCTCTGTGGTGGGCCGCCCTGTGAGCCACAGACTTTTAGGCGCACACTGGCCTCCACCCACCAGAGGCCACAGCACCCCCACAGGTCACCACATTTGAAAATGTCTCCTCCAGACATTGCCAAATGTCCTGTAGGGATAAAACTGCCCTCAGCTGAGCACCACCGCCAAGGGGTGAGCTCCCTAAATGAGTGAATCCATACAGCTCCAAAGACTCAGGCACCTGGAACTCCTAGTCCTACGAAATAGCTTGGGCCTTGAAGATAGCACTTTGGATTGGGTGGACCTGGGTTAGAATCCTGCCTCTCTCTGTCTTATCAACTCCGCGACTCTGGGTAGGTCACTTAGCCTTGCTGAGTCTCAGTTCCTTCATCTTAAATGGGAGCAATGAAACAGCACCCACCTGATAGGGAGGCCCTGGCAGTTACATAAAATGACACGTAATGATTGCCTGGCACTGTGAGTGAATTTAACATTCAATAAACATTAGGGATTATTTATGGGCCTGGAAAATTCCTTTTAGTCAAGCCTAGCATTTAGTCTTCTATTTCTGTGGCTTCTGATCTTCCCCCTTCTTCCTATGCTCCTTCCACCTGTTAAATGCCTTTGGTCTTAACCTTTGGTCTTAAGGAATCCTTCCTGCTGGTTCAAAGGCATCTGAGGTTAAAGTGAAGGAAAGAAAACACACACACACACACACACACACACACGCACGCACACACACAGAGAACCTTTCAGATCCAACCCTGCCCAGACCAACTCTCCAGACAAAGGTTTCCATTGTTGTCTAAAAACAAACTTTTCCACAGGGAGGCCTTAAAAGAGCCACAAGTCTCCAAGCCTCCAGACTCTTCTAGTTCTCATCCCCACTCTGCCCAGACCCTGGCAATATCCCTTCTCCTTGCTGGGCCACAGTTTCCTAATCTGTGAATGAGTGCCCCCCGCATTACTACTCTCCAAGACGCCACACTGCGTCAGAATGCCACGCGTGAACAGCAGCTGGATCCCCATTTTTTTTTTTTTTTAAAGATTTTATTTACTTATTTGACAGAGAGATCACAAGCAGGCAGAGAGGCAGGCAGAGAGAGAGGAGGAAGCAGGCTCCCCTAGAGAGCAGAGAGCCCGATGCAGGGCTCGATCCCAGGACTCTGAGATCATGACCTGAGCCGAAGGCAGCGGCTTAACCCACTGAGCCACCCAGGCACCCCTGGATCCCCATTTTAAGTAAGTGCTTACCTGGGAATAAGGGTCACAAAGACAAATGCGCCTCTTTTTCCCTATGTTCCCCAAGAGCCAGCACAATATAGTATTTACAGAATATAGAAGTGGGTATTCATTGCATGGGAGTCAGATGTGAATAAAATGAAATCCTGCCAGACCATTGAAACCTCGTGCAAATTAATAATGTCGCCATATCTGTAAAATGGGATAATAATAAAAGCAGAAATGATGTACAGATTATTAGACAAACATCAAGAAAGCACACACTAGGTATTCAGAACACATATCCCTTCTTTCTGGACTCTAGTTTATATTGGGTAATATACTCCGTGTCATCCTCCTCCTCTGGAAAATCCTTCCTTCTCTTCTTTCCCAGGGCTTGTCCAAGCCCTCCTCTGCCAGGAAGCCTTCTCTGCATGGACTGTTTCTAAAGGTCCAAGGCCAGAAGTTTCCCAAAGATTGGCTTGGGGAGGGAAAGGGAGGAGGGAAAGAAGTTCCCTGCCCTGAGAATTTCCTTCCTGTGAATTCCGGAAGATTAACCCCTCCCCTGCTCCACCCCGGAATGGAGCACTGACCACAACATCTGTGTAGGCTTTGAGTTTGCACACTCATTAGGTCAGAATCCCATAATCACCCTGAGATGGGCAGGATGAGCTGGGACAGCATCCCCTCCCCCGCAAATGAGTCCCCCAGAGTCCCTCCCATAGCTCACTGCCCACTCACTCCAGGAAGACAAGGAAGAAGACCACGTGGTTTCTTTCCCCTCCATGGGAGGGCTCACAAGTCTCCAGCCCAGACCCTTCCTTTTACCCAAACCCTAGGACTGTAAGGACTCCATGGTCTCCGGTCAGCTTGAATCCTACAGTAAAAACACCTTCTAACCAAAAACTGGACCACAGGAGAGGAAGGAATAGGCCCAAGGTCTCAGCCAGTTCCAAGGCAGGGCTGAGTTAGAACGTGGGTCTCTGGGCTCTAGACTCGCCATGCCTCTGCCCACTCCCTCTTTCTCACCAGCTGCCCCCACTTCCTGTCTCTGGTACCACAGGCTTCTCCCAGGCTCCGAAGCTTGCAATCACTGCTGCTTCTTCCCCTGCCCTGTTTCTCTCATCCTCCTGTCACCAAGACCAGTAGCCCTTTGTGACACCGGCCTGCAGACCACCAGTCCCATCCTCCCAAACCCACTGCCTCGTTCCAATCACCTCATGACAAGGAGCCCAGGCTGAACTCCCCAGAAGCCCATTCTACACAACAGGGCCAGATTCCTCTTCCCTCAACATACCTTTGCCATGCCACTCTCCTGTCCAACAACCTGCCATGGCTCGTCTGTCCCACGGGATCAAAGCTCTCCTGCCCAACACACCCAGGAAGCTCATTCACCTACTCCAGCCCACCTGGGTTTGCCTGCTCCCCGATGTGCCCCCTTCTCTCTCTCCTGGATGACCTCCTGGCTCCCTCTCAGACCTCTGGCCACATCACTCTCCTCCTCGGCAGGTCTTCCATCCTCCCCTTCCTCCTATCCTGTTGGTCCCCGCATGAGGACCTCCCCTGACCTCCACAGCCCACAGCAGTCTCCAACTCCTCTGCACGTAGTCACCACTAGCAGTTAAGGGCCTAAGCCTGGTGTTCTCCTGGCCTCATGTTGTCCCTCTACTGCCTGAGCTATATGAACATTACCTCATCACCAAACTGCAAATGGCCAACCACCAACTTGACCATGTTCCTCCCACCTCCAACTTCAGCCTGGCATTCATTCCACAAATATTATCTGAGTGCGTCCGATGGGCCAGAGAGTCCCTGCCTTTGCTCTTGAAACCCTTCTTACCCTTCAAGCAATCTTAAATGCCACATGCTCTGTGACCCTCCTCCCTGTTCCCCAACTCCCACACACCCCCACAAAGGAGTCTTCACTTCTCCACCTTAGGACCTCCCGGTTGTTCTCCAGTCAATCTCCCCACCACCACCATGTCCTCCCTACACGCAGACCTTCTCCTCCTCACCCACAGCTGAGCCTCCTATAATACCCTTTACCAAGAAGATGTTCAATGAATAGGCTTCACAGTGAACTGAAAGAAACAGAATCTGCCCAGTTCTCAGGCCAGCCTGGGCTCCTGGGTGGCCCCAAGCTCCCCGTACATCCAAGTGACCTCTTACTGTTCTTCCAAGATTGGATTTGGGCCCAGACTGAATCAAATGACCTCTTATCATTCTTCCAAAATTAGGCTTTCCTCTTTAATTACACCTTATCTAACCACATTCTATGTGGATTCTAATTACATAATTACTTCAAGCCTTGGGACTTAAGGGAAAAAAAGAAAGAAAGAAAGGAGTGTGTATGATTACACAGGTAAGTAAACACATCAAATATGCATATTTCTACATGCCAGATGCCATTTTTCTCTTCATATACCATTTTGTAACCCAGAAAATATAGTCCATGGAGGTGTCTAAATCACATTAAGGTAAAAATGTCTTACTGGGTAGGAGCAGATGAAGGAGAACTTCTAGGAGAGCCTAACCCTGAGATGGGCTTCGAAAGAAGCTTGAAGTCAGTAACCAGCCCTCCCTCTTCCCCTCCTGCAATGAAGAGGGAGCTGCGAGGTTGGGCATGGTAGATTCTGAAAACATGACCAGCCTGATCCGCCCCCTAACCCAAATACCCACTTTGCTCTGAATCCAGGCACTCACTGCACTCTTCTCCCCTTAGGGCACGCACGCACCATTCTCTCCCCAACCAGACTATGTTCGCCCTGCAGGCAGGGGCCCTATTTCAGCCATCTTGGTATTCCCAATTCTCAGTCCTTGCCCTGACCAGTAGGGGCATCTAGCAGGCCCTTCCCCATCCTTATACTCCCGGCCTTATTAAAGTATTGACCTTCCAGGGCGCCTGGGTGGCTCAGTGGGTTAAAGCCTCTGCCTTTGGCTCAGGTCATGATCTCAGGGTCCTGGGACTGGGCAACGCATTGGGCTCTCTGCTCATCGGGGAGCCTGCTTCCTCCTCTCTCTCTGCCTGCGTCTCTGCCTACTCATGATTTCTGTCTGTCAAATAAATAAATAAAATCTTAAAAAAAAAAAAAAGTATTGACCTCTCCCAATCCACTAAGCCTTCTCATGCCACGCTGCCTGTGTTCATGCTGGTACCCCCAACTTTTATCAGGAATGCCCTCCTCTGGTCCTTTTCCACCCCCCTCCCACCTCCATGGCAGCCCCTACTGCAGCTGGTACTTGCCCTACCTTAGTGTTTATAACACCTGGGCACAAAAACCTTTTCATGTGCTTACTTCTCCCTTCAGACCAGGTCACCCAACTTTCTGATCACAGCTTCCTGCTAGTAAAATAGCTTTGAGCATATTTACTTATAAGTTAATTATAAAACCCGTACTACTATAAATAGGAAAGCTACATCTTTCTTATGTTTGAGTTAAAGAATAAATAGAACTTTCACTGATGTTTTCTTCCTGCCACTCAGTCGATCTCTTGAGAGCTCACCCACTGCTCTAGATTAGGAACAGCGTGAGGACAGCTGGGGTGTTTTGTTCTCTTTATATTCCCAGAATCTGCGACAGAACCCAAAATTTAGTAAATGAATTAATTTGCTCATGGCTAGTGAGCC
Organism: Enhydra lutris kenyoni; assembly: GCF_002288905.1. Classification (NCBI taxonomy): domain Eukaryota; kingdom Metazoa; phylum Chordata; class Mammalia; order Carnivora; family Mustelidae; genus Enhydra; species Enhydra lutris. The sequence continues at coordinate 48,420,430 of NW_019154096.1, forward strand.
CCTTCTGTGGGCCAGGCACACGCTGGGCCCTGGGGACAGAATATGGCTAAGAACCAGCTCTGGCCACGGCCATCGTGGATCCAGCTACAGATGGCTGGGGTAGGCAGACAAACAATGATTTCCCCAACAAATGTAACAAAGAAGCTGAGACAGATGCTGTGATGAATGTTCTGTCCAGAACCACTGAATCATGAGAGCCTCAAATGGGAGGTTTTAAACTGCTCCAGGGGATCAGAGAAGGCTTCCCCAGGAACACACTGCTGCAGGTGCCATGTGAAGGACGAGCAGAGTTGGCTAGGTAAAGGGAAGAAAGAACACTCCCAGCTAAGGAAACTGAACAGGCAAAATCCAGAGGCTGGAACAGAGAAGCGTAAGTGCCAGGGACTAACAGGCCAATAAAACAAAATGAATAAACAAGCCCCAAAAGGATAGTGAGTTCCCCTCCCCTTTACTCTCCCCTATTTATCAAAACAGACCCAGCTTCCAAGCTCTGAAGGGGTTGCTCAGTCCCAATACCGCCCGGTCTCTGGGCCAAGCAGGCAGGTGGGTCTCCTCCAGGTCTCCCAGCCAGCCGGGAGTGGGGTCCTGCACCCCTCCTGAGAAGCTCAAAAGCTTAGGAAGACACTCCTAGGAAGACACTCCTGGAAACCATGCCTGTTGCTATGGGCACCACCAACCCAAGGCTCCTAGGCAGTTTAATTTTTTAAAGAGAGTATTAAATATTTTACATCTTCTAACAGCACGGTTTCTTCCCTGCTACAATGGAAAGGAACCCCCAGTGCAAATACCCAGCAAGGCAGCCCGAGGAGGTGTGCGCCCTGCCATGGAGGGTAACCTCTGGATTCCCTGCTTGCCCAGGGGGACGTTCCTCGCGGGAGCAACCTGGGAATCCAGAACTGCAGCCACAAAAACCCCTTCTCTACTGGAGCCCCTGTGACCCCAGGAAGGGAAAATTATTCACCACGATGCTTCAGGTGAGTGAAAGGTGAGTGAAAACAGCCCACTTCAGGTGAGTGAAACAGCCCACGGCCTTCATTCAAGATCAGATGGAGACCGTGGACGGTACCGTAGGCTGGCAGGCTGGGGGCCTCCTCCCGCAGCAGCTGTTCTGAAGAGCAGCCTCGCTTCTCTCCGCGCTCAGGCATGACTAACATTTCCCAGCTCCTGGGGGGCCTCGCCCCCTCACACCTGCCAGGCCTGGCTCGCTAACGCATCATGCCCAAAGAAAGGCCCCACAAAGCAAGCACAAAACCGTCCTCCAAGGTCTGCGACTGTCTAGGGCCAGGCTCACGGGCCTGGCAACCCATCTGTCAGCAGCCGGCACCCGCCCCTGCTTAGGCCCTCGGGCCTCCGGAGTCCAGCTTTCTCTAGCTACTCTATCTTCCATCCCTGTTGGGGTTCTTCTTTCTCTGGAGACTCTATTCATTTTGTCCTGCTTAAAGCAGCCCAGTTCCTCCTGTTGCCTTGGCTTTTCCATCCAGATCCCTGGCCTGCTCTCAAGCCCACGGCCCAGGCCACTGGGGCAGTGACAGATCTCCCAGCTGCAGCTCCGGCCCGTCTCACCTCGCCCCATGGGCCAAGGGATCCTCTCCTCTCGCCGGCTTGCTGCGCGTGTGGTCTATGAGGAGAGGCACACACAAGAGTCAGCGGTGTGTGTGTTGCAGCAGCCTGGGACAGATGCCCACACAGCAACACAACACGAAAATGTTTCCGCTGTCCCCCCTCGACGCAGCGTCAACAGCTACGCCCCCTGACCATCATTCTGGGCTCACAGGAAACAGTCACTCGACCCTGGTGCTGCCCCGACAGATGCCAGACAAACTCCACATGGAGATGAGCGATCTGCACGTGAGTGAGCTCCTTACAGATCACACTAGGAAACCGCTCACACTAGGAAAACGCACCACTGCCAGGTCCCCCACAAATTCCCACAACAAGAGAAACTGTTTGGATTTCAACAGTTACGTCCCGGTGACCTTTCATACTGGGAAACCAAATTCAAAGGCCAGCCTACGGGCTGATGTTCATAATCGATGCACCAGGCATTATATAAATGAGTAATGAGTTTGCGCATTGACACGTGGGTAGTTCCGGGATCTTCTAAGCACCCATTCCTGTCACAGCTGCCCTGGGCTAGAACGTCATCCATGAATGGTGGAAAGTCACGGCCCCAAGGAGAACAAGCTTGGCAAAGCCAGGTAGAGGTCACAAGTACTCAACAATCCTGACCGAGGTCCTCAGGCAGCATGTGTGTGGACCCTTGAGAAGCCAGGCAGCCAGGAGCAGTCTCCCCCCAGGTCAGTCCTGAGTCCACTATCACCAGACACCTAACTGTCTGTCTGTCTGTCTGACGGTCCATCCCTGGCCATGTTCTGCCCCCCGCTCTGCGTGCCTCACCTGGCTGAGGCGAGATGCCGGATAGGTCAGGGGTGTCCTGGGTGCCATCACCACCCCTGCCCCCACACACCCTGTCCTACCAAAACCTTCCTGCCTCAAAGCCTGAAATAAACTGCTGGACGCCTGCAGGGAAGCCAAGAGCCCCATGCTCTTGTTCACGGACACCCATTCTACACGTTCATGGACGCCTGTTCTACACGTTCACTGACGCCTGTCTGAGGGACGAGATGAGCCTGTGGCTATGAAAGCACTTCTTCGACTGAAGTTCCGCGTGCAAGCAGGGATTCGCCCAGCAAATGGGGCGCCCTCCTGGCCCTGGGGCTAACATCAGAGCTCCCTTTCTCCCCAAAACAGGGCACCCTGAGCACACCAGGCCACAGCAGGTGGACCTGCTTGCAAGACTGAGCAAATCACCAAGGGACGAAAATCCCAAAGAGAAGCTTAGGCTCCAGCTGCCAGATCACCCAGGATCCGTCCCTTCTTTCCTCCACACACCTCTGGCACATCCCTCTGCTCCACACGGCTGACAGCCAATGTCTGAGAACCACACCTCACCAAGGTAGAAATACAGTATGGAGAGGAGAAATGTCTGGGGACAAGACAAAGGGCCATGGGTAGAGGCAGACCAGAAGGAAAGGGACATCAAAGGGGTTCCTTGTTCAAGTGTCAGTGACGAGCTTCGCGGCCAGCATTTTTACATCAGGTCTCACGCCCAAAGCAGCCCCCAGCTTAGACACATTCGGTTCTGGGTCCCTCTCCAGGCAGTCAGTCAGCTCTGCAAACACAGCCTCACCTGCCAGCGTTCTTTCTCTGCTCTGCGATCTGTTTGAAAATGCCTCCTTGACTCCACCAATAACTTGTCTCCTTCTCCTCAACATAGCAGCCACCACTACCATGCGTCAGGCACAGGCTAAAGACTTGCGTCATTGAGTCAGCCATAACCCTGGGGGGGAGGCACCTTTATTTTCTCCATTGGACAGGGGAAAGCCTGAGGCAGAGAGGAGCCACTCGCTCCAGGAGGCAGCAGGCGCGGGCAGCACCAGCACGGCGACCACGCTCTTCGTCATCTGCTTGCCCCTCACTTCCAAGCAAGAAGAGCCAAGCTCCAGGAGAAGAGATCTGTTCCCAGCTCGGGCCCATCCAGCAACATGGCCTAGAACAAATGGCTTCTCTCTGCATTGGCTGCCTCTGCTGTGAAACAAGGCTGATCACAGATGCCTGCTCTAGAAACACAGAAGCTTAGCTCTCTCTGTAGCCCAGTGCAGGCTGCCCGAGAGAACTTCCTGAGATGACAGGAACTTGTGTCTAGGAGCGCTGGTGGGAACGAGGGACTGAATGGCAAACTGTATTTTATTTTAATTAACTTAAAATGAATATGGCTGGTGTCCACCACACTGGAAAGCTCAGCTCTAGTCTAGAATTCTAGGAGGGCAGAGGCCACTTCTCTTTAGTCACTGCTGCATTCCCAGAGCCCAGCCCAGACCCTGGTGTGTGGCTGGTGCTCAGTAATTATTTGTTGAACAAATCAAAAGCAAAGGACTTTTCAGGTGCTCTAATAAGGCTTCCTCTCCCACCCCAGGATTGATTTCCAGGCTCTCTGGCTAATGGACATCTAACCTTGGCTTGGCAAGGAGCTCAGGGCCTCCCAAATGCAATACAGCAGGGACTAGCTCTCAGGATAAAAAGTGCTTCTGTGAAGCCAAATTTATCTCCCTGAAATTCCTACTTACTAGTCCTGGCACATTAGCTCATAGGTTTAGGAAAACCAAACTATATTATGAAAAAGCACTTAAACATCTGTAAACACTTTAAACGCAGGATTATATCTATAATTCACTTTCTTAGTTAAGATGAATCTGATCTTACCTTGTAACAGTGTGAGGCCCATTAAACAAATACATGACGGTGATCTGTTTGGGGGAAACGGTCCCCCAGTGTCAGGGCTGTGGTACAGAACAGCTACCGCTGCTGACTTTCCCATCAATGCATTTGAGATTTGGGCCCCAAGCTCCATAACTGTGCCAAGGAGTGTGTAGCTGGACTTACAAAGAGCAAGGCCTCGTTCTCTGAGCAGGGTCTGGGCATTCTAGCAGATCAGCTCCTGTTTTCTTATTTCCTTGATGTACTCTACGTGGAAAAGCCTAACATGCACCAAGGGCCATGCACCCAGGGCTACGTCAGACACAAAGATGACTGTGATGCAGCCCCCACGAGGAGCCCGCCGTCCAAAGGGGTAGGTCAAACCTGCAGCGCACCGACTGCTTCAGGCATGGAACTTCAATCAGGAGCAAGACATACATGCCACAGTCACTCAGGGTGACCAAGGTCCTCACAGACATATCTACAAAATATTGACCGGGCTGCCTTGGAAGAGATACCCGGAAGGATGCTAGCACTGTGCCTTGACACAGCAGGTATTTACGGCCATGAACTCAATCAAATCTTGACGAACAGCTCATTTTAATGTGGGGGAAACCAAGACCCGGACAAGCTAAGTGACTTTTCAAGGTGCCCCAGGTTGTTAGTGATGGGGCTGGACATAACACCTAAGCCTCATCACTCTCCAGCCCACCAGCCCACAACGCCCACTCACGGTGCTTCTTCGGCTACCTGGCACAGGGAGAAGGCCAGATCTGCTGCCTGTTACTAGGTCTATCTCAGAATAAACAACGGATTTATTTTTGTAAGACTGCATGCTTGGGACGCTCTTGAAATCTCATGACTAACTGTATGCACACCACCTTAGAAACGTGCATTCAGGGGCGCCTGGGTGGCTCAGTGGGTTAAAGCCTCTGCCTTCGGCTTGGGTCATGATCTCAGGGTCCTGGGATCAAGCCCCACATCAGGCTCTCTGCTCAGCAGGGAGCCTGCTTCCCTTCCTCTCTCTCTCTGCCTGCCTCTCTGCCTACTTGCGATCTCTGTCAAATAAATAAAATCTTAAAAAAAAAAAAAGTGCATTCAATCCACATTCAATCATTTCTTGAGAATATACGTTACCTCTAGCAGGTACCAGTTTAAGGGCTTGGACAAAGAGATGAAACTTCTGGTTAAACTGGAGGGTGAAACACCCATATTTTTCCCTGCTCTCTCCTAGAACCCCACTAAAAGGACAGTAGAAAATTCTGATTTTGGGGGCGCCTGGGTGGCTCAGTGGGTTAAGCCGCTGCCTTCGGCTCAGGTCATGATCTCAGGGTCCTGGGATCAAGTCCCGCATCGGGCTCTCTGCTCAGCAGGGAGCCTGCTTCCCTCTCTCTCTCTCTCTCTCTCTCTGCCTGCCTCTCCGTCTACTTGTGATCTCTCTCTGTCAAATAAATAAATAAAATCTTTAAAAAAAAAAAAGAAAATTCTGATTTTTGATGGAAAGAAGACAATGACAGACAAGATATATCAACAGAATTCTGGAAGACAGAGAGCTGACCGCCATGCAGTAGTGGGCTCAGGTTTCTGCCCGGCTAAGTGCAAGAAGGGGAGGGAAACACTAAGCAAGTGGGGACTTATGCCACAGAAACAGAAGAAGCCTCTGGAATTGGAGGCACCAAGGATTAAGAGGGGAGGGGAAAGGGGCTAAAAAAGAGAGTGTGCTAAAAGTTTGTTAAAGGAGCACTTCCAGCCCGGGGATGTCTCTCCTCCCATCTACTCAGTCTGGTGACTTCCCTCCCTCAGGCAGAAGAAGGCAGAGACTGACTGTTTAGAGACTCGGGATGCGGACACAGTTGAGGGAGGTGCACAGCTGAGAGAAGAAAGGAAAGAAGGGGGCCACCTTCAAAAAAGAACAGAGTAAGGGAAAGTCTGCACACCAAACAGGGTATGCAGCCTCCTTTCCCATCAGGGCTCCCCCAGTGCAAGACATCCAGGCTGTTTCACCCCAGGCAACATTTCTCTCCAGGAAAACCCAACATCCCCCTGAGAAAAGATCTATAGGCACAGACATCGAAAGCGCGCTCTCTTCTGGAGCCCACGATGAAGCTAAGCCCCCTTCCTTGTCACACGAATGCCCAATCAGCAATCTTAAAATATAAATGGACAGTCAAGGATCAGTGGAAGAACAGTTGCGATGGGAAATTCAGTGACTGAAAGAAGCAGGAAAGGGGCTTGGAGGAGACAAAGACAAAGCAGAAAAGAGAAACAAAAACAGAAAACAGAAAACAAAAACCTAACAGAAACAAAAACAGAAAAAAAAAAAACCACAAAAAACAGAAACAAAAACAAAAACCTAACCGAAGTGAATTTATTGCACCCATAAAACAAGAACAAAATACTATTTAAAAAAAAAAAAATGTGAGCATCAGAGAATGAGGTATACCAGAAAGTAAGCAGGCAAGCATGTTTCATGCAAAACCATGAAAACATAAATTTGAAAATTCAAAAGGGTTAAGAATGAAGCTGAAGAGGTCTCTCACAAAGTAAAAAACAAAAATAAAATCAAAAACAAGAAATAAAAGATTTTAAAATTATAAACTTGGGGCGCCTGGCTGGCTCAGTTGGTACAGGATGTGACTCTTGATCTCATGGTTGTAAGCTCAAGCCCCACACTGGGTGCAGAGATTACTTTAAAAAAATAATAAAATGTTTAAAAACATAAAATAAAAATAAAAATTATAAACGCAACCCAGGAAGTCCAACATCCAACTAAGAGAGGAGTTCCAAAGACAAAAGAAAAAAAGGAACTTACCAAGGAAAAATACAAGAAAATTTCCCAAAACTGAAGAACTTGAGTCTTCAGATCAAAACAGGACCTCGCACAATAATTTTAAAAGCAAGAAAATTTCCACTACAGAGAAAGAGAGATGATCCTAAAACTTGCAGTGAGAAAAAAGGAAGTTACCCATAGGTGATCAAGAATCCAAATGGCATCTGAATTTTTGCCATTAATATTGGAACCTAGAAGACAGTGGAGCAATGCTTTCGAAATTCCAAGGGACCATGGCTTTCAACCTAAAATTCTAGACAAATTAAACCACCAATCAGGGGCACCAGGGTGGCTCAGTTGGTTAAGCGGCTGCCTTCGCCTCAGGTCATGATCCCAGGGTCCTAGGATCGAGTCCCACCATCAAGCTCCCTGCTCCATGGAGAGCCTGCTTCTCCCTCTCCCTCTGCCTGCTGCTCTGCCTACTTGTGCTATCTCTCTCTGTCAAATAAATAAATAAAATCTTGAAAAAAAAAAAACCATCAATCAAGTGTAAATGTTGAATAAGGGTATATCAGACGTGCAAGTTTGAAGTGAACCTCCACAGACCCTCTCTTAGAACCTCCTGGGGAAATAAACCAAGAAAGAGGAAACAGAGGATCCAGCCCAGGACAAGGTAAAGGAATTCCCAGGATGAGTCATGTCACAGGCCTATAGGTCAATCAACCCAGAAAAGAGGAGAGGGTTGGAGGCCTCTGGGAGGGAGGTCTCCAAGAGAAAAATGGTAATAAAATAAAGAGGAACATGTATTATAAAACATAGATGTTTTAAAATTCTTTCAGAGACTTTGAGAATTAGTAATAAGTACATAGAAAACAAAACAGAAAAAAGAAGGCAATGACCAACTAAAAAAAAGATGTACAAGAAAGGAAATATAGCACAACTACATGGTTCAGCCATGAACACTATTTACACAGACAAGATAATGTAAGCATTGAATATCAATATAACCCAAAACTGTGATGTAACCACATTGGGAAGACAGTGTGAACAGAGGTATGTGGGGAGAAGAGGGGACTAAGGGCTCCTCTAATCCATGGTAGGACATCAAGGAATAATATCCAAATTGAACAATCAGGAAACAGAACTGTTAGCAGGCAACTCACAAATATAACAGTACTATCAGGAAAAATAGCTAATAGAGTTGGAAGTGACTGTAGTAGGCAGAATAATGGCCCCTCAAAGATGGTGTCCATATCCTAATCCCTGAGCCTATAAACATGTTATCTGGCATAGGGGAATTACGGTTGCAAACAGAATAGAGGTTGCTGATCAAGGGCACTTAAAATAAGATTGCTAGATTACGCAGGCGAGCCCAAAGTACACACAAGTGTAGGGAGTCGGAGGAAGGTGGGACTCTGTGAGAAGTCAGAGTGATGCAGTAGGAGGGACCTCAGCCAGCCCGCTCCGGTAGAGGAAGGGGGCCAGGGGCCAGGGGCCAGGGAAGGCAGGCAGCCTCCAGAAGCCAGAACACTGCAACTAGGGACACAGATTCTTCCCAAAAGGGAATACAGCCCTGCTACCACCTTTATTTTAGCCCAGTGAGAACCTTTTCAGACTTCTAACCTACATAACCATAATATGAATTTATGTTGCTTCAAGCCACTATGTTGGTGGTAATTTGTTACTGCAGCAATAGAAAATCACATTCAGTGACGGACTCCGGGGAGTAATCGGTGGAATGAGAAGGGGTGACACAGCGTTTCTTTATAAGCCTTGCAGTGTTACTTGACTTTAAAAAGTATACACACCCACAAACACACACTTTTAAAAAAGTATGTGTGTATATTACATACACACACATATACACATAAATACATAAATATGACTTTGATGTAAATTAAAATTGCATTTAAAAAGGGATGAAACATAGATTCTGTCTTGCCAGATCTCACAATCTGGTAGAAAAGACAGACGGGGAACCAGCTACTGCTGAACACAGGAAGAAAAGCACCTTTCAGATGTGAGGAGAGTCTGAAAGGAGAAGGAGGAGTTAGCCAGGCCAAAGAGAAAAGGGACAAGCTCCCCGTGAGGGACAAGCTCTGGAGGGAGGGAGAACCTGGTTTCTGGGGACATGTGTTTGTGACTGGGACATCCAGTGGGTCTGGCAGAGCCAGCGGGAAGGGCTGGGGGCGTGGGGCAGCTCTCTACACAACCAGGCTTGGTGCTGCCACACTGCTGGCTTCTCCAGCTGGGCACGGGACCTGCTGTGCATGATGCAAGTGGACATGGGTAAGGGAAGGCCCGTATACACACAGTATTTTCCTGGACCATCAGTTGTACTCAATAGCAGAGCATATATTTTTTTAAAGACTTTATTTATTCATTTGAGAGACAGAGAGAAAGAGAGAGAGAGCAGGAGCAGAGGAAGGGGTAGAGGGAGAGGAGAAGCAGTCTCCCCACTAAATGGCTAGCTGGACGTGGGGCTCGATCCCAGAACCCCAAGATCACAACCTGAGCTGAAGTCGGATGCCTAACCGACTGAGCCACCCAGGCACCCCAACAGTAAAGCACTTTAAATACCTTTATACTAAAACCAGCACAGACATATTATAAATTAGAGTACAAAAGTCATGTGAATTTTTAACATATTAACTAGAGATTTCAAGGCAACTGCTTGCTTGCAAGGCCCGCTTTAGACACTAAACTATCTGCTGACCACTGAGAACCAAGACTCAATCTTCTTTGTAATTAGTCTGAGTCAGAAGAAAATTTTAAAGCACTACACCAAGCATCCATCAAAGCACCAGGAACTTCATACCTGCAACCTGTCAGGGGGTGCCTACCCTCCTTGTGCCTAGCTTCCCTTGGGTCCTAATCGACATGAATCATAAAGCTGAGCAACATCTCATTCTTTCCCAAAGGGGTCTGGGTCTTGCCACTGACTGTTGGGTTCACCCAGCTTAGGGAAACAAAGAAAAACCATCACACTGAATTCTTACATGTATTCTCTTGGCCATAAGTCCCCCCACATCCCCGACTCTAAGCGTTAAGAGAATCACAGACAAGAGTCCCAGCTTCAACATCAACACCCATAGCCTTTACAGTATAGGCCTCTGTCAGAGAACACACTGCACTCTTTCCATGGAAGGAAGTCAAGAAATAGGGCACATCTCTTGGGAGAGGGTGTCCCTTGTGTCCACAATACAGGGGTGGAAACTTTTTCTATTGTTGTAACTGTTTTTGTTATAAAAACAATAATATCCACATGACAGTGAGCCGGGAAATTTTTTTTTATAAAGAGCCACTACTGACCATAGAAGAAAAGCGGGGAGGGGAGGGGAGGTGGAAATCAATGGAAGGCCACACAGAAAGAAGTAAAAAGCAATTTAATTGGGTTTGGTTTGTTTGTTTTGTGTATAAAACACATACCCACACATGGAAAGAGAGTGAACTCAACTGACTGTAAATTAAGAACAGAGAAGATTAAATTTTAATAGCGGTAAATGTATTAAAATATACTACAAAGCTGTATTATTGACGGTCAAGAAAGAATGGGGAGGAGGGTAAGAAGAAAGAGAAAGATTCAGCAGGAGGAGAGAGAAAGAAATGTATAGAGGAGGGAAACGTGGGAAAGCAAGAGAGGACAGTGAGACACACAGACACACAGGCCCATCCCTGCACAAAAAGAGGGAACAACTCAAGGAATCTAGAGACACTTCCGAGGCCTGACCAAGGAGCCAAAGTAAACTACACCACACAGGCCAGCTGTTGGCTCGGGCTATAGACTTCAAAATATTATCACCTTTCATCCTTGCCTTTGAACGGCTACTGATCCGGTTAACCACTATTCACAGCTCTTTAATTGCTCATTGAAACATTGGGAGGCTTAGCTCAGGTCCCAGGCCAGAAGCTCCCTGCACATGGGCTACAGTTCAGTCAGTCAGCCAGCTCCAGGCTTGCCCTCTGAAAAGGGAGTATGTGAAACACTATCTCATAAAACATACAAAACCCCGGTGAAAGTTTGAGGAGAAAACGCTGCTTGAGTTGAAAAGAGATTCTTTGGAGAACTTTCTTTCGTTTTGCATTGTAAAAAAAAACAAAACCTGGGACTGAATTCAGCAGAACTGGGTCCCACCTCAGCATTCTCTGGCCTCACCGCCAGCACACCTGACTTCCCACATGTTCAAGTTCCATGTGGCCCAGTGGCTCCAAAGGCCTCAGCTGACCCTACGGCAAAGCAGCCTCTACCACACTCTGCAGGCTGAGGGTCAACAGGAGAGATCCCAAGGACACTCCACGGCCACCCCAAGCCCAAGCAGGTCCACCCACTCCCACCCCTATCTAAACCAAGCTACTTCTTGTTTCCTTCACTCCAGGGCTGCAGAAATCTGCTCTCTCCCAGCTGGCAAAGGCCCCCTTTCAGCTCCGTCCCTCCCTCCTCCAAGCTTGGAGGCTGTGTTCTCCCCTTCCCCACCTGACCTGCCTCCAACCTCTCTCTTCTTCAACCGTGTTTCCTCCTCACTTTCTCCATCCCATTTTAGAATCTCAGAGAAGGAGGGAGTAAGAGCTACATATAGAACACGGGACCTCGAATCACCACACCTGGGTTCCTGTCCCAGCTTTGCATCTTGCTACCTGTGTGACTTTGGACAAATCAACAAACCTTCCCAACCCCTCAAATTCCTCAGTGAGGGGGGCGAAACCTAGCAGTCACAGTTTTCTTCCAACGCTCATGCTCTAAACACCTGAATATTCACCTGTATAACTGTAAATAAAGCAGAGAGTTAAACATACATAGGAAGGAGGAATGAATTCTAAAAACTCCTTTTCCTGAGCATTCTGCCAATTCAAGTCACCCCAGTCAACCTCCAGAGAGTCTGTGCCCCTCATTCCAGGCCATTCTAGCTCTGAACTATTTACATACAGTAAATCCTCATCAATCACACTAATCGAGGAAAAGTTGAATCTGAAGCCATCAGAGGTCTGAGTCCTGGAATACTTCTTTCATGCCATTGAGCAATACTATGACTTTAACATTATTTAGCAAACAAAAAGGAATGTTAAAATGCCCTCACAAACTGGGCTTGTCAATCTAAGAACAGTGATGCTGTCAGGAACCTGGGAAAATAGTCTGCTCCAAAGCCTTCCGCTTTTTATTCCAACAAGGACACAGGCCCAGAGCGTGGAAGCCACAAGCCCAAAGCCCAAAGTAGGTCGGTGGCCAGGATCAAAGCCAGCTGTCCTGCCTCTGGTCCCAAGCTCCTTCACCAAAGTTTTTTGGGACCATCCATCTCCTTTTAGAGATGGATTAAATCCTAAATGACCACTGAGTGCCCTCTACAGCAAATCTATTTCCACGTCCAGCGAAGGGTCCAGACCTAAGTTTGAATGACCGGATGATTACCAATGCTGCCTGATAAAAAGCCTTCTTTCCTGAACCCTGCCCATTCATACTCGATGAAGAAAACCCCAGAGTCTGCTATCTATATGGAACTCTATTTTAGGGAAGGGAAAATAGGGGAAACGCTGAACAGTTCTTTGTTCTGCAATTAAGAAGCACCTGCTCGTCCCCTCCCAGGACTCCAACCTCACCCCCCATTATTCCCAATCCCTTCAGAAAAGTTCAGAAACTGTCCAACTAGCAGGAAAGACAGCAGGTAAGAGGAGGATCGGGCCAACAGGGGGAGTGAGCTTGAAGGGAAGATGACAATACCCTTCCCACCTCTTGGCCCTGCAGGGTAGAAAGCATTTCTTTTCAGTTGCTAATTCCCTGCAGGGAAGTCACCAAAAACAGCTAAACTCAGGGCCCTCCAGCTGAGAAATGAGCTCTCCGCAACCCCAGAAGAGCTACCCCTTTGCTAACCGTCCACTCTAAAGTGCGCAGGGCAAAGGTGCCAACAGACCCACCCTTCTCTGCCATCCCCTCAGGCCAAGAGCCTGAGACAGCAGAGCTTGGCTGGCAAGGAGCTATTTAAGGCAGCATCAAGAGGGTGGGGCAGAAAAATTGCTGGCAGCATCCTCTTCCTCCACCCCTCCCTCAAGCCAACACACACACACACACACACCCTCCCAGTGGGTAGACAGCCATCTATCTCACCTGCGTCTCTAACGGCTGTAGATCTGGAGTCTCCAAATGTCCAGCATGTGCTTTCTGTCATTGAGGGTGCTGCCCCCATCTGCTCCCCACACCACTTTCAATCCACCCCCTTCTCTTCAACCACCACCAAGCTTCCTTTCCATCAAAACCATAAAACTGAATCTAAATAGAGGAGCTCAAAAACCAAGGAGAGTGGAGACAGACAAGCCATCCCTGGCCTTCACTTATGAAAGGAAAAGGGGCGTGTGTGGTGGGGGGGGTGATGTCAGAGGCCTGACTGCCAGATAGGTTCCATGATGTCTCTAAATGAACCTCCCTCCTATTGACAGTGAAATCAATTCTGGCAATTTCAGCAGGTCGGCCCTGTGACAACAGGAGCATCCCAGCGCTCAGTTTAAAACAAAAATCCAAAGGTTCAGCCAGAACATGCTGGGAAAACACAGGGTCTGGATAAAAGGAGCCACGCTCAGTGGGATCCCTTCTGCTTTTATGTAGCAGTGTAGCAGCGTAATAAATTCTGCCTGCCCGAAGAAAGCATGCACTGGTGAATTTTCAAAGCCATCTTACGACAGCGGATGCAGGGGGGATGCAGAATTCGACAGCACATCCCCCCATGAAAGGTACATAATGACTTCAGGCCTCTCTCCCCCTCTACCTTGAACGGCGCTATCGCTTATTAAGGAAGCCACATCTGAAAGCAGCCAGGTGGGAGCTAGGAATGCCCGGGGTATTCGGAGAAAGGAGTTGCTTTCCGTCCATGTCGGTGATGAGCTGCCTAGCGAGATGCTGCCAGTCACTCTGGGGGGATGAAGCAGCATGGGCGGATGGGCACGCACGGCGTTCCCGGACCCACACACGCACCCGCTCATTCAGGCGGGTCCTAGGCCAGACCGATCCTCCTAGCGCCCCTCTCGCCGCCCTCTCCTCCCGGGGGATGCTGATGAATGAACACACCTGCGATGCCTCCATCCTGCCGCTCGCTCCCTCCTTCTCTGGCTGCTGCAGAGGAGCCCCTCCGCGGTAGTTTCACTTTACAGCACAAACCCACCAGGGCTTTGATGTCTCCTCCACCCACCCATATTGCAGCCAGCCTGAAGCAGGCGGACATTCTCTCCTAGCAGTGGCCATGATCGCACGTACCCCCACCCACAAAAAAATAAAATAAAACCTGAATCCCGAGGACCCCCGCACCCTGGGGAACTTTCCTGGAGAGACCGGGGATCCACCCAGCAGGAAGGAAGGTCCGGCCGAGGGGGACCACGGCTTTCCCCGTGACCACGGGGATGCTCTGGGGGAGGGCGTCCCCCAAGTACCTCCAACAGCTGGCCCTTTAAACGCGCCTCCTCCGAGCGCGGAACAAAGGCGCCGCCCGCGGGGGCCGGGCCGTCACACGCCCCCGGCGCCGCGGCCGCAGGTCTGGAGAGCGCGGGCGGGCGAGGGGGAGGCTGGCGCGGGCTTACCTCGCGGGTCTCCGGGCGGGCGGGCGGCGCGCGTCCTGCTCCACTCGCACTACACGCTGCAGTTGGCCCCGCTCTGTTTTTCTGGGACTCGGCGCTGACTTCACCGACACTCCGCTGCCGGCCAATGGGCTGCGGCGGCCGCCCCCTCATTAGCATGCGTCTGGAACCGTCCACTCCGGCAGCGCCCGGGCGGTGGGCGGTGCTAGGGGGCGGTGCTCGGTCCGGCCGTGACAGGAAGGGGCGTGTGCGCCAATGGGAGGCGAAGAACCGCCCTGCCGCCCCGCCCCGCGGCATTGTGAGCGGAGAGCGCGGGCCCGCGGATCCTCCGCGACAAGGCGCGCGCGGTCTCAGTAACCCTTTCTGTCCTGGCAGGCCACTGGCTGGGCCCTAGGTTGGCCCCGCGCGCCCTCTGGTCCTTGAGAAGGCTCCCCCGTGGAGAGCTGGGAAGGAACCTAGGGCATAAAAATAACAGCTAACGTGAATGGAGTGCATATATTACTTACCCTGTGCCCAGTTTGCTCACCTGTAAAATGGTATAATAGTAGGTTGTAGTGGGCATCTGGGTGGTTTAGGCGGTTAAGCGGCTGCCTTCGGCTCAGGTCATGATCCCAGAGTTCTGCGATCCAGTTCCGCTCCACCTCCCTGTTCCACGGGGAGTCTGCTTCTCCCTCTCCCTCTCCCTCTGCTTGTGTTCTCTCACTCTCTCTCTCTCAAATAAATAAATAAAATATTTTTTTAAAAAAATAGTAGGATGTAGTGAAGATTAACATAGTTAACCTATGTAAAGCATTTAGATCAGTGTCTGGCCTTTTTGCTACATAAATGTTTGCTACTATCATAATTATACTCTGTACCAACCAATGTGCTTAATGCTTCCTGGATATTTTCTCGTTTTATCCTCAGAGCCTTATAAAGAAGGCACTGTCACTAATCCCTATTTTTCAAGTGGGAAAACTGTTGAGGTTTAAGTGGCTTGCTCAAGGTCACACAGAAAACAATGCAACCAAGATTTGAACTCAGGCTCTGAGATTTCATTCATGCATGCGACACACATTCAGGGAGGCAAATGCTTGTCCCTGGGGTTACAGCAAAAAACAGGGATGCTTCCCTTCATTAGGATTCTATTTTAGTGAGGGAGACAGGCAAGTGAAAAAATCATCTGCAAAGCGAAACAGTAAAGAGAATAAAACAGGGCAATATACAAGTGAAGAGAAGGGTACTTTTTTGAGTTCAGAGCTAACTGCCACTGGGCATACCATCCAGACCTCCTCCAGTACCCCCTCAGTGTTACAGGAGAGGAATCAGAGAGGGGAAGCTGCTTACCCAAGGTCTCAGGGCCAGTAAGCAGGCACACCTACTCCCAACATCCCCGGGACATCCCTGAAGATAGAGCAGTCATCCCCTGGGCTGAACAAAACTGACTTTTGTGAGCTGCCATTGACAAGAATCTTCAGCCAGAGCATGTTCCCAGTTAACAAGCTGTGTGTGGTGAGGTAAAGACAGGCCTTAATGACTGCACAGGCTGATGGGAAACACATCTGCTAAGGTTCTTAGATGTCAAGGAACAGTGACGAGTTTTTGCTGAGCATCGGCTGTCCTCTTCCATGTAAAAAAAAAAAAAGAAATTTAGAACACTCATAGCCGCCTGGGAGCTCATTGCACAACTGAGGAGACAAGATGCCACCAGGAAACCACTCACCCTAAGGAGCTCCCAGCCCATGTCTCCTTCCACTTTCACCTTATCCTTTGGCTTTGCAAAGAAGACTAGATTAGGAATCAGGCTCCCCAGGCTCTGCTATTAGCTTTCTCCCTGATCTAGGCAAGACAGTTCCTTCTGGGCCTGGAAAGTAATAAAATGACTTTCACTCAAGCACAGCTAGTCTGCTAGGCACTGTTCTGTACCTGTACTGAGGGCTTAACAAGCATGAACTCACACCACACAATAACCCCAAGAGGGAGTCCTATACTTATCCTGATGTTGTCCACAGAGGAGGAAAATAACAGAGAGAGAAACCAGAGAAGTTGCCTCCCTCGAAAACTTAGGGCAATACCATTCAGAATTAAAAAAAAAAAAATTAGAGCAATTCAATGTCCAATTTTATTTTTTTTTAAAGATTTTTATTTATTTATTTGACAGAGAGATCACAAGCAGGCAGAGAGGCAGGCAGAGAGAGAGGAGGAAGCAGGCTCCCTGCTGAGCAGAGAGCCCGATGTGGGGCTCGATCCCAGGACCCTGAGATCATGACCCGAGCCGAAGGCAGCGGCTTAACCCACTGAGCCACCCAGGTGCCCCTCAATGTCCAATTTTAATTGGATAAGAAAACCTTTCTACTAAAACCATAATGACAGAATACCATACTGCCACAAAAAAATGAAAAAGTACAATGATACTGACACAAGAAGATGTACATAATACATTATTGAATAGAAAAGTAGATTGAGGGGCATCTGGGTGGCTCAGTCAGTTAAGCATCTGCCTTCAGCTTAGGTCATGATCCCAGGGTCCTGGGATCAAGTTCCACAATGGGCTCCCTGCTCAGCGGGGAGTCTGCTTCTCCCTCTGCCCCTCCTCCTGCTTGTGCTCTCTCTCTCTCTCTCTCTCTCTCTCTCAAATAAATAAAATCTTTTTTAAAAAAGCAGATTGCGAGGCACCTGTGTAGCTCATTTGTTAGGCATCTGCCTTTGGCTCAGGCCATGTTCCCAGGGTCCTGGGATCAAGACCCACCTCGGGCTCCCTGCTCCACGAGAGACTTGCTTCTCCCTCTCCCAGTCCCCCTGCTTGTGTTCCCTCTCTCACTGTGTCTCTGTCAAATAAATAAAATCTTTTTTTTAAGTAAATAAATAAATAGATCATAGATTGAAAACTAGGTTAATACTGCAATCCCATTAGAACAATTTTTATGGGATTGTGAGTAATTATTTTTTTGCTCATGTGTATTTTTATTTTTTTCTTCAAAAACATCTATCAAATTATTTAATTAAAATAAAACAAAATAATTTTAAAATGAAAAACCAGACTCTATCTCTGGAAATTTTATATATAGACAAGTCCATCCTTGTAAGTGGGCAAGTGCTTTGAGGAATCTTAAGTGAGATCTACATCTTTGAGTCATCCCTCAGATATCGAATTCTGCTGGTTCCAGGCTGTGTGTTTATGAGATAAATGGAAGGACAACAGGGAAGAGAAGAGGGGAAAACAGAGAGAAAGAAAAAAATCCTACTATCCTTCGAGACTCATCTCAAATGTCTCTTCCAAGAAGAGTTCAGAGTCATGGTCTAATAACATTAACGCTGAAAGCCACCCAAGAAATCAGCAGGTGTAATTGTGTTCAACTCATTTTTGTCTTCAGTCATTCACTGATTCATTGATTCAAGAGCCTGTAATGGGCTGGTGAGGCCTGACTCCCGACCTCCCAAAGATAACCCCTAAGAAAGCAGAGGCCCAGAGAAGGCCAGCTCCATGGGTGCACATTCTGCGCTAGAAAGGGTCCCACTCACGGTTTAGTAGCATCTTCAAATTTTTCATTTCAAGTGAGGGGCCTCACATTTTCATTTTGTAGTGGGGCCTACAAATTCTTGTAAATTCTGGGGCCTGTCCTGGGAAGGAGAAACGCCAAGCCCTTCTCAGTGTATCAGTAATCAAGCCTGGAATAAAGCGCAGCGCTTTCCGTTCTCATCCCATCTCATAGCACAAGCTCATTCCTGAGTTCCCAAGGAAAGTGAGCACCCCCGCCTTCTAGTCCCATAGCACCTCACTTCTTCCTTTCTCGCGGTATTGGCCATATTTGGCATGAACTCACGTACATACGTGTATAGTCCTATTCCTCATCCTCTCTACCCACCAGACTGTAAATTCCATGAGGTCCTTGCTTGTGTCTGCTCATCTCCGACAGCACTTAGCATGGTGGTTTACATACTGTAAAAAAGACCCTTAAACTTAGCCTTATTAGTAACTCCTCGTTTTCTCTTCATGGGCATCAGATTATTCCTCTCCAGCAGTCCTTCCACTGCTGGAGAGAAATAACAGTATCAGGCAGGAGAGTTGAGCACACAAACCAAGATCATAAACATGCTGTGGGAAGCAGCCCCCAAGCAGGTCGTAACTATGGGAAAGTAGGGGAAGAGGGAGAAGGATTCTGCAGACGACAGCCCAGAGTGGTCAGCATTTCCTCCATCTTTCCAGTCACACGGACTATAGGAGAGGGAAACAAACAAGACGACCTAGAGATGGCAGTGAGCATGGTGGTGAAGCCTGTGGACAGAATCCTGTCTCCAACACTTAACATGGAACTCTTGTGTAAGCTCTCAGGTCCCTCCTCTGCGACACGAGGAACACACAACCCTCTGAGGTTTACTTGCGAGCCATAGGTGAAAGCACGCATGGAAAGTGCTTACACACTGCCTGACCCATAAGAACTCAGTAAGTGGATATTATTACTAATATTACTGGGAAGCCAAGTCATGAAAGATTCTCTCCTAAAATGTGTGGGTTTTGTTAACGTGTTTCCCCAGTTACCCAAAAGAAGGACCATAACTATTTTCAGCCATATCAGCTGGAGAACGCCAGAATGGGAGAGAAGAAAATAGGATAAGGGAAAGGGAATTATGTACCAAAGAATTTAGCAGATATATCTCTAAAGCTCTGGTGAGCATTTGTAGCTGATTTCCTTTGTAACATCTTGAAGAAAGTGAACCAAGTAATGGAAAGAGCCAAACTTCCTTAAAGAACAGATTTTCTTGTTTCTTACTGATTAATTACTGAGAAAAAGTGAATCTACACTCTCATGTCTGAGGGCACAGAACTGACATGAAGATCAGTGCCAGATCAATGCCAGATCAATGAAGATCAATGCCAGACCCAAGAATTCCACATTCTTTGGAGGTCAGTAAGGAGGTCAGGACTGACAGATAACTGTGTTACTGTGTTAGAGAAGTTTGGTGAGACGGAAGGATGTTGGTCAGAAGTCTATGGGACCATGGAGAAATAAGAGGAGCCATGGGGATCACCATGCTTGGGAAGCTGTGCCAAGATGAGTATGAACCAGTAACTTCAAGAGTCTAGTGACAGGCTTCCATTTATTAATCTACAAACACTTGCTCTGGGGCGCCTGTGTGGCTCAGTGGGTTGAGCATCCAACTCTTGGTTTCAGCTCAAGTCACTATCTCATGGCTTTTGAGATCCAGCCCCACAGCAGGCTCCATAATCAGCAGGGAGTTTGCTGGAAGATTCTCTCCCTCTGCCCCTACCCCCCATAAATAAATAAATCTTTAAAAATATATACAAAATAAAAACACTTACTCCAGCGTATCTTGTTTTGTTACTTATATAAAAACACATGTATGTAATAGAGTACCAACCTTACACAATTGTATTTGACCAAGGGCATAAGGTTTGGTTTTGAGATTGCTTTATGCTATTAGTCAAAATAAGACACTTAAAATGTTGACCTGGGTGGACCTTTGAGAGAAATCAGTAGTATAGAAACACCCTTCCAACCACTGTCACTGAATTAATGGGAGAGTCTGTCTAGGTCAGGAGTTTTGGAGGACAAGAGGAGGGGGCCATCTGACTGGGCAGGGGATTCATCCACTAGAATACACTGGGTTTACCTGAGAAGTCTTACTACTCTGAAGTAATTTATTTAATGAAGTATTTACTTGAGGGAAGCATTTCTAGGGCTGGTGGATCCAGCTGCCAGCTCTGAGACAGGCATTCCGACTGAGGCTGGAGAGAGAAAGGGAGAAAGCCAGGAAGGAGGAACAAAGGAGGAGGAAAAAGAGGGTGGCTTTGGGAGAGCAAGAGAAAGTGAGAGAGACATCAGGGGAGAGGAAGAGAGATCACTGAATCTCCTGAGGCAAAAAAAAAAAAAAAAAAACACAACGTCAGAAACAGGGCAACTAGCCTCACTAAACTACGGTAACCTTAACAAGGTTAAAAAATCAACAACAATGGTGTTAAGGGAATTAACTGACATTCTGGAAGCTGTTGGAAGCTTGTCAGAGGTGATTGGAAGAGTTCACTGAAGGAACTCATTACACTGGGCCAAATTGAGTCACACGGGTGCCCTGGGAAAATTAATAACTCTTTGTCAGCATTTGTCAAGGGCAGATGCCAAGTGCCGTGTGGGGAAAGGGCAGAAGGGAAGACGGTGGGCCTGCCTATCAAGTATCAGCCCCATCTCCACGACGTCAGCAAGTCTATTCTGTCCCCAAACTTGCTCACCCTGAATCCTAAACCTGAGTGACCTCGATTTTCATGAACAACAGCTTAGGGACCACCTCTAGTCATTGTGCCATTCCCTTAGGGAACTTACCTCTGCTTCTCTGCCAGGCTGAACCAACCGATTCGTCCAGGCATACACAGTTCTCTGTGACAGGAGGTCTCAGAAAGTCACCTATTCCCAGGGATGTCTGGAGCCCTCTTCAAATTGGCAGTCTCAGCAGTGCTTGCACGGTTTATTATCTGGCCCTGTAAGAAGGAGATAATCTGAAAGAATCTAGTTCTACCGTCAGGAATTGAAGGCAACTGGACTTACACAAGAAAGAAGTGGACAGAGATAACTATCTCCTCCCTTAGGCCAAAAGAACCAAGGACTTCTTCATCTGGCCCTGATTAGAAGAAGAGCAGAACCATAAAGCATGCTAAAATGAGGTTCCCAAAATCTGTTGCAGCCCAAGCTGCCACCTTCAAAGAAGGAAGGGTTATGCCTGATGAATCCTCCAATAGAAGGATAGTAAGGACCCCCGAGGGGTCAGTGGCATCCCCTCTATTGAACTCAATGTGACCCCGGGACAAGGCTCAATGGGGTTAAGCAATGTGACCCCACCAGTTGGTGTTGACTGCTGGTGTAAGCTGCTCCACTCTTTGGTTCCAGAATATTCTATACTTGGATGAGAGCTTCTAACCCCCAGATGATTCATTGAGGGTGGGGAGATGAGCCACCAGGTGGATTGTGGGAAGAGGATTCTTGAGTCATTCAATTAACCAATATCGGTCCTACTGTGTCCAGCTTCTCTACTCAGTGCTGGGAAGCCAGGGAACAAGGACAGGAACTTAACCTCAAGACACTCATAAACTGTTGGGAGAGATCAATAAATACACAGGCAATTACAAGACAGTGTTCTAGACAAACATTTTTTTTAATTGAGATGTAATCCATATACCAGAACATTTATCCTTTTGAAGTATACAATCCAGTGGTTTTCAGCATATTCATAAGGCAGTGCAACCATCACCACAATCAGATTCCAGGACATTTTCATCACCACAGGAAGAAACCCTATACCTATTAGCAGTCACCCACCCCCATCCCTGTCCCCCATTTCCCCTCTCCCCTCAGTCCCTGGCAACCGCTAATCTACTTTCTGTCTTTCTAGATTTGCCTGTTCTGGACATCTCATATAACGGGGATCATGGAATACATGGCCTTTTGCATCTGGCTTCTTTTCACTTCGCATCATGTGGTAAAGCTTTATCCTGGCTATAGCGTGTATCAGTACTTCGCTGCGTTTTATGACTGAATAACATTCCACTGTCCGTGTACCACAATCTGTTTATCCCTTCATCCGTTGATAGACATTTGGGTTGTTTCCACTTTTTGTTGATCGTGAATAATGTCATTATGAACATTTTTTGCATGGGCATATGTTTTCAGTTCTCTTGGGTGTATACCTAGAAGTGGAATTGCCGCACCATATGGTAACAATATGTTTAACTTTCTGAGTAACTATTGGACTAATTTGAGTTAGGTTTCTGCTATTTTAACTGGCAGAGGTCAATACACCTTGTTGAATGAAAGGCATGGGTCACTTTATTTCTTCATGTGTGTATTACTACTTTACGTATTTCTATAAGATTTTTCCAAGGATGCGTATATACTAGTCATTTCAGACAATGTTGAAAATATAGAAAAGCTTAAAGGAAAAAAATGAAAATCATCCATATCCCTACGAAGTACCACTATATCCGCATGGCTTTTTTCCTTTTAATCTCCTTTTTCTTTGTATGCCTTTTATGAAGCAATGTCAGTTTTAGTATATTTTATATTCTGTGTTTTATATTCTGCTTTTCTCTTTGATCATCATATCATAAGTAGTTCAGCATTCATTGTTTTATAGATTCGTCTTCAAATTTATTTTATGTTTTTCTTTTTAGAGTGTTGTCTTTATTCTTCTTACCTTTGAGGGGTTTGCTGAGGAGACTGAAAGAGAGAGAGAGAGAAAGAGAGAGAGAGGCATTTGGGGAGGGAAATGCCATGAAGGATACACGAGCAAGAAAGGAGAAAGCAGACATGACCCTTGTTTGCTTTCTCATAGCTCCATATTTTATCCTGCCTAGTTGAAGAGAAAAATTTAAGGCACCGCTGCCTTGGTGGCCTCAGACTGGCTCTCCAGTCTCTCTCTCTGGTGGTGGAGCCCACAGCGGCTGCTGCTGTTCCGGGCAACCCTGCCCCGAGGCTGAGCCAGGGCTGGCTCCTGCAGCCTGCGATTCAAGATGGCCAATTCGCAATCCTAGCAAAATCAATCTATTGGGAACTAATGAGGCACAAATAGTTCATGCACTTTGGGACTGATGTGCCAACTGAGATAAACAGGGCTCAATCAGCAGGGAAAATCAATCATGCAAAAATGCATTTCAACTTAGTGTTATTTCCCTCTGGGATGCCCACGACATCACATTCTATTGTTAGGAGGCTTCTGTAGCAATTCTTGCCCAAGCTTCTGTAGGCCAGGCCGGGAGAACTCCCTCATCCAGGGTTTCATGTGTCCAGGGGGCTGATTGATGCCAAGACCTGGTGGCTGTGACAGAGAGGCCTGGCGGCCAACATGCGAGAAGCAAGGACTTTCAGTATTGTGAGCAAGCACTAACCTCTGTGTCTCTAAACCACCCCCTCGAACAGGTGATATAATTAGCAAGGAACATAACTATGAACTTTCCAAGAGAGCAAATCACAGAAGTATTGTGTCAGTAATTCACGTTTATATAACACAAAATATACAGTGATGTTTTCAAGATCCTATCTTTTTCTTTCTTTCTTTCTTTCTTTTTTGGTGCCACCAAGCTTATTTTCCCTTAAATATTCTGCTGGTGAGATAGGACATTGTGAAAAATTTAGAAACCATTGATGAGCAAAAATAAACAATTCAAATCATCTCTGTTAAATTGTATGTATATCTTGCCAAATTTCTCTCCACACAGAATTAACCATGTAACACATACCTGTTCTAGAACCTCCTTTAAAAAAACTTTGTAATATATTGGAATTGCTTATTCTATAAAGGCCTTCTCCACAGTGTCATAGTGTTGCTTGGGAGGGCTGGACCCCGCCCCCCCCCTTTCCTGTTTATTTGGAAGCCCACTTGGGAGTCTGACTGGAATGGTTGGAGTCAGGGAAGTGGGGAAGGAAATAGGTAATGTGAAGTCTTATCCCAGACCAGGGGTGTCCTGCAGGAACGGGGGTCCAGACAAGAAGCTGAGTCCAATGGGCCTCACCAGGGAGCTAGCTCCAAAGCAACCATTAGGGATGAATCATGGCCCATTCCCCCTGCAGGGTCAGCAGGTTAAACCCAAAGGGGACCAGAAAACTGAGGGCACAGGTTAACACCCCAAAATCAGTCTGACCAAAGAGTCTCAGGGTGAGGCCATTTCAGGGTCCCGGAGAGCCTGTGGGTGATCTGAGTGGCAGACTCTCTCCTTAACAGCAAGGGCCAGGGCGATATATGGCAGCCCCGGAGCCCAGCAGAGTGGAAATTCAGTATTTGTTAAATAAGGGAATGATGGCTCTACTTCTTCCTAATCATGCTTCTGGTCTTAGATCAGATATTACCTCCACTGGAGAACAGGTGAAAATGGGAATGTCTGTCCAGGCCGAGGGAGTGCCCTGAGGATCATCCCGGAGATTGTGAGGTGCAAGATGTGGGAGAGGAGAACAGAGGGTCTAGGAATGTGGGCGGTTACAGGCATGAGGGCTGGGGCGCAGCGGCCTCGAAAGCCAAGCTCGTGATTTCCAATTGTATCTGGTAGCCGGTGAGGAGTCGACAAAAATTTTTCAACAAGGGAGGGGTGGGACAGAGGTGACATGTAGGAACATCCCGTCTGGTGGGATGAATTAGCGCCAAGAAAGGCCAGGGGCAGAGCAAGCAGTTGAGAAGTAACTGTAACAGTCAAGCTCGGAAGAAGAATGAGAACGAGGGAGGTGACCATGGGAATGGAAAGGAAGAGATGCTTCATTCACTGAATCATTCACTCATTCGACGGATATTTCTTCATCACCGAGAGCCAGAAACTGTGCTAGATCTAGGCACCAGACTCATAAAGGGAGATGGGGCAAGGCTCGCTGTGTGCTGGGAAACAAGTGACTGTCTGCTAGGCAGAAAGTAACCAAACATGATCCCCTAGATGACGAGAATCATCATGTGGTCATGAAGAGAAATGGAGAAAGCAGAAGAAAAACCCAGCTTGGGCATCGAGGAAGTAAATCCTGAATTTAGTTTGATGATACAGTAGGACAGGAAGATGGAACTATCCAGCAGGCAGGTGGAAATGTGGGACTTGAGTAGGAGAGTGTAGGGAAGACAGAAGACGGACACGCGGCTACCTCTATGAGGAAAGAGGCTGCAAACCCATAGGGAGCACCATGACCTTGGAAGGTCTGAACTGGCCTGCCTGACCTCCATTCCAGGCTCTGAGCAGAGAAAGCACAAGGTAGCCTGGGTACCAACCTGCTGCCTCCCTCCTGTCATTCCTGACACTCCAGCCCCACCGCACACGTGGAGATGAGTTTTCAGAAGTTGCTTATGTCGAGACTCCAATCGGACTCCTGTGTCACCTCTGGCTTGAATAGCGCTCCCCCCGTCCCGGCTAGGAAAGGGTGTGCCGCAGCCAGATGGTAAACTGTGAACAGAAATAAACTCTCCTCACATGTAGCAAGTATATTTATATCCAATCCTATAATATCACTGCAGGCGTAATTATAGCCAATCCTCTAATTGCGTTGCGGATATCAGGCACCCAAACCCCACCAAATGCACTGCAGAGACCAGGAAGATGGTTTTTGGGGTGGGGGCCGCTGGGCCAGCTGCTACCGTGAGATGAATGGATGAAAACAGGCAGGTTTACAGCTGACCAGGCGCTCGGCCGGGAGAGGTGGTAGGGACATGATGATTCCGCGGGACACACAGCTCACATTCCTGTTTCAGTAAAACTGCAAGTTCTTAGCTTTATTATATTAAAAAAAATTATAAAATCAATGCTTATTCACTGTATAAGGTTTAAGAAAATGAAAAATCACCCAGAATCCCACAATATATTTGTCATTGCCACATTTTATTTTGTATGCATGTGTTTTGTGTTAGACTACAAATAATGTTTTATATATTGTGTTTCTCATTTAATACCATGAGTACTTTCCTATATCATTAAGGTGTATATTCCCAAGTATTTTTTTTTTTAAAGATTTTATTTATTTATTTGACAGAGAGAGATCACAAGTAGATGGAGAGGCAGGCAGAGAGAGAGAGAGAGGGAAGCAGGCTCCCTGCTGAGCAGAGAGCCCGATGCGGGACTCGATCCCAGGACCCTGAGATCATGACCTGAGCCGAAGGCAGCGGCTTAACCCACTGAGCCACCCAGGCGCCCCTATATTCCCAAGTATTATTTTAAAACTTCTTATTGTGAAATGTTCATATGATGGAATGGTATTCAGCAGTTAAAATGGATAACCTAGAGCTTCATATATAAACAAATAATTCTTAATAGAAGATGAATAAAAGGGGAATTTTTAAAAATAATATATATATAGTTTTATAAAATGTAATTATACATATTAAATAATTTTCAAAAATAATATTGTATATTGTTGATGCTATATGTTGTTTTATATTGTTAATGTTGACAAACATGTAAAAGGTATAGAAAAATAAATGGAAGGGATTTTCTCTGGGGAGGGAGGTTGGAGGTTGAAGTCAGGGACGGATGTGAAGAGGCTTTCATTGTTTCTATAATTTGTTATTTCTTTGAAAAATGATCTAAAACAAATATGTCAAAATCTTAAGACATTAAATCTAGGTGATGAATAAATGTGCTCATTATAGTCTGTATTCTTCTGACTGTATAGAATAGCTTATTACTTTCGAATTAACAGAATGTATTGCTAGAGCAGTTTTAGGTTTATAGAAAAATCGAGCAGAAAAGTATGGGGGGTCTTCTACCCATTCTCACCCCTCTCCCAACACGCACACAGGCCCCCCTATTAGGAACATCTTGTCTGACTGTGGTGCCTTTGTTACAGCTGAACCGATATTGGTACGTTACTACTAACTAAAGTCCATAGTTTACATAAGCGGTCATTCTTTGTATTGTGTATTTTATAGGTTTTTTTTTTTTTAAAGATTTTGCTTATTTACTTGACAGACAGAGATCACAAGTAGGCAGAGAGGCAGGCAGAGAGAGAGGAGGAAGCAGGCTCCCCACTGAGCAGAGAGCCAGATGCAGGGCTCGATCCCAGGACCCTGAGACCATGACCCGAGCCGAAGGCAGAGGCTTAACACACTGAGCCACCCAGGCACCCCAGGTTTCAACAAATGTATAATGACATGTGTCTATCATTACTGTCTCTTGCAGTACTGTTTCACTGCCCTAAAAATCTTCTGCTCCACCCACCTAGTCATTCTTCACTCCTCCCTCCCTCCACCCAAAGCCCTGGCAACTGCTGGTCTTTTCTCCATAGTTCTGCCTTCTCCAGAATGCCATAGGGTTGGAATCATACAGTGTGTATAGCCTTTGCAGAGAGGCTCCTGGACGAATTATTTTTAAATCAAACATTTAAAGCTAACTGTAACGAAGAAAACAAAAACCACCAGGAATTTACTATTTTGAGGTAATCACTCTAAGCCAGGAACACTGTGTATCTTTTTTTCACGTAAATGGCATCATAGTCTCTAAACAATATATTATGGAATCCATGCGATTCAGAATTCTTTCCAAAGCCTTCAGGAGTGTTTCCGGGTATGGAATATTCTATCAGTGAGTTAACCAATCCTTTACTGTTTTCATCTGTGGCAGGAAGCATTTCTGGCCTTGGAGAGCCTCTCAAACTAGAAAAGGCCTTTGAAGTCTCTCTAGAGAATTAGGAATAGACAGCCTTCTAGATATGTGTCACCTGGCAATGTGCTTGACATTAACTGTGAGTTCCCTGCAGTCAAAGACAATGTTTGCCAAATTTTCTCCTCTCATTGCAAACACAGTCCAGCACATGGCAAGTACTTGGTGAACATGGGTGGAATGGATCTGAAGTGCTTCTAATCCAAGTGATTTTGGGGTCACCTCTAAGGAAATTCCTAAACCACAGAGGGGGCAAACTTCTTCAAGAGCTTGCATTATTCACTAGGAACCTAAGAATGGGATCAGGGAGCCCAGTTTTGTGAAGCAGAGCTAGACCGGTGCCCAGAGGAATTGGGTCGCTGGGTTTGGGTGGGAACAGAGGCCAGTGGGTGTGTCTGTCTGCTGGGAGGCTCCTGCAGGTGGGGGTGAGAACCACCTCCGCTGCCCTGGGGCTCCACAGTGGGGAGTGTCTATAGTGTTGTGTAGGCCCAGGGAGTGCTCAGGCTCCAACTTTTCTTCCCTAGGTTCAATCATACCAGTTGAGACCTTGGGATCTGCTTTGGGACTTCTAGTCACAATCCCAACTTGGCCACTTTCAGACTATTTGGTTCTGGACAGGTGGCTAAGTCATGATGGCTTCAGCCCCCAAAGGGGCTATAAGAGCCTGGCTGGGAGGAGCTGTGAGATGAGGTAATACATGCAAAGGACTAAGCAAAATGCCTGGCGCTCAGCAAATCAGAGGAATGACAACAGCTTAGCATCTGTTCTTTAAAAAGCAAGGTTTTTTTGAAAGAGCCAAGCCAGAAGGCCAGCAAACATTTTCCTCCTATACAAAGGCCCAGCACACTTCATAACGGCCAGGTATGGTCTGGATTTAAGTGGATGGGGACCATAGGAGCAGGAAATGGAAACCCCCATTAGTTGACTCAAAAGGAATCTGGGGGGCTCTGATGATTTTTGCAAGCTACCTGCCGGTGTGTGTGCGTTCCCTGTGTTTTTATGTTTACTCTCAGATGTGGTTTAGCATCAAAAGATGCTAAATCCAGCCTTTGCAGATATATTTTCAAATGGATGCATGGCCTTTGGAGTCACCTGATTCTACTGCCCTCTCGGTGAGGGGATTTCTAGCCATAATATCCCTACATGTCCCTAGGAGACAATCTGGATTCCCACCCCCTTTTCTCAGTCATTTCCAAGCAAACCTTGTCAATTGCATCTTCAAAACTGACCTTGGCTCTCTCCTCTTCCCGCTATTGCCATTGCCATGCTTCCTGAGCAAGCCTCCTGCAGCCCTTACCTAGAGACGATCAGCCCTACCTGGCCTTTTTCTGCCCACACTTCCAAATCCCCGGTCTCTTCTCCCCTCAAAACCAGGGTACCTTTTAAAAGTGTGAATCTGACCGTGACTCTCTCCCCATCTTAGATGGAGTTCCCCAGAAACACTCCCTGAAATAAGGACTCAGCAGCAATTGTTTTCATTAAAAAATGCTCCAGGAGGAGCCAGTGAGGGAGTGGGGGAAGCTGGACAGGGCAGCACAAGACACCAAGCAAAGGAGATGCCTGGGAGCCTGCACAGCAACCAGAACTTTGTTCCTGCTGAAGGTAAAGGCTAGGCTTTCATACTACTGCTCTATTAGCAGAGTCCTGGGCCAAGAAGGTTAGAAGGAGCTCTCTGTGCCCGTGGGCCAAGAGCTCCCAAGACCCAAGTGCTAGTTTTGGAATTAAGCTGCAAGAACTGATCATTTTAGCAAAAGTGTGCAGAAGCTTGGAGACTGGCACAAAGAATGCATGACAGGGACCCTCAACAGAGCACTAACTGGATCCACTCCAGTTCCCTCCCTATTTCCTGTCACGCTTTATAAGTAGTTTATATAATTATTTGTCTCTCTCTACTTGTTTATTATCTGTTTTCCTGACTACAATGAAATCTCTAGGTATAGTGAGTACATTTTTCTTGTTCCCTTTTATACCCCAGTACCTAGGATAGAGATGGCACATTGTGGATCCTCCACAAAAATTTTTATAAATGGACGAATGAATGATGGGAACTTGGTTTGGACATCTTCAGGAATGGTGATCTCCTACAGCATGAAGCAGCTCATCCCACTGCCAGGAAACCTTAATGGAAAGCCTATCTCAAGACTGAACTTCCTTCCGAGTCTGCTTTCTTGTCACACCATCTGGTCTCCTCTCTGGAACAGCTCAGGAAACCATTGTCTCTTCCATGCCAGTCCCTCAAATGACCAATGTCCCACCTTTCTCACCTCCAGACTAGTCAACCCAGATCCTCCAGAAGTTCCTTGGATGACATGGGTCTTAGAGCAGTGGCCTCCATCATTTCACTAGTCTGAGAAAATTCTTGCTATCTAGCTAGACAGTGCAGAGCCATCTGTCCCATACCATGCTGAATACACCCAACCTTGGAAGGCAAACTGGGTCAAGCCAGATGAGAATCTGAGCAAAACTAAAGATTACCTAGTCAGAGCTCCAGAGTCAGCAGACCCAAGTTTGAATCCCAGATCCACTTATTCTTAAATGACTGTTCTTGGGCAAAATACTTCGTTTCTCTAAACCCCAGTTGCTTTATCCGTACAATGGGAAGAGTAAGAGCACCTCCATAACAGGGTGGGTGTGAGGGTTAAATTAAATAAGACAACAGATGTGAACCACTTAGCAGAACACTGTGCCCATCTTTCAGGGCCTGGGAGCTTCCCCAGATCTCACCTCTGATCCAATAGCTCTGCTTTTTCCCAGTCAAATCCTCGTCCAGACCCAGCTCCATTCAGATACCTCTGCACCCATTCAGTCATGATGAGGCTTCCAGGAGCTGCATCCAGATGTTTTCCTGGTTATTGTTTGTCTCCTCGCTGCTCCTGCATATCCATCCTGCCTTTCCTCCTTACTTGTCCTTCTTGCTCACTTAATCCTCTCCTCCTATTTCTGGTTCTCCCCGCCATCTTTCTTTATGTCATGGAAACTCTAACCAGAATTTTTTTTTCTCTCTCTCTCCCCTCCCCCTGTCCCCCATTTTCTATTCTGCCTCCTACCTGGGCTCCAGAGAACCAAGAGGAAATGATCGACCTGGTGGCAGAAAGATCAGTACATGGTACCTCCCTCACCGCATAGTCATCTGAAGCCACAGGCTTCAGCGGCTTCCTTGCTACAGACTGAATGGTAAAACCCAAGGTCAAATGAGGAGCCAGCAGCAGTGAGGGCAGAGGAGAAACAGGACATTCTCTTCCCCCTCCCCTGTGCATATGTTTCTCATTCCTTTCCTTGCCCACTGCATTAGTACACTACAGTGATAGCTGTTTGTCTTGTTCTTGACTTTAATGGAAACACCTCTAATAGTTTGTCATTAATTATGACTTTCCTTCCTTGGCTTTGTGCTAAATAGCTTTTATCCAATGGGGGAGCTCTCTTCTACATCTAGTTTGCTAAGCTTACGTGATATGTCATTGTGGTTACTAGACTTGAGTTTCTAGGTTGGAAGTAGAGCACTGAAAACCAGGGAAGCAGGGAGGTAAGTAGGTTGGCTTGGGAGGTAGCCCAGGAATATCAGAAGGAAGAATTGAGGCCAAGCAGGTAGTCTGGGGGATGATGCCGCATCCTGTCCTGAGGGACTGTCATGGCACCGATAGTGCTCTTCATATTCTGCTCTCAGACTAAGTGTGATACTGCGATTCAAAGACTCTACTGGACCCTTGAGGGTAGCAATGACAAAACTTGGATCTTGTTATAGTTCTCGTTTCTTCTTTTATTAATTTAAATAAGCAATTCTGGATTTTCAAGAAGCCTTTGGACCTTCTTGAATTGGAGCAGATAACTGAAACTTCATCCCTTTTCACGTGAAAGCTTTTGGGAGGTGGATCTGATCCCGGTTTTCCATTCCAATCAGTTGCTGTGAAAGCCACTTCTTGTTCTTCCTGTGGGCAAATCAAGCCTCTTTTTCTCCCTGATGGAAATTCAGGAAGGAAACCAAATAATTCCCAACAGAGACAAGAGTTGACCACAGTACCATCCACAAGGGCTTTTAAAGATTTCAATCTTGCATGTGAGAATGTTGGCAACCGAGGCTGGTGGCTCACTCTCCATTGTCAGCTTGACGGAGATGTGGTTTTGCCATTCTGACAGGAAGATCTTTTTTGATGGAGAAGAGGTTGCAATCGAAACATTGCTGAGGTCCACTTTAACACTGGGGAACTGTGGTAAAAGCGTTTGTGACAAACATCCAGAATAAAGTACTAAACACTGATAGCTCGTATTTCTCAAGAAACCAACCTGCACATACTCTAGAATTGATCAAAGGAAGGGACATTCTGAGCAAAATTATGCCATGTGGCATCGATTGATAGTTATTCTACTGATGTGTGTTTTTTTGTGTTGTTTCTACCATGACTGGCGGAAAATTTGCCAGTCTGCTCCAGGATCACCAGGAGATGATTATGCTTGACTTCTTTAATTAGTTCCACTCTTAACTGACGAGGGGTGGGGAAAGTAAATGCTAAACAGCCTGTCACAAAGGGAAAATTTAAACCAACTGGTAATGTGTCAGACAGTTTGGAATAGTCTCAGAAGGTGGCAAGTAAATAAAATCTATGAGGAAAAGTTGAAGGAAGTGACATACCTCAGCCTTACAAAGAGAAGGTGACAGGCTCATATAGTGCCTGTTTCTAGTACAGAGAACTAGATCATCAACACTCCAAAAACACCTTCTGTGCTCAGCAGACAGTGGTGCCCTGGAAAAAGCAAGGCTTTAGCTTAGAGGAAGGAGGCTCCAGCGGCAATTCGGCCAAAGGGGGACTTTGGCTTGTCTACCTGTTTCCACCTCTGTCAAATTGAAAAACTTGGACCACTTTGGGGTTCCCAGCCAAGCCTTCCTTTAAGGCAATCTAAAAGAAAAATGTTCGAACATTTCACACCACTCCAAGGATATAGGACTTTTACTTTATTACATAGTAAATGCATTTATTTAGTGATCAGAATTCTTCAAACATGAAGCTCACCAGGAATAAGAGTAATAAGAGAGGCGCTTGGTGGTAAGAGTATGGGAACCAGTCTGTAAGACACTATGGAGAAGAGACTTTGCCAGCTTTAGCTTAGAGACCTTAGCTGCCACCACAGTGCCTCTTTAAGTGCTCATTAAGCTTCCATAAAATGCAAATGCAGAGAGACCCCCAATAAACTCCCTTGTACTCATCACTCAGCTCCAGGAATGATCCCTCACAGTCTTGCTTTTCTATGCTCCTACTCAAGTGACTTCTAAACCTCCTCACAGATTATTTTGGTGCAAGTTCCAGATATCATATAATTTCACCCACAAACATTTCAATGTGTCACTCTGAAAAGTCAGTATTTTGTAAATACAGTTTCATCACACTTAAAATAAATATCATCTAATGTCAATTCAGTGTTCAAATTTCTCTGATTGTGTCCTAAATATTTTTTAAGGTTTGTTTAAGCTCTAAAGATTGCAATTGGGTGAAATGTATATTAAGTTTTGTTTAAGCCACAGTCACCCCACACGCACCCTCCCACACACACATTTCTTGTGACTTACTTGTTGAAGGGACTAGGTCTCTTGTCCCAGACTTTCCCTAAGTCTGGATCCTGTTGGTTGCCTCTCCAACTGTCATTTAAAGTACATTTACCTTGTACTTCCTATACACTGGTAGTTAGATCCAAAGACTTAATCTAGGGGCTCCTGGCTGGCTCAGTAAGTTTAGCATCTGTCTTTTGCTCAGGTCATGATCCCAGGGTCCTGGGGTCGAGCTCCACATCGGGCTCTCTGCTCAGCAGGGAGCCTGCTTCTCCCTCTCCCTTTGCCTCTCCCCCTGGCTTGTGCTCTCTCTCTCTCTCTCTCTCTCTCAAATAACATAAATAAAATGTTTTTTTTTTTTTAAGACTTAATCTAGTTCAGGTTCTTCTTCTTCCTCTCCTCCTTCTCCTTCTTCGTCAAGAATGTTTCATAGGCAGCTTTCTATATTTCCATCATGCCCTGTTTTCTTTCTTTTTCAGACATTAGCAGGCGTTGAAGATCATGGCATAGATAGATCCATTATTTCATGAAGAGTTGTAAAATGTTGGTATGTTAACTTCATGTCTTAGCTTCACTTCTTCATTTACTTCTATAAAGAAAAAACTTTATATCTGGCATATTTCTATACAGAAAACCTCCTAATCAACTATTCTGTTACCCTGGCATACAGCTGGAAAAAGAATAGCAGAATAAATGCTATGTCTTTCCCTTTATTTACTAGTTTCAAAATGATAGGCTGATTCCCTAGCATCCTTCAAAAGATGACAAATGAGAGGGCTTTTTTTTAGAGCACTACTACGAACTCATGGGTTTAAATATATTTGAGAAGTTTGAGTTTGATGCAGTTATAATCCTTATTGATTATCCCATCATTGGCCAGTGGCATTGTGGGAGCCTCTAATCTGCTCCAGAGTCCTGTGGACCAGCTCTGGTGGGGTTTGGCAGTTCTTAGTTTCTGTAGACTCAACTTTGGAGATAACTTCTAAGGTCCTCCTTAGCATTGCCCTGGCACCAGGGAAATAGGAGCCCCTGCCCTTGGCCACACATATCACATACACTGAGCCACAAAGTATTTTTTTTCCTCTTTTCAGATTTCATAGGAAAGTTTTCTGAAAGTTGGGTGACTGATTGAGTCAGGGAAGGGAGGGGTCATATGTGGACCCATGTGTGGTCATGTGTGGACTGATCCCTGATCAGCTGGGAGCCTGCCTCTCCTTCTGCTTCCCACTTGTTCTCTCTCTCTCTCTCAAATAAATTAAATCTTTTATTTATTTATTTGACAAAGAGAGAGAGAGATCACAAGTAGGCAGAGAGGCAGGCAGAAAGAGAGGGGGAAGCAGGCTCCCTGCTGAGCAGAGAACCCCATGCAGGGCTTGATCCCAGGACCCTGAGATCATGACCTGAGCCGAAGGCAGAGGCTTAACCCATTAAGCCACCCAGATGCCCCTCAAATAAATAAAATCTTAAAAAAAAAAAAAAGATTGCCTATGTCAGTTTAAAGTTGCCCCTCCAGTCAACACAAACGGGTGTCTAGACAGAACTTACTCCTCTGTAACTACCCTCCTGCACGTTCCCCCTGCCCCACTCCCTGCTCTTTGGCTGGGCTGCCACAGATTTGGGAGGCACTTAGAACTGCCTGGTACTCTTGGATTGGAAAAATAAGGTGTCGGGGAGGGTAATCTGCCTGCCCTAACTTTAGGGCCTTCAGTCAGTCTGTATCCTGGGATTGGATGCACCCCCCTGCCCCAGAGTCCTGCGGCCAGCTTCTGCCCTGCCCTGCCCTGCCCTAGCATGTCTATCTAACTACGACTCAGGTGTCCAGATGGCAGGAACAACCCAGGGAGAAACTTGTTCCTTTAGCTTCCACAACTCAAAGAAGTGGAGTGGGCTGTAGGGAGAGAGAAAAGCTCGGTTGGAACAGAGGATGAAAGTGGGCATAGCTTGATTTATAGCTTTTAAATATTTAGACATATCTGCCTTTTTGCAAATGATAGGGCAGCACTGGTCCTCGGCATGAGCTCCATGGCTGCTGGCTGCTGTGCTGTCTGGAGTTGTCCTAACTCCTTCCTCACCTAGATTTTCTTTGTTAATCTCTTCCTTCAAATAGGTGATACACTCGACAGCCTTTGAAAAGATTATTTTTTTTAATTAGTAGGAGCTAACTTAAGCCAGTTTCTAATGCCTGCATGTGCACACACACACACACACACACACACACACACATACACAAAACCCTTAACTAAAACCACTGTTAGGAGGAGCACTGGGTGAGGAGCCAAAGCACCCAAAT
This sequence comes from Enhydra lutris kenyoni, assembly GCF_002288905.1. Taxonomy (NCBI): domain Eukaryota; kingdom Metazoa; phylum Chordata; class Mammalia; order Carnivora; family Mustelidae; genus Enhydra; species Enhydra lutris. The sequence goes on from NW_019154096.1 coordinate 48,455,945, forward strand.
TCTTTCCTTTACCTCTGACACCCCCATCCCTATCATCACATCATTTCTTTTCTTTTTTTTTTTTAAAGATTTTATTTATTTATCTGATAGAGCGTGCATGTGAGCACAAGTAGGAGGAACAGCAGGCAGAGGGAGAGGAAGAAACAGGCTCCCCATCCGGCAGAGAGCCCGATGTGGGGTTTGATCCCAGGACCTTGGGATCATGACCTGAGCTGAAGGCAGACGCCTAACAACTGAGCCACCTAGGCAACCCTCATCACATCTTTAAAAGCCAGACCTATTATCTTCTCTTATAACCAGAGCTAAAGCAATCAGGTGAAATAGAAATAATAATGATTAAAAATAATGATGATACCAATAATACCTTTTTCAGCACTTTTTGTATCAGGAACTGTGTTAAGTGCTTTACATAAATTATTTTATGAATCTAATCCTCAAAAACAATATTGGGTTCATTAAGATGCCTTTGACGCTGTATAAGAGAAACCCCAAGCTGCAAGGGCACCTTCCGGCTTGCTTAACTTAGAGGCCCAGTGAGATTTTCAGGGACCCAGGTTCTTTCCATCTCTTTGCTCAGTTGGCTCTGGTCTCCAGGCTAGCACTCTTCGTGACTGCAAAGTAGCCGCTGAATTTCCAGGAATCACGTGGAACATGACAAGGTTTAGCAGAGGGATGGTCTCTTCCTTGCAGCTCTTTTTGATGAACAAGAAAAACTTTCCAAGAAGTTTCCCCTGGATCACCCCTCCCCCCAACATGAATGGCCAGAACTGGGCCATACACACATGCCTAATCCAACCACTGACCAGGAGTAAGGTTACTGCAATGGGCCTAGACCAAATGTAATTCACCCCAAGTTGAGAGGGGAAGAGGTGAAACACTCTGGAAAAAAAGAATGAGACTTTTGCAGCAAAGAAGGGAGGAAACGGCTAGTTGATCAGGAGTGTCTGCTACAAACTTTGTGAGATGTGCAGGAAAGGAAAATGGCTTGCCCAAGGTCAAACCACCAGTTAGTGGCAGATGTGGGATTTGAACCTAGAACTGTCTCTAAAACCTGTTCTCTGAACCTATGCTCTGGGAGGCAGTTAGTCCTTACTAAGCTCTGGGCTTTTCGGTTTTTTATTTTGGTTTGGTTTTTTAGTCATCACTAGATTCTTTTGCCTTTGAGGAACTCAAGTCACTAAGACTATTCTGGCTGTTAAGTGAGAAGAACTGGTGTGGGAACTACTAGTCAGTCAGTTTCAAGGGACCAAGCAACAGAGCTACGTTTTCCAGCTAGTTCAACACCTCATTCAACCCCTTCTCCCAGGGCTTGTTCAATCCTCTTCAGCTGTGGTGGAGAGGAAACATAGAACCACAGCAGGCTTCAGTCCCAGATTTCTGAGTGAGTATCATAAATGAACAAACATTCCTTTTCTTTTTTTTTTTTTAATATTTTTAAAAAGATTTTATTTATTTATTTGACAGAGATCACAAGTATGTAGAGAGGCAGGCAGAGAGAGAGAGGGGGAAGCAGGCTCCCTGCCGAGCAGAGAGCCCGATGCAGGGCTCAGTCCCAGGACCCCGAGATCATGACCCGAGCCGAAGGTAGAGGCCTTAACCCTCTGAGCTACCCAGGTGTCCCCAAACATCCCTTTCCACGTCCTTCCATTTTTCCTCTTATTCTGGTATTGCCTCGTTTCAGGGAATTCCTTCTCCCAAACTTTAATCATTGGTTCTTGTGGGGATTTTCAATCACAGTGCTGAGAAATGACATCGAAATCATTGACAATGGAAAGGATGGCCCCAACCAATCAGAAGGGACATTTGCAACAATGGTAAAGCAGGTCCTGGAGGCTCCCGGCTAGGTCAGCAATGAACTCAGTTGCTGGATCATGAGGAAATGCCAGTTGTCCCAGGAAGAGCCACATGGCCATGGATGGGGAGGACAGGAAACTGAAAGAGACTGGGGCCAGTAGGTATTAATGAACAGGTAGGGCAATATTTCATTTAATGGGTTCTCAATTTCAGATGTTGCATTTATCAGTTCTAGGAAGTCTATTTGATTCTTTTTTATATATAGATTCTAATTCTCTGTTGAAATTCTTTATTTTTACATATATTGTGTCCTTTTCTTAACATGTTTATAATACTTATAAAGTCCTTGTCCACTAACACAGTATCAGAACTGTTTGTAGGTCTGCTTTCATAGTCCAATTTTTCTCTTCATTATTAGTCATATTTCTCTGCTCTTCACATGCCTCATGATTATGTAAAAGAACCATAAATGCTGTAGATGATATCATTTTCCTCCAGTGGTGATTCTCTTTTGCTTCTGTTAACAGATGGGGCGAGAGAGAGCTCATCTTCATCGAGTCAGGGATTCAGCTGCCTAGGGGCTTGACTACAACTTTATGAGTCCATCCCAACTCTGGGTCATCTTGTTCCTTGGAAGGAGCCCACGCAAGCTTTTGACTGACAGCCTGGCAGGTCTCTATCTTTCTAACCCTCAAAGCCTGTGGAAGATTCACTTCTGTTCTTAGGAGCTCACACTCTTTGGTCTCTTGCCCCACACAGTTTCAAAATTTAGCAAATATCTTGAGGGAGACACCCACCGTATGTTGGATGTAGCCCTCTTCCTTCTAAGAGGACTTTGTTTCCTACATACTGCAAGTTTGGGAAATTTCCCTCTGCTAGTCAGTCGATACTTCTAGCCCAGCATCTCCTGCTCCATCTTGGAATTCAGCCAGTGTCCCCCATGGGGAAATCAGCCATGTACTTAGAGCTACTCTCGATTCCAGTGTTGGGCTGCTCCAGATCACAACGACCAAAAAAAGTTCTGCCAGTCTCATGTTGTCCCAGTGAACACCTTACTCCTGGGCCAGCCTCTATCCTTGGCCTGCACCCAGTTTTGGCAAATACCCCCAGGGAAGAAAATGGTTACAGATTATCAGCTCATTCAGAAAATGCTCTTTTGGGAGGCACCTGGGAGGCTCAGTTGCAGATTGTCTGCCTTTGGCTCAGGTCATGATCCCAGAGTCCTGGGATCAAGCCCACATTGGGCTTCCTGCTCCGTAGGAAGCCTGCTTCTTCCTCTCCCACTCCCCCTGCTTGTGCTCCCTCTCTTGCTGTATCTCTCTGTCAAATAAATGAATAAAATATTTTAAAATAAATAAATAAAAAACATGATTTCCGTAACTTGACCAGTTTTTTTCTAGTTGTTTCAGCAGAAACATACCTCTACTACATCCTATCCAGAGAGGAAGTCTTATGAAATTATTTCAAGATTTAGGCATGTGTGGTCACAAGGGTATATGTGGCTGAATCAACCCAGATCATGCCTCAGAGGATGATACAGATGTCCTCTGTATCTCCACTACAGAGAGGACAGCTGGCCCAAGTAGACCAACCAAAGTTCTGCACTGGAATGGGGAGCCAGAGCCTTTTTATTTTTGCAGTGGTTGGGAAGTGGGACAAAGCCATGAGAATAAGTTTCACTTATTCACTGGAAGTTTCCATTGACTTGGTCCTAGGCTCAAGGAAGAAGCCAGTCTCCAACAGGAGGAAATGAAGCCGTCACAAAAAAGAGAAGCATAGGAGCATCCAGACAATGTTGGGGTCCCTGATTCTAGTCACTCACGCTCGCTGTGGTTCGCTTACTCAAGCCACAAATTTCTTTTATGCCAGAGCTAGTTCCAGTCTCTCGAGAGGCTGGGTCAGCTCTGTTTTTTGCACTTGACTTTATGAGACATCCTAGGTCCATATAATACGTTATCCTCTTCTTCTTAAGCAAGGTAAAGGTGGTTTATGTTACCTGTAACTCAAAGAGTCTTAACTAAGACTGCTTCTTTAATGATGGGCAGGCATAGAAGGGCCTAGTGAAAGCCATCTCCCTCACTGCACAGAGAAAGAGATGGAGGATGGATGGTGACTAGTGCTGAGACCTCAGCTTTGGGTCATGAATCCTCACCCCAAGGAGAGATGGATGGTTTTGGATTCTGGACACTGAGCCCACCATGGGAGGAACTTCAGACTTGCCTAAGAAGTTATCCAAATCTGCCTGCCAAAACTATGTTGTTTTATGTTAACCAAACTGTGAAACTGCTTCCTATCCTCAACAATATTAAGATGGGAGGGAATGGAAACAGGAAGATTCCCATGTTTGCACATTTTATCTGCTCCTGGGGCTCCTGACTTGCAGATGAGCCTGAAGTTTACACCAGAGGGTAAACAAGATAGCTATTTGGACATCACACACCACTTTGCCAGTTTCCGTTCTCTTGAATTATTTACCATCTAATTGTCTGCATTGAAACAGAATCTGGAAACATGGAGTCAGAGATGTAGCCTTATTTGTGAGTTAGAGAAGGAAAGCTGGAGTCCAGAAGCCCCTGGAGCAGGAAAGCTTTGTGGCTTTCTGAAGTTCTCTTGCTTTGGGAGGGCTATGACCACAGGGTGGGGGAAAGCAAACCATCAGCAGACAGAGCCACAGGCTGGAGGCACCCCCAACCTAACCTGTCCCATTTCTCCTCCGAGGCCACAATCCCTGGGTGCCAGTCTGGACTTAATCACTCTGAGCCTTGATTTCTTGTCTGCAAAAGACAGACTGTGAAAGGGGATGGGACAGAAAAATAAGCCTCTCTTCAGATTTAAAAGACTGTTAGGACAAACTTTATCTTCACCATCATAGCAATAATTTCCGATAGGAATAAATATTAGTAGCTGTGAAAAAAAAGAAAAATATTCTAAAAATACTTCAGGCAGTAACAGAGAAACTTTGGAAAGTTTGGAAAAGTATAATGACAAAAGTCACTAGTAGTCTCACTCTTTGGTAAGAATCGCTCCTTATATTTTGATGTATTTTCTTCCAGTACTTTTTTTAAACCAAATATCTATAATAAAATTGGGAAACATTAATTATATTATTAAAAATTACATTATTTTATAGCCTATTTTTTTTTCTATTCAACATTTTGTCGTGAGCTTTTCCCCCATGTCAATAAATATTCTTTAAAAACAAGATTTTTAACCAACTGGGTGGCTAAATTGGTTAAGCGTCTACTTTCAGCTCAGGTCATGGTCCCAGGGTCTTGGGATAGAGCCCCACATCAGGCTCTCTGCTCGATGGGGAGGCTGCTCTCCTTCTCCCCCTCTTTGTGCTCTCTAGCTCTGTCTCTCAAATAAATACAATCTTAAAAAAAAAAAAACAGCAAGATTGTTAGGGACACCTGGGTGGCTCAGTCAGTTAAGCATCTGATGCTTGATCCTAGTGCAGGACTTGATTTCAGGGTTATGAGCTTCAGCCCCATGTTGGGCTCCCCGCCTGGCATGGAGCCTACTTAAAAACAACAAGATTTTCAATGGCTGATTGTTTTCAAACAGTTTGCTGTAAAGAGAGCCAGGATTAAAATATTATTAACTAGGATTCTAATGGATTCGGTTTGATTTCACACTGAAATCTAACTGTGGGACCGCAGAGGATGCCGATCACAATATGGAGTCACAGTCTGTACAGAGAGGATCAGGAGCAGATGTGCAAACGATTGTTCCGCACCAGGACAACTTGGGCTGCACAGTGGCCCATGGGCAGGAAGTGAGAGAGAGAATATGGTGGGTGGATGGTCAGGGTCAGGGTGGATGGGAGCACCCAGGTGAGGGTAAGTGAGTGGTGAGCAGATCCTAGAAAACCCATGACTCTAGTCATTGGAGATATTAATAATTGCTATTATGCTATTCCCTATGCTCTTATGGCCTAAAATCTGTAGTCCAAGTGCCACCTGTATATTCGTATTTCCTTCCAGTCTTTTTTCTAAACATAATGGCTTTTTTTTACATTGGTGAAATCTATAGTAAGAATATTTTTGTTACCTGCTGTTTTTTTTTTTCATTTATACAAACTCAGTCTTCAAGTTTAATTTGTATAAACTTAGGATAGAGGAAAAGGAACTGTGTATCAATAGAAGACAATTTATCCATTTACTAGTTAGGGTCTTAGTCACACCAATTTCCACTCAAATCAACATGATTTTGAAATTTGCAAGGAAAACGGTCCACTTACAAATGATCGTGGGGAGGAGATATATACGTACACACTGTGGAGTCGGCTGATGCCTCCTTTTCCTCGCAGGCAACTAAGGGGAGGGAAAAGGGGTAAGTAAAGGCATGTCAGGGAAAGTCAGAGAAGCATCCACACCTGCTCGTTGTATCAAGTGTCTAGAGACTCTCTAAATAATTCAGGTGCAGCCGGCTCCCTCCAGGGGCAGGTGCTGAGGAGAGTTTCCAGACAAGCATCTCCTCTTGCAAAGCTGGAGCCGACCTAGGATCTGATTACTTGAAAAGGGGTCCAGTTAGTAGCTATGGCAACCTCCTTCTTCAGCCTTACAACTTACCTTGGGTTAAGGTATAAGAAGCTTCTAGGGAAATACTACTGCTACAGTAGGCCATGGTGGGGAAGAGCTCTGAAGCCCAGGTGTCTAGGTTCTACTACTTCCTAACTGTGTGACCTTGGGCAATTTACTCAACCTCTCTTATCCTCAGTTTCTGTACCTATAAACTAGGAATAACAAGTCACTTATTGAGACTGCTGTGACATCACATGCGAGGCTCCTATTATAGTGCCTGATACATAATAGATATCTCCTCATAGTGTCCCCAAACACATTTCCTAAGAAGAGATGTCTGTGCTTTAAATAAAAGAGCAATGCCCAGAAAGAAGAGAAATATATTCCTTAGAACAAAATAAATATAACAGCTAACAGTTTTTTTTTTTAAGATTTTATTTATTTATTTGATAGAGAGAGAGCACAAGCAGGCAGAGAGGCAGGCAGAGGCAGAGAGAGAAGCAGGCTCCCCACTGAGCAAGGAGCCCGATGCGGGGCTTGATCCCAGGACCCTGAGATTGTGACCCGAGCCGAAGGCAGCAGCTTAACCCACTGAGCCACCCGGGCGCCCCAGCTAACGGTTTTTGAAGGTTTACTATAGGCTGGACATTGTGCTGAGTGCTTTACATATAATCTCACAAAACCCATTAACAAAGTTCTGAGAAGTTAAGACACTTACCCCTAGCAAACAGCTAGAAGATGGTGGAATCAAGGTCCAAACCTGTTCTGTCCCTCGTCTAAAAAAAAGAACCTGTGTTCTTACCCTCTAGGCAAGTTGGTTTCTGAAAGTCATTTTACTGTGCCAGCACTCATCTGCAGGTGGACAACCTGAGGGTGGCCTGGTGGGGGGTGGGGGGGTGGGTGGAGGGGGGTGGAGTGGATAAAGGGTAGACCTCCTTAGGTCCATGCGGCCAGACTGCCCTCTAGTGTTGGAGGACTGTCAGGGCCACATGGAATAAAGAGCGAGTGGCTTTTCCTTTGAGGTGGCAGTGAACCCTCCTCCCTTCCATCCTGGAGTGCAGTCTGTCCAGTGCCTTCCTGTTGGCCAAAGAGTTCTCCTAGGAATGGGGGTCAAAAAGGTGGTAAAGACTGGGAGTTAAGGAGAGGGACTATCTTGGGACAGAACAGCAGTTCTCAGACAGGTTAAGCTTCAAACCATTGGGTAGAGGGAGTGTCTCCTATTCTCAGTACACAGCACATACTAGGTGCTCAGTGAGTACTGAACTAAGTTTTAAATCTCTTTCTCCTTATCAGAGTTCTGCCAGTAGGAGGTTATGGAATTATTGGTTTTTGCCAGAAACACTAGCAGAAAAGACACTGCAACATGTAACCCACCATCCATCCTAATAGATTCCAAGGAAATGTTCATGTTCATGACCAGGTAAGAATGACGACACTCCTTGGTTGTTCAGAAATGAGCTGCAGTCAGTAAAGATGTGTGATCATTTTTGGCTGCCACCCTCACACCAAGTCCCTAATGGTCCAAGGGTCTCGGAGAAGACACCCCCTCCCCACCTCCTGCTGCATCCACAACTCTACCAAAGCGGTCTGTTTCACCAAGAGGTCAGTGAACACCTGTAGGCACTGCTGCTAGCTGGACCACTGGGAAACATTAAAACAGACATACCAGGAAGGGCCCTATTGCTAATTGTGGCTAATGCTGATGGAGCTTCTTCCCTGAGCTGGATGTGCAATCTAGCTCTCCCAGGTCTCTCCTCACAGGTAGGTGGTAGTCTCCTACTTTTTCCAAATAAGGACGCTGAGGCCCATTTTGGTAGAAGTAACTCTTGTTATGTTCACACAATTTAGAGATGGCAACACAGGCCAGGATAACTCTCAAATGCAAGCTCTTTCCAATATGGCACTGACTAATTTTTTGGAATAACTGTTATTGTGACTGTTGCCTTTTTCTAAAATATAAGAACCTCCAAGAGGATTAGCCCCATGGAGCCATCAGTTTACAAACAGGTGGCTTTTTTTTTTTTTTTTTTTTTCCCCACTTTGGTGGTCTAGCTTTCTCCAGCCTAATATCCCGCAGATCTTCAGTCTGTACCCGCTGCCTAGGGCAATTCTAAATTCCCACTCTCTCCAGTAGTGCCCAGGAATTTTTCCTTTTCTCCATCTCCTACAGAGCAATTCGGCTTTCCCACATCCTACCACAAAATCTGATTTACAAAAGCCATCAATGAGCTCAAGAGAACAAAAGGGGCTTCTAGAAAAAGCTAGTCTTAAGAGGAGGTTTAGGGTAATGGTGGCACACAGTGCTAGTAGCTTATCCAATGTTTATCCTTTCTCCTTCCTTATGAAGAAGTTCCTGGTTTTTGTTCAAGGAGGAATGTGCCCAACTGTAAAGCTGTATTTCTCAGCTTCCCTTATAGCTAGAGTTGTCCACATGGCTGCAAGAAACAGTTCCTCCCTAAAAGCCATGTTGTTTAGGTGAATGGATGCTTCTCCCATCTCCCTGAATCAGAGTAATTTTCTTCCCCTATTCAATTTCTCTTCTCCCTTACCAATAGACTCCTTCTTAGAGCTACAGTATGCCCAGATAAAAAAGCCACACTCCCTAGATCTCTTGTAGAAGCAAGGAGTGTCATAAGCCAGTTCCGGACAAGCAGTTGGATGGGCCTTCCTGAAAAGTCACTTGGACGAGGCAGCTGGCATGTACTTGTTTGCCTGTGGTTCTTCCTCCTTCCTGCTGTCTGGAACATGGTCCTGATGGTAGGGAGATCACTGTCATGTGGATGAGGGCCTTACCCTACGATGGGAGAGCAGAAACTGAAAGGAGCCAGAGTGCCTGATGACATCATGGAGCTGCGTCCTCAGCCCTGAGATGCCTACCTCCAGATCTCTTCTTACTAGAGATGAAAATGAACTCCTATCATGTTCAAGCCTTAGCTGTTTGCATTTCCTGGGACAATGCAACTCAATTCCTACATTTACTACAGTGATTGATTCAGGCCAGTTTAATAAGAGCGGAGGTTAGGACCTCTGTCTGATGGTAGTTTTTTTTTTTTTTTAAAGATTTTTTATTTATTTATTTGTCAGAGAGAGAGAGGGAGAGAGAGCAAGCACAGGCAGACAGAATGGCAGGCAGAGGCAGAGGGAGAAGCAGGATCCCTGATGAGCAAGGAGCCCGATGTGGGACTCGATCCCAGGAGGCTGGGATCATGACCTGAGCCAAAGGCAGCCGCTTAACCAACTGAGCCACCCAGGTGTCCCATGTCTGATGGTAGTTTTACCGGATGCCCTCACATCATCCAACCCACCTTATTAGAAATGCAAATTCTCAGCCCCAACCCCAACCTCCTGAGTCAGCAATCTATTCTAATAACCCTGCGGGTGATTCTGAGACTCTCAAGTTTGAAAACCACCGATTTATAGAGATCTGCAGAGAAAGGGAGCCAAGCCCTGATCAAATCATGCCTTAACTACATGTCTGGATTTCCTTAATTATGTAACCCAATAAATACACTTTCTTTTGTGAAACTAGTTAGAGCAGAGGGTTCTGTTACTTGTACCTGAAAACACTCCTACAGTTGCGGCCTTGAGGTCACTATCCTCACAGGAAACAAAATAGTACCCAGAAATATTCTGTTCCATGTCCGTTTGAGAGGCAGAAGTAAGGAGTAACCACATTGACAACAATGGCTCCAGTCAAAAAGGAGACTTGATTAGAGTTAAAGCCTTAGCCAAACAGGACTGTCAGAGGATGCATCTAAATAGGCAGAACCGGGTGCCTGGGTGGCTCAGTTGGTTAAGCAACTGCTTTCAGCTCAGGTCATGATCCTGGAGTCCCAGGATCAAGTCCCGCATCTGGCTCCCTGCTCAGCAGGGAGTCTGCTTCTCCCTCTGACCCTCTCCCCTCTTGTGCTCTCTCTCTCTCTCTCTCTCTCTCAAGTAAAATTTAAAAAAAAAATCTTAAAAAAAAAAAAGAGTCTCTTAAAAAAAAATAAATAGGCAGAACCATTGTGCTGGCTTGGAGGTTAGGAACGAATCTCTAGTTCAGAAGCGCGCACACCACATGTATTCTGCCCTGTCCTGTCTGCCCGTGTTACTGCAAAACACAGGAGAGATGGTTCCACAACATAAGGGATCTAGAGCAAATAACACTGATTATTATCTAGTCCCTGGGGGCGCCTGGGTGGCTCAGTGGGTTAAGCCTCTGCCTTCGGCCCAGGTCATGATCTCAGGGTCCTGGGATCGAGTCCCGCATTGGGCTCTCTGCTTGGCAGGGAGCCTGCTTTTTCCTCTCTCTGCCTGCCTCTCTGCCTACCTGTGATCTCTGTCAAATAAATAAATAAAATCTTAAAAAGAAAAATAATCTAGTCCTGGACTGTCCACTTTTCTTTCCATAAGAATACTTTAAGAATTTATTTGAGAGAGAGAGAGAGTGCGAGCGCACACATGCGCACAAGCGGAGGGAGAGGCAGAGGGAGACGGAGGAGGCTCCCCACTGAGCAGGAAGCCAGCCGTGGGGCTCAATCACACGACCTCTGCTAAAGGCAGACATTGAACCCACTGAGCCACCCAGGAGCCCCCATATGAATACTTTTCTCAATGGCCCCATAATGTATATACTGTATCACTCACATACTTTTGGCTGTAGCAGAAAACCTAAACTCAAGTAAACGGCTTGACAAATGCTTGTTATCTTACATACCCCAGAGGGCCTTTTCTCCCCGCTTGGTGGGGTAGGGGGCGCGCCAGGGTCGGCTGGTTCAACAGCCTGCTGTCCTGGGTTGGTAGTTAAGGAAGGGCAGGACCACAGGAGGGATTTTAGAACAAAAAGCCCCCTTCCTACAGGACAAACCGTAAGTACTCAAGACAGCCTGGGTGGGGATATTTACGAAGGAATGGCTGCCTTTTGACCCTCCTTTGGGGAAATCTCTTTACTTTTGGTGGAAAAATAAATGCCTATGGCCCGAGGCTTCTGTAGAAGAGGACTAAGCCTGAAGTGGCTATAGGGGAATGGCCCTGTTGGATGAGTGAGCTTTAGCTGTGTTTTCCAGACCAAACCCCATTTCCGTCCCCTGCCCCAAGAAGGGTGGCCACCCTGGGATTCTTCAGCTGTCAGCTGTCTGGGATGGAATGCCTTCACTTAGAACTTCTGCCCTGCACTGGTGTGTCCCCTGCTCCACAGACCTGTGTTTCAGCCCCAGCTCTGGCCTTCTGCTTGGACCAGTCCCCTGCCCCAGTGCTCGGCCCACTCCCTACTCCTGTGACTCATCTTGCTCAGGGCCCGGATCCAGGCCTGCCTCCTCAGTGGCGTCTTCCCCAGGGGCCCCGGCCTTCTTGGGTCACTTTCTATTTTTGACTCCAAGGGTGTTTGCTGTCTGTTGGGAGCTGATTGTGGTATCTGCCATACAGTTTCTGGCAGGACTTTTGTCTATTGCCTTTTCAGGCAAGCTATGCCGGAATTCCCCAATCCGAGGGCAGGGCGGGCGGGGTGGCCTGCCGGACCATGTAAGGGTCTGGATGAGAGGGAGAGTTGGGAGCCGGCCTGAGAACACGCTCCACAGGACACTGTGATTCTTTTGCTCATAAAACATCCTTGAAGGCTAAGCAGCAGCATGTCAGTGAGAGCTTTTCTCTTTGGAAGGGCCCCCATGAGACAAGAGAGCTTTCAACTGCGGACTGTTGAGCACCAGGGACCCTAAAACAGGAGCTGGATAGAGGGAGGGTCTTCCGAAGTGAATAGGATGTTGGGTCTGGGACCACAGCTGCCCGAGTGGAGGCTGTGTGGTCCTGGCACCGTGGCAGCACACTTGTGCTATCCATACCCGCCGACCTCATTCTGTCACCATGCTCTCAGTCCTGATGCTCTAGGGCCCAATCTCCTCTGTTTTCCTCTCCTCTGTCAGGCTGGGTTTGTCCCCTGGGATCTGCCTCCACGGACACATGAGGCAGACAGACGGTCTCCCCGACCAGCTTCCTGAGAAGAGCCAGCGTGTCAAAGCAGGCGTGCGGGCCCAGGGAGGGAAGAGGAAGAAGAGGGCCAGGGCAAGCGAGAGTGGGGACTTTAACCACACATACAGGCTTTTCATAAGAACTTTATTTCTCAAAAAGGGGGAAGAATCCAAAGTATTAAAATAACCTTCTAATTTTTGTTTTGGAGGAAAAGGGTAGGATGACAAAATAATTTATATAAAAATTTCAAGCATAATTGCTGTAGATACTTCATCCCGGGACTCGCAGTTCCAGGTTCCAACGGCATCCCCAGTCGTGCTGAATCTTCTGGGCTCGGAGAGGCACAAGCGTCTAGAATGCTGCTTTATCTTAATCCACAATAAATATAAAAGGTCAATCCTCCCCGTGGAAATGATTCAGTCCATTTTTGCGACTGTTTCTGAGAATGCTGAAATGTTTTGAGAATGCTGAAATGAAGGGCTGTCCCTCTTCTAAATTCCAAGCCTTTCCTTTTTGAAGATGAGTGTGAGCATAAGGAGATGAAATGTGGAAAAACATATTAGGTGTGATGGGCTCTATTGCCAACCAAACGTCAGGGGAGATGTTACCTCACTGAGGCGATAAAAAGGTAAAAGCAGCCATGATTTTCCCGTTGACTTTTTGTGGGAAGCTGCACCTTTCTGTTCCTATCATGAAGGGAACTGGATCATATGAAGCGATGTCCCTAACTGCAGCAATTAAGCGAAGCCCCCATTCACAGCGATTATTTTCTAACTAAAAAAGAGATGGGTGAATTGGAATATGCACATTAGCCATCCCTGGAGTAGCCAAACAGAGCCCAGAAGCATCTGGGTGCACTTTCCAACAGGCAGACCCTTCCACGAAGTCGGAGATGAGAAATGGCTCATCCCCTGAGATTCTTAAGACAGGTTTAACTGTGAAGACCTCTTGAATCTTTCCCGGCTCTTCTTGGAATGCTTTCAGTTGGTGTTTCTCTGAGGCACAGGGAGGTTCTCGTGAAGGTATTTTAAACTTCCATGCTCTGAGAAATCTGAGACCACGTGGTCCTGCCCTCGCAGCAGCCACTTAGTGGTGAGCAGTCCCTCAAGTCCCACTGGTCCCCGTGCGTGGATCCTCGATGTGCTGATGCCCACTTCGGCTCCTGAGGGAAAGCATGGATGAGGATGTGGCTTTTCCCAGCCCCTGCTTCCTATCCGCCCACCAGACCCACAGCTCTTCCTCTCCTCATGTGCCACCCTCCACTCTGCCCACTCCTGCTCCATCCTTCCCAGATCAGCTTGAGCTCCACGGTCCCCTTCAACGTGTCCTCCGGTCATTATGAATCATAAGCCCTCTTCTTCTGATAAAACACAATGTGTGGGCTCTCCTCCACACTTTTATCCCAAATGCATTTTGACAATACTAGGAATGCTGGCTGATATCTGCTTGGTGTCTAGACTGTGTATCATAATTTGACATTCAGGCATTTTTTGAAGTATACAACAATGTCCAGTATCAAGGTTTCATCTCCTCAACTATTCTCTAAGTCCCAGAATGGAAGGGATGGGACATGTTCTCAGTATCCCCCAGAATTCTTAGTACATAGGCACTCACTAGATAGTTACTGAATACACGAAAGGGGACTGTTCATTTTCCTTCCCTCTTGCTCTAAGCTTAAACTCATGGTGTTAGGGGTTTTCCATGGTCTGGCTGGGATACAGTGTCCCGCATGGGATACAGTGGAGGCAGGGTTCCCTCATCCGTCACAATTTTCCTGAGCATGTACTATGTAAGAGGCACCAAGGTGGTCCCTGGGGAGGCAGTGGTGAATACCCAAAGCAAGGTCATGTAATCTTAGAGCTCATACTTCTGTGGGCAAGGCAGTCAAAGAATAGTTTAGCAAATAATTCCTTGTGGTGCTGGGAGTGCAGGGAAGGGTGCTGGGACAGACTGTGTGAGGTGGGGGGCCACCACACCAGTAGAGTGGTTAGCGAGGGTCTCCCTGAGAAGGGACTTTCCTCTGAACCCTGAACAATGACAAGGATCCAGCCAGTGGAGGGGCAGGTGGAGAGGTGCTGCAGGCAGAGACCAGCAGCGCAGAGGCCTGAGTGAGGACGTGCTGGGGAGTAGTGGTTGGCAAGGACAGTGTGACCACCAGATTTGAATTCTGGTTTAATAGCAGAGGGACCACAAGACTTCAGGCACATGGTGGAACCATCTTCTCTGCTTCTGTTCATTTGGAAAACGAGGAACAGAATAGAACCCATCACGTAAAACTAAGTGAGACAATGCATGTGATACACTTAGCACAGTGCTAAGAATATGTAAATGCTCAATAAACACCATCTGTCACTGTTATTAATGCACTTCATAGGAATTTAACTCAACCAGAGTTTGAGCATTTGCTCTGAGCACGTGATGGACAGACGATGGAGTGGTCATTTGCTCTTTCCCCATCCTGGACTTTTGCTTGAAAGCTAGGTACCTCAGCCCCTAAAAGTATGCTGCTATTTCTTCATCAACAACATGGAAAATGAAAATCAGTGAAAGGAAGGGATGTGACAATTAAATCAAAACCCCAACATAACAGAAACAGGTAACTAACAGTAAAGAGCCTAATGGCTAAGAATAACTGGGTAAAATTCTCTTTAACAAACTTTAGTAATTCAGTGAGAACTGTTCTCTAGGCAGATCTATTCAAAAGTTCAGAGGAATTAAAATAATTCTCAGATGTGTCACAAATGCCTATTGGTGCTCTTTATAATGGTACCCCTGAAAACCAGAGACCGTCTGAAAATCTCTATACTGGGGAATGGAGATTTTCTTTTGTTCTTTCTTCACGGGGCTCGAACTCACAACCCTGAGATCAAAAGCTGTATACTCTACCTGAGCCAGCCAGGTGCCCCTGACTTTATTTCTAATGATGGATGGGGAGAAGGGGGGGTTCTTTCTTCCTTTCTTTTTTTTCTAAAGTTACTTTTCTGAAGCTTTTTATTTCAAAGGCGTGCTTTAGAAATAAACCTTGCACCTCTGGACCTACTTGTTTTTGATACTGCCTATTTAAGCCCAGCATACGTATTAAAACCTTCTATTGTCTTGTCCTCACGGGGAATCCCTCTCAGGCAACCTGGCTTTGTCTCTTTGAAGGAGTGAGTCTGCAACAGCTCCTGAGGGACCTCGGCATGCACGCCTGTCGTGACCTGTGCATGCAGACATGCTGTGCTCTGCCCGTACTGTAATGGGAACAACCTAGGCTCTGGACTTGTCCAAGTGTGCGTCTGGGAGACAGCTCCGGGGGCAAGTTACTTCACTTCTCTGAATTTCAAAGGTCTATGAAAAAGAAAAACAAGTACCTACCTTCTTAATACACAAAATGTTTAGAGCACAGGACTTCTCCCAGCCCATGGTTGCTCTGAGGATTCTCTCTCATCAACCGCCCTCCCATAATTCTTCTCTTTTATCTTAAGCATGTGTGACTTCAAAGAACAGGTGTCTCCTCCACCCTCACCAGCTCCTTGGACACAGTGATTCACAAAGGGGCCTCTTTTTCTCCTGATCAGAATCTTTCTTACCCAGTCCGAACCGGTAGCCATCAGAGAAGCGAGTGCTGGCGTTCCAGAATACACAGGCACTATCTACGTGCTGGAGAAAGAATTCTGCTGTTTTCTCTGCAGCATAAAGAGAGGACACTGAGTTAAGGTGACCCATGGAAAATATCCCTCCTTATAGTCACACATTGGTGACTGACCAGGGCTGGGCCCAGGCCCCTGAAGAGCTTTCCCACACATTAAACATGCAGACTTGTGAAAAATCTGAAAAGGAAGAAGGCTAACCCAGCTTCATCAGTCCCTGTTATGGAAAGAGTATTTGCCTGGAAAAGACTGGGTTGGAATACAGATCTCCTCCTGTAGACATACCCTTCATGCTGCAACAGCTTAACTATACTATCTCTTTATAAGACTCTGGAACCAGAATCCCTAAGTCTGAATTCCAATTCCATGCCATGCCCACTAGCTGGGTGACCTTGAGCAGGTTTCTGAACCTCTCTGTGCCTGAGCAAAATGGAGACTAATAATATTACCTAGCTCACAGGGTTGTGTGGAGGATAAAGGACTTGACATCCACAGAGCACTCACCCCAGAGCCTAGCACACGTAAGTGCTAGTAAACATTAGCTATTATTATTGGCGGTGTTGTGATTCCCCAATAAACCAACCACAGATCCCTTGAGGGGCCATGCTGGCTGCCTTTCCCGCTGGGCCTCCAGTGCCTGACAACTTGGAGGTCTCTCGGTACACATCTGTGCAATGAATGAATGTGTGTGAAGAGCTGCTTCTGCCCTCAGCCCCCTGAGCCTGGATTTCCTCAGCTGTAAATGGGTTTATTCCAAAAGCCTGGAGAGACTGTTGTCTGGATTAAATGGTATTCCCTGTGACAGAGAGTGAGTCATCTCCAAAGTGTAGCTAACTATCTCTTCCCTGCCTCCTCCCCTGGGGCCGCTGCGACAATAAAATGAGGCAGCAGATGGGCAAATACAATCGATGGCAGGCATTATCATTAGTCTATTCCGACTATGTTTTCCTGTAGCCAGAGGGGCTGAGAGGAGCGGGACCCCATGGAGACCAAGGTGGAAAAACCAGGCGCCATATGCCTGAGGCACGTGTGCACTGACCATTCTCCGTGACGATGACATCTGTGTGTGAGCTGCCGTACTTGTGGATGTGGTCAATGGCCTCCTGGACGCTGTCCACTACTTCAATGCACAACTCCAGGTCCCCATACTCCGTTCGGAGGGACTTCACTTCAGAGGGGCTGAAGGTCAGATAGGAAGCGAACTTGGGGCCCGCGTGAATTTTCACCTGGAGCAGAGGAAGTTGAGGGGTGACAATATAAACACAGCAGCAGGAAGCCAGCTCACACTTCTTCTCTAGGACCAAATAGCCAGATGAGCCTGAAGGGGGGGAGCCTGTGGGTGCTGCGGCCCAGATGATTAAACCAGCCCTGCCTTCCTTTAGAAGCACGCTCCACCCTCCAGGATGCTCTGCTTGGGAAAATGCCGACTGGCCGCTTGCCAGCAAGGGGCCCTCAGTTAAAACTGGAACAGGGATTTAAGCAAGAAGCCTCTGAATGTTAAGAATGTGTAAGGCATTTAACAGGCTATCAACATAAGCCCTCAACCGCTGGCATCTTACTGAAACGAACACTTGACTACAAAAATCCCATCCCCTGCATATGGGATTCAGATATGGAATCACATGGAAAGGGGGAGATGGCTCGTATACATTTCTACTCCTTCCCTCCAGAGAGTCATAGGTGTGCTTTAGAGGAAAAGAGTGTTTAGTCGGTAGCCAGGTCAAACTGTGGTTACTTGTCAGAATTGCAACTTTTGTCAGGTCCCACCTCTAGGCTCAGCTAAGTGACAGACTTGGGGGGTAATTGTGTTCCTAGCTGGAGGAATTTAAGAACTGGGGGCTGGACACTGAGGGTCCCCCCTCACAAGTCTGATCCCACTTAGGCTTCATTCTCTGTGACCTCCACAGGGCAGCGTTCAAGCCCTGATTCTTGGGGACTAAGCTCTTGCTTTCACTCAAGTTACAACAAGTGGTGTCTGTCCTGTTCTTGTTGTTCCCAAGGCCCTTTTTCCTGGAATCCCTCTTCCTCCAGGCCTGGGGCCCAACCATGTTCTCTTCAGGGAGAGGAAACCCATCCCTGAGCCCTAGCTCTGGGCAAGTCACCCTGCTGGTTTACTTCAGGAAATACAAAGGTATTACATGAAGTACACATATTGACTGATTTTGATTCAAAGAATATTGCAAGGCAATCTTGAGAATGACTAAGGATATCATGGGTTTGTTTGAATCAGGAACAGGAGGTTTATTCCCGGCTAAAGGACAATTTTCCTCCTGTCTAGTCCAGTTCAGTGTGGTGTATGGCATACACAGGTGGCCCATCAAATAGGTCAATAGTATCAAGGAAGGTCCCAAACTTGAGTGATCATGTAATCTAATTCCATTTTTAATTTGTGGGGTGCATTTTCATTTTCAAAACAATCCTTTCAGGTTCTCATTGGGACCAGGCCCACCCATTTGTTATGACTGGGGCATTCCTTTCCAGGTAAAGGATGAAAGGGAAAAGACACACTCAGGGTCAAAGCAACCAAGGCCAGCAGCTACTTTCTCTAAATGCCGCGCTTGTTTATGTAATTATGAAAGGGTGCCATGGCATCAGACATTAAAGTTTACAATGTGTTCTGCCAGAAAACTTGAGATTGCCCACTTTTGCCTGGAGAGCATCTATTTTCTTGCAATTAGGAACTTAAGATGGAACATACATTTGTCTGAAACTTACTGGCACTGGTTTTTACAACCTCAATGAAATGGTAATAAAACAATCTAGGGAGAACATTATACAAATTGTTGACTCCCAAATATCATCGTATTAAGTACATCAATACTGGTAATTGAAGACACTGGTGGAGGAGTGGACACATATAAATCTCTGTTTGAAAACATTTCTGCACAATCTTTCCAAATCAAATCCAAGCAGAAATGTGTGTTCAGAAATAAACTTTAAACAAGGCTGCCTCAATAAAGGGCTCCCAGAAACAGAACTGCCATGTGATCTGCCTTATCTTTGCCCTCTCTTAGCACTTACCACATTCCACTCTGTAATACAGCTATTGGAATATGGGTTTCTTCCATAGACTAGATTTTGACAAAGCAGGGATGTGTCTTACTCGCTGTGTACTGAGCACAGAACTATGTCCACAGTAAATGCTCAAAAATACTGCTTCTTAAATTGCCATAAATGGTATGGCAGCTGCTCCTGGTCTAATCCCACAGGCTTCGAAATCTCAAAATGGAAGACAGGAAGTGATGTATGAGTCCTGGGACTTGTCATACCTGTTCCACTCTCAGCATGTCAATGATCTGGTCAAATAATGGTGTTCTCAGCAGATCTCGGTGGATTAAGAGAGTCTCCAAAGCATTACAGGCAGCTGGATATTCACACTTAGAGTCTCGGACTGAAAAAAGGAAGACAAAGATCTTTTTCTAATAACGTGCTCCCAAGCCACACAGGATCTGATAAATATCTTGCCTGCAAACAGCAGGGGCCCCATCCAGCTCACCCAGTCTGGTGACTTTATCGACGCTGGCCTCTGAATCCACATACATGTGGCAGATCCCCTCACTGTGCCCCATCACTGGGATTCCCTTAGCAGCTTTCTGGATATCTCTGACCAGCTGGGAAGAGCCTCGTGGAATGATCAGATCTATCATTTTGTCTAGGCGACAAAGATCTTCCACTTCTTCTCTGGTATTCACCTGAAGAAGTACAGAATAAAAATGAAAATGACATCTGACCTAATGAAATACAAAGTAGCAGCACCCAGAGTGCTGCTGACCACCTCTATCCTGCGATGAAGCGCTTGTCAAGACACTGGGGTGATGGCCTTTTCCCCTCCTCTTTTAATTTCACCCATATGTCATGTGACTTACAACAGAAATACAAATACATATGTACAAGAATGTTCATAGCAACTTTATTCTGTGTAGCCCCAAATCGGAAACAACCCTAAAGCTGGCCAAAGGAAGAAAGGACAAACTGTAGCATATACATGTAAATGGAAAACCACGTGGCGACAGACAAGAGAAAACAACAGCTTGAGGTAACATTGTGGATGACCTTCACAGACATAAAGGTGAACGAAAGAAATAGAACACAAAGGAGTGCCTGGGTGGCTCAGTTGATTAAGCGTCTGCCTTTGGCTCAGGTCATGATCCCAGGGATTGAGCCCTGGCATCGGAGCAGGGAGCCTGCTTCTCCCTCTTCCTGGGCCTGCTCCCCCACCCCCGCTCTCCCTCTCTCTCAAATAAATAATTTTAAAAACCCCAACAACACAACAGAGTGTATTTTGTATGATGCCATTTATAATGAAGTTCAAAAATAACCAAAACAGGGGCACCTGGGTGGCTCAGTGGGTTAAAGCCTCTACCTTCGGCTCAGGTCGTGACCTCAGGGTCCTGGGATTGAGCCCCGCATCAGGCTCTCTGCTTAGCAGGGAGCCTGCCTCTCTACCTACTTGTGATCTCTGTCTGTCAAGTAAATAAATAAAATCTTAAAAAAAAAAAGTATAACCAAAACAGATTCAATGTGAAAGAAGCAAAGAGGTGGCCATTACAGGGGGAAGAGAGCCATCCTGATTAGGAGGGACCCAGGAACCTTCTGGGGTGCTGCAAACATTGTACAGCTGGATAGGCTGCCAGTTATACATGTGTGTATGTGGATCCATGGAAAAAGTCCTAGAGTTGTTCACATAAGATCTGCACAATTTCCGTGTGGATATGATACAGCAGTAGGAAGAGGGCTGGAAGGAAACCTGTCTAATTAAGCCAGGATGCAGCAGAGCTGGGATTTGAATCCATCAAGTCTGTGCCCTTTCCACCCCCTATGTTGCTATAGGAAAAAATCCAATTCTTGTCAGTGAGTATGTAAGGCAGCGGGTTTACAGACACTGTCCCAGCAGCCAGCAGAATCCCAGCACGTTGGAGTAAGTGGGCCTCAATAGAGAAAGAGATGGATCTGGAGTCAGCTGAGGTTCAAATCTACACTCTCCCACAGACTGTGTGATTTTCTGTGAGTTACTTTTAGCACTGAGCCTGTTTTTTCCCTAATACTGATGGCATTTTCCTGCTACGGTTGTTGTGAGGGCTGAATGAGGCATAGATGGAAGCTGCCTTGCCTACAGCAGGTGCTCAGTAAACTCCGGCTATTACAGTCCAGTTCAACGACTCCACTTGCTGATTGAGGAGAGTAAGATGATAGTTAAAGTAACGAGCACAATGACAACAGTGATAATAGCATGACCTCATACTCACATGCTGCACAATGGGTTCATAAACTGTGTTTCATCTGACTTGCCCTAAATCACTCTGCCAGTGGGCAGAACACTGACCTGATATTCTACGTAAGTGTGCCCCAAGAATGAAGGGCTACCAGGCATTCTTGTAAATCACAGTGCCAGGGCACAGCTGTATGACAGTGGCCTTCCCAAGCCACTGACGACTTCTTGGGCCCAGGAAGCCTCTGGCATCATCCAGGGTCAGCAGGTGCACAGGACCTGCTGCTCTTCCAGTCAAGCTTGCCTGTACAAGTGGCTCGGCCTTAGGTAACCTAAGCTTTACTTCAAACACCCAAATACCTGACCTTTGGTTCTGTGCCTGATGGGGCTCATTCCCAAGGACCTACCAGCTGTATGGCCTCTTTGACTCCGTGGATTGAGAGGGCCTCTTGGGCCAAAAGGTGAAGAATCCGATTGCTGTGTGTGGCCTCCTTTCCTCCTTTGAGTAACAAGCCGTTACCACTCGCAATAGCCAAGGCTGCCACCTGCAGATCAAAGAGGGGAGCAGTGAGCCAAAGGGAAAAAGCAACCATTGCAACAGCACTCAACTGAGTACTCCTCCTGTGCCAAGCACTGTGTAGTCACTTTATAAAACCTAATCCATTTAATCCTCACGGATTAAGGGAGGGAAGACTCCCAGGCTCACCCTATGCCCTAGAGTAAACATCTGTTGTTTTTAAGTAGAACTGCTCCTTAAGACTTGATGCTAGTGCAAAGAAAGCTGGTATCATCCTACTGGTCAGCATGGTGGGAAAATGGTCCCAGATTTCTGGGAGAGTGGGTAACCAGTGGGGCAACGCTCTAATGCCACCTGATGAATCAAGGCATGGCTGCTTAGTAAAATCTTTTAACACACTGTTTCTCAATATTAGCCTGTGACAGTCAAATTCCTTAAAAAGGTTGCATTCTAGTTTCCATGAACTACTAAAAGTTTTCCTCAGAGATTTACATCCAGGAGACCATCTGTGACACTAACAATAAAGGATCTTTTTCACATGGGCAAAACCAGCTACTAGATGAATGACCTTGCAGGAAGCTAGAAAGAGGTCAGGGAATAAAGTGCCCCAATGAGCTGAGACATGGAAATGTGCTCCTGCATTGTGCTGTGAAGGTTTTATCTGGGTTCACGTCCCAGCTCCACCCTTTACAAGTGACAGGAATAGGAACTTCTATTAACTTCAGCTTCTTCAACTGTAAAACGTATATATGAATACCTACTTTGGAATCACTTGAAAGAATCAATAACATAAATTAAGCACCTGAAAAGTCCCAAAAATTACCTCTGGGGGAGGAAAAAAGGTAAGACTTTCTCACCAAAAAAAAGAGAAAATAGAAAACTATCTTTGGGAGACTTATTTCACGTGCTGAAAATACATTCTTCCCCTACCCCAATGGCAGGCCCATACCTGGGGCAGACAGTCAGGGCGGGACTCAAAGATGACCAGCAGGACTCCAATTGGGACAGTCACTTGTTCTAGTTCCAAATTTTTGGCAATTCGGGTTCGGCGCAAAACACGCCCCACGCTATCCTGTGAGGAGGCTGCAATTTGTCGAAGGCCGATGGCCAGGCTGTTCAGTTTGGATGTGGAGAGGCTCAGGCGTTTCAGCAGAGGAGCTGCAAGTCTCCCTGAAGAGGTGTGAAGAACACAAGATAAAGGAGCAGCTCTGGGCAGGCCGTAGCTGCTCTACTGAACACACGGCACCGTGTGAGGAACAGACACGAGCTTAGGGGGTCTCGAGCAGACAATGACATGCCCCTTATACAGCTTCTCTAGGGGGCTCTTGGCAGGATAGTTCACCATGTAAAGGCACTAAGCCAATACCCACTGTGCTGGCAATTTCAGTTCCAGAAATCTGTCATTTGCGTGAGCAAACTTGCATATAATGAGATACTTGTTATAGCATTTTTACAATAGAATCAAATTCAACTTGAAAATTTAGACAATGAGCTACAGTGCAGTTGTACAAATAATGCTATACAGCTATGGAAAGCTGCCCAGGATACAGTTTGTGAAAATGCAAAACTACCAAAAACATGCATGATAAAATCCTATTTATCAAATTTTGCATATACGCATGTGGACATGGAGATGTCTGCTGATGATCTCTCTCAGCATTATTTTAATTTTTTGTAACAAGCTTATTTTTATAATCAGAAGCAATAGAGATGTTTTCTTTTGAAATAAAAACTTAAAGAGAATTATGATAATTTCACATACAGCATTTTCTTTCAATTTAAATACACCATTTGCATGGTGTGACTGTCTACACACACACTCCTGAAACACATACACACACACCAGAAAAATCACCTGGAAACACACAACACAAATCATTACTATAGTTAATGTTGAGATGAGATGGTGAAAAATTTCCCTTTCTTTTTTTTTTTTTTTCCTTTTTTTTAATAGTTATATCCACCGAGGTAAAATAATAAAAAGTTTTCTACTTAGGAGGAGAGGAACCAACATTATATTAAGAAAAAAGTTAAATCATCATTTTACCAATTACATTAATCCATTTTCTTCACTTTTCCCTATGTGTTTTTTCCTAAAGATTTTATCTATCAAAGAGAGAGAGTGAGCGAGCACAAGTAGGGGAAGCAGCAGTCAGAGGGAGAAGCATTCTTCCTGCTGAGCAAGGAACCCAATGAGGTACTTGATCCCAGGACCCTGGGATCATAACCTGAGCCAAAGGCAGATGCCTACCCGACTGTGTCCCTCCCTATGTGCTAACAAGTTTTAAACAGTGTTAAATGTTACATTCCAATTTTCCACCTCACAATGCATGTGTGTTTTCCATGTTGCCAAAACTGTTGTAATTACTGCTAAATACTCCACTGAGTTAACGTAGCTTAATGCACTTAACTAGATCTATGTTATTAATAAACTCTGAGGTCGTCTGCAGTTTTCAGGGTGATAAATAACCCTGCTCCAAGAATCATTGCATACAGAACGTTTTTCTCTTCCTGAAATAATTTCTTAGGATACATTTCCTGAAATGTGCTTACCGAGTTAAAGGGGACCACCACGCTCCTGTATACCCAGGACTTTGTTCTTAAGCCACTGTGTGTCCTTATGAATTTCCAGAGAGATATAACTGGGATCAAAAGTCAGAGGTCTGCCAACAACTAGTTGTGTGACTTTAAGCAAAAGCTTTATCGTTAGTGGATCTTAATTCTTTTACTTTTAAACAACTGGTAAGATTATCATCAAAGATTTCTTCCATTTCTGAGAATCTATTTTATGACTTTCCAATACTGCAAAAATTCAAAAGACCAGATGTAAACTCTAAAGGAAGTTCCAAAGCAATAGCTCAAAATGTTTTAAGAAATCAAAGTAATGTTGATGAGCCAGTCTTGCAAGGTTTCTTTGAAGGGAAGACCACTAATCTGGATGTTTAATTTAAGGCACATTTATTCAAGAGAAAAGGAAATTCAAAGCCTCATAAAATCACCCCCCATTTTTTTAGAGTGGAGATACAGAGAATTAGGAAGGAGAGAAAGACTGAGGCTGACTTGACTCTCTATGTATTTAGCTGTCTGCAGTGTGAGTTCGGCTGTATCACTCACTCTACCATTTGCACCTCAGGGGCATTTGTGGATGGCATCTGTTGCTAGCTCTGGGCAGACTACACACTGATTAATTAACTACACGATACGCTACCTCTCATCACAGGCCCCACAGACTACTTCCACAACTATTTTACATGCATAATCCATATGGGTTTGAATCCTGGATCTGTTACTGGCCATATGGTTTTAGGCATATGTCAACTTGCTTGTGCTTCAGTTTCCTCCTCTATAAAATAGGTATAATAAATATCAACGAACTCAAAGGTACCATGTTATAAAGATAAAATGATATCCTGTCTATAAAGCCTTTTAGCACAATGCCTTGCAACATGGAAAGGCCTCAGTAAGTGTTAGCTGCTATTAGGGAATGTCTAAAATGACGGGGACCTCAATCTTTTTTCTGCACTGAAACTGCCACAGTATCCATGGCTCATGACCTGTGGGTATAGAAAAAGCCCCCTGGAGGGCTGCACCAGGGTATCTGGGAAAGGAGCTGAAGATGGTATGTACAATTTGAAAAAGCCCAGTGAATATTAGCAAGCAACTCTTAATAAAAAAGATGTATAATACATGATTTCTTCTATAACAATCTCGTCTTTAGGCAGACTATGACATAAAAACTATTAGTAAAACAAAGAACAAAAACCAAAAGAAATCCTCCATAACACTGACTCCCAGTCACTTGGTCTTTACCCTCTGCCTCCTCCAAGTCTTTTTTGTTGGCTAACAGGATCTCCTCACGTTGGTCTGTCAACAGATCAGCCAGATGATGGATAATCTCTGCTCTCTAGGAAGAAAGGTAAAAACACTGAACAAATAAGCAAACACATTAATCCAAGAAGAACGCACAGCATACTTTTAAACCTACTCCTCTGAATAAGCCAGGTCTTGCTCCTAAACCCAAGGTCACCACTCACTGAAATGTCCTTACCTCCTTTCAATCCCCACCTCAGCTCTCACTTTTTCCTTCCTCTCTCACTACTAATCTCCGCAATGAATGACAGACACAATCTGTCCCCAAGGGGCCAGCATTTTGAATCAGCAGAATACATCCACCTCCGCATACTCAGTATTACTGGCTATATAGTTTAACTCCCAGGTTTTTTTACATAATTATTTATTTAATGAATTCAGCCAAAGGGAGAGAACCAACAGACCCCAATCCTTACCCACCTAGATTAAGAAGTGTAGCAAATGAGTGAGATTACTGAAGGAGCAATGGGAAGTGGCTTAAGAGACAAGCTAAGCTCTTCCTTTGCTTTCTTCTCTCTACTTGTAGTTGTTTTAAATTCTCCTATTCCTCAGGCCACAGTGCTTCCTTGAAGAAACCCAAATGCACGACTCTCAAATCTGTCCTTAACAACACAAGCCTCGAGAAGCCAATCCCCAGCTTCCACCTGCTTCCATTTCCAGACTCTGCGTCTGCCACTTCCCTGTGGGAAGGACCCTACTAGAGAGCAGGCTCTTGAGCTTGCATCTAATAGGTAAGTTAAGTGATTCAGATGGGTTAGAATAAGCAGTTTTCCTCCATTTCCCTGTCCGGGATGTGGCAGGATTAGGGAGTTTCCTTGGTCTCATCATTTTCATGATGTTTTTGATCAAAACATCAGATTGATGAAAAGCTACCTTAGGCCTCAGGCTACAAAGACAAAAGGGAAAATAAAATTTGGAGAAAGAAAAAAGGCAGAACAAATCTGAATCATACCTATAACTAGAATAACTCTCTGGGGCCATGAGGAATGAAGGGGGAGACAGGCTTGACTGTGCACTAAACCTTACAGCATGACTTACTCTGTAAACCAACAAAACTATTAGCTAGGGTTATTACCTGCTCAGGTTCCAAAGTGGCCAGCATCCTTCCTCCTGATCGAGCCATTTCTCCCTGCTGCTCAACGGTAGGACCTGTAAAAATATTTGCAAACATCAGATCACAGACTGCTACCCCAGCATGTGCACAGAACGAATGCTCAGTGTTTTGGTGTATTGTTTCCCAGAGGTCACTCGGACCAATAAAATGGCAGAAGAATAGATTAGATTAACTCAAGCACAAATACAAGAAACTTGTCTGTATTTCCAAACTGGACAACATAATTTATATCTTATGGAGTTCTTTCAATTCCACTTTGGCTTATATTCTCTAATATGTTTCCATTTCTGAATGCAGATTATTTGGCAATTCTGTTTTTGTGAACAATTCAGAGTACATATCATGTCTTACACATCTTTGCATCTCTAGGCATCCAGCATGGGTCTAGCAAATGTTTCTTAAGAAAATGGATGCTTATATTCTTTAACTTAGTGGTTTTAGAGAAAAACAGAAGTCTAGCAGAGCAGGTTAGCTAAATTTAACAAAAGCAAAGCAAAATCCAATTTTGCAAGCGTGTTTGAGACATTACCAGAATTCATGATATCAACACATTGATTTTGTGATCTCTGTTCCTAGAGGAGAGCTTGGTCTTCAGTCTCATCTAGGCCATGGTGTGGCTAACTATCATCACAAACCATGGGTCTCTACAAAGAACTACTTACCTGCAGGCTTTACCTCAGAAAAGAAGGTGCCAACTTTCTTTCCCTCCACAATGTCTGTGATGACATGCCCAGACACCTTTGGGTGGGTTCCGTTGGCAATAACCACAGAAGTGCCACCTTGCAAAGCCCAGAGGGCCGCTTTCACCTAATAGGAGAGGTTAGATCCCATCATGAGATTCAGACCTTTGCAGGGTCTAGTCATCCACACTATAAACTTGCAAAAAGATAGACAATACAATGTGATACTGAGCAATCGAAGTATATGCAGGAATGTTTCCAACGGCTCGGAAGGTCTGAACACACACTCAGCTCATGCCTTCTTCCCAGCCCAGCTTCAGCATGTGCTGCCTAATGCTGAGTCAATCCGCCCTTTATGCTCAGTGTTCAGTCTGGTGTTTGACCAGGGTCTGAGCCCAAGTTCTTTTAGCCTTTGCATACCTTTTTCGTATGTCTCCGCCATTGCCACATATGATGCTGTATCTTAAGGGTATTACTTCCTAGAGTAATGGGAGGGAAGAATTTCTGAAAGATTTCATAAAGAATATTTGAGCTGGGGCACCTGGCGGCCTTAGTCCATGGAGTATATGACTCTTGATCTCAGGGTTATGAGTTTGAGCCCCATGCTGGGTGTAGAGATTACTTAAAAAAAAATAAAAAATAAAAATCTTAAAAGAAAAAAAGAAAGAGGTGCCTGAGTGGCTTAGTCAGTTGAGCATCTGCCTTCATCTCAGGTCATAATCCCAGAGTCCTGGGATTGAGCCCTGCATTGGGCTCCTTGCTCAGCAGGGAGCCTGCTTCTCCCTTTCCCTCTGTGTGTATGCCCACTCTAGCTCTCACTCTCTCTCAAATAAAATCTTTAAAAAAAAAAAAGAAACTTTTGAGCTGATAACATTAGAGGATTTACGAATTATGAAAAATATATAGACCCTGCCCTTGACAAGTTTACAATATGAATGCACCATATAATAATAGTAAAGAGAACACATACACAGACACGACTAAATATAGGTACACAATATGCGAAAGTCCGTATTTAGATGTGCACATTTAAGTACGTATGTGCTTAGTATCATAACCATTAATGCCCAAACACTCACAAAGTAAGAAGGGTAAAATATTGTCTGGTTTTATATCTGTTACAGGCAGTAAGAGCATCAAATCCTTACCTTGGCTTCCATGCCACCCATTCCTACTCTTGACTTGGTTCCAAAGGTCACAGACTGCTGATCTCCAGGATAAAATATATCGATGAGCTTTGCATCATCTGACCCTGGGGGACTGTCAAAAAGACCTAAAAAGCAGACAAAAGTCAGCAATATTGCTGTAACGGAAGTGAGTGTCCCCTAAAACAGACCCCTGGGCACCAGCCAACCCCTCTGTACATGACTGAGCCAAATGAATTCTGTGTTCTACCAGCACTAACCAGAAAAGGGAAAAAGGGATGTGTATAGTCTACCCATGTTGAAAATCAGCGACAGGAGGACTCTCTTTACATAATTTTACAATCTGGCTTAATGAATGAATGCTTGCTAGTATCATGGCATGACCACAGCCTTGGCACAAAACTTACCAGCCCTGCCCATTGTCTATAGGGAAGCTGTCCTCACCTCTGCCACTGCTACTTATGATGCTGAATTAAGGAAGTAACTGAAAAGGATGAGTGGCCACTGCAGAAGACAGAGCAGCCATATATTATAACATGACTGTCTCCAAGTGGGATGAAACGGGAGACAGGTTTTCATTAACTCTCACAGCACCCTTTGAAACAGCCACTGACTATATTCTGCATTTATGGGCAACCCGATGTGAAGGTTAGGCTGTGTCAGCAGAAGAGCACAGGACTGCCAGCATTCAGTCTAGATTTGTCATCACAAAGCCCATGTCCCTTTTATAACCAAACAGAGTAACATAAAATACGAGTTACATGAAACATTATATGCATACAACCCATGATTAAAAATCTTCATAATTTCACTTGTAAAAAGAGCAAGTTGGAGCCTTGGAAAGAAAAATCATGGGCCTGTGAAAATGGAATCACTTTAAGGCCTGCGTGGGACACATACAGAGAGGAACTGCCCTGGGCTGGGGACTGGTCAATGATATCTGGACAGTGATGTTTTTGGTTTAAGTTACTGCTTTTCCTGTGTGAAAATACAGCCCCTCTGCTTCATTATTCCAATCTCTAACACAACCCTGCTATACACATCCTCTCCAGGAGAAAGGTATCAAAGGAGTGATGGAAAGTGTCCGGTATAGAATGAAGCAGTGCGAACCGTGGGCAGCAATTACAGGTGGAGGAAAAACCACCTCTCACCATCTCTGCCTACCGCAGCCCCACGCATGGCTCCTGGATTCAGGGCTGGAGTCTTTTCAGAAGGCACTATGCTATAAGATCATAAGCGTGGATCCCAATGCTGTTTTGGTTTCATACAAAAATAGCATGGGCAAGGTTGTAAAGTTCTAAGTGAGACCTTCTCAAGAGATGCTGAGGAGGGCCTAGCATTCTGGTATTCTGCCTACTCCTCTTTTTCCCTTATAGTGGCTTCTCAAACCCATCAAGAGCATATTTAAAATTCTAATATCATGCTAAAAATCAACATTCAGTGGATAACTAATCAGGGTTAATAAGCTAAGCCTGTTTTATATACATGAATGTTCATAGCAGCGTTAGTTATAATAGCTCAAATGTCTACCAGCTGATGAATAAGCAACTAAAATGCGGTGTATCTACAGAGTGGAGTATTATTTGGCAATCACGAGAAAAGTACTGATATATGCTATCACACTGATAAGCAATTTTAGTGTTTGAGGCTGCATTAAAAATGTTTCCTAGAGTCTAGTTCAAATTGGGTGTTATATACTTAACTTTCAAATTCATGTCCTTTACCTTGCTAGGCAGTACAGGAGACGGAAGGGTGTAGATTTTTAAACTGAACAGATCAAGTTCTAAAACCAGCCTCTGCTAAGCACTGTGTGACTTTGGATATACCATTTAACTGGTGTGAACTTAATTTTTAATTTCTTCACCTAAATAGCAGAGCTAACCTATCTACTTTGCAAGACTGCTATAAGGATTCAAAAAAATTGACATTTATAAAGTACCTAGCATGGTATTTGTGCATAGTAGAAATTTAATAAAAATCTGCAGATTAACTGAAAACCCTTCTTCTCTAGAGTGGCTCACTCTTATCCCAACCTAGCTATTCCTGTCCTGAGATTTCAAATTTACAGTGGATAAAAATGGCACCAAGACTTCTTACAGGTAAAGAAATTGACACATAGGTATGATATATCAGACTTCCCACAAGGGCAGAAGACAGATCAATCCATCTATATCTGCCCCTACCTCCATTAGGAAGCTCCCTGCTCTTAATCTTACACCCATGGAGTGTAAATGGAAAACAACTCCTGCCAAAGTACCCTGCCTTGGGTCTGGGCTGGGAACCAAATAGGTTTTTGTGATCTCCTGGGAATGTAATGAGGGTCCTCTGGGATCCTGTTAGGTTTGGCCTGTTTTAGACACAGCTACCATATTCCTTATGGGTCAAAATGTAAACTGGGAACAGTTTACGAGAGTGAGAAGAGTGAATGGAGAGTCAAACTGGAATGAAGAGGGACCCCTCTGAGGAAGGGGAAAGCAGGGTAGAATAGATTAACATATAAGACCATGGTGGCCACATAGGCAGGACTTCTGCAGTGGCTCCAATTTAGTATCACCTGTCTCATGATTTACATTAAAAACTGGAAGTGATCAAACCACAGTGAAATAGCACTTCACGCCTATCAGCGAAAAGGCAGATTTTAAGAGGTAAGTGCTGGCAAGGAGGTGAAGAAACTAAAACCCTCATTCAGGGCTGACAGGGCTATAAAATGATGCAGCTGTTCTGGAAACCAGTCTGGCACTTCTTCAAAAGGCTAAACATACATGAAATTACCAAAGGATCTCGCAATTCTACACCTAGGTAAAACAAAAAACATGTCCGCACAAAAATCTGGACATGGATGTTCAGAGCAGCATAAATCTATCCCCTGACGAACACATAAACACAATGTGGTACATGTGCACAATGGAGTAGTAGTTGGCAATAAAAAAAAAGTACTGACAGATGCCATGACGTCCATCGATGAGCCCTGAAAACATTATGCTAAATGAAAGAAACCAGTAATGAAGGATCACATATTGCATGATTCCACTTCTACGGAATGTCCAGAACAGGAAAATCCATAGAGACAGAAAATAGATGAGAGGTTGCCTGCAGTGGACAGTGATGGCAAATAGGTACAGGGTTTCCTATTGGGGTGATAAAAATGTTCTAAAATTGTTGTCAGGGTTAAGCAACTGTATGAATATACCAAAAATCAATGAACTGAATAGTAAATCTTGAATAGCTGAGCTGTATGGTATATGAATCACATCTGTATAAAGCTGTTCTAAAAAGCAAACCTGAAATGCCTGGAAATGACAATATTTCAGCATTCAAACTCCATCTCCCAGATTCCCTCACCTTCTTCTTTTTTTTTTTTTTTTTTTTAATTTTATTTATTTATTTGACAGACAGAGATCACAAGTAGGCAGAGAGGCAGGCAGAGAGAGAGGAGTAAGCAGGCTCCCTGCTGAACAGAGAGCCTGATGCGGGGCTCGATCCCAGGACCCTGGGATCATGACCTGAGCCGAAGGCAGAGGCTTTAACCCACTGAGCCACACAGGCACCTCTCTCAACTTCTTTTGAGTCATAAAATCCCTTTGTTAGACCATATGGCTCAGAAAAAAATGGTCCATAGGGTAAGGAAAAAAAAATCAAAAGAACTCAAAGAGAGGAATTCACGTGCTCCCCCATTTAGTATTTAAAACAAAGGTTGGATTAAAGGAAAGGGTGTCGCTTTGTACCTTCTACATCTGAAAGAACGATCAGGAGGTCAGTTTTCATTTCCACGGCCAGACGCGCAGCCAGGCTATCATTATCTTTAACACTAATAACCTGGAATGCAGGTAAAAAGTTAAAAGTGAGTGAACTATGCAGCTCAAGAAGATGTTCACAGAAGCACTCTGCTAGGTTCTGGCAGGCAAGATTAATGACTGAGTGTGTGGATGACAGCTCTTATAGGCCCCTTCTGTCTCAAAACACTGTGCCTACTGCCCTGCCCCCCCATTTCTAAACATGCACCCTTCTCTCCATTGACACACACAAGCCATGCTCATAGCACCATCTAAAACCACAATAGCACCTCACCCTGTTGAATGAGACCCTCCCCGACTTCAGAAGAGTGTATGCAGCCACTGCTCCATGAGGCCAGCTTCTGTCCCAATTTCCCCACCTTGTTTAGGCCAAACTTCCGGTGTTAGTACATGCAGCACAGCATAGCATTAGACTCCAGCATGCTCAACCCTTAGGAATACTTTACCCACATTTACCCCCTGGAGATCACTATTGGGCTCAGCTGGGGGTACGACAGCATCATTCGTGTTGACAATGGGGACAATGTTCATTCGGAGGAGCTCATGAAGTGTCCCATTAAGGTTCCGGCGCTTCTGTTCATCATGGAAATCCAAGTTGGTCACCAAAATCTAAAAGTTATTAAATGGATCGGAAACGCAGAAGGGAGAGAAATTATGAACATCCTAGCAACAACATACAAAAGATGCTAAGAGGAGGGGAGTTAAACTCTAGGTTTCTGGATCCCATACAGATTGGAATGGAACACATATCTGTGGATACTGATCTAATTCTTTCAAAGATGGGAAAAAAATCAATCACTTGGAATATTTAAGGATGCTCAAGACTTCTTGTAGAAAGTGCTTTAATTCTCAGGGCGCCTGGGTGGCTCAGTGGGTTAAAGCCTCTGCCTTCGGCTCAGGTCATGATCCCAGGGTCCTGGGATCGAGCCCCGCATTGGGCTCTCTGCTCAGCGGGGAGCCTGCTTCCCTTCCTCTCTCTGCCTGCCTCTCTGCCTACTTGTGATCTCTGTCAAATAAATAAATAAAATCTTTAAAAAAAAAAAAAAGCAAGAAAGTACTTTAATTCTCAAAGAGCTACTAAATCTCTTCTATTTACAGCATTAAGAAAATTAATGTATGAACTTTAGAGAGATACACTTTGGAGGAACTATTGGCCATCCATAAATTTCTAAAATATCTCTATCCTAGCATCAGATTCAGGGGCTGGCCACAGTAGGCACTGAAACATTAGGTGAGTGAGCCAAGAACCGTCTGCCCTGGCCAGAGAAGTGTAGGAGACAAAATGGAAGAGGGCTGTGCTGCCTCCCCTGCTCTGCCACCAGCCATGGCTGAGGTTAGCAAAGACAGAGTCTGAGCCTGTGCGACTGGTCTGAGAGGCTTATGAACGCGAGTCTTCAGTCAGAAACTGAAAAGAAGACCTAGACTTAACTTAGCTCAGGGGAGGCGATGAGCATAAGCTACTCAAAGGTCTGGTGAAGAGCTGGGTGTGGGGGTGGGCAGATAGCTCCACTTCCTTGTTTACAGCAGAGTATTGGGCAATGGCCAGCAGGTGAAGGTAACTGAGGATAGCAAGAAACTAATGGTAATAATCCCTGAAGCTCATAAATAAATGTTTCAATGAAATCCCTCTAATGTTTAAGGAAGAAGGTTCTTGCAATGTGGGACAGGCTGAAGTAGGAAAGGCAGCAGGCAGATGGTCAAGAAAGAAGGTACCCAAACAGTAAAAGTAGGCATAGTGAAGCCCTGAGGATCTGGTTATGGTAACTGAGAAGATGGTAACGCAGATTTAATGATTAAAAAATGTAGGTAAGGAAGACAACATGGTTACACGAACAAGGGAAATAATCTACTCACTCATTTGGTAAAAGACTTATTCAATACTTCAGGAATGTCAGGCCCTGTATGAGCTGCTGAGATAGAGAATAAAACTGTTGATAGTTTGGGGAAGGTGGAATGGGGCACATTTTTTTAAGGACAGATCACGAACTCTTTTTTAGGAAAGTCAATCCTATAGGAAACAGGACCTGATCAAAGGCAAGTCTATAGATTCTAGCCATAGGAGTGAAAGGTCAAATGATAAAATAAACATATGTGTAGGATAGGCAAGCAGGAGGTATAAAGGTCCAGTGAATATACCTGTTGTTCAAACAGTTTAACAAAGAAGGAGTAGAAGACAAGAGCCCTAAGAGAGAAAAGTATGTGCATGGAATTGGGCAGTCTGTTAGGATGCAAATCAATTTCATTTTTATGAAGAGAAAACAAGCTGCTCTATTTAAGTCTTTAACCTGACAAACAACTTGGTGGCGTTTTCCAAAAGCCACTGATAATGGTCTTTAATTTTAAGGTTTTATTAATTTATTTTTAGAGAAGAGTGAGAAAGAAAGCATGTGCAGGCATGCGGGGGGGGGGGGGGGGGGCAGGGGGGGGGGAGGGAAGAAAGGAGATAATCCCAAGCAGACTCTGGAGAGTGAGTGTGGAACCCAACATAGGGCTCAATCCCACAACCCCAAGATCATGACCTAAGCCAAAATAGTCAGATGCTCAACCGGCTGAGCACAAAGGCACCCCCGATAATGGTCTTTAAAATAGGACTACTAAAGACAACAAGAAACCACAGAAGGTACAAATGGCAGAGATTTCTTACAGATAAGATCCTAGGGAAGGCAAACGTGTGAGATGGTCTCAAGGATGGATGTTTGTTGGAAACCGGAGGGGACAGAGCTCTTTCACGTCAATATTAATGGAAGCCATGGCGGATGTGCAGTGGACTTTTAATGCTACTTTCATTAAAACCAACCAACCAAAAAAAAAAAACCAAAAAAACCCCCAAAGCATCATATCTGGGGAAAAAACAAAACAAAAGCAGTTACTGGACCTAAGTTTCCTCACCTGGCTCCAGACATTTTTTAAAAAATTAAAGACAAAATTGCCATTGGATTGTGGAAAAGAAGAAAGCTGATAATAGTGGCTGACAGAAATTAAGATTTCTATTATATTGATGCTAACACAAAAAAAGAATCTGAAAGAGTGGGGTGCCCAGCTACAGACAACAAGTGGACAAATCCATGACTTTCTGCTTCAGCTCACTTACTCAAGAACACTCTGGAACAATACCACAATGTAACTGCTGATAACACTGTGAGAATTATGAAGAAATAGAAACAGTAGTAGGAAATAAAAGACCAAAATCTGAAAGGATGTATACATAACAACATCAAATATGTAAAATGACACCTCTGTAAATGGCGGGATCAGGCACAGCAAAGGAGTTGGAAGACAGTAACTTGGGGAGTTCAATTTTTTCCAACTATTTTGTGAAATGACTGTTAACTTGTTTTGTGATATTTACATGTTTCTAGTGTACAGTGGTACTGATGATCAAAGATATAACTGAAAAAATAATTCCGGAAATTTAGGCAAAAAACAATGTGGAAAGAAGGTTCTAGAACATTTCAAGTGCAACCACTAAAAATGTACAAGTTTCATAAGGACGGGAACCATAGTTGATTTGTTTACCACAGTATCCCCAATGCCTAACATACTTCTTGGTATACCATTAAGTGCTCAATAAATATTTGTTAATGAATGAAAACCAACCATATGCATTCTTCTTTCTTATCAATGCTTGACAGAAATTTATTATACAAGGCAACCAGGTATAAAGAGGGGTACCTGGGTGGCTCAATAATTAAGCATCTGCTTTCGGCTCAAGTCATGATCCCAGGGTCCTGGGATGAAGCCCTGCTAGATCTGGGCTCCCTGTTCAGCAGGAAGACTGCTTCTCCCTCTCCCACTCCCCCTGCTTGTGTTCCCTCTCTCGCTGTGTCTCTCTCTGTCAAATAAATAAAATCTCTAGGGAAAAAAAAATAAGATAACCCAGTACAAAGAGAAGCAAGCTGCCCGAAGCCAAAGAAGCCAATGAAATAAAGATGCCTAATTTTCCTGTCATCAAAAATATAAACACATAAAGTAGTAGCTGTAACAGTTACTAGCATAATACCGAGTGCTAATAATTACTGGGAATGACACTACATTAAATGCCTTTCATATATTTTCTCATTGACTTCTTCCAAAAACCCACTTAAGTAGGCACTGATGTTATCTTCTTTTTTCAGATGAGGAGACTAAGGCACAAAAAGGTTACATCTAACAGTCTCTCTGCATTTCCCAACTAGCAAGTGTGAAGTTAAAGCAGTCTAGCTCTAGAGCCTTGCTCATCACCTCTTTGCTTCATGGGAATCACCCTCAAAGATCCCACACCTCTCTGCAATGGTGAGCCTCTCACCTGGGCAGCACAGATGCTGTACTGGGTAAACATGGCCTCATACAAGGCCATCAGTCCACTCTGACCGGCAGCTGCGCAGGCTCGTGCTTCTAAGACTGGAATTGCCTGTAACACACAAATAGATACGGTGTGGTTGGGAGTGAGGCAAGGAGGTCTATAGACCCATTACAAGGGCTAGGGAGGTAGCACTCACCATCTCTTTCAGCTGGTTCTGCCCCGAGTGCAGGGCCTGTCGGACACTCTGAGACAGAAGGATCTCATGGCGCAAGCGTTGCTTGCCAAAGGCTACGGCTCCACTGGTCACCAGCATCATCTCTCGGCCTTGATTCTGGAGCACAGACACCTAACATTGAGGGAGGAAAAGTTACAAGTTATTACTGTATCATCTCTTTCTTCTCTCAGGAGAGACTCAGGTAGGGTAGATGACTGAGTGGATCCCAAATGCTGGTTTATGGACCTGCACTGGGCTGGCTCTGGAAGAATCACCCAAGCTGTTTGATAAAAATACAGATTCCTACATGCTATCTCAAATTTGCTAAGTGGATGGCAGACAGAGATCAGAAATTTTGAATGAGGGGATTCTGGTATGCAGGCACCTTTGACATGCACAGCACTTGATGGTACCTGTGGGAATCTATAGTGCAGAAGGCCTAGTTGTTCCAGAAAAAGAAGTCTGGAGCTAAGAACTGCAATGTAAACTTAGCAGATGGCATCTTAGGTTCTAAGGCATGATGTGTAAGATTGAGGCTCTTTCTGAGGTATGTTGATCCCTATGGGTCACCTTAGGCTAGACCAAGGACAGATGTTCACCCTGTTCTGCTCTGTCTGCCCAGGTTGAGCTGTGGTCACTTTGTTCCCTACTTTGGACAGATGTGAAAGAACCAAAGACTCAAGCTACAAATACAGTCCATAGTCCTAATATGTCCATTCCTCCTGATTGAGCACTAGCAGCTCAGGAACTCACCAACATCTGTGATGAATCACGACTGTGAAAAACAACTTTTTATCATAGAAAATTTCATACTGGGGGCACCTGGCTGGCTCAGTCAGAGGAATATGAGACTCTTGATCTTGGGATTATGAGTTCAAGTCCCATATTAGGTACAGAGATTACTTAAAATGAATAAATAAATAACTTTAAAAATGGAACAAATGCTCGATACACACACACAAAAAAAAAGGAAAAAAAATAAAGAAAATTTCATACTTAACCAAGTAGTACAAACAGTTTTATAAATCCCCACGAACCCATCACCCAGCTTTAACAACTATTTCTCATGCCAATTTCCCAGTCTCTGGTATTGCCTTTACAGCTAGCCCCACAATTATTTTATTTTATTTTATTTTTAAAGATTTTATTTATTTGACAGACAGAGATCACAAGTAGGCAGAGAGGCAGGCAGAGAGAGAGGGAAGCAGGCTCCCTGCTGAGCAGAGAGCCCGATGTAGGGCTCGATCCCAGGACCCTGGGACCATGACCCAAGCCAAAAGCAGAGGCTTTAATCCACTGAACCACCCAGGCGCCCCACCCCACAATTATTTTAATACAAATCCCAGGCCCTGGACACACCATTTCGTCTATAAACATTTCAGGAGTAATTGCTAAAAGACAGAATATATATGCATACATCTAAAAACCAGTGTCACCTAAGACATTTCAGTAACTCCTTAACATAAAAGATCCAATCAGTTATAACACTGCTCCAATTTTTTCAGCTTGCCAAATGACAGTGACTGAGAGGTCCAAAGATGGGAAAGCCAAATCAGAGTGTAGTTTTTCTTGAGGCCTCCTAGGACAGAGCTGGGACTCAGCCTGGGCCTCCACGACTGGGAGAATTTGCATCTGCTGCTAAGTGCACAGTGTGAATGGTGCCCTGGAGTTGTGCAACCAAGGGGTTCCTTCTGAAGAGGAGGCTCTAAGAGTGGATTCCAGATTGGGGACAAGGACAGGAATGAGTATGACATGCCGGTGGGCCAGGGAGGAAGTAAGCTTGAAAGCAGGAGTGGTGGTCTCACCAGGGAGAATGGGAAATAAAGTACATCATTCCATTAGGCAGTTACGTGTCAGTGAAGTTTCTCACAACGTGGCCCTTTCATAAATATCAGCAGAGTGAAATTTCACCTGCACCTGGCTTTGTAAATAAAGTTTTACTAGAACATAGCTATCCCCATTCATTTACGAACTGTCTATGGCTGATTTTGTGCTACATGGTAGACAAAAATTTGAGACAGAGACCATCTGGCATACGAAGCCTAAAATATTTACTATTTGGTCTTTTGTAAAAAAAAGTTTATTGATACCTACTTTTGGCAAAGATAGGTAGTAGGATATGTAGTTATGACGTCTGAAACTCCCACATCAACCCTTCTTTATTGATAGTCTAGTCAGCCTGGCTTGCTTGCATAGTCAGTGGGGCATAAAATCCCTACTGGAAACTTCTGCTTTGCGCCCTTTGAAAGGTAAGATTCCCTGCACGGATCTCTTAGAAACTCAATCTGAAGACAGACTGTGGTCCCTGTGCAAATAAAGATGTTGGAGGACTTGGGCACAGATGTCTCTCAGACCCCAATGCCTGCCTGTACTCTCTCTTGCTGCCTCATATCCTTTGCCTTTATTTTTATTATTTTATTTTTTTTAAGATTTGATTTATTATCTGATAGAGACAGACACAGTGAAAGAGGGAACACAAGCAGGGAGAGTGGGAGAGGGAGAAGCAGGCCTCCCACCAAGCAGGGAGCCTGATACGGGGCTCGATCCCAGGACACTGGGACCATGACCTGAACCGAGGGCAGACGCCTAACAACTAAGCCACCCAGGCATTCCGTCCCCGCTTTTTAAAAAATCCTTTGCCTTTAAATGAAAGTCTTATATGGATACTCTCTGTGGATTCTGCCAAAGCCTTTCAAATATATAAACTTAGAAAATCTTTGTAATGATAGCTCATACTTATTTCCTAATTAAAAAAGAAAAAGCTTAGCAAAACAGGAACAAAAAAAAGCTCAATATTCATAAACATCCATCTGGGTACTCAACCCTGAGTACTCATCAGTCACCTGGGGAACTTTAAAAATCTAGGTGCTTGAGCCCCACCCCAGAGACTGAGTGCGAAGCGTAGGAATCTCTAGGCCCCTTAGACAATTTTAATGTGCGTCCGGGATTAAGAATCATCAACAAAGGGATGTTTGTTGGGTGGCTCAGCTGGTTAAGCATCTGCCTGCGGTTCAGGTCATGATCCCAGGACTCTGGGATGGAGCCCCACATTGGGCTGCTTGCTCAGTGGGAAGCCTGCTTCTCCCTCTCCGGCTGCCTGCACTCCCCCTGCTTGTGTTATCTCAAATAAATAAATAAAATCTTAAAAAAAAAGAAAAAAGAGGAATCATTGACATATACAGCTCCTTATCACTAAGAAGCCTGAGGGATGAACTGCATGAAATCAACTTTAATCCTTGACATCCCTTTGCTTGCCCTGGGATGCTGGGTTCACTGGTACCTTTACTGGAAAGGGAGTTTTTCAGACGGGGTTACATTTATTGTACTCAAATTATTTTTACGAGCTGATAAACCTGAGTTGATGGTTAGGATGGGTTAGGGATAAAATTAGGGCCGAACTGACAGCTTAAAAAACTCCGTATTATTTTTATTCACCAGAGTCTTCCATCTTGGCAATTACCTGCTCAACAATAGATGCCAGGCGCCCCAAGGCAAGGCCGCACTCATCCCCCCGGGTTACTACAGCACTTCCAAGCTTCACCACAATTCTCTTCGCGTGCTTCAGCTCACTGCGGTGGGCAAAAGACTTGCCATGTGTACGACTGAGGGGTACAGTGATAAAGGGGATGTTGCTCCAAGAACGAACATGTCTGATTGCTGAAGGCTGGACACGATCTGTAGCTCCCAAAGTCAAATGCAAGAAAAACGATTAATATATAATAAAAAGTTCTCATTAAAAACATACACATGCAATATTAATCAGTTTAGTCAAAAAAATAGCCTTATCACGCTTAACTGAGTCAAACCAACTAAATCAAAAGCCAGTATACCCAGCATGTTCTTATTCTAGTATTGCCTGGAGTTCACACCCATTATACAGGTCCCAGATACACTCAAACACTGTGAAGAGTTTAAACAAAATAATCTTTCCTGAAGACGAGTTGGCAAAATACACCAAAAGTCTTAAAAATGTTCACGTCTTTTGATCCAGTAATTCTATGTTCAGAAATTTATTCTAAGAAACTAATTAAAGACAGAAACAAAAAGATTTATCAGAAGGCTGCATCAGTGTTATTTGTAACAGGAAAAATCACAAGCAGAGTAAACATCCAAAAAAAGAAGAATTAATTAACTTTTTCATAATTTTTAATAACATAAGAAAATGCTCATGATGTTAGTTTCCTGTGTCTAAATGCACAGAAAAAAGATGAAAATAAATCACAATGTTAATGTTTTTATTTTTGATGGAATTACAAGTGATTTCAATATTCTTCCTTATTCTTATCTATATCTCCCAAATTTAAGCAATAAAAATACACTGTTTAAAAAAAAAAAATAGTGTGCTTTTAAAGAAACCATACCACTATAAATAGGGAGTGAGCCTGACTAGCAAAGACAATAAAGGGCAAAGTAACTGGTATGAGTAGTAAAAAGCATTAACTGATCCACCTACAAATTTTCTCTCTGACATGGTAGCATGATTCCAGATGTCTGTAACAATGATTAAAGATAACTGGATAGCTTTCTGAAGGACAAGGAATGTTGGAGTCAGATACTTTCAATCCTTTTGGACATCTGCCTCTGAGCAATCCTTTCCTGATTCTTTTTGCTTGCATGCTATACAGGATTTCTAAGGAAGCAAATATTAAATACACAGACACACACACACACACACACACACACACACACACACACACACACACACTCATATATAGGTATATATTGTCTTGATTAAAAAGCTAAAGATTTGGGGCACCTGGGTGGCTCAGAGGGTTAAGTCTCTGCCTTCTGCTTGGGTCATGATCCCAGGGTCCTGGGATCGAGCTCCACATCAGGCTCTCTGCTCAGCAGGGAGCCTGCTTCCTCCTCGCTCTCTCTGCCTGCCTCTCTGCCTACTTGTGATCTCTGTCTGTCAAATAAATAAATAAAATCTTTAAAAAAAAAAAAAGCTGAAGATTTCTCTACATAAAGCCAAAAGTAAAACAGTAGAAGCTCAATGTCAGGCACTGAATCCCTTCACCACCCTTACGGGTCCAACTCATCCTGCTGGCTGCTTACTAGTTACGCATTAGCCCCTTCACAAATGAAGAGACTTCTCTACTTTGAGCAGGGCACACGGCCACTAGTCAAAGGCTACATTCCCCAGACTTTTTGTGCAGCTAGACATGGCCATGTGACTTAAATTCTGGTTAGTGAGATACAGTGAAAGTGTTACGTGGAACTTCTAGGAATTTTGTTCAAAAGAGAAGTGTTTCCTTCTTCCCTTCATCCATCCTACTGCTTAGAACATGAGTATGAGGCAGGAGCTCAAACATAATTTTAGACTACAAGCAAAAACTTTGAAGTAAGAAACAAGGAGGAATGTGGATGCCCAATGATTTCACAGAACTATTCTGAAAGCCCTGGACTGCCTCCCTTCTTAGAAAACCCCAGGTTCCTTTCAAAAGAGAGAGGGGTGCCTGGCTGGCTCCATGGGTAGAGCATGCAACTCCTGAACTCAGAGTCGTGGGTTTAAGCCCCACGTTGGGTATAGAGATTATTTAAAAATAAACATCTTTAGGGTCGCCTGGGTGGCTCAGTTGTTAAGTGACTGCCTTCGGCTCAGGGCACAATCCCAGGGTCCTGGGATCAAGCCCCGCACTGGGCTCCCTGCTCAGCAGGAAGCCTGCTTCTTCTCCCTCTTTCATTCCTCCTGCTTTATGTTCCCTATCTCACTGTGTCTCTGTCAAATAAATAAATAAATAAAATCTTAAAAAAAAAATTAAAATCTTTAAAAGAGAGAGAGAGAAATAGGGTGCCTGGGTGACTCAGTCGGTCAAGCATCTGCCTTTGGCTCAGGTCATGATCCTGGGATCATGATCCTAGGATCGAGTCCCGCATCAGGCTCCCTGATGGTGGGAAGTTTGCTTCTCTCCCTCTGCCTCTGCACCTCCCCCCTGTTTTTACTCTCTCTCTCATGCTCTCTCTCGCTCAAATAAATAAAATATTTTTTAAAAAAGAGAGAGAAATAGACTTCTATTCTGTTTGACCCATTATTTTGGAGTTTCTAGTATACACACCTGACCTAATTGTATTGATACAGAAGAATGAGTGTCCAGACAGAGGGCCAGGTGAGGCCTTGCTGATGGATGGTCTCACTCACCACAAACAGACTTTCTCTTGGTGGGATTCCCTGATTGTAAGAAGCAAGTCAAGATGAGTACTACAGGTCCTTAGCAGGACTAAACTTCAGGTACTTCCTCCATAAGAGGTCTCTATGTGTCATTACAGGCACTTAATAAATATTTGCATGAATTACTATAGTAATCATTCCAAGCCACTATTCTACAATGGTACTACTGCAGAGTAACTTCCAACACTCCAATCAGCCATTATCACCTCCATTTATATTTACAGACAGATTTCCCAGATTTCTCTAGAGCTGCTACCTCTAACCCCCAACCACTAACTCTTCTAACTACAATGTAGCTTCTTTTATTTTCTCTATGCTGTAACAACCAGAGAAAATGAGCAGAATCTTATTCTCATGGACCAGAAGATCAGTGTGTGTTCTCCTCCCTCTCTGCTTCCTTCACACACAAATCTTAGAATGAGTATTTTTAATGAAGCAGTAAAGAGTCCTTTCTTCCATCTCTTAAACGACCACTTT
The DNA here is from genome assembly GCF_002288905.1 of Enhydra lutris kenyoni. Taxonomy (NCBI): domain Eukaryota; kingdom Metazoa; phylum Chordata; class Mammalia; order Carnivora; family Mustelidae; genus Enhydra; species Enhydra lutris. The sequence goes on from NW_019154096.1 coordinate 48,499,314, forward strand.
AAAAAGCGCTTATGTTTTAGGTTTGTGGAGATACGAGAAGATGACAAGGTCTTTTTTTCACAGCAGGCTTACAGTCCAGTTCCTGGCACAAAGCTGCTCAGTAAGTCCATCACCTAGGACGGAACCGGGTCCTGGCACCCTTGCTCACCCACAGATGGGTTGTCTCTTCCTGCTGGGGGGAGTCCCAGGGACTACCAGGCTGGTCTGTTGTTGGGGCTAAGTTCTGTGGAGAGTTCCCTTTCATTAAGTTCGTCATCAATACAGGTACTGTGGCTCAGTCTTCAGTGCTATTATCATAAGCAATAATACACCTAAGTCTAAGCTTAAAAGTTGTATACGTAATTCTGTCTTCATTGACCTGGCAGAGAGAGGAGTGGGGTTTGGACCTGGGGCCTTAATGGCTATTTGCAAAGCTCAGAGCTACACCCAAGTATCAGTATCCCTTTGATAGCTGTCAGGACTAGGCCTGATAGCCATTTTTCTTTCCTGTCCCTGCAGGCCTTGTCCTGTCCTGGAGAGTGCTAAGCATGGGTGGAGCAGTGTAAGAGGGCACTTAAGGACACAGGTAGTGGCAAATATGACAGTCCAGGTGATCAAATGGCAGAAACCAATCAGAATCTAGCAGGCCAGGTTAGCATGAAAGAGCCTCCTGATCCATAATCTTTATCAGCAAAGATACCGGCACACCTGGGTGCCCGGCAGTCAAGGGTCATTCTGGCTTTAGGCAACTGGGTCACAGCAGATAGAGCTGACAAGGTTCAAGAAGAAACAACTATGAATAAGGTTTCGAGCAAGTAAAGGCTCAGTTACATCCAGAGGATTCTAGCACCAGGGAGAGTTCTATGGGGTACAGGGCTTTTTGGGCTTCCAGTTCAACAGTGCTGAGGACCTACATTACTCCCAGATTGAGCCTACCTTTCTTGGGGGCATTTTTCATGTTCCACAGTGTTGAGTATTTTTTAGAGTCTGTATTGAGGACTGAGAAGGCCTTGATTAGTTAGGAAAAATCCAAGGCTTCTGGAAGGGCAATCTCTTCCCATCTTCTAGTGAACCTTTAGTCTCACAGAAATGCCGTCTCCTCCTGGTTAGTGTAAGGGGATACTGAGAGGTAGGTGTGTGCACCGTGTTGGGGTTGGATGTGAGAAGAGGGTTGTCCATATTTTTCAAAAATGCCATGCACCATACTCCAAGGGAGGAGAAGTCTGTTACCTTTTCAGCATCAGAGTCCTTATGCTCAGCAATCACTGAGCCTGTGTTCCACACCTGAACAAGAGAGGACCCTGACAGGATTTCTATCTCCCTTCCCGGCCTTCCATTTCCTTTAGTGTTTAAAAGTATACGCTTTTTCACTTGGCCTTTCTTATTTCTTTTCTGTTCTTCTGCTTATCACATTCAGTGAACACAGGGCTCCAGAATTCAGAGGAATCTGGATACAAAAATTGAAAAACCCAGCAAAAAGATCAGAAAGTACCTCTTTTTATGAATTAGACTAAAGAGAATAAACAATAGTAACAATAATAAAAATACTGAATACTTACAATATACTAAGAGCTATGTTAGGTATCCACACACCTTTTATGGAGGCAGAGGACATAGAAAAGGACTGGTATAGATTCTGGAACTAGACTGACTGGATTGGAATCTAAATCCTTCCGCTTATTTGCTGTTACCTTAACTATCTCATAAGGTTGCTGTAAGGGATAAAATGAATTGATGCATGAACAAAAACTGACACAAAATAAACACTCAATAAATATTAGCTAGTATTATTTAAAAAAGTGTCTGCTATTGCTATCATCATACTGAATTCTCATGAGTTAAGTCTCATGAGTTAGGTATTATCATAAATTAGTTGGTGTTATTACACTAGCTTTATAAAGAGGAAACTGAGGCCCAGAGAAGCTGAGTAACTTGCTAACATTACCAGATTGCAAAAATGGCCACAATACTTTGAAGCTTCTTCCATCAACAGGCAGAATCTGTTCTCCCACCCCTTAAATCTGGACCTGCTCTATGACTTGTTTTGACTAATAAAATGTAGCAGAAGTAACACTGCATAAATTCTGAGCTTAGGCCTCAAGAGGCCTTGTGGCTTCCACGCATGCTCTTTTCGGGAACCCTGAAACCAACATATGAAGAAGTCACGTTTAGCCTGCTGGAGGATAGGAGACCATGTGGAACAAAGAGGATCCATCATCCCAGCCGAGGTCGTTGAGCCCTCAACAATCGGCCCTGAGCCAAAGAGCTTCTGACACAAAGAACGACCATGCAACTAAGCTGGGTCCAACACAGAATTGTGATCTAAATCTATAGTTCTTTTAAGTCACTGAAGATATTTAGTAAGTAAGTAGGACAGCTAGTTTCAAAACCCATGGCGCCTGGCTCAACCTTGATCTTTTCTCCCTTATATTCTTCCTTATGTGAATGGGAACACAGAGATTTTTTTTTCTAGATAATGATAAGCTTCATTAGTTGATAAGCAAGTTCTCTTACAGTAAAGTCTGGAGACAGACTACTGGCAAGATTTAACTGATATCAAGGAGACAGCCACTCAAAACATGGTAAACAGCCTCTCAACAAGTGCTGCTGGAATAACTAGATGTCCACAGACAAAACCATAAACCTTGACCTAAACCTTACAAAAAATAACTCAAAATGGATCATACACTTAAATGCAAAATGTAAAGCTATAAAACTTTTAGAAAAAACACAGGAGGAAATCTTCAGTATGTAGGGCTATACAAAGCCCATAAACTTGACCCCAAATGTACAATCAATGAAAGAAAATATTGTTAAATGGGACATCATCAAAATAAAAAAACTTTTCCCTGTGAAAGATCCTCTAAAGGAATGAAACGACAAGCTATAAATCGTGAGAAAATACTTTCAAACCACTTATCTGTAAAGGACTGGTATCTAGAGGAGAAAGAACTCTAAAAATTAAAAGCTAAAAAACAATATAATTAAAGATGAGAAGGAACCATTTCACTAAAGAGGATTTAAGATGGCCAACTAGCACATGAAAAGATGTTCAACATTGGGGCGCTTAGGTGGCTCAGATACTAAGCCTGCCTTTGGCTCAGGTCATGATCCCGGAGTCCTGGGATCGAGTCCCACATCGGGCTCTCTGCTCAGCAGGGAGCCTGCTTCTCCGCCCCCACCTCTCTGCCTGCCTCTCTGCCTACTTGTGATCTCTGTCTGTCAGATAAATAAAATCTTTAAACAAAACAAAACAAAAAAGATGTTCAACATTATTAGCCATTAGGGAAAAGAATGTTAAAATCACACGGAGGTGGGGCGCCTGGGTGGCTCAGTGGTTAAAGCTTCTGCCTTTAGCTCAGGTCATGATCTCAGGGTCCTGGGATTGAGCCCCACATCGGGCTCTCTGCTCAGCAGGGAGCCTGCTTCCCCCTCTCTCTGCCTGCCTCTCTGCCTACTTGTGATCTCTATCAAGTAAATAAATAAAATCTTAAAAAAAAAACCACGGAGATATGATTACACACTTATCACAATGGCTAAAATCAAAGGGTGACAACATCAAATGTTTATGAGGATGGAGAGAAAGCGGATTGCTCATACACTGCTGGGGGGAATGGAAAATGGTATAGCATTCTGCAAAAACAGTGCGGTAGTTTCTTAAACAACTAAACATACAACGGCTATATGATCCAGCAACTGAACTCTCAGGCATTTATCCCAGAGAAATGCAAACTCTGTCCACACGAAATCCTGCACACAAATGCTCACAGCAGTCATACGCATAAAAAATTGGAAACAACCAGATGCCCTTCAATGGGTGAATGGTTACACCAGCTGTGGTATACCCATACCATTAAATACGACTGAGTAATAAAAAGGAAACAACTGATACACACAGCAACTTGGATGTCTCTCCAGAGAATTATGCAGGGTAAAAAAAAACCCATCCCCAAAGATCACATACTGGATGACTTCATTTATTTAACATTTTTTGAAATGACAAAATTATAGAAATGGAGAACAGATTAGTGGTTGCCAGGGGTTAGGGATTGGGAGGAGGAGGACAGACATAAAAGACAGAAGTGAAGGATCTTGTAATGGTGGAAACGTTCTTATCTTGACTAGATCAATGTCAATATCTGGATTGAGATACTGGAAGAACATGTAAAAGGGCATATGGGATCTCTCTGTATTAGCTCTTATGATAGCACATTAATCTCCAGGGTCTCAAAATTAAAGCATAACTACAAAAAAGGGTAAGGAACACAAATAGCCTGTAAAAAAACTTCGGGAAAATAGAAGTAACACCTCATTTGAAAATTTTTAAAAAAGAATTTTTTTTAAAGATTTTATTTGACAGAGAGAGAAAGATCACAAGTAGGCAGAGAGGCAGGCAAAGAGAGAAAGAGAGAAAGAGAGAGAGAGAGAGAGAGAAGCAGACTCCCTGCCGAGCAGAGCCTGATGCGGGGCTCAATCCCAGGACCCTGAGATCATGACCTGAGCCGAAGGCAGAGGCTTAACCCACTGAGCCACCCAGGCGCCCGAAAATTTTTTTAAATTTTAAATTAATTAATTAGGCATACAAAAAGCTGTAAAAATTAATGAGTACAACTTGATGATTCTGTAGATATGTATACACCTGTGAAACCAACACCACAGTTGATGCCATAAAGCTATCACCTCCAAAAGTTTCATTTTATTGATAAATACAAACACTTTTAGAACATTTCACCAGTAGATTGTTTCCTTGTTTACTCTTTGTCCAATTCTGCCAAATTATACTTTTTTCTCCTTTAAAACCTTGCGTGAAACACACTTCCACACTTCCCACATGCTTCTAAGTTTCCTGTGGTACGTACGGGATCTGGAGAGGGCTGTGGATTGGAGCCAGGGAAGGAGACGCTGGCGGAAGGGCTGGAAACCAGAGCAACAGATTTGTCTCAACATGCTGCGATGTGGTCACTGATCAAAGTATCTGTAGAATACATTTTTAAAAGATGAAAATGAAAATAATAGGCAATTAACTTTATTTTCTTCCACTTTCTCATACTCTCAGAGTAAAAACTTGACTCTTCTGCTCCAGACTCCTCTGTATTAGGCACACTCCTACCTGTTCTGTATATAGAAAAGAAAGAGACAAGAAATGGCTCCTTCCCAGGTCCCACCTCTATCCTTCCTTTCCTAGGACCTCCTTAGTTTTTATGTAAGCAAATCACAATTCAGGTTTATAAATATTCTGAGTGACAAAAAAGTTAAAGTACAAGGTTTCTGTATTGATACTAAATCTTCATTACAATTCCTACACTATTAGGGAGACTCAAACAAATAAAAAACAGATCCAACATCCAATAAGCAGCCATCTCCACCTTCCTGCTATCACCTCCCAAAAGAACTCTGAAAACCACATATTTGAAATGTCTGCTTGATCCCTGCTGACACAAAAAGAGGATGGGAAGGCCAGAGGCTACTGTCATCTTTCCTCCTCCTGCCCACAGGAATCTAAAGCTTACTCTTGCATGCCTGGCAGAGTGCAATGTCTGCAAATGGTCAGTATTTTAGGGGCGCCTGGGTGGCTCAGTGGGTTAAGCCTCTGCCTTTGGCTTGGTTCATGGTCTCAGGGTCCTGGGATCGACCCCCACATCGGGCTCTCTGCTCAGCAGGGAGCCTGCTTCCCCCCCCCCCTTTGCCTGCCTCTCTGCCTACTTGTGACCTCTCTGTGTGTCAAATAAATAAATAAAATCTTAAAAAAAAAATGGTCGGTATTTTAAATGACTATGGGCACATCCCGTAGAGGGTGAGTACCTGGCTAGAAACCTGAGCTGTGAATATGGTGGTTATGGGCATTTTCCTGCCCGGGGTCAAACCTAAGATTTCAGATAAAAAATAGTTTATTTCACAAAAAAGTAGGGGGCTCCCTCCTATATATGCACATGAGAATAAGCCATTCATTATTGCACCTCTCATGAGGCAGGGACATTGCTGTTTTCACAAGATAAGAAAAACACTGCACCCTCTTTGCTTGCAAACTTCTTTTTAACTTTTGCTCTATGGATTGGTGAATACATGGCAACCCTCTTACACATGTCTCAAAAGACTAGTAGTTAACCCCACAGTGAAGAGAAACAAGGAGTGGCATGTGCTGCTCTTCAATTTATATAGCTCAAAGGAACAGAAAGGGGAGAGAAGAAATTGGCAGGATACATCTTACAGCTGCTGTAAAAGATATGTCATCCAATAGGCAACAGAATGTGTTAAGTGCTGCCCTTATTGACTTCAGTTTGTGACAGTCTGGAAGATCCCAAGGGAAAATTATCTGTGTAATATTTAAGGAGGACAAAGCCCATGGTCTTTGTGTGCTGCTTATATAAATTCCTTCAGTAATTTTGTTTTTTTTAAGATTTTGTTTATTTATTTATTTGTCAGAGAGAGAGAGAGAGAGACAGAGACAGAGAGACAGAGAGAGCACAAGCAGGGTGAGTGGCAGGCAGAGGGAGAAGCAGACTCCCCGCTGAACGAGAAGCCCTAGGACAACTATGGCAACTAATCCCAGGACCCTGGGGTCATGACTTGAGCTGAAGGCAGATGCTTAACTGACTGAGCCACCCAGGCATCCCTCCTTCAGTAACTGTTGCTAAGCAATTATTTAAATATGAATTCTCCAAAAGGAACTTCAAGAGGGTAAAATAAACAAATTGTGACACTAAAATTCTAGTTCTGTCTCATGAAAACTTTCTCAGCAGCTGTAGCATTCAAAATTGGATATAACCCTACAGGTTATCTTTTTTATACTTTTTTTTTTTTTTTTTAATTTGACAGAGAGAGAGAGAGATCACAAGTAGGCAGAGGGGCAGGCAGAGAGAGAAGGGGAAGCAGAGAGAGAGGGGGAAGCAGGCTCCCCGCTGAGCAGAGAGCCCCATGCGGGGCTTGATTCCAGGACCCTGAGATCATGACCTGAGCCAAAGGCAGAGGCTTAACCCACTAAGCCACCCAGGCGCCCCTACAGGTTATCTTTTAACTGGTTTATGTGTTACTGTTGCTTTTCCCACCTGGATTATCAACTTCCCACGGACAGCACAGCGGGGTAAATTGGACAAGGAACATGGATTGTGGACAGATTCGGGTTTCAGCTCTACACTTGCTATGTGCTTTCTGGAAGGTTACTGAATCTTTCTAAGCCTCAGTTTCCTCTATTGTAAATCAGGGACAATGACAGTAAGGACTTCTTGGGATTATTGTGAGAATTAAATGAGACAATGCAGGGAATCTTGAGTACAACAGATGCTCAACAAATGTCAGCTGTGGTCCCTCTTCTAAGCACTAATGATGTCCTACAACTTTCTCTTTATTTCCTTCAGGATGTGTCACAGGCATAAGAATTCAATGAATATTCTCTGATGGACATAATCACAAATTAAGCTTATTGCTTACCTCTCTCTTATCTAATAACTGAAAGCTCTGAATGTTCAAGGTCAATAACTTGTTAGGTTCAAAACTGACCGAGAAACCAAGTCTCCCTGGCCTCTCCCCTGTACCACACAACCTCTGACTGACTGCAATGAATGGTTCTCCTGTCAGAGCTCATTAGGTTCTCTAAAGCAGACAGCTGATTCCAGGGAGCAAAGGATATGTGTGTGTCTAGACTCGATGTCTTATCAGCTAAAAAAAAGTTCCCATGTTTTGACTCAGGTCATTTCTGAAGTACCTCTTTCATTCGTGTTTTTATTTTTATTGTTGTTGTTTTTTAAGATTTTATTTATTTATTCAACAGAGAGAAAGAGGGGGAGAGCACAAGCTCAAGCACAAGCAGGGGGAGCGGGAGGCAGAGGGAGAGGGAGGCTCTCCGCCCAGCGGAGATGTGGGGCTCGAACACAGGACCCTGGGATCATTACCTGAGCCGAAGGTAGACGCTTAACCGACAGAGCCACCCAAACGCCCCCACTCGTTTAAAACAGAATGCCTTTACCTTACTGATTTGGACAAAGAACTGAACTTTAGTCCCAACAAACTTCACCCAGAAACACAGACTTGGTGGTATATGGTTCAGCACTCAAAGACAAAGACCGTGTGATAAACCTTGGTGCCTCAGAGAGCAGGGGATAATGATGGGGGGCGGGGAGTCTGGGTGCGCCCTGGAGTGCCACGGAGGTACTTCCTAACAGACCGTGTGCCACACTACAAAGGGCAGTCGTGACCGGACGGCCCCGCTGCCGGGGGCCTGGTTTTGAAAGAGAGGGTCACGAGAGCCCGGGGGTGGGGGTGCGGCAGGGGACCCACACACAAGCCGCGGAGAATCGGCGCGTGGCCGGTTACAAACCAGGGTCCATCACCGGCCGCGGGGCAGGTGCACTGGAAGCTGACCCCGGACTTCCCGAGAGGGGTCCGCTGAGCCCTCAGGCCTCCACCCGGAGCGGTTCCCCCACGTGGGAGGAACCAAGCGCGGACGCGGAGGTCCGTGCCCCAAGCCCTTCGGAGCCCATATTGGACCACTACAAGGCGGCCGGCGCTCCCTGGGCCGCCCAGGCAGCCTCCGTCAGTGGCCGCGAGCCCACACTCTCGGGCCCGGCCTCCCCGCCCGCCCGCACCCCCGCAGCCCCCTGGGTCGCCCGCGGGCCGGCGTTCACCCTTTCCCCGCGGCCGCCCGCGCGCCCCATCAGCCTCCGCGGAGGCGCTGGCGCGGCGCCATTCCTGCCGCCATCCCCGCCGCGTACCTGCTTCACGCCACCGCCCGACCCAGCTGTCCCGCCCCGCCGCCTGGTCCGCAGGCCCCGCCGCCTGGTCCGCAGTCCACGCCGGGCAGATTCTGGCGCCGAATAACTCCCCTTTTTCTTCCGTCCACGTCCCGCAAGATGACGTTACGTCAGCTGCGTTGGAGTAACGCAGGCCGCGGAGCCTCCGCTGCTGACGTGGGGCGAAGGGCTGAGCCGGAGCTACGCTGCGGCAACAGCGTAGGCCCTTGGAGAATCGGGTCTGCGCTCCACGTGGCGGGGCGCCGCCTGCCCGCAGGCGCCGGGAGGCGGGGCTCGACATCTCGGGGTGAATGTCCAGGTTCCGCTGGGGCACGGGGGCCTCGCTCGGCTTCGCAGGGAGGCGGGAAATATCCCTGGCTCCCGCAGCTGTTGGTAGATCCCCATAGGTGTGTCTGTCAGTGTTGAACATTATATCCCCGGCGCGCCGGGGGATATACGTTGGAGAATATACAGAATCCACACTTTCGGCAAACTTCTGCTGTTGACATGCGAAAATTTTGTCACTGCAATAAAATGATTTGCCGCCTAGGTGTCTGGAGGTTTCCCCAAGGGTCCCAGCCCAACTCTTGCACTGGTGAGAGTATTACATTTAAAAATAGTTTTATTAAAAAAAAAAAAAAAGTTGTATTTAATCCCTGACAACGGGAACTATTCCAAAGGTGAATGCAGATCCACCTTTTAAATTAGAACTGAGTCTCCCTCTTTCCTACTCGTGTTTTCCTCAGAGGGCGTGTTTTGTATGGGCACTGGCAGGGCTGGCCAGGTGTGGGGGTGGGGAGCTGCACAGCACTTGACTGGAGGTCAGTGACAAGGAAAGCGTCTTCCTCTTCTTGAGAACATTGCTGGGCCTACTTATTCATTTCCTCATTCATCAATTGCCTACTTGATGTGCCAGGGTTCCCTAGGTGTGGAGGAAGACATCGTCCCTTCCTAGATGAATTCATAGCCTTAGGCGAGAGACAGGAGAGCAAATGATTACAACACAATGCGATTAATGCTAGAGGAGGGGGTGCCCAGGGAGTCAGGTAAGGCTTTCAAAAGAGAGTAGACATTTGAATTGTGCTTTGAAGGACAAAAAATAAGTCGTTCACCTAGAAATGGGAAGCGGGATCATATGAGGAAGAGGGTATGCAGTAAGTAAAGGCATGAGATGTCCTATGAGAAGATGCTGCACAGAGGATGTGAAAAAAGAGGTGTTTGGTGGGGGGGGCATCTTTTTTTTTTTTTTAAGATTTTATTTATTTATTTGACAGACAGAGATCACAAGTAGGCAGAGAAGCAGATAGAGAGAGGTGGAAGCAGGCTCCCTGCAGAGCACAGAGCCCGATGTGGGGCTCAATCCCAGGACACTAGGACCATGACCTGAGCCGAAGGCAGAGGCTTTAACCCACTGAGCCACCCAGGTGCCCCGGGGAGGGGGGGCATCTTGCAAGAGGATTTCTGTGCCCCACTAAAGAGCCTGAATTTAATCATCCTCAAAGATAGAGAACCACGACTTTCAAAGTACCGGAATGGCACAATGATGAGAAATCATTGTGTGTCTGAAATCAGTAAAGAGGGTAGAAGCTGGGAGGCTGGGAGGCTGCTTAGACTAGTGCAAAGACCCAAATAAGAAATGGTCACTGGAAAGGAGGCTCCAGCAGTGAGCACGGGGAGCATAAAGTGGGGAGAACTATCACTTACTACTTTAAAGTTGGGGTGGGTGGTGGTGAGAGAAGAGGAGGGATTCTTGCAAATCTGATGATGTTGCATCATACTATGTTAGGAAACAGATGGGGGGTAGTTCTTAGAGGTGAAAGATAACAGTGAACATGAGTTGAGTTGTCAGCTCTTTAGCTTTGAAGTAGGCTGGGGACACAAAAGTAGTAAAAGTGCTTTCCAGTAAATTTCATCTGGTACTTCAGCTTTTAAGATTCTTACCATGAACTTAAAACAAATTAGGTAACCATGGGGATAGCTAAAGTCATTAGAGACGGGTCTTCTCCACTTGAGAAATCCTTTCCTAGTTCTTCTCTTAAATCACACATTGCCTTAGGTAATTGCTTGTCTGCCTTCCCTGCTAGAATATAAGATCTTGAGCATAGGGCCACATAATAGACACTCAATAAATACTTGATAAATAAATAATTTAATTCCTTTGGGTTTAGTTTTCTCAAATAGGAAATGGACTAATAACTCTGTCATTGTCTATCCCATATTACATATTACATGGGGTTGTTAAGAGGAAAAGATACAGAAATCCTTTAACACTGTGCATTTTCTATTTTATTAGTTATTTTTTATTACCATTTTACTATTAATGTTCTACCCAGTGAGGAGAAAGGAATGGGATATGTGACAATGGATTGGGAGACCAAATCTAGAAATATAAGCTAGTTTGTGCCTCTGCAGAAATAGGGGAAATAACTTAGCTATGGTATCCTTCCTGCATATGATTTTTAAAATATCTTTTTTAAAAAAAGATTTTACTTATTTGACAGACAGAGATCACAAGTAGGAAGAGAGAGAGAGAGAGAAGGGGAAGCAGACTCCCCGCTGAGCAGAGAGCCCAGTGCGGGGCTTGATCCAAGGACCCTGAGTTCATGATCTGAGCCAAAGGCAGAGGCTTAACCCACTGAGCCACCCAGGTGTCCCGATATCTTTTTTTTTTTTTTTTTTTTTTTAATTGGAGGGATCTTTTGTCTCAGCAAATGGAAATAGAGCTGGCCATGACTAGAAAGTCACAAAGGAAGTGGACTATTTAGAACTCGACTATAGGAATGCAGGATTGAAGACTACTCCTTTACATGTTATGGAGTATTAGTTTAAGTTATCTTAGTTTAAGTTATCTTAGTCTGGGGTTCTTTAACTGTTTATCTTAGTTTAAGTTATCTTAGTCTTGGGTTCTTTAACTGTTGATTATAGAAACATCCAAATAAGGCAGTTTAGTAGAAGGAGTAACAGTCTCCAAGAACAAGAGGTAAAACTGAATCTCATGAGAGGAGGGTACAAGGCACTGGAAGTTGGGGACTTCCAGTGGGGACTAAGATTAAAGACCCAGACTTTCTCTCTGGGTCTCTTATTTACACTCTTTTTTACACTTTTGTCTGCACTCTGTTTCTCTTTTCCCTTTTAAGGTAGGCTCTTCATCAGTTAACGCTTGGTGGAAAACAGCTTCCTCAGCCCTCAAATATCCTTAGTTAGTGCCGGCTCCTGACTGACTTCCCATCTTGGTCCAGTTCCTAAGTCTTAGGAGAGAAAATCTTACTGGCCTAACTTGGTCCAGGACTCCGCTTTGGACTGGTCAGCTGTGGAGAGGCAGAATCATGCAGGTAATGTGAGCCTGGGGGCTGGGCCCACCCTTGGCAGAACTCTGAGTGATGGGAATTCTAAGAGAAAAGGTAGTAGGCTAGGCAGACGTATCACACGAGTTGGCAATGACCGGACAGACACTTAAATGAAATCCGTTTCAGCCACACTACACATGTAGTTCTGCAAACAAGGTTGCATATCAGAAGTACCAGGAAAGCCTTTTAAACATAGATTCTTAGAACCTCCTTTTCCCACCAGTGAATCAGAATCTTGAGGAATAGGGCCCAGGAATCATTATTTTCATAAAGTACCCCCAGAAGATTATGATGTGAGTGGCATTTCAAAACCCCTGATTCCAAAGACAGGCCCAAAATGCCAAATAAATACATCAATAGAAAAGGGAAGTTACTCATACAGAACATTCTTACATACACTAAACGGGGAGGGTTTTTTTTGGAGAGTGTATGTTTTCTTCAAAATATAGTTTTGTCTTATGATTATAAAAATCAGAAATGCTTATTATTAAAAAAATCCTCATTTTGGGGGGCCTGGGTGGCTCATCTGTTAAGCATCTGCCTTTGGTTCAGATCATGGTGCTGGGATGGAGTCCCACATCAGGTTCCCTACTCAGCAAGGATCCTGCTTCTCTCTCTGCTTGCTGCTATCCCTGATTGTGGGCTTACACTCCTGCTCTCTCCCTCAAATAAATAAAAATCTTTAAAAAACTATTAAAAATCCCCATTTTGACATGCTAGCTTTCCAGACTTTTGTTTGCCTAAATACACATGTATAGCTTTTGTTAAAAAAATGAAATAACAGAATATATGCTCCATTTTGTAGTCTCTTTTGTTCATTTAAAGATAGATCATATTACAATGGAGGTAAGTCTACTCAATTTTCAGTGGTTGTACAACACTGCAATCTATGGATATTATTATATGTAATTCTTCACTGTTGGATATTTTTCCCTCCTTAAAAAATGTCCAGTAAGTGGAATTGTTGGGTCAAAGTTTACCAACTTTAAGGCTTTTGATACATATTATAAAATAGTTATCTGCCCTTCTCTCCAAGTTTCTACCAGTTTATAATTCCCCAGAAAGTTTTTGAGAGTACTTGTTTCTCCACCCTGGCGATGTTTGCCTGGAATTTCAATTTCATTCTATCCAAACTGTACATATCCCTTTAAAATAAAACTTATTCCTTAAATTGAATACGTGGTTACAATACAGACCTTTTGTGCAGTAAATCAAATAGCTGATAACTTGTAGAGATAAAGGAAGGGAACTAAGAAGACTGCATTGTGCTATAGATGGTTTTTAAAAAGTCTTGAAGGTCTACTACAAGGAGAGTGACTAGAGAGAACCATAAAATCTTATCTAAGGTATATTAAGTAGTCTTGTAACTGGAAACTATGTTTACAAGCTAATTAAATTAGCAGAGATGCAGAGAGGAAGAGAACACTTGAGGTATTCCTGTCTTGGAAGAACAGATGTGCTGACTTCTGGTGTAAGATCTCTATGTATTACAGTTTAAAAGGGCATGGTAGAGCACATGAAATGCCACTACACACTCCCAAGGATGGCTAAAATAAGACAGACAATAACAAATGTTGACAAAGATGTGGAGAAATTGGAATACTCACACATTGCTGGTGGGATTTCCACTTTGGAAAATACTTTGGCAGTTTTACAAAAAGAGAAATGCAGAGCTACCGTATTACTCATAAATTCCACTCCAAGGTATATACTCAAAATAAATAAAATCTGGGACGCCTGGGTGGCTCAGTTGGTTGGGTGGCTGCCTTCGGCTCAGGTCATGATCCCGGTGTCCTGGGATCGAGTCCTGCATCGGGCTCCTTGCTCATCGGGGAGCCTGCTTCTCCCTCTGCCTCTGCCTGCCATTCTGTCTGCCTGTGCTTGCTCTCTCTCCCTCTCTCTCCCTCTCTCTGACAAATAAATAAATAAAATCTTTAAAAAAAAAAATAAAATCTTAAGTCCACACAAAAACTTGTACATGAATGTTCAAAGCCGCATTAATCATAACTTCAAAAAGTAGGAACAACCCAAATGTCCATCAACTGATGAATAAATAAAATATGGTATAATCATACACTGGAATATTATTCATCTATGCTACAACAGGTACTCTGAAAATATGCCACAGACACTAAAGGTCACATATTGTATGATTCCATTTATATGAGACGTCCAGAACAGGCAAATCTACATACAGAGAAAACAGATTAGTGACTGCTAGGAACCCAGGGGAAAGGGGAAATGAGAAATGACTGCTAATCAGTGTGGGCTTTGTTTTTAGGGTGATGAAAATATTCTGGAATTAGTGGTGACAGTTACATAAATCTGAATATACTAAAAACCACTGATTTGTATTTTAAAAGGGTGACTTACACAGTATGTGAGTTAAATTTTTTTGGTAGATAAATAGAGATAGGATGGTTTCATAGCACCTGGGCATGGGAATAAGCATGTGAATAAAGAAATAGAGGGATCAGATTCTAAGAAGGACTTGTAGGCTATTGGGAGTAAACTAGATGTCTCCTACCCCATAATATAGGGTTGTCACTTATTCCCCTTTAAGAAGCCCAAACTGGAGACCCTGAATACTCCAGTAGCTTGTGGTCTGTTTTGGTACAGGCCTCTTTAGAGGTAGGGCTGCTGAATTCACATTAACATCTTCATAACGGACTCTACTGGGAACCATACAATCAGCTTCCCAGGTCCCGACCTCCCCTGTGCAGAATGTTCCTTGTACAGAAGCACTTCCTCCTGGTTTGGTAATAACTGCTATGAGAACCTTGCCACTTTCCTCCAGGGAGGTAGGTTACTTTCAGGGTACTTGGAGTGGGCAAAATGATAAACCCATCAGAGATGCCTTCTACAATTAGCTTTTCTGCTCATGAAGTAGGATTTATTATAACTAAGTATATGTTTTATTAAAAGGCAATTCTAGATTCAGATTAATATGTGTGTGGGGAAAAAAGACTATCTCCCAGTTCTCTCTGCCTGGATTTCAAGTCCCCATATAATGAGCTCTCATGTTACTTACCCCATATCTTAGTGTCTCTTTTGCCCATTCAGTGTTTCTACTACAGTCACTTTAGGCTCCCAACCCTCTGGCTCCTGGCATCACACCCTTCCATGCTCCCAACCGATCTTACTTATCATGCTATGTTTAGCTCCACTCCCAGGAAAAGAGCCCAAGTACTTCTATTTGAATGCCACTGTGTGATGTATGAAAGTTTTTCCCCACTTTTTAAAAGCTCCTGCACATAGATAATCATGAGGTGATCACATGTCAGCTTCTGTGTGCTGCTGGAATTAGTACAACAAAGCTCTCAGTTTTGTTTCTCCTCACCACAATGGAAGAAAAATACAGAAATGAGCGGTAGGATCATTTGCTAGTAAAAAATGGGGGTCTGGGATTCCACAGTCATTTTGGAAACTGACTAGAAAGAGTTGCTCTCCTCACTCATGCCCGGACAGAGTGTGGCCCAAGGGAATGGGGGGAGGTGAGATGAAATCCTTAGCCAGCAGTTTTCAGCTCCTCTCAAGTCCAGAGGGCATCTATTCCCAAGTTCATCCAGGGGACAGCAGGAGCACATTCCTTTCAATGCTGGGCCTCAGTGTGCCTGTGAGCAGATGGATGAAGATCTTGCAAGACTTTAGTGAGGCAAACACAAGCTGAAGGGCTGGAGGCAGGGCTCTTTGTGTTCTTCCTAGCTTGAGAAGTAGAGAACCTAATGTGTACTTGGTGGTCTGCACAGTCCTAAACAGAGAACCATGACAAATAAGGTATTTTTATTGCTTTTCGAAAATCCCTTCTTTCACATACAAACATTCCTTCAGTTAGGTCCTCTGTTATGTTATACACTCTCCTCTGGTCACGAGCAGGTATGGACCTATTTAGCCAAGATTAAGTAGGCTGTCTCCGAACTTCCCATAGGGAAAATTAATAGCTGGTTCTTTTTGTTTCACCTGGTTTCTAGCTTGAGAACTCCAAGTACTAAGAGACACAGGATAAGGATGGGAGAGGCTGAGCCTTTCTGAGAGTCTACTCCTCTGCTGAATGCCACTTTGAAGGGAAAAAAGAAGTCGAATGGCAGTTTCCAGTCTATTCTAGGTTGGCCCCTTGGAGGCTCTGGCTTCTGGGTAATGTCCACAAAGGTCACAACAGTTGTCAAAGGTACATCTATTATTTGCTGAGAAATCTGCAGGAAGAAAGTCCATGACAGGTCAATGCTTGGAACCCATTCATATAGCTCTCTAACTTGATTGTTACTATTACTTTCCCTGAAAAAAGACCAAAACCAAATTGCTCTAAGCAGGATATGCCTTTTTCTCGCATTGATACTATGTAGTTCTCATTCTATGATACACAGGAAATGAATTTTGTAGCAGCAGTCCACGACACTAGGACTGTTAACAGTTACACCTACCTAAAGACTGAAAAACTGACTCTAGCTTCCCTCAAATGGGGAGCTGGCTGATATCAAAGAGGCCAGATGGGAAAACTGCTGCTGTTATGTGCTTAGCAGCTTTACCTTATCAAGTCCCAGAAGGCTCCAGGCTCTGAAGCAGTACACATGTGCACATACTAGTGGCATTTCTAGTCCACTTCAATTGCAGAAAATGTGAAACTTCATGGGAAAAACAAAGAACTCATAATGTCGATAAAAAGCCCATCAGATTGACAGAATCTTAGGGTTAGAAAGGATCCTCTCAACCGCCCAATTCAAGTCAAATGAAACAGATGCTCCAGGAAGAAGGGACCTCATCAAACTGACTCAAGTATCTTTTTTCTTTCCCCCAAGACTTTATTTATTTATTGGCAGAGAGAGACACAGCGAGGGAGGGAACACAAGCCAGGGGGAGCAGGAGAGGGAGAAGCAGGCTTCCCGCCAAGCAGGGAGCCCAATGCGGGGCTTGATCCCAGGACCCAGAATCATGACCTGAACCAAAGGCAGACTAGTAACAACTGAGCCACCCAGACGCCCCTCAAGTATCTGATCTAATACTACACATAGCTTTTGGTAGATACAGTTGTAGCCTGATGACTGAAACAAGTTTATGTAAAATGAATTCCTTTTGTTCTCTGTGCTTACCAATCAGACTTCTGATTATAATTTGACAGTAAATAACTATCTTGTTGAACCAGAAATGATTATTTCCTCCACTCACCTTTGTCTACCCTGATGCTACATATTATCTGCTGTGGCCTTTGGCAACAATAAAACTAGGCTCTGGGAACACAACTTTGTCTGGAATAACCCTTTTAGGTACTTAAAAAAATGGGTATGGGGCCAATGCTGTGATGATCTTACATGTCATATTAACTCTTTGGAATCTTTTTTTAAAACAGTGTAGTTCCTGAGGGACTTGGCACAGAAGTAATGTAACTTTTGGGGCACTGAAAGAACCACATGCATTCCAGGACAGCCAGCTTAGGCTAAAGCTGAAAAGGCAACACTGACTCCAGCCAGGAATGGAAGACTGGCTGAGACTAACGAAAGAAAATGGGGGGACAGAATATAACATGATGGCAGGCATGAGGTAGGGACAGAAAGTGGTTACTGAATTATACCCCCTCTGTGTGATCAGGCAACCACCCCTTCCCCACCTCAATAAGAGATTGGATAATTTAAATAAGAGAAATTCTGGATTTAGGGACATTGGGCATAAAGGAGGACAGAGTGACGTATGGAACTAAAAATAGGAAAATTTTTCTGTATAATGAAATCCTTTCCCTCATTTAGCTCCAAAATGCTGACAGATGGTCTTATATCCCTACCTGTCAGTCAGTAATCAGGAGGGTCTTTTCTGGAGAAAATGATCAGTTTCAGCAACAAGACAAAAAGACTGACATTTGACAGTTCCATAACCCCAAAAGCAACTGTACCTAACTGTCCTACTGTGAAGGCCACCAGTCAGCAAGTCTCATTCATGAGCACAGAGCTTTCAGTTAGCTTTAACTGCTTACTCTTAGGTTGGATAGACAGCTAGGGACTGCCAGATGTGTGGGGAAGCTTCTCACATTAAAGAGGAAAAACTGAACCAAGTGAACAGAATAAATAAAACAGAAAAATATCAGAACAAACAGACAAGGAAAGATAAAGATCAAAACTTAAGATCTTTATTTTTTTTTTAAGTTTTATTTAAGTAATCTCTACACCCAAGGTGGGACTTGAACTCATGACCCTGAGATCAAGAGTCATGAGCTCTTCTGACTGAGCCAGCCAGGTACCCCAGATATTTAAATATACATAAAAAGGGATATTATGAAATGAAAGAGAAAATAAGAGCTCTTAGATTTTAAGAATGGATAGTCAGAAAAAAAAATCAGTAAAAAGGTTAAAGACAGGTGAGGAACTTTTCTAGAAAGAACAAAGAGCTAAAGAGAGAGATAGACAATATAAAAGAAAAAAAATTAGAGAAGCAATCTAGTGACCCTGTAACAGATTAACAGGAGTTACAAAAAGAACAGAGAAAATTGCATGTGTGATTATTAAATGATAACTGAAAATTCTCAGTTTTCAGAATAAGAAATATCCAAAATTGTTTGGCATAATGAAAAAAAAAAAAAAAAAAAAAAAAAAACCTACCCAAGGCATAATATTGTAGAAGCTTCAGATCTTAAAATAGCTTCTGAACAGCACTGAGAACTAGAAGACAATGGAAGAAAGCCTTCAAATTGTGAGCAGAAAACATTTCCAATCTAGAATTCAATCTAGAATGCCTGGATAAATGATCAATCATAATTTAAATGATAATAAAGATGACAGATGCTTGAATAAAGTTATTCTTAGGTAAACTAAAATAAAAATGTACTTTATGTGTGCTTTCTTTTCGAAGAGGTTATTAGATTTTGAGCTCCATCAAAACAAGAGAGCCAACCAAGAAGGAGAAAGCAGTGTCTGGCAAACAGTGACTCTAACACAAGAAACAAGAGGAATTCCTAGGATGATGGGAAAGTTCCATAACAACAGGTGGTCAGGAAGTAGTTTATACTACATCGAGTAATGGAGGTCGCTATGAAGAAAATACAGAGGAAAAAGTAGAACTGTTAATATCTCATGCCAAGTTCAACTGTTTAGAAAACTGCATTGAGAGAGATTTTAGAGATGTTGGAGAGTGTGAGATGTCTTAGCTTTTAGCTCAAAGAAAACTAAAGAAATAAAATATGAGGTAATTATTAATTTCAGAAATAAAGCATTTTGCTTTCCATGAGGACAGGGATGATGTCTATCTTGTTTTCCATGCATCATATCTACAGCATCCACCATAGCACTTGGCACAAAATAGGCACTCAATAAAGATTTTTTTTTTTTTTTTTGGACAAAGGAGTAGAGGTATTTTTGGAGATAGGGCACCAATACAAAGTAGCAAGAGATAATAAAACACATGGAAGAAAAGCATACCATAGCTATTTAATAGCCAGCAGTTACAGATCAGTTTGACCCCCTTATTCTCTCAACACTGTAATTAGGATCCCTAAAGGTTGTGCTTCCTTCCTTCATATATTTATTTATAAATTAATACTTCAAATGAAATGCCTTTTTTCCCCCATATATTAAAATATTGCCTCCATAACTGTGTGGAGGTTTGGAACTAATACAGTCTAGCAGACAGTCCATAATTAAAAGGAACTTGAATGCACTTGCCAGGTCACTGGATAATACTGAATGTTACTGGCCCATTTTAGAATTGGTATTTTAGTACCACAGGAAGAACAAGGTTTCTAAGTTCAGTGTGTTATTCATAAATTCTGAAGACTCAAGTTTTTCTATTGCATTTTAAAAGTTATGTATAAGCAAAATTAGAGAATTCACATTAGCTTTAAAATGTAGTCAGAGGGGCACCTGGGTGACTCAGGGGGTTAAAAAGCCTCTGCCTTCGGCTCAGGTCGTGATCTCGGGGTCCTGGGATCAAGCCCCGCATCAGGCTCCCTGCTCAGTGGGGAGCCTGCTTCCTGCCCCCCTCTCTGCCTGCCTCTCTGTCTACTTGTCTCTGTCAAATAAATAAATAAAATCTTTAAAAAAAATAAAATAAAATGTAGTCAGAGATGTACTTTCTAAAAGTGTTTTTCAAATTGCAAATTGTGACCCATTAGTGTCTAGCATTAAACAAAAAACAGAATCAACAACAGAATAGACAATATCACACAGTGTATTGCATAAAATATTGTTTCCTAAAATTTTTGTTTCAGTTTTATACATGTGTGTGCTATAATGTGGGCTATGTTGTAAAATACATTTCTTACCATGGGTGACAGCCAACAAAAATTGAAAAATACTGCTCTAATGCCTGCTTATCTCTGGTTTTTTTTGCTTTAAACATTCTTAATATGCTACTTCTATGGAAATTTGGGAAAAAGTTATGATGATAAAAATAATAACAATGTTATGATGAGCAATATTTATTGAGTATTCACTATGTGCCAGGAAATGTACTATTTTACTTTTATGCTCTCAATATTTACAATTCAATGAAGAATTATTATTAATCTCCATTTTATAGATGAGAAAACTTAGATTTAGAGAAAGAAAATAACTTGATTTAGACCTAGGTCTGACTGACTCAACACCCATGCTCCCTAAACTGTAAAAAATACGTCTCCAAGATAATCTAAAAAGCTTGATAATCCATTTTAAAGATAAAGATGAAGTGAATAGGGGCGCCTGGGTGGCTCAGTGGGTTAAGCCTCTGCCTTCGGCTCAGGACATGATCTCAGGGTCTTGGGATCCAGCCCCACCTCGGGCTCTCTGCTTGGCAGGGAGCCTGCTTCCCCTTCTCTCTGCTGGACTCTCTGCCTACTTGTGATCTCTCTCTCTTTGTCAAATAAATAAATAAAATCTTAAAAAAGAAAAGATGAAGTGAATATTATAATTCTATAAAGGTTCAGAGCCTTGATCCTGTGACGCTACATTGTTCTTGTCACTCACTTATTGTTTTGTGTGTGTGTGTGTGTGTGTGTGTGTGTGTGTGTTTAAACATTTTATTTATTTTTTTGACAGAAAGAGACACAGTGAGAGAGAGAACACAAGCAGGGGGAGTGGGAGACAGAGAAACAGGCTTCCCACCAAGCAGAGAGCCTGATGCGGGTCTCGATCCCAGGACCCTGGGATCATGACCTGAGCCGAGGCAGATGCTTAACGGATGAGCCACAAGGCCGCTCTATTGTTTTGGTTTTGACTGATCCAGAATATTCTGCAAAAGTAATTGTTTCTTTCTAGAGATAATTTTATTTTTAAATTTAAAAAAGTTTCTATTCAGATAGCATACATATTGTATTTTATTAATTCCCAAACTTAAAGGTCCCTTTAAATGCTCAATTAGTACAAAATTATAAACAGCAAAGTACCATGTGGGTAAACCCTATTTAATTCATGGGTTTGTTATGAGGATGCAACATTTATTAAAAGAAATTTGTAAAAAACACTACCAGTAATTATCACAAAGTAAATGACAATAAATGTTTAGATATTATTATCATACAAGAAGACAGGGAAGTGTTTTGCTTAAATTCTTCCTTGCTTAGTGGTTTGTTTTTAACTCGGGGACTTCCAAAAATTTTGCTACTTCACTTTTTATAGTGAGAGGAATTTAAAGTGTTTCTAAAGCAACATCTGTACAATGAAGTCATTCAGACAGTTTGATTCAAAATTTAACTAACCATCTAGCAGCTTCATTCCAAGGGTCATAAACACAAATGCTTACTGTTCTAAGTAGAGAACCTGAATGAGAGAGTGGGATGGCTAAGGATGGGTAGGCATAGGTTATGTGCAAGGGGCCCTCTATTTATAAGTGGAAACAACCATTCAGTGACAAGAGATTTTATGCCAGGCAGGAGTGTAGGACTGCTATTGCTAGATTTTCAAGAGAAGTCAGAAATCTGGATGTCAACATGAAATTTCCTGATTTTTCAATGTGGCACAAATTTAAACAAAACAAAACACTGTGGGTAAAACGAAACAAGTGTATAGTCTAACTCTAGCCCACAGCCTACAGTGTGCCACCCAGCTTTACTTTTTTTTTTCTTTTAAAGATTTTATTTATTTATTTGACAGGCAGAGATCACAAGTAGGCAAAGAGACAGGCAGAGAGAGAGGAGGAAGCAGGCTCCCTGCTGAGCAGAGAGCCCGATGTGGGGCTCAATCCCAGGACACTGGGATCATGACCTGAGCCGAAGGCAGAGGCCTTAACCCACTGAGCCACCCAGGCGCCCCCAGCTTTACTTTCATGCCCTCACTCAGATACAGAAGCTGACTGACACAGCCTACATGAGACTGCTACCAACCACATGGCCAGTGGGTAGGGAGAAAATCACAGGACATAGATCTTCTGAAAGTTTAACTCTTCTTTTTACTTTAGAAGCTTTGGGAACATGTACACTAGCTTTCTCTGAATAGTCTCTTGCTATTCTACGAAAAAAATTTCATAGGGAAATCCTGAGAGACAAGCCTGTGTGGATACGGATTTGAAGTAGAGGACAAATAATCAGAATATAAATGCATTAAGAGAAAGTGAGTATGTTTATAGGACTTCAGGAGAAAATATCCACTCATGACCGAAGAAGTAAGAAAGTCTTTCAATACAGATGATAAAATCATCTCTTTATATAGAAATAAATATTTGTATTTACTTAACTTTTCTGATATGACACTATTGTTTCACAACTCCTCTTATGTTTATAGGGGCATGGCAACTTTCATGAGGGTGAGTTTCTCAAGTCAGCCCTTAAAGTGACAATTTTTGTATAGTCAACATGACCTTTGCACATCCTTTAAATCGCCATAAGTAAAGGCATATGATTTTGTATATCCCACACCACTTCTCCGTACGTTCAACACGGTAATTTTTGGTCCATGATTGGAATAGATTCTGTCTTCAGTTATGCATGAATGAAACACAGCTGAAATTCTCAATTGTCAACCACTTATGCCAGTTAGATGTGAATGACTATAAAGTGTGATTTTGTAGAGGGGGAAAACTAACCCAAAAAGCTAACCTCTCCTAAGTACTAGAATAAAATAATGATTAAAATATCTACATAAGAGAGAGGCACTGGGTCACTTCCATGCCTAGGAGAACCAGAGATTCAAAGAAAGAAGAATACTCTTGTGGGTATCTTCCCAAACTACCTGGGTGCTTGCAAATAAAGATACAGTTTAGAAAAACAAAACAATTTATTCAGTGTAGGATTTGTAACAGACTCAAAGAGTCTTATAGAAATACTGCTATTTTATTCAGTAAACCAATACAGAGAAAAAATGGAGTGCTCTCACTAATAATTTCGGGTAACTTGAGTTTCAACCCTATCTGTAGGCAAAGAGCACTAAGGTACTCAACCCTGTTATAAGAAGGAGCTAAAGATATTTTATTTTTGGCCTACATGTAGTGTCTAGTTTATTTCTTTTCTGGGATATAAATGCAATGACATATAGGTAATAATTTCAATTAGTTTTAGTTTTCATTAGAAGTTAATAAAC
Source organism: Enhydra lutris kenyoni (assembly GCF_002288905.1). NCBI lineage: Eukaryota > Metazoa > Chordata > Mammalia > Carnivora > Mustelidae > Enhydra > Enhydra lutris. The sequence goes on from NW_019154096.1 coordinate 48,522,837, forward strand.
TGGCATGCAATTTATATGTGAATCAGTTCACTGGGACTTAATCATTTTTGTTTTTGCAATTCTAAAGCTAAGGATTAGATACTAAAATCAAGGCAGATGTGTTAAAGGTGTCTTAACACACATCATAAACAGCAGGTATATGTTTACTATGTAGTAAAATTATCTGTCTTAATGGAGTGCAACCAATCAAGAATTGATGACTACCAGCTAGCCCCAGCAAAAGCTTTAAGCAATTAAGCCTTAAGCTCAGAGACTCTGATAAGTATGTGACTGTCATATTGAATGCACAGTTATGGGGAATGTTTTCTGTAGTTAAATCAACTGGTATAGTAACACTGGTATGATAATTGAAAAGACTTAACCTGTATTACAGTCTGGGTTCAGGAAATTAAAAGAGAAAAGAAACTGGGGAAAAGGATACAGATTGTTTTTATCATGACAATATGCTAATTTCAATAACCGGCCAGAGGGACTGACTTAGAAGTTGTGTCAGCTCATTCAAACCAAATGTTGGCTGGTAGCATAAATTGGCTCTCATTGTCAAAAAGTGATCTGCTTAGGGCGCCTGGGTGGCTCAGTGGGTTAAGCCTCTGCTTTTGGCTCAGGTCATGATCCCAGGGTCCTGGGATCGAGTCCTGCATTGGGCTCTCTGCTTGGCAGGGAGCCTGCTTCCTCCTCTCTCTCTGCCTGCCTCTCCGCCTACTTGTGATCTCTCTCTGTCAAATGAATAAATAAAATCTTTAAAAAAAAGGTGATCGGCTTATCATATAGCTTGTAAGACAACCTAGGCATTGCAAGGCTTAGTGGTCCTTTATGAGCCATGACTTACCTTTACGGATTGGTACCGGTATAGGAACCGGGCTCCTGACACATGAGCTTGTGGGTTGGACTGGAGGCCTATATATGCCCACAATACCTGGATCTCCAGGGAAACTGGTATGACACAGCAGGAAGTGCAATGCATAGCCTGTAGAAGGGTAAAGAAGCATCTGCTTGAATTGCTGATGGTTGCCTATAATCAGTTACCATGCATTAAGTAGCTACTGTTTTTTAAACATTATATATAACAGAGAAGGTAATATGTCTTAGAGAAAGAACACAAAAGTTCACAACAGATCATCCTATTAGATCTTAAAAAATTAATATTCTAAAATGGGAACGACTAACATAGAGATTAATAAAAGGTGAGCTCATGTACACTGGTTATGAGAAGTGTTCTATTAGTGGTACATAGTCAGTGCTGTGGAACGCCAAGACAAACTGCCACTTCTGGTTAAGGATGGCTTCATGGGACGGGAATGAGTAGTATGTGACTGGAAGGAGTGGTGGTGGTAAAGGAAATTCAGGCAGAGAAATGGCATATAAAAAGGTGTGCAAGTAGAACAGCATATGATGTCATGGAGGGACATTCATTGATTAAAAACTGAATAATAGTGGCTGAGAGTCATCTATGTGCCAGGCATGATGGAGGCACTGGCCTTGAGCACACCACTTGAGTGAAGCCAAGGATTTGGACACAGAAGCAGTGAAAGGTTAAGGAAGACATTTCCTTCTAGGAGAGTCCCATCATCTATAGAAACAGGACTGGTTTTAATTTTGATATCCATAATTTACACACAAAAGAGGAAAATAAATTTTTGTGAGAATGTGTTATTTGTCTCCTCACCGAAACACTGCAGTTGCTGCTGAGAATCCTCGTCCACTCACTCTTCCGGGCCGGGTCAGCATTACCAAAGATGGCAACGAGTTCTGGGCTGGTCTTTCCATGAAGAGCCTCACAAGTCTCCTGCTGTAAGTGGCTGCAAGCCACCTTTTTCAGCCTGAAATGAAACACTGCGGAGGCTGCAGTTCAATGTTAACATATTAATCCAAACATTAAAAATGATACTATAAAGTAAATGAGAGGAAATAATCCTTATTATTAGATATAGAAGACTGTCAGAAAACTTTTAGCAATATTAACATTATTTAGATTACAAACTCTAACTAGCAGTCATCCAAAATATAAAAGTTGTCCTATCAACATATTCTCTACAGAGACAAAATTGTGGAAAGTGAGGCAGAAGCAGAGTGACCTGAGCTTGCATCCAGATACTGCATTCACTCCAAATTGTACTTCATGTCTCTTAACAGAGCATATTCCATCACCCTGACTCTGTAAGACGGTCATCTGAGGCAGAAAGCGATGGTCAAGGATAGTATAACAGAATAAAAAGAAGGCCGATTGGAAAATTCACACTCTTATTGTGTCCTTAACACTGTATTTTTCCAATGTCATGACACTGTTCAAATCACAAATTTGTTTTTTAATCTAGTAATTGAAAAACACACAGAGACAAGAACTATTTCTCCCAAAATGGCTAACCATATAACAGTATAAAACTATTTCATTAAAACAAACAGGAAGTGAGTCATGATCCTTACCTTCAGCTAGTTTAACACATTTTAAAGCCTTTGGTGGCAACAATTTTGAGAACATAATGTATTAATGGCTCAGTAAAGAAAGTCCTGAATACCTAAAAAATCAGGGGACCTCAGAATTGGGATACCCAGAAGATGAGCAGCCACAGTTTTTCTCATCAGGCTGCAACAGGCTACCCAGCTCCAAAAAAGGATACAGGGTGACTTAAATCACCAGTTATGGCCAAAAGTGGCTTCCCAACAAGATAGCCAGGATTTCCACTTCTAGGACGAGTAAAAGAAGTAGCTATGCTCTGTTGAAAAGCCTGCAGAAAGAGGGAAAGTCACTTACAGAGGAAAGCATGCTCTCACATCTTCCACTGCCTGGCTTCATACCCTTCTTTATCACAAAGCAGTAAGGCCGCTGCACTGAACAATCTGGCTCCCTTCCACAGTGGAGCGTTTTGCAGAAGTTTCTTGCAAAACTTCCGTGTTTTACTTTTTATTCACTAAAATAGGTCCTAAGTGATCTTAAAATTCTTCTAAGGATTACAACCAAGGATCGACCAACCCTGTTTCTCAAAAATTACTGTCAATTGAGGGCTATGTTCAGCCTGGCTAAAATGAGAAGAATTTAAACATAATTTAGAAGTATCTTTTAATTAACTACAGACGTTCCAGAGATAAACTAAGAGACACGGGACTTGGTTGATTACTTGAGGGCAGAGTGAAGAAGAAACAAGAGTCCGCTAGGTTCAAAAAGAAGAAGCAGAAGAAAGTCAAAAGATAGTTACCAGGATTGGAAAGTTAGATTAAGTGGGAAATGAATAAAATGCTGACTGCTGTCACATTATATTTTGCCATGTTCATAAGTATACATAAGCAAAAATTTGTTGTAAGTATATAAACTCAAATAATGCAGAAATATAAAGAGTAAAAGTGTGAAACAAAAACCTGCTGAACGCGCAAAAATATGAGAAAAGGTAGTTAAAGAATTTCTGTGGGAGGTTGGCTGAGTTAATGATTCAAAGTGACTCTTTTTTTCTAAAAATGGAGTTTGGATTTGAGACTAAAATACTGCTTCATTGGGGGGCCAGATAATCTGAGAAAATGTTACTGAATAAATGTTGTTAAATATCGTTTGTAGTTAAATTATGAAATACTAAATGCTGAAGCCTCAACTGACAGATTGTAGGCCTTTTTTTTTTTTTTTTTTTAGGCTGGGTGTGGAACCCTAGGCCTTCATATTCTTAATCTATTCTGCATGCATCACAGAAGCACAGAAATACTGAATTTCTAATTTCTAATTCAGTATTTCTGCTCCCCTTAGTCCCCCATAGAAGAAGAGTTCTAACCCTGAAGCGAATGATAAAGTGTTGCTCTAAGGAAGTGCCTGGCTCGACAGTCAGGTTGGTTTGTCCAAAACTGACAGAGACTTTCTGGATTCCAAAAGTCCCATTCGTCTCTATCTCATAGATGACCTGAAATACAAAAGTAGAAATCAATTAATATAAATTGTTTAATGGGCCAATTATACAGAAGATTTTCTGTCTCTAAGAGTTTTATTATACCTGCATGAGGGTACAACATAGTGACTATAGTTAATAATAATTTATTGTATATTTGAAAGTCATTGAGAGTTGGTCTTAAAAGTTCTCATTGCAAGGAAGAACGTATAACTGTGTAGTGATGAATATCAACTAAACTTACCGTGGTAATCATTTCACTATATGTGTATTTTTGTGTGTGTATATGTATGTATATATGAAATCATGTTTTACACCTAAAACTAATGATATGTCAATTATATCTCCAATAAAAGAAATAACCGAATGAGGGAGACTAAACAAGTAATCTTAAAAATACCAAACACAAATGCCATGAAGAGAAAGACTTCATATAATATCTACACATGAAAAACAGACTGGATAGAGCTCTTTGAAAGGGTTCATGGGAGAAGTTTATGGTAAGGATTGAAAGGGGAAAAAATGAGTTTTGACTGTGTGCAGAGAAGATGAGTAGAGAGGGAGCATGGAATGGACACCCAGTTTACTTGGCTCTCCCAATGTCTGAGGATGAATGAAGATAACAGCTAGAGATGGAAGTCATAAGCAATTGAAGGTAACCTTCGATTTTGGGTAGTCCTTACAATGACGCTTAAGATAATTCTTCCTTCTGTAGGATGATCAAAAGGGAGAGAGGAGGAAAAGAAGTTGACTCTTCTATTTCAGAATTTTCAGATGATACTGATTTTGTCAACAGAAGAAAATGTGGTAAGAACTATAATAAACCGCAAATGGGTAAAGAAAGAAGAGTCAAAAGTAATCATAATCTTTTGTATATGAAATACTGGAGGATGGTAGCAATGGAAACTGAAATATGGTAGGAAGGGGAAGGTGATGGGCTCAGTTCTTGACATGTTAAGTTCCATGCACAAACATTCATGTGGGGTTGGTCTGGTACTTAATGGAAGATGAGGCACCTCTGGTAATGTTGATCAACAAACATCAATCCAGAATCTGACGTCAGTGTCCTCACCTGGGAAACCACATTCTGACAAGTGTTTCCAGACAAGAAAGGAGGATCAGCTTCTGAGACAAGGGTTACAGGAACCTGGAACTAGCAAGGGAAAGAAGCAAATCAACTGAAATCAAAGCAGTATTTTCTCTTCTAGCTATATATCATGCTGAAATGAGTATTTTTCATTTTTGACCGCCTTCCCCTCTCCTTCCATTGCCAGCCTACAAGTTAAGATAAAAAATGATTTTAAGTCAGCTCTTCTCAAAACATATTTCTCAGAACATTAATTCCACTAGGTATAAAATAAAGGTTCCACAGTCAAATAAATTTTACAAATTTTTGTGTGTGTGTGTGTTTTTTTTTATTTGACGGAGAGAGAGATCACAAGTAGGCAGAGAGGCAGGCAGAGAGAGAGGAAGGGAAGCAGGCTCCCCGCTGAGCAGATAGCCTGATGTGGGGCTCGATCCCAGGACTCCGGGATCATGACCTGAGCTGAAGGCAGAGGCTTTAACCCACTGAGCCACCCAGGCGCCCCTTTTTGTGAGTTTTTAAAAAAGTTTTTATTTCCCTTAAGTAGTCTCTACATCCAGTGTGGGGCTTGAACTCACAACCCCAAAATCAAGAGTTGCAAACTCTACTGAACCAGCAAGGTGCCCCCAAATAAATTTGAGAAATATTATATTCGGTATTCCCCTCTTAGAGAGTACCAAGTCCTTTAGTACATTAAAGACTCCAAGAAGTCCACTCTAAATATAGTATTTAACTTTACTTAATCCAATGTTTCCCAAACTTATCTAACATTTTACGAACTTGTATTTCATGTAATGCTTATTAATCATATAGAACATACATGAGAAAAAATGTTTTAGATTCACACTTAAGAGTTTGATATATCACACATAGATTTCCTTTCACAATTACTTTAGACTGAAACTGACTCAGATGCAAAGGGATCAAACAGTCTCCTTCCTTTCCAGTGATAAACAGTATCATACCTTCAAATTCTGCGGATCAGTCATACCTTTTGGAACCTAGAATTAGAGAGTAGCAAGAACTGTGAGTATGTATACACCTCACAGAAAATATCCAGGAGCTTGTGGTTTCATGTGCGGGGAGGAAAAATCAACACATTAGAATGATTCTTCTCTTCTACCTGACTCTTTATACCAAAATGCTATGAGTAAAGCTGAGGAGGGGTTGGGCTACAACATACCTACTCTGAGCAGAGCTCTAGTGAACAGAAAAGCAAGAGGTTCTGGTAAAATAGTGAAATGTCATCCCCTGCCACCCTCCCAAGCCAATCCCATTATCCAGAAGGGAAGAATCTCTTATTCTGGACATATATTCCCCAACTCTTTCATCTTTCTTCAGAGGGTAGGGTTTCTGGGCCCTATGTTTTTTTATGTAGTTCTTAGGCATTCTGACTTTCAGTTCAGTGCTTTATCCACAACCCAACAGCAGGAAGCATGCTGACTTTGTCCACAAGAGTGACAACAGGGAGGGAAGGAATACCACCTTTAAGACTGTGAAGTTATAATAAGAGGCAGCATTGAGGGCTGGATCCAAGGTGCAGCTACTTGTCAAGTTCTTGAAGAAACGAGCACAGGTTGTACTTTTACTCTCCAGGAAACCTTAGAATGCAAAGAATTAAGGGAGTGATAAAAGAGAAAGCCTATTTTATTTTTATGAAAAGCAATTTTTAGAAAGTTTTTTTTTTTTTTTAAAGCAATTTCTAAGAAAGCCTATTTTAAGTGGAATAAAAAGGTTGGCACTTCTGTTTTGGACTCACCTGCAGGATTGTTCTCGGCACAGAGCCCCCAAGCTCCAACTCCCGCAGGCTGCCTCAGCAGGCTGATTACAGACCACGTGGGGAAGTAAGTCAAAATGGGGTCCCCAGCCTGAACAAAGTACAGTAGAAATTCATTCACAGTAAGATTGGACTGAACTCCACCAGAAAAAAAAAAGTAGAGACAAAAATTAACTCAAGGGCTTATGAATGTGGATAATACTGTCTTCTAAAAGAGTTGACCCCGTTGCAGGGGGGGTACCTCAAGGATACCTGGTCAACTGTCAGCCATGAGGGAAAAACCACACCAAACAATCCCGTCCCTATCCCCAGGCTCACCCTGTAATGAGGTGGTGGTGACTGGGTTTGGAATGTTGAAGTGAAGGATCCGCCTCCAAACTCTGTAGCCAGGGCCTCAAAGCGGGTTGCATTGACCTTTTGAAGCTTCTGGAAATAGTTTAATTCTGCTAAAATGTTTTTTAAAAGAAAAGGGGTTTAGATAAAAGTAAAATATTTATTTAGAAATACCTGGCACACCAAGTAACTGCTTTTAAAAAGTATTCTTTTTTAAAGATTTTATTTATTTTTTGACAGAGAGAAAGAGATGACAAGTAGACAGAGTCACGCGGGGGCGGGGCGGGGGGGGAAGCAGGCTCCCTGCGGAGCAGAGAGCCCAATGTGGTGCTCAATCCCGGGACCCTGAGATCGTGACCTGAGCTGAAGGCAGAGGCTTAACCCACTGAACCACCCAGATGCCCCTAAAATGTATTCTTATTGGAGCATAATACATAGCAAAGTCTGTAAATGCACTATTCCTAAGTGTACAAAAGAATTTCTACAAATTGCTACACTCCTATTCCTACTACCCAGATTCAGTTATAGAAATTTCCCCAGAAGACTCACAATCAATAATATTCCACTTTCAAAGATAACAGTTCTGATTTTTATCAAATTCTACTGCATGTATATTCTGTTAAAAGAACTACTGCTTTATTATTAAGATCTAAGGTAAGAATATGGTCGACAAATGCCAGGCAGTTCCAAGTCCCTGATACCAGGAATGTTATTAGCAATTTGTGATGAAAACAGGAGGTTCAATAATGCTCACATTTGCCCCACACCAGATAAGTCTCTAGTACAACAAAATAGTATTATTTCTGTCAGAACATGGCAAAGTTGAAAATAACACTCAGTTTGTCCTCTCCTGTTTCTTCTAAACTTCAACTGACCAGTCTCAATAATGTTTCCATCTCTCAAGTATATGAATTTGTTGTTTCTCCCCTTTCACTTCCTAATTCCTACATTTAAAATTTCAGACACTCCAAAGAGGTATATTCTGTAATAAGTCTGTACTTTATAACAATACAGAAATCTATTCAAGTTCCTGCAGTCATCTCCTTATGGCTAACGGGGATGACTGGAATTAAAGTTCTATATGGGTTTTCTGATCCACAGCCAACAGGGCATAAGAAATTGCAAATATTCACGAATAAGAGAGAAGGGGAAGGTGGAGAGGTGGAAGAGGGCAGATGACAGAAATTCAAAAAACAAAAGAAAAGTTTAAAAACAAAGGTCCAGACACAAAGCCAAATTTTCAACAAATGCTAGGTAACAAGCATAGTCAACTACTCACAATCATTCACATGGACACAAAACTGCCTAATTCCACTTGAATCCATGAAAACTCTTGAAGGAAATGGGGAATTACTCCTGAAGATTAGAGAGTTGTCCACACACACCCAACTTGAAGACCTGAGAGGAAACAGGATGAAAAACAGATACATTTAGAAGCGGAGGGTTAGGTCAGAAAAGGTGCTGCATGGATGCCAGCCAATGCCTAAGAGAGGCCTCCTTGGGCAACCACAGGACAACACAAAGGTCCTATTCTATTGGACTGCCCTACGCTGGAGAATTCGAGGAGGAACTTCACTCCTGGGGAAAAAACCAACATGATCCCACTTATAGAAATGCAAGTGGGATTTAAAAAAAAATTAAAAATTAAAAAAAGAAAAGAAAAGAAATGCAAGTGGGGGCTGAAGGCAGGAAAGATAACCCTTCCTATTTCCAAATATGACCTATACTAGGGTCCCAGTTTTTCTAGGATTCACCCGGCACACGGCAGCTCACCTCACGCTGCCTGGAAGGCAGAAGGAGAAAACTGTCCTGGGATGGAGTAGATAGCAGTCCTTGTCGCAGCAGCAATTTATGTCGCAGGTACCAGGAGTCAGGTCACAGACACAGATCGGTAAGACTATGAAGATAAAGCAGAGCGAACGGGATGAGGCTTCCCAAACTTCCAAGCGCGAATTCCCCTCTTCCAATGGCCCCACTCCCCACTTTGCGGCATTTCACTTTGTTCCCAGAATTTCAGATCGAAGTCAGTGGTTTCCATTCCCACATCTCCTCCTCTCACCTGGGAAGAGGTCTACGGTCCCATTCCCAGGTGCAGAGGGGGTCACTACCGTAGGGCCCACAGTAGAGATCCCAGGCACTGGCCAGGGAGTTTCAGAGCCCTCCGAGGAGGACTGAAGGGTCCCGCCTGGCGACCCCAGCCCCACGTCCGATGGGGTGGGCACAGCCCCAGACGGGGAGGATGAGGGCTGAGACCAGACGCCCTCGGGGACCAGCAGGAACAACACCTGCAGTAGTGCGAGCTGCGACGTGCACATGGGGTGAGACGCACACGGGGAAGTCAAGACCCCTCCTGCTCCCCAAGAGTTCAAAGTAGGCTCCAGCGGTCGCCAGGCGCGTCGCTAGAGGGTGGGAGGGAGGAGTCGCATCTCGTCTGACGTCATCCGCATGCATCTGCTTATTGGCTCAAGGCGATGGCCGAGAGCTCCTCAGCCAATAGAAATCGGCGTTGTTACAGTTCTTTCTAGCGGCTTTTAGTGCGCGCCCTCCTCCTTAGGCCAGGCCTCGCACAGCCTCCGTCGCTTGGTAACAGCCAAACTCGCGGAGGAACCCTTGCCTCTTCTCTCCGCTAGGTGACAGTAGAAGGTCATCGGAATGACAGGTCTCGCGGGGTGCCGCGCCGGCGTCGCGGCCCTCGGGACCGAGCTCTTCATCCACAGAGGGAAACCCCAGAGGCTGGAACCAGAATTGCGTATCTTTCCCACCACGGATTCTAAAGATGAGAAATTCTAAGGAAGGATAATGATCTCCGAGTGGAAAATACACAAAAGTTCACATACACATAATAAAAAGTTCCCTCTAAATATTGTAATTTTTGGAAACAGAAAGATTAGGCTTCTTAAATTTTAACGATGAGAAATATAAAAAAATGTAAACCTCAATAAATGCTGCAGTCTTTAACTGTAGACTTCATAGTTGTTATTAGAGAAAATAGAGAAGGGGGTGAGAAATGGAGTGGGGAAAAAATGTGAGAAGCTACGAAGAGAAAGAGTAAGGAAAGGAGAGGTTTTGTAGGAGCTGAAGGGAAGATAAGACGCAGGAATGGAAATAGTCAAGGGATAGAGAAGACAACTTATATTTTTGCCATTAAAATTGCCACTTGCTGTAACCATTCTCGGGAAGTTTTGGTCTTTCCCAGGAGTGGCGGCATTTTCTTCCGATTCTCTAAAGCACTACTGTCCAATAGAACTAATGCAGTGTTGGAAATGTTCTCTGTCTTCCCTTTTCAGTTTGGCTGCCATCGCTATAGGGGGCTATTCGCGCCCTGGAAATGTGGCTCATGTGACTAAGGAGTTGAATTTAAAATTTTTAGTTGATTCCAAGTTAAATAACTACATGTGACTACAAGCTACCATATGGGGTACTACAACTCTGGATGATCAAAATTTTGCTCCCGCTAGACCCCGTGTTTTCCTCAGTCTGCACAGGTCTGACATCTGGATTATTTCAGTTGCTTGTTCACAGATATAAATTGAGATCTGTTAAGAGTTGTCTAAAATCTGGTATACTTACCTAAAACCTAGCCAATATCTCCTTTTCCAATGAATCACTTAGGCAGATAAATTTTAGGACCCCTGACCTTTCTCACGTTCTCTGACAAGGTATTGACTTCTAACGTTTTGAAGTCAGTAGCTAAATGTATCTGTGTTATAAATGTTCTTAAATATTTATTTATTTACTTATTTAATTTTTATTGAAGCATGATTAACATAAATGTTTCCAGTATACAACATATTGATTCAACAATTCTATATATTACCCCATGCTCACCATGGTAAGTGTAACCACCATCTGTCACCCAGAAACATTATTACGATATTATTGACTATATTCCCTATGCTATACTTTTCATCTCTGTGACTTTATTTTAATGCTGTAAGTCAAACAGATTTCCATATGATTGTATGATGGATGGCTATAAGAGATATGTATATTTGTGTTTGGACATAAAGCTTTTACATACCTTACTAGTAATTTCTGTCGGAAAGGACAAAATTCAAATTATTTAAGTTATATCTATATTTACTAGAATATAAACTCCACAAACCAGGGGATTTTGTCTGTTTTGTTCATTGATATGTCCCACGACTAGAGCAATACCTAGGACATGTTAGATGTGCATTAAATATTTTTTCAAAAGATCTTTTTGTTGAACTCTTTGGGTTTAACACAAGAATATTTAGAGTTTGTATTATTTCAGGATTCCATTTATTTACATTAAATTTCTATTGTACAACCACCTGGAGATTATTTTAGATTTAAAAATTTGGAATTTACACTGTAACAATCAAGGTAAATCAATGATATATTATTCCTGAATTTATTAGTGTTGGCAAAAGAATCTGTTGCTTGAAGTAATTTTAGGGTTGAATAAAGGGAAATAACATTTCAGGATTTTTTTTCCATCTCAGGATCTTTCTGAATTGCTTTTCCTTATTTTTAATTTTAGCACTTAACAATTTTTTTTTATTATTAATTATTTTTATTAACATATAATGTATTATTTGCCCCATGGGTACAGGTCTGTGAATCATCAGGTTTACACACTTCACAGCACTCAACGTATCACATACCCTCCCCAATGTCCATAACCCCACCACCCTCTCCACCCTCCCCTCCCCGCAGCAACCCTCTGTTTTGTGAGATTGTGGTTTGTCTCCCTCCCTATCCCATCTTGTTTCATTCTTTCCTTTCTACCCCCCAAACTCCCCACTCTGCCTCTCAAATTCCTCAGATCAGGAAGATCATATGATTGTCTTTCTCTGATTGACTTATTTCACTCAGCATAATACCCTCTAGTTCCACTGATGGTGTTGGAGATGGCAAGATTTCATTTCTTTGATGACTGCATAGTATTCCATTTTGTGTGTGTGTGTGTGTGTGTATGTGTGTACAATAAAGATGTAGTATATATATATATACCACATCTTTATCCATTCATCTGTTGATGGACATCTAGGTTCTTTCCATAGTTTGGCTATTGTGGACATTGCTGTTACAAACATTCAGGTGCACGTGCCCCTTCGGATCACTACATTTGTATTTTCAGGGTAAATGCCCAGTAGTGCGATTGCTGGGTTGTAGGGTAGCTCTATTTTCAACGTTTTGAGGAAACTCCATGCTGTTTTTCAGTTGCTGCACCAGCTTGCATCTCCACCAACAGTGTAGGAGGGTTCCCCTTTCTCCGCATCCTCACCAGCATCTGTCATTTCCTGTCTTGTTAATTTTAGCCGTTCTGACTGGTGTGAGGTGGTATCTCATTGTGGTTTTGATTTGTATTTCCTTGATGCCGAGCGATGTTGAGCACTTTTTCATGTGTCTGTTGGCCATCTGGATGTCTTCTTTGCAGAAATATCTGTTCATGTCCTCTGCCCATTTCTTGATGGATTATTCCTACAAACATACAACAGCAACAACAGAAAGAGTATTTTTGCTCAACTATAACAAAAATGAGGGGGCAAGTAACTATTTTTAAAAATTTGTTAAGTGCTAAGTTCTTTATAGATTTTGCACTTAACGGATTTTTTAAGAACAGTTACTTTCCCCCTCATTTTTGTTATAGTTGAGCAAAAATACTCTTTCTGTTGTTGCTGTTGTATGTTTGTAGGAATGTGATACAGAACTCTCAATTATCTTGGGATCTAATATTAAAATCTAAAAGATAATTTTGTTGAGGGAGAATGGAATTTATTCACACATGTCCTGCAAATACTAGTTTTAACATGGAAACCAAGTCTTAAATTGAAATAGCTTAATATGACATCATTTCAGAAGCAGATATTTCTAAATTAGATCATATGATACTAGCAGCTGTGTTTGCTATTAAAGAGTTCAGTATGTACTTAGAGATCAACTGAGATTGAATCAGGATGGCCAACTGAGAGCGAGTTCTAGCCTCTAGCCTCTCCCAACTCCTCCTCTCTTTCCCAAATCTAAAAACTACAAAAACCTTACATGGGTACACAAACTCACGTGCATACCTTAATACTGAAAAACATGAAGGGGTGCTCTCAATGGAGCAGTCTTTATGAGAATCCTTGAAAAATAGGAAGCAGATGGGATTGGATTGAAGGGAGACAAACAAAAGTTGCATAACAGAGGCTTACTGCAGAAATGCAAGGTGGTTCTTGGGGATGTTCTAGATACACAGGAAAAAAAAAAACAACTATTGGCATCAGTAGGGCCCTTGGACAATGTGTGTTATTGATTAAGGAACTGTTCTAGGAAGAGACAGCTCTCCACCTTACTCCCACTTGCACATGCAGTGGGTAGCAAAAGAACTTACTCCTAAAGCGGGGAGGGGCAGTCCATGTCAGTACTTTTGCTGCAAAGCTGCGATGGCTTTTATATGTGGGAGGAAGAGAGAGACTTCACATCTTGAAGACTGATATGAGCTCACCTTGGGAAGCTGCACATGCAGCATTCCTCCTTCAACACCCTCAAGGCAGAATGAAAAAGAGAACATCTACAAAAAATATGGGTTATAAAGACATTATTACCTTCTACAGAGAATAGTAAGACCTGAACCTGGCTTTTTCAAAGATTTTATTTATTTGAGAGAGAGAGAGAAAGCATGAGTGGGGGAAGGGGCAGGGGGTGAAGAAAGAGGGAGAAGACTCTCCACTGAGCCGTGAGCCCGATGCTGGGCTTGATTCCAGTACCCCAAGATCATGACCTGAGCTGAAGGCAGTCACTTAACCAACTGAGGCACCCAGGGCCCCCATTGAAACCTGAATTTTTAACAGAAACGAGGAAAGCCATAAAAAGTTGAGTAATGTCTTAGAAAAAGCCACATTATAATTCTTTTTTTAAAGATTTTATTTATTTATTTGACAGAAAGAGATCACAAGTAGGCAGAGAGGCAGGCAGAGAGAGAGAGGAGGAAGCAGACTCCCTGCCAAGCAGAGAGCCTGATGCGGGACTCGATCCCAGGACCCTGAGATCATGACCCAAGCCGAAGGCAGAGGCTTAACCCACTGAGCCACCCAGGTGCCCCGCCACATTATAATTCTATACCTAGCAAAATATCCTTCAGAAATGAGGATAAGATAAAAATGTGTTTAGAAAACAAACATTGAGAAAGAAGATCACCACCAACAAACCCACACAAAGAATTGCTAAAGGGAGTTATGAAGGCTAAAGGAAAAATGATCCCACATGGAAGCGGAGAAATGTAAGAATATGAGCAATGAGAAAAATAAACACAAGATAAATACATAAACTCAACTGTATTATAAATATCATCTAAAATTTTAGATGGTAAAGTTTATAATAACAAAATATTACATACCTAAGATCTCTGCATATCAAACTGTATATGATTTCTGAGAAAAATTAAGTAAAGTCTAAATAAATGGAGAGCTACATGAAATTAATGGCTAGGTAGATTTATGAATGAAAACATGTCAGTTCTTCCCAAATTGATATATAGATTCATTATAGTCCTAATAAGAATCTCGGCATTTTTTGGTAAAAATTGACAAGCTGATTTCAAATGTCATGTGTAATTGCAAAAGACCAGGAGTACCCAAGAGAATCTTGGAGAAGAACAAAGTTGGAGGGCCTGTTCCTACTATATATCATCTTATTATTATTAGAGAAAGATATCTTTATTATTAAGATAAAATAATTATTAGAAGAAAATGATATGGCTTTGACTGTAGGATAGACCAATGGAAAAGAATGGAGTCCAGAAACAGACCTACATATATGTGGTCACTTGATCTATGACAAAAATGTGATACTACAGTGAGTGAGGGAAGGATGATCTTGTCAGGAAGTTGTGCTGGGCCAACTGGATACTCATACAGACAACAGTGTATCTTGCCTCCCAGCTATACATACCCAAACATTACTTTCGCATGGACTGGAGGCGGGTAAAACAATGAAGCTGCTACAAGATAACATCAGAGAATATTCTTATGATCTCGGGGTAGGCAAATATTTGTTAAACTGGACAGAAGAAAGGATGCCTTTAATATAAGAGGGGTATCTACTTCTCTTCTCTTTTCTTTTTCCTTTTCTACCTCATTTCATCCTCTGCAGACTGTCTACAGTCCCATCTTTTCTCCAGTCTAACTCTGTGCCTTTTACTCTAGGCAGAGGCTGTTATTTGTTGACCACTATCCATTCTTCCTTCTCTCTCAGATACACAGAGTCCGTTTTTTTCTGAGCGTAATGTAACCAACAGATGGTATTTCCCAGCCTCCTTTGTAGCTAGGTGGGGCTATGCCTATAGTTCTGACCAATGAGATATACATTAAAGAACAGATGGGACTTTGGGGAAAATCTCTTGAGAAATGAAGGCTATTCCTCTTTCTCCCTCCTTTCTCCATCCTGCTGCTTAAATTCTGAGTGAGATGGCTGGAGCTCGAGATGTCATCTTAGAACACTGAGAAGACATGTTAAACAGAGGTAAGCAGCAAAATGGAAGAAACTTGGATTTCTGACAGCCATGGAAACTTCAACCCTGCCTAGAACTTCCTACCTCTGAACTTCCTTCATATGTAGGAGAAATAATTTTTATTAAAGACACCAGCTATTTTCACCGCGCTGAAACTTGCCTTCCCTCCCCATTCCACTTGGATGTAAATAGACGTTGCTGGTTATGGCCACGGTACCCTTCCATTGCATGAATATACTGGAACTCATTTAACCAACCCCTTATGGATGGATAATTAAGTTCTTTCCATTTTTTTGTTATACATAAAGCTAGAGTTAACATCCTTATAGACATATTTTGCTGCCTATGTGGGTATTTCTATAGTATAAATAGCTAGAAATAGATTTATTCGGTGACAGAATGTGCACAATTAACATTTTAAGAAATACCACCAGAAAATGATACTAACTTACAGCCCCATCAGTAAAGTGCCTTTTACCCTCCCACCAACCCTGAATCAATCATTCAATAATTTTGCCGCTCAGATAGACATATTTTATCTTTCTTTACTTTGATTACTGGTAAAGAGGAACATCATTTCATGTTTATTGGTCATTTGCATTTCCCATTGTGAGTTGTGTTTGCCTATTTTTCTTTTTTAAATTATGAAATTATAAATGACTATCATCTCATTGTACAAAACTTAAATGACACACAACTGTAAGAGCAAAGACACTTTTCTCCAATGTTTCCAGTCACATTCCACCACCCACAGTTTTATGTACATCTACCTAGCCTTTTTCCATACATTTCCATATGAATATACATACACATACAAATGCTATTTTTATATAAATAGGATCATATATATGTACTGTTCCACAGCTTGCTTTATTTTTAAATAGGATTCAGTACTACGAAAAACCCAATATTTAACTATCCCCTTATCTTTTCTCTTGCTATTACATTCCCAAAGCAAACATCTTTTTAATGTATTTATGGGCATGTGTGTGAATTTCTTTGGACGGAGATGTATAAGGCAGATTGTTGGGCCAAAAGATGTGCTTTCTGATAGACCCATCTTAGCTTTCCCAAATGTCTGCATAACTTTCTACTTTCACCAAGTGTATGGAAAGTGCTCATTTCCCCACAAGCCTTACCTACATTCGATAATTTTTAGCTGATGGCCAAAAAAGAAAAAAAAAAAAAGAATCATTTTGTATTTTCCTGACTAATGGTGAGGTTGAAGCTATTTTGATGTTTATGGGCCATCTGTAGTTTTATCAGGATTGCTTGTTCATGTCCTTTACCTACAAGAGCTTTTCTATTGGGTTATGTGTGGATATATGTTGGTTTTTTGTTCAGCATCTCTTTCCCTAGCCCCCGGTTAGAGAATTCTTATTTACTGTGAGGCATCCATTCCCCGTGGCTTCAATGAGTGCATGACCAGGCCTGGCCTTCCTGAGTCCTGCAGCTCCTTAGCCACAGTGGTGAAAGAACAGGCATGTAATTCAAGGCAGGCTAAACAGAGCTTTTAATAGAACTTCTGTGGGGACTATCGGAGAGAAGCTTCTACAGAGATCTCTTGAACTAAGGACCGTGTAAGCCTGAATTTGTACCATGTGCAGTGTCTGAGGAGAAACTCAGAGGCTGGCAGAAAGCAAGGAGAACTCAGTTCTGTTGTCGTTTTTTGGGCTCTAGATCCAGCTGTATCTAAAGCCTGACCTGCTTCTAGACAACAAAGTTTTGGGAGCCAATAAAGTCCCTGTATTGTTTAAGATAATTGAATTGTGTTCCTGTTCTGGTTAATATAGGTTATTTGTATTTTCTTATTGGTTTCTAGAAAAGTTTGTGATTTTTAAATTCTAGACTTACACTTTATGTACTATATTGGTTAGTAAAATTAGCACGGCCTTCCCCAAAAAAAAAAAAAAAAAAAAGACACCAGCTATTTAAATCATAACATATTTTAGGGGTGCCTGGGTAGCTCAATGGGTTAAACCTCTGCCTTTGGCTCAGATCATGATCTCAGGGTCCTGGGATGGAGCCCAACGTCGGGCTCTCTGCTCATCAGAAAGCCTGCTTCCCCCCCTCTCTCTGCCTGCCTCTCTGCCTACCTGTGATCTCTGTCTGTCAAATAAATAAATAAAATCTTAAAAAAAGTCATAACATATTTTAGTGGCTTACTTAAACTTACATACTAATTAGAACTTTTTTTTTCCTAAAGGTTTTATTTATTTATTTGACAGATTGAGAGAGAGATCACAAGTAGGCAGAGAGGCTGGGAGAAAGGGAGGGGAAAGCAGGCTCCCTGCTGAGCAGAGAGCCCTATGCTGGGCTCCTTCCCAAGACCCTGAGATCATGACCTGAGCCAAAGGCAGAGCCTTAACCCACTGAGCCACCCAGGTGTCCCCTAATTAGAAGTCTTAAAGACCATGATTACTTTATTTATTTATTTATTTCATTTTAAAGATTTTATTTATTCATTGGAGAGAGAGAGACAGAGCACAAGCAGGGGGAGTGGCAGACTCCGCACTTCGCAGGAAGCCTCATGTGGGGTTCATCCCATGACCCAGGGTTCCATCCCAGGACTCGGAGATCGTGACCTGAGTTGAAGGCAGAGGTTTAACCATCTGAGCCACCCAGGCTCCCCGACATGATTACTTTAAATATAGTTGGAAAAGGGGCATCTGGGTGGCTCAGTTGGTTAAGCGGCTGACTCTTGATTTAGGCTCAGGTCGAGATCCTGGGGTCCTGGGATTGAGCCCCTTGCAAGGCTCTGCACTCAGCAGGGAATCTGCTTCAGGATTCTCTCTTACCCTCTGCCCCTCCCCCCTGTACTCCCTCTCTCCTTCTAAAATAAATAAGTAAATCTTACAAAAAAAGAAAAAGGGGTGCCTGGGTGGCTCAGTGAGTTAAAACCTCTGCCTTCGGCTGGGGTCATGGTCCCGGGGTCCTGGGATGGATCCCCGCATCCGGCTCTCCGCTAAGCGGGGAGCCTGCTTCCTCCTCTCTGCCTCTCTGCCTACTTGTGATCTCTCTGTCAAAAAAAAAAAATCTTAAAAAAAAAAAAAAGAAAGAAAAAGGCATATAGTGCACTGCACTCTGTTGGTTGATGCAGTTATAAGCCCACCCAGAGAGTATATGGATCCCCTATCTCTCTAGGGGAAATACATAAAAAAATTTGAGGCTAACTTTTACAACTGCCACAAAAAATATATAAAATTTGAATATCTTTTTATACAAAATTTAAGTAAATGTAAAAATCTTTGAAATTCAGTGTCTTCAAGAAATTATTTTTTTCTAATATAGTAAAAATTACCTGCTAAATTTAAAGGCAAGGCAAAGCATAAATAATACTGAATCTCAAAATTTAAATTTATTTAAATGAAGTTGAAAATTTTAACTCAAGTTTAAAAAACTTAATTAGGTCTTGTTAAATATTGCTAGAAACATGAAACTCTTTATAATTGTAGCTGCCAAAGAGAAGAATAGGAGCTGTGTGTCATATATGTTACATTCAGACTGCCACACGTACAAACTTAGGATGTAATTGTTTAATATCACAAATTGTTCCTCAGTTGCCACGTGTAACTATTGTAAAAACTGTGTGAAATTTTGAGTAGTGGATATAAGGAGTTCAAGAAAATGAACACTTTGCTCTATTAGAAAATACTTCACCATTCGAAACCTCTATTGCAGTCATTGTATTTGAGAAGAAAGATATGATGATTTAATTTTTTTTCTTAATTATTTCTCCAACTCAAATTCTCCCCCATTCTGAAACAAGGCCCATCTCTGATATCAGCAGTGCCTCAGTCTTCAAGTCCGCATTTGGACACGGTCATCTTTTCTTCAGGGACACAGCGTAAGAGATACAGCAGAGCTTTTATTCTGGGGCCTGAACTGTGTGAATCACAGCAGCAGATGGGGAACATTGTGAGTTGCCCAGTGCCATCCCTGAGCACTTGTCTCCTCAGGGACAGAAGTGTCTGTGTGATTTTCACTAAATTCATCATTTTGGGTTTCTGGTTTATGGGTCCCTGTAAGATATAGGAATAAGGAATAATAACCCCTTACCTGGGTTAGAAGGTGGTGCCCCCTCTCTGGAGCATGACCTTTTAAATTTTGTCTGTTTGGTCACTCTCACTGTTAGCTCTAGTTCGGAGTTTATAATCCAGGAAGCTTCCAAGAACATGAAATTCCTTCAACAGTGTTTCCACAGTAAATTATGGCCCAGTTCAGGTTCAGAAGTTGATGGGCTGTCAATTTTTTTCCCTGTAGTGCTTAGTCCAACAAATGCAGTCCAATGGTGGGATTTGTCTGGGTAAAACATGGAGGAGCTCCAGCATCTGGAAATGTGATCACACTTGTACTCACAATGTTTCCTGACCTTTAGATTTGAGTAATAGTTTTGGTTCATCGAATTTTCTTAATTATTTAAGGGGGGAAAGGGGGCTTGTTTAACCAAGAGGAACCCTCGTATCAATGAGCTTAGACAACCTCCAAAAGATGAGGTCTCCATTTACATTTACTTTCTAGAAATTTCCTCTCCATATCTGAGAATTGTAGTCAGAATTCAGTCTAGAGATGATTCAAGATACCTACCTCCTATTTGGAAATTGTTTAGAAATTTCTTCTGGTTCACTGTATGCAATTTGTACTTCATAATCATAATTATTTTAATTAATACCCATTTCTTTGTGGAAAGATTCTTTCACTAGTCAGTCAGCCATAAGGACTCAAAATGTGTTGTGGGGAGAATGAAATCTCTTTACCTCCTCTTTCACCGTATATTGGTCTAATCGATACTTATATTCAATATCAATCTTTATTTATTTGTTTTTTAGAGGGGTGGAGGGGCAGAGGTTGGAGATCCATTCCAGCATGGAGCCTGATGCGGGGTTGATCTCACAACACTGAGATCATGACCAGAGCTGAAATCAAGAGTCAGACACTTAACTGATTGAGTCACCCAGGCGCACCTCAATATCAATATTTATAATTCATTTAAATGCAGGGATTTCCTTCTATTTTAAATCTAGAATCTATTGTTACTTTCCTCATGGCTATTTACAACTAATTGTGGAATAAAATAACTTGCCCCCACTCATAGTTAAGGAAATCTAAGATATTAGCTGGCACCTGGTAGACATATTTTTATTTTGATTGAATCTCTCCTAGCACTGATGAGAGCAAAACTCTCCAAGGCTTGATATATATGGGAAGCCATTTTAGATTTCTTTCTAAGTCAATATGAGTGCACATAAATTTTGTTTAAATCAGAAGCCTGACTTATGGCCCACCAAGCATACATTGTATACCTGCTTTGTAAATGAATAGCCTAAAGGAAAACTGTCTTGTCCTTAAGATATTGATCAACACTCCTACCCTCTGCATTCCTTGTTAAAACTCATGATTTCTGCCTGTATATTAACCTGTAATCTTTTGAGCTTTTACAAGTTTTTCATACAGGAATTCAGTAAAGTGATAGGATATAAAATTAATGCACAGAAATCAGTTGCATTTCTATATATGAACAACACAGAAGAGAAATTAAGGAGTCTATCCCATTTACAATTGCACCAAAAACCATAGGATACCTAGGAATAAACCTAACCAAAGAGGCAAAGAATCTATACTCAGAAAACTATAAAGTACTCATGAAAGAAATCGAGGAAGACACAAAGAAATGGAAGAACATTCCGTGTTCATGGACTGCAAGAACAAATACTGTTAAAGTGTCAATGCTACCTAGAGCAATCTACACATTCGATGCAATCCCTATCAAAATACCATCAACTTTTTCAAGAACTGGGACAAATAATCCCAAAATTTGTATGGAACCAGAAAGGACCCCAAATAGCCACAGGCTATTTCTTGAAAAAGAAAACCAAAGCTGGCTGCACAATTCTGGACTTCAAGCTCAATTACAAAGCTGTGGTCATTAAGACAGGACGGCACTGATGGAAAAAACAGACACATAGACCGATGGAACAGAATAGAGAGCCCAGAAATGAACCCTCAACTCTATGGTCAACTAATATTTGACAAAGCAAGAAAGAATATCCAATAGAAAGAAGACAGTGTCTTCAACAAATGATTTTGGGAAAATTGGACAGCCACATGCAGAAGAATGAAACTGGACCATTTACTTACACTACACACAAAAATAGACTCAAAATGGATGAAAGACCTAAATGTGAGACAGGAATCCATCAAAATCCTTGAGGAGAACACAGGCAGCAACCTCTTTCACTTCAGCCACAGCAACCTCTTGCTAGACACATCTCCAAAGACAAGGGAAACAAAGGCAAAATAAACTATTGGGACTTCATCAAGATAAAAAGCTTTTGCACAACAGAGGAAGCAGTCAACAAACCAAAAGACAACCGACAGAATGGGAGATGATATTTGCCAATGACATATCAGATAAAGGGCTAGTATCCAAAATCTATAAAGAACTTATCAAACTCAATACTCAAAGAACAAATAACCCAATCAAGACATGGGCAGAAGATATGAACAGACATATCTCCAACGAAGGCATCCAAATGGCCAACAGACACATGAAAAAGTGCTCAACATCACTTGGCATCAGGAAAATACAAATCAAAACTGCAAAGAGATACTACCACACACCAGTCAGAATGGCTAAAATTAACAAATCAGGAAATGACAGATGTTGGAGAGGATACGGAAAAAGGGGAACCCTCCTACACTGTTGATGGGAATGTAAGCTCGTGCAGCCACTCTGGAAAACAGCATGGAGGTTCCTCAAAAAGTTGAAAATAGAGCTACCCTACGACCCAGCAATTACACTACTGTGTATTTACCCTAAATATACAAATGTAGTGATCTGAGGGGGCATGTGCACCCGAATGTTTATAGCAGCAATGTCCACAATAGCCAAACTATGGAAAGAGCCTAGATGTCCATTGACAGATGAATGGATAAAGAAAATGTGGTATATTTTTATACAATGGAATATTATCTAGCCATCAGAAATTGAAATCTTGCTATTTACAATGACATAGATGGAACTAGAGGGTATTTATTATGCTAAGCAAAATAAGACAATCAGAGAAAGACAATTATCATATGATATCACTGATCGGTGGAATTTAAGAAACAAGGCAGAGGATCATAGGGGAAGAGAGGAAAAATGAAACACAATGAAACCAGAGAGGGAGACAAACCATAAGAGATCTTAATCATAGGAAACAAACTGAGGGTTGCTGGAGGGGAGGGAGGTGGGGGCATGGGGTAGTTGGGTGATGGACATTGGGGCAGGTATGTGTTGTGGTGAGTGATGAGTATGTTGGTTAGACCGATGCATCACAGACCTGTACCCATGAAACAAATAATATATTATATGTTAATTAAAGGAAAAAGAAAAGAAAAGAAAACCAGTTGCAAATTAAAAAAAAACAAAAAAACAAAACGAAACAAAAAACTAAGTTGTAATAAAAGACCTAAGCCTGCAAAAACTATTCATTCTCCGGAGCACTTTCTTCCCTATGAAGAATGTGTTCCCTGGGCATCTGTCCTAACTTGAATAAAATTCTCTTTTTTTTCTTTTAGACATTCTAAAAGGTTTGTTCATTTTGTGTTGACAGCAGCACCCTAAAAATAACACCAAAATAACATTATCTATCTATTTGATTACTCTTAGCAGTCTGATGCCACAACCCAAACAAATTTAAAATTTCCATATTGGGGTGACAGTTGTAAATTTATCAGAGAATTCACAAAAACTTTATGTGTAAATTAAATGATCTGAGTATCCATTCCACAACCCCCCGCCCCCATTTTTTTTTTAAATCCTAATGTAAGTTTATTGTTGTTTAGGTATTACAAACCAGAGCAATCTTTGGCAGGTTTAGGAATATAAAAATAGTAGTTTACTAAGACTATCTAATCACTGAATATATTTAATTTTATTTGAATTCTCAGTTCTTCTCCAGTATTCCTCTCTTCCTTTCCCCCTCCCCTTTCTTTCTTTCTAAATACATATTGGATAATCTAGCATTTTATTTTATTTTATTTTTTAAAGATTTTATTTATTTATTTGACAGAGAACGCAAGCAGACAGAGAGGCAGGCAGGGAGAGAGAGAGAGAGAGAGAGAGAGAGAGAGAGAGAGAAGCAGGCTCTGCACTAAGCAGAGAGCCCGATGCGGGGCTCAATCCCAGGACCCTGGGATCACGACCTGAGCTGAAGGCAGGGGCTTTAACCCACTGAGCCACCCAGGCGCCCCTAATCTAGCATTTTAAATGGAGTTCTCCAATTGTATTTCAGAGAAACACAAATACAGACAATGAAAATTACCTATGTGGAAAACGGTTTGTCATATCCGAGGGAGTTTTAAGAATTCGTTTCCTTTAGCTTCTCTGGGAGGAGGGTCTATGCAAAACTTTCCTGTGAGTAGTCAGTCAGCCCTGAGCTGTTAGGCTTCTCACCAGAGTTCAGGAGGGCAATATCTGTTTCCTCAAGATGGTGTGATAATGGGGTATTACAAAGTTCCTGGTGTGAAGCAAAGAGATAACAGTCAGAAAGTTCATTAAAAAGAGTAGATTTTGCTTTAAGGAAAAGGGCAAAGCCTTTTCCTTCCCTATACTTTAAAATCTTCTGGCTCTCACCCACACAAAGACCTGAAACAATAGAGTCAACAGTAAGAATGACACCTCTATGTTAACTCTTATGAAATATCTTCTTTTGTTTCCTTAATGAAACATTTGTCTCCATCTTCCTCTACCTTCTCCCTTGGGTAAGAATTGACTAATGCATTTTCTCAGTGGTGTACATTTCAAAACAAATCATCTCCCCTGCCCCAGAGTTCCTTTTGTTAAAAACTTTAGGCTGGCCAAATGAGGGACTACACTGCTATATTCTGGAATCTTAAGGCAGTAACAGTGTGATAGACCTTAAGGAAATATTGTTTTAAATCAGGGTTAGGGATATCCTAATTCCTGATTTGTAACAAGGCAGAATCTCTGAAATCCCAATTTAGGAATAATAACTATAACTTTATTAATTCCTTGGATCTGGTGATTTCATGTAGAAGATGTTTTGCCCAGTGTTCCTCACTATAACTTAGGGGTATCCTGGCATTAGACTTATGCTCTACATTAGAAGGGAAGTGAAAAGAGAAAGGACAAAGTATCGTGATCTTGGGCATAATTACTGGATCATCAGAAATGTTGAATAATATAAGGATAAAAGAGGAAGTGTTTAAAAGAGTGAAGCCCACTGTCAAAAGTAAAAGGAAATAACTAGGGAAAGAAATGACTCTTTGTTAGAAACTGATATGTAATTAATTGAATATAGTTTTTTGGGTGAGGGATTAGTGGTAAGAAAATACTTATTTATAAATACATACTACTTATTTATGCTAAAAAAAATTGTGGTAGCAGATAGTTGTGTAAATGTCTTCCTAACTGAAAAAACACAGTGAGAGAAAATAGTGGCCTTTCCTTCCTGAATGAGTTTAGAAGTGGCAGCGCGTGTCATCCGTCTGGAGCAGTAGCACGGGCATACTAACACCTCACATTCGTAATCACAATAACCTTTGTAATTACAGAGCATTCACATTCTTTAGATTTGTATAATAGCTTCATTAGATCGATGACCTGACAAGGAACCCTCTGAACTAAATGACTTGTTTAAAGTGGCATCATTCCTAATTCTTAGACTGAAATCTCTTTCTCATTTAGGTAGTGCCGGAGCTCGTTTCTGCTGCTTGAACTCACAGAGATGTTTTCCAAGGTCCTTTCTAGTGACAAGGTCTTTTCTTTGGTTTTAGCAAATATACAAATGTATCACAGTATTTTAATTTTTGTATTTTTATAGTGCTCTTACAGTCAAATAGTGTAATTTTTTATAGTCAAACAGTGCTTTTAAGTATAGAAATTTGGAAACTGTGGAAGGCAGATGTCCTGAACACGTGTGGCCCTGCAGATCTGCTCATTCTCCTCCTCCCTGCTCTGTGTCCTGAGAGCAGACTGTGTCACTTGGCTTCTGGTTAGGTTCAGCGGGAGATGGGAGAGTGGGGAGAGCAAGACTGGGTATTTATCCCTCCGCTTCTTTCCCTGCTGGGCCAGATTGGCAGTAACTATCCTCTTTAACCTGGGGTAAAACAGACCCTGTGGACCCCCCACCCGTGTACCCTCAGTCCTCACCACTCCTTACACATGATGGTGGCTCTTTCCTGTATAAACACGTGCCACTCTCTGCCTGAGGCCTTTTCGTGGCATGGGAGCAGGCCCAGCCCATGCACAGGGCAGGCAGGTCAGTGGTGTGAGATGGTTGATCCCCAAGGAGCAGCTCTTAACCAAGGATGTTCGGGAATTGGTGCATAAACCCTGCAGCTTCCTCTCCCCCAGGTTGGGGCAACTCTGAGCCGTGTTCTTTATTGCCTCCCAGGGGTTCCTATCAAGACTGAGCCCCAACTGTACTCAGTGATGATCTACTGATCAGTGTACCTGGTATTGGCCTCTTTCCCTGTCCTGTCTCATTTACCCAGCCCCTTCCAATTCCTCCTGGAACTGCCTCCTAAATGAGCTCCTTGTGGTGGAATCTTAGCTTCAAGGCTGGTTTCTGGGTGACCCCAACCCAATAAAGAAGCCACAGTTCTTGTCAGACAGCTGTCTCCTACAACCACAGCTTACTTTGTGGGTTTCAAGGACCTCTTCCTTCCTCTCCTTGCCGCTTCAGGCCGGCCTTAGTCAGGGACACCCATTGTTACTAACCCCAAGGTGATTCACCATCCTTCGTACACACAGCTGCAAGCCAGGCTGGGCGCCGTAGTCTTTATGATAGGCAGCTAAACAATAGGTATTCTTTCGGTGAAGACGGAAATTAGAATAAGAGGAGTGAACATCCAGCAGCCTGTCACAGAGGTACACTTCAAATTCTAAAAGTTTTTGAGACCTATTGTGTGAGAAAATGAAATGATTGAAAGCAACACTTATTAAGCCAGCAATGATTACAATGCCATGGTCACCATAACGTCAATAAATCGTCATGGTTACGTACAGTCTGCTCTTCAGGATGACTGCTGTTTGAGAAGATCTGGTTCTGCTTCGGCTGTGCTCTTCCTCTTGGAGGCAAAGGTCTTGCAATATCTCTGTGTTGCTGACCTGATAACGTGCTTACCTAATACCCCCAGTTACAGCAAAGCTGTTCCCACACCCAGCCGTCTGATGTACTTAGTTTCGTATGTCAGGCATTGCTGTGACAGTATTTATACTCGGCTGTGGCAAAAATAAATTTCTTTTTTTTTTTTTTTAAAGATTTTATTTATTTATTTGACAGACAGAGATCACAAGTAGGCAGAGAGGCAGTCAGAGAGAGAGGAAGGGAAGCAGGCTCCCTGCTGAGCAGAGAGCCCGATGTGGGACTCGATCCCAGGACCCTGAGATCATGACCTGAGCCGAAGGCAGTGGCTTAACCCACTGAGCCACCCAGGCGCCCCCAAAAATAAATTTCTTTACATGTCAGAAAAATGTGAGGGCTTTGACTTCTTGAGCTTAGTGAGTGAAAATCCCCATGTTAGGTATTTTAGAGGAATGAAATGAGTAATAAACAGTCCCTTCCCTCCAGAACTCTAATAGTAATGGAAGGTGGGCTGAAGACTGAAGGGAAATTTGGGGTGGGAAGCAATGATCATCAGTGTAAGTGGCGGGATACTTTGTTAAGATGTTAATTATAGCAGGTCCCCCTCCCCCACAAAAAAGATGTTAATTATAGCAGGTTCCCAATCTTACCTTAGCTTGCTGAAATTCCCCAAGGTGCTCTGAAGCATACGGTAATGAGGAAGAAATAAAGGGGTACCTTTGAGGGCCAGAAAAGAGCAGAAATTCTGGAGCACTGGGAAGGGGATGGAGGTAAGGGGGGCATGGATAGGAGGGACCCCTGCTTGTTCTATGTCCTGGTGGGTGAGACCTCAGAAAGGGTGGTTGTGTGGTGCCTTGGGGAGGCTCCCCTCTAGTACCAGAGCTTCTAGTGGAGGCAAAGCCCCCTTTTAGCCCTATCCCATTTAGGCTTAGCATTGGAACAGAAAGCCTGTCACATTTCAGTTTGGGCAGTGAGAATATCATGAGTGATTAAGGCAGGTGGGAGCTTAGAAGTCCTGCCCTGATTTTCTGATACAGGTGCTTCTCCCAAATTCTGGTGTAAACCACAATTATGATTGTGATGGACTTTCTTGCCAGCTCAGAGGGAGCTAATATTGGCCTTAAACTGATACAAAGAAAATAAAGATAGGTGTCCAAATATTTTTATTAAGTGTCATGGCCCAAGATTGAATCTGTTTCATGCATAAATGAGACAAAAGAAGAATATGACAAGGTTTCTGCAGGAGCCCAAGCAATGTAACATAGCTAGAATAAATCACGGCGTATTACTAGCTGTTTGGGAGCACGGCTGTCTCTTTTTCAGTTTTTTTTTTCCAGGCTAGGGCAGTTAAATAGAGGAGGGGGAACTAATTATTTTCCTCCCTGTTTCTGTTCTAGCTTGTTCCCGTTTCATAACACAAAGCACTTGTACGTGTGGTAAAAATGTATGTATTAGTCAAGTATTAATGAAGTATTTTCTGGTAAGTTCTTCTTCTTTCCCCTAATCATATATATCCTTTGAGCATATTCTGTAAAATCCCTGTTATTCACCCTCTGGTTTATAGATGCAGAAGAAATTAGTTCGTGAGGCATTATGGCACTCAGAGTTCAGATCCCTTCGCTCCCCCATCCCTTCCTCCCACAGACACCTCTCTTAACTGGCAGCTTTCTCTTTGTCATTCCAGAGGCTTCAGAGCAGAGACCTCTATGCAATTTCTGTTTTTCCTCAAGAAATTATGGCGAACAGTCGAGTGGGTAGGCTTAGAGATATTTTCTATATATAGTCTGTATATCCTTGATTGTAAAACACTTGATAAAAACAGATTTTTATGTTTTGAAATTCAGAATGTGTCTTGCAATCAATGTCAAAAGCAATCTGTCTGTTTCCAGGCAAAACTGTGAGTTAGGTTGTGTTTGTTGTTGTGCACGAGCATGCTTAGTGTTGTGTGGAATCTATCTTTTCATCTGATTGCCAACTCAGATGAGTTATTTATAACGGTACTTAATGCAGCTGAATTTTGTTTTTACATTTTATTTTACCTGATTAAATAATTTTTACTCTTTACCACAGTTATTCACTTTTTTTTTTTTTTTCATTTTATCTTTTCACTCATCTCCCTCCTCCCACCTCTAGCCTCTGGCAACCACCGATCTCTTCTCTGTATTTATGAGTTTGGTTTTTGTTTTATTTTAGATTCCACTGCAAGAGAGATCATACAGTGTTTGTTTTTCTCTAACATTTCATTTAGCATAATGGCCTCAAGTTCTGTCCATGTTGTTACAAGTGGCAATATCTCATTCCTTTTTTTATAGCTGAATAATATTCCATTATCTTCTTTATTCATTCATCCATTGATGGATACTTAAGTTGCTTTCATATCTTGGCTATTGTAAAGAGTGGCGCAATGAACATAGGGTTGCAGATATCCTTTTGAGGATATCTTCAGATAAATGCCTAAATTGCTGGATCATATGGTAGTTCTATTTTTTTTTATTTTTTGAGTAATCTCCCTATTGTTTTCCATGGTGGCTATATCAGTTTACATTCCCACCAACGGCATGAACAAGGGTTCCCTTTTCTCCATACCTTTTCCAAAACTTGCCATTTCTTAACGTGTTTGGTAAGAGCCATTCAAACAGGCATGAGGTGATGTCTCACTGTGGTTTTGATTTGCATTTCCTTGGTGATTAAAAGATGCTATTTTCATGTACCTGTTGTCCATTTGTGTATCTTCTTGGGGGAAAAGGTCTATTCATATCTTTTACCATTTTAAAACCACACTGTTTTTTGTTGTTGAGTTGTATGAGTTCTTTGTGTATTTTGGATATCAGCCCCCTATCAGATATATGATTTGCAAATATTTTCTCTCATTTGATAGGTTGCCTTTTCATTTCGTTGATGGTTTCTTTTGCTATGCAGAAGGTTTTTTGTTGCTGTTGTCCCACTTGTTTCTTTTTGGTTTTGTTGCCTTTGCTTTTGGTGGCACATTAAAAAAAATCATCACCAAGGCCCATGTCAAGGAACTTATTGCCTATGTTTTCTTCTAGGATTCCTATGGTTTCAGGTCTTACATTCAAGTCTTTCACCCATTTTGAGTTAAGTTTTGTCTATGTTGGAAGAGAATGGTTGAATTTCATTCTTTTGCATGTAGCTGTCCAGTTTTACCATCAATTTCAGGTGAATTTTCCTTTAATTCTAGACTCCCAGTTGGCTTTTAAAGATTGTAACTCAACAAACCTAAACTCATTTTCTTTTTTAAATGTGGAAGATTGCCTGTTATATATCAAACCATGAATTTGAAAAAGGGGATTGTCAAGTACTTTGGACTGGTTCAGGAAACTTTCAGAGTAGGGAGAGATTTGTGTGCCCAGTTCATGAGCTGAGTTATACGTGGGAATGATACATCTGCTGAAGTGTTCTAGCTAACCTTTTCCCCTAAAGCTTTTATGAAAAAGCTTAATATTTAGTGGAAGTAATATAAAAAATGTGCAAAGAAGAGTCAGTAAATGAATGCACAGGTGATGCTCATTGGGAGTAAAATGTGGATGAACTGATCAGCAGCCTCACAGGGAAAGGAAAGCTGCTATTTTGCATCAGGCCCTGGATTCTGTATGTGAGCATGATGATCTCATGATTAGAATTTTTTCTGGTAATTTCTGTGCCTGCCTGGGTTTCCGAATGCCAACGGCTCAAGTGAGACTACAACCCAACCTTTCTCAAGATGGGGGAGGTATCAATTATGAATGAGCTAGGGGAGAGTAGGCAAACCCAGGGTCCTGGCACGGGTGAGTACTGGGACTGAGCTTCCAGGGTTGGGTTCATTTTGCTGGATCAGACCAGGGGTCACTGTCTGGAGGCGAAGATAATGTCATTTTCCTGCACCAAAACAGATGCGTCAGTCAGTTGTCTGGGAACCAAGAAGTATCGTGTGACCAGAGTTGTGAAAGACCATTTTGGGCTGGGAATGCATAATATACTGGTGACTGCAGGAAGACTTACTTCTTCTCACCTCTGACTCTCACCATAAGTAGGCTGGACATAATCAAAACAACCTCCTGGCTATTTTGAATGGCTAGCCAAAAGAATAAGAAGTAAAAAGGGTCTGATTTATATTTAATGTTTTCAAAGGCAATTTGAGAGAAATCAGAGCAGCCACTCAAAATCAGCTATTTATTAAACATATATGCAAAACACTGTACTAGGTGCTATGGGAAATGAAAGAATGTGGATGGGGAGGAAAGAAAAAGAATTTGCTGTCAGACTCAAGAATCTGAAGTTAATTCTAGGCTATATAGACAAGATGTATTACACAAGAAAAGAAGCCAGCAATGCAAGGCATTAAGCAAATGCCAAGTAACTTGGCATTTGAGAGAAGGGAATTATGCTCTCAGAATTTGGAGGAGGGAGGCTTAGCTGGAAGACTAAAGGTTTAAGATTTGAACTAGACCTTGAAGATGAGCTGGGAGAACCAGCTAGGTTAAGTAGGCTAAGTAAGTCTGAAAACCACCATTATTTTTTCCTGCTCTCCTATTTATTCAGGTTCTGCTGGTCCCCAGTGGATGAGGGATCTAAAGTAAAGGAGAGCAGGATGCCTGACTTTGGGCTGGGCCTGTTCCCATGTTTGTCACCGCTGGCTGATCTCTGCAAAGGCGGAGGCAACATACGAGCTTCCTGCTATGGACTGGCCTGGTATTGTGGGCTATTATTATCTTCAAAAACTGGGTGTGTGAGCATGCTGCGAAGGTCTTGAGCATTAAATTCTAGAGGCGTTGTGTTCTTTAAAAATTTCCCCTGCCCTCTAGGACCAGTAACGTCTAGAATTCAAAGACAGAGACTTAGGCCCTTTGGAATCTTGATTGCCTAGCAAGTACAATCAGGGGCACTTAGAGTTGGAAAGTATGGTAAATTTTTCTTAGCTCCAACTTTTCTCCTTCTCAGAGCTACTTTAAGTTCTCTGGCAGTGTTCCCATTTAAGGGTGGCCCTCTGGAGAAACGTAGGCACTTTCCTTCCTTTTATTATTATTATTTTTTCAAATCTGGACTCAGCCGTCGCTACTCCTTCCTGCCCTCCCCTGGTCCCAGAGTTTCTGACCTCTCCCTTGAGACACTTATTTGGAAACTTTCTGAGCCAGTGAAGAATCAACTTAGAGGCTTTTTTACTTTTAGGCCAATGGGAATATTGTGTGTCATGGATAGAAAGATTTGAGTACTACAATTATCACACTGAGTCTATATAACAAGGCTATTTCCATGTCTTGGCACACAGCCCGAGTTAACTTTGCTTTGCTGGATGTAGATACAATTAATTTTGTTTGAACAAGAGATCACGTGTGACAAATGCTTTTGCAAAACCATGTCTGTTCAGGAGTTACTTTAATACATATGTGCCTCAGCAAAGCGTTTTTGTACAACAGCTGGGTTTTTAAACACCCTTACCCTGTTTAACTTAACATTTTAAAAAAATGAACTTTTTATTTTAGGGCAGTTTTTGATTTACAGTGAAGTTGTGAAGATAATATAGAAAGTTGCCATACACTTCATACCCAGTTCCATGTTATTAACATCTTTAATTAGTGTGGTACACTTGTTACAATCAATGAACCAATATTGATACATTATTACTAAAGTTCATACTTTATTTGGATTTCCTTAGTTTTTATACAAGGTCCCTTTTCTGTTCCAGGATCTCATATTTCATTCATTCCTCATGTCTTTTTAGGCTCCTCTTTGTTGTGGTATTTTCTCAGACTTTCCTTGTTTTTGATGACCTTGACAGTCTTGAAAATAGTGGTCAGATATTTTGTAGAATGTTCCTCAATAGGGATTTTCCTGATGCCTTTCCCGTAATTATACCAGCCTAATACAGTTTTACCGCAGAGGCGAAGTGCCATTTTGAACACATCACACCAAGGACATAAATTATCATCAGCATGACTTATTGCTGTTGATGTTCTCTTGGTCACCTGGCCGAGGTAGTGTTTGTCAGGTTTCTCCACTGTGAAGTCACTCTTTCTTCTTCCTTTCCCACAGTCCTTACTTTGGAAGGTAGTAACTATGTGTAACCCCTGCTTACAGAGTGTTAGCCTCTACCTCCTAGAAGGCAGATAAATTATTTGGATTTCTTCTTGTCAGGGGGTTCTGTCTATTCTCCTTCATTTATTTATTCAATAATTTATATCAGTATAAACTCATGGGTATTTATTTTATACCTTGGGTTCCGGTTGAATGCTATTTTATTTTGCTGCTCACATTCTTCCGGTTTTGGCTATTGGCTCCTGCGTCAGTTCGAGCTCCATCACTGTGTCGGCTTTTGATCACTCCCTTAACTTCTGGCACTCGGAGATACTCCAGGCTTGCCTTGTATATGTCCTGCCCCAGTCCTAGAATAAGCCATTTCTCCAGGGAGTTCTGGTTCCTTTTATTGGAGAACGATTTACTTTATTTTTTATCTTTTTAAAGATTTTATTTATTTGACAGAGAAAGATACAGCAAGAGAGGGAACACAGCAGGACAAGTGGGAGAGGAAGAAGCAAGCTTCCCGCTGAGCAGGGAGCCCGATGCACGACTCGATCCCAGGATACTGGGATCATGACCTGAGCCAAAGGCAGACCCTTGACAACTGAGCCACCCAGGCGCATGGGGCGAATGGTTTTAGAACAGAAACTTTGTCACAATCTACATTCCGTTCTGGGATTCTTAACTTCCTGAATGATTTGTTTTCCTAATTTGTATACATTAAGCTTCATTCTTTGTCCTCTAAAGTTTTTTCAGTTCTGACAAATGCATATTGTCATGTATCTACCACTACATATCATCCTGAGTAGTTTCACCACCCTAAAAATCCCATTTCACGTATTCAGCCCTCTCCCCACCCCCAGTGAATCTTTGGCAACCACTAGTCTATTTACCATCTCTAGTTAGATGTAATGTTTAAAAAATATTTATATTAAAAAATTTTTAAGTTGGAACCTTTATAAACTGATTAGACTTTCATAGATAAGGAGTACTTGTTTGGAATGAACATCTTTGACCTAAAAGACGTTATCATACCTGATTTAGTTATCATACCTGATTTAGTTATCATACCTGATTTGGGGGGCTGCCTCTTAAAGTAGCCATAAAATCTTATCATTGTAATAAAGTTACAGTTCACTCATTGTTTCCGTAGACCTCTGACATGTTTAGAGGAATCAGGGCACTGGGGGTTGGGGGAATAGGATGGAGGAGGTAAAGAGGATGTTTCAACAGGAAATGTAAGAAATTTTAATTCATGCAGGGGAAGAGAGGGTCAGTTCTTATAGCTCAGATAAGAGTGCTTATGAGTCAGTTGTGAGATACTTGATGTACACGATGATAATCCCTAGGCCACTTAGGCTCCATGGAGCACTGGGGTCAGGTTCCACATTGGCCTGACGTTTAGAATCTTCCTTTCAGTTCATTAAACTCCTTCTTGCGTGTCTGCTCTTCTTGCAGTTGCTGTGATGTGTGCTGGAGGCCTCCCTTCTTCTGGTGCTACTGTTTGGGCATATACTTCCCTTTTGGAAGAGATGGACATTCTGCATCATGCAAGGGTTTTCTCTAACTCAGGGTTGTGGGTGTTCCTTCCTGATTACTAAGGCTTACCCTGGAAAGACTGGGGTGATCTCAGGTCGTACTTCGCTAGCCATTCCCTTCTCTCAACATGGCACCAGCCCCACAGTTGCTGTTGAATATATAGGATTGCTTTAAATTTGGGGAAGGGGAGCATGGGGAGATCCTTTGTGCTATAGGATGGAAGGGTATTCTGCTCTCATTCTCCTCAGGGGTCCTGGGTTTATACTTCTGAA
The DNA here is from genome assembly GCF_002288905.1 of Enhydra lutris kenyoni. NCBI lineage: Eukaryota > Metazoa > Chordata > Mammalia > Carnivora > Mustelidae > Enhydra > Enhydra lutris. Next base: position 48,557,280 of record NW_019154096.1, read on the forward strand.
AAACAAATAGAAGATGTTGGAGGGGAAAAGGCAAGAGACACAGAAGAGAAGATAAAGTTTTGTTTAAACCGAACACAGATCTAGCATATAAGTGAATAGGAAAGGAACTGGTACTTGTTGAGTACCAGCCATGTACTAGAGTCTCTTTTGGGAGTCCTCATGTATTTTTCCCCATTTCCCCCTTACAGTGACTCTGTGATATAGATTAAAAACAAAATTTTCATTTGACAGATAAAGAAACTGAGGTTCAGAGAGGCTCATTAACTTATCTCAGATCACACATTAAGAATTTTTTTTTTTTTAATTTGTCAGAGAGAGAGGGAGAGAGAGCAAGCACAGGCAGACAGAATGGCAGGCAGAGACAGAGGGAGAAGCAGGCTCCCCGCCAAGCAAGGAGCCTGATGTGGGACTCGATCCCAGGACGCTGGGATCATGACCTGAGCCGAAGGCAGCTGCTTAACCAACTGAGCCACCCAGGCGTCCCACACATTAAGAATTTGAATCTAGATCTCCTTAACTCTGAAGCTCTAGTGGCCCATTAAAATCATCTAGGCCCTTGAGGGGCCTAGCTGTCTTAGTCAGTAGAGCATATGACCATTGACTTCTGGTTCACTTGATCAAGTCCAAAATTGGGTGTGGAGCCTACTTAAAAAAAAAAATCATTTAGGACCTTAAAAAACAAGACAAGCAAACAATAAACCTTGCCCGAGTCCTATCCCAAACCAAATTAAATCCCAATGTCAGGGGGTAGGGTAGGGATGGGCATTAACAATTCTTAAGTGCCCTAAGAGATTATAATGTGTAAGCCAAGGTTGAGAATCCTGGCTCTGCTTAGACAGATGGTATCTCTCCTACTTTCTCCTAAAAGAAGGAAAGAGATGTTTTCTGAACCGATGTGCATTCTAACTACTCTCAGAGCACTTTCAGATCCAGCCTTGTTCTCCATTTCCTACTCCTCACGGGGGTTCTGCCAGCGGATGGAGTCTGGGCAGAGGTTATTATTGATGGAAGAGAAGTAGCAATTCAATCCAGTAAATTAATCTGTGTTTCTCTTCTATTTTTTGTTTTAAAAGATTTTATCTATTTGTGAGAGAGAGCACAAGCAGGGGGCCTAAGTGGCAGGCAGAGGGAGAAGCAGGCTCTCCACCATGCAGGGAGCCTGATGTGGGACTTGATCCCACAACCCTGGGGTCATGACCTGAGCTGAAGGCAGACGCTTAACCGACTGAGCCACCCAGGAGTCCCATGTGTTTCTCTTTTGATAAGCCATGCATGTATAGTGCTGATAGACTGTCAAAGCACGATGTCAAATAGTGTCAAGAAAATTTCATATGATTTTCAAAAGGTGCTGGCAAATTTTGTTTACTGAATATTCATACACCAACACCAAGATGTAATATTTTACTCCATGATTCTTTTTTTATTTTTTTAAAGATTTCATCTATTTATTTGACAGAGAGAGGGAGATCACAAGTAAGCAGAGAGAGAGGGGGAAGCAGGCTCCCCACCGAGCAGAGAGCCTGATGTGGGGCACAATCCCAGGACTCCAAGACCATGACCCGAACCGCAGCAGAGGCCCAACCCACTGGGCCACCCAGGCTCCCCTACTCCATGATTCTTTAAGTATTATGATTTACCATGCCTCTGGCATCCCTATCAATTATAAAAACCCATTCCTTTACAGTCTCCTTTTAGCTTTGAGAGCAACCACAAGCAAGGACTGTTAAAAAAATTCCAAAAGGACATTACCTCAAAATGACATGTTAAACATTATGAAGAACACTTTAGTATATTCAAATATAATAAAGGCTAAATGGATAAATACAGACATTCTTGGAGTTGGAAAAATGTCACTTTTTAAAGTTATCCATGGTATTTATTTTAAGATACGTAAAACCATAGTGCCTCCTTTCATGAGTTTTATCAACAGAGTTCTGCTTTAATGAAGAATTAGAAACAGTGTAGAGACCAGAATGCCCATCCTCCACCCCATCCTACCAGCTACCTTCCCGATCACGACCCACCAGAGATGCAGATGCTATGATCCCTGCTCTGTCCAAGTCACATGATTCCTGCTTGCTTGGTCATTGTTGGGTATATACAGAGTCCCTCAAGTTGTCAAACCACACCATGGATACTGCACTTTAGAGAGAGTGCCTGATTATTGCACTACAAACCGGGAAGTGAATATATTTTTCTGGCTTGTACTGGTGTAATGGCTTTTAGTTTTGACCAGTGCGTTGTTCAATTACTTTTACTTGTCTTACAGATGATCTCTTTCATCTGACTATTTGCCTTCCTTAAATGAAATGCTCAGCCTATTTTGTGATCATCATCTTGCCAGATTGTAGCAATTTTTGTCACTGAACCTTGTCATCTTTCAGCCCCAAGCCAGTTTTACATATGGTTTACTGACTCAGTGAACATTCATCTGGGTTCTTGAAGTCTTTCGAGCAATTTCCTCATCTAACTATTGCATATTATCAGATAATCTTCCACTCTTTGCTTGGGACTCTTTTTTATCAGAAAATTTCAAACACACAAAGTAGAGAAAATGGTAAATCCAATCCCCATGTACCCATCATCCAATTTCAGCATTGATTGCCTTATCCCCACTCCGGTTTTAGCTGTGCCTTACCGCCTTCTCTTCTTTTTGGTGCTCATCCCAGATTTCTTTCTTTCTTTTTTTTTTTTAAAGATTTTATTTATTTATTTACTTGACAGAGAGAGATCACAAGTAGGCAAAGAGGCAGGCAGAGAGAGAGGAGGAAGCAGGCTCCCCACTGAGCAGGAAGCCCGATGTGGGGCTAGATCCCAGGACCCTGGGCAGAGGCTTTAACCCACTGAGCCACCCAGGCGCCCCCCAGATTTCTTTTGAACATATTTCAGTATCTATCTTCAAAAGACATGGGTTTCTGAAAAATTACAAACCCAATGCTGTTAAACACTTTTAAAAATTGAATAGTTCTTTAGTATTATCAAATACTATCCAAATTGTGTTCAAATTTCTTCAGTGATCATGGAGTTTCTTTAAAATTGGTTTGAATCAGAATTTCAAGGTCCAGATAGTACCTTCAGTTAATGTAATATTTAAAGCTCTTTTTCCTAGAGGTACCCCATCCTTTTTTGTCTTCCCTGACATTTGTTAAAGAACTTGAATTATTTTGTAGTATTTCCTCCAGACTAAATTTTACTGATTGTATTCCTGAAGTGTCTTCTAACAGGGTTTTCTGTGTCCTGTATTTTCTGTAAACTGGTAGTTGGATTTAGAGGGTTCAGTTTTTTTGCAAGACGACTTGAGAAGGGGTGTGTGTGTGTGTGTGTGCTCACATGTGCATGTGTTTCCATCAGAGGCCTTCAGGGAATGCTTGTAGCTCTTTTTGTGACATCAGCAGCCATTGACAATTATTACTCAGCCTCAGCACTCAGCACTTTATTTGGTGTTTGTACAACAGTGATACTCAAGTGCTATCAATGTTATGCTTTCATTACCTGGAATACCTCACGAAGAAACCTTCCCTCATCAAATATTTGGTCGTCCTGTGGTACAATCTGCATAGCAAAGGCATGCTGTTGATATTGACCCCTTTTATTTGCTTTCCAAATAATGAGTTGGTTCCAGAGATGAACAATGATTTCTTTAGATTGTCATTAATAACACGTACATGTCAACATCCATTGCAGTTATTATTCCTTATTGCTGTTCAATTTTTTACTACTTTGGCTAGTAGGAGCCACTTGAAGTCAGCTCCTGAGTCCAGCTGGCGTAACCCCAGTAGTTTTAGATAGTCTGTCCTTTTGATATGACAAAATATTCCAGTCTCATAGACGTCCTGCCTCAGACTTGGAATCAGCTATTTTTTTTTTGCAAAGAGCTTTGGTTCATTTTAGTGGAAAACAGTATTTAGAGATCATAATCTTGTGCCGAAGTAGAAGACGATCATTGAGTAAAGACCTACAGGGAATGAGGGAATGAGTTGTGTGGACTATTTGGGAGAATAGCATTGCAGGCAGAAGGAACAGCAGGTGCAAAGATGATGGAACAGAGAGAGCAAGATAAGGGAAATAGTGGGAAAGAAAGTCAGAGAGATAGTGGGGAGAAGGGCTGATAGGGCCTCATAGGCTGTTGGAAGAACTTTTGATTAGCTTGGAGTAGATGGGAGCCATTGGAGGATTTTGAACAGAGGAATGACATCATCTTTTGTTTTAACTGAATCACTATGGGTGCTGGGCTGAGAATGGACTGAACAGGGTTTAAAGCAGAATCTGTAGCACCAGAGAGAAGGCTATCACAGTAAACCAGGTGAGAGGTGAGGTGGCTCTGGCCAGTGTGGTAGTGGAGGTGATGAGAAGGAGTCAGGATCAGGATTTATTTTGAAAATGGAACCCACAGAATTTGCTAAATCATTGGACTTGGGCTGTGAGAAAAGAGAATTCAATGTGACACCAAGCTTTATGGACTGAGTTGTAAATGAAATAATAAAACATCATAATAATATGAATGGCGACTCTTCTGTGGTTCAGTGCTATGTTTGGGGGGTGGTGGTGAAAAGAGAGGTCAGGCCAAGCACCACAGAGGACTAGATACTTATGCATAGTCATGAAGAATATGTAGGAGGACCAGGTGAAAAAGAGGGGAAAGAACATTCTGAGCAGAGAGAGCAACAGAGGACGTAGGAGGTTAAAGTTTGGAAAAGGCTGTCTTGTGTCAATACAATTTGTGTTGAGTCTAGAGTCCTGAAAGGACGGTGGGTTTGGAATGATTATTTGATTTTGGAACATAGGGATCTGGCAGGAAATGAGTCTAGAGAGGCAGAGGGGAACCATACATATTCTACGGTAAGAATTTGAATTTTGTTTTATGGATGATAAGGAGATTAGAACTTTTTAAGCTTGGGAATGACATTATCAGGTATACACTTCAGAAAGATCATCTGGGCAGTTCAGTGAGAGAGACTGGAGGTATAAAAAAAATGAAACATCCATCATTTTAAGAACTTATCAAAGATCCTTTTATCATTAACAGAAAGGTAAATATCTTCACCCCTTTCGAAGAACTCCCTCTGTCCTTCTGAGTGCCATTTTTATTTTCTACTATTACAAATAACGATAACATGAATAATGATGACTTTTTTTTTTATGATGACTTTTTTTGTTGTTGTTCAGAAATAGGGTTTATTTTTTAAGATAAATTTTCAGGCCTTTAAAAAGACACACATAAACCCCATCTGTTTTGTAATTATTCTTGGATGAATGAGAGGCAATATTTACTTAACTACATAGTGTTTTCATATGCCAAGGAGGGTGTGAACACCAGACAGTATGTTTTAACTGTAGCACAGAACATGTTACCAGAAGAAGCATGTGACATTTAGTCAAAAGGTTCTCATAATTTGAGGTGGAGGCTAAAACCATGTTTCTATTACTGTATATTCAATTTGGTGAACTTCAAATCTTTATGAGGTGCTAGTTACTATAATGAGATTTTACCTCTTCTGGTTGAACCGGAAGTTGGGTGCTTAACTCTTGATAGCTTCTCTCTCTGTGATGTCATTGTAAGAGAAATGAGTCAATTGTCAAAGTAACCTTTGGTCAGCTGTATGATGTCCAAGAAGAACATGGTAAGAGTTGCTTTGAATTTTATTTTATTTCATTTTTTATTATTTTGAATTTTATTTTTGTTTGAAATAGAGAACTACTGCCACAGCGCCCGGTATGGGGCTCTCTTTGACGTGTTCGTGTTTGTTTTTTGTTTTTCCCACCTAAGCCCTCATCTGCGATGATCTTCCATTTGATCATTCTTTTCTCCTAGCTTTGGTGGTCTGTTTTCCATTTTGTAGTTCACAGGGTATTTTGGGGACATGCTGTTTTTCAAATTTTTCTCTAAAACAGTGATGACAAGACTGTCATAAACCCATTATAAAAATTGTTGATTTTTACAAATATCTCATTATCTTACTTATTACAATATGACAAATATCAAACCAATATTCTTTGTTAGTGATGGAATCTAAACTGGCTCTAGAGAAGGCATCCATTGGATTTTTCATTTAACATAATTAATTGTTAGTATAAATGCAAAATCCTGCAACTATGAACCACTTAGTAAGATAAAAGAAGAGTTTTGTTGTACAGACTCAGATTTATTAAAACACCAAACATTTATTGAGCACATACACTGTGCCGGTCACCATGCAATAGATGTCCGAAACTGAAAAGTCTGCCCCTGCCTTTCTTAAAGTCTCATGGAGAATATATTTTCTATACAGAGTCAAAAACAATTTGTAATAGTCACTAATTTAATGGTTTATATGAAGAAAAATGTCTTACGGTATAACTGGCTTTTGATACAAGTTCTCATGTTAGAGAGGCGGTGTACAAAAAGCATGAAGTAGGAATCAGAAACCGTACCTACACCCATGCTCTGCTGTTTATTCATCGATTCAGCCATTTATCAAACATTTATTGAGAGCCTACACTGTGGAGCAACTGTATTGGGTGCCGGGGAGCAAGGTAGCAAAGAAGAGAGACCATGCAGCTCCCTGCTCGCATGCTCCCTCTCTGTGAACATGAGCAGATGGCTTAAAATTTCCTCGCCTCTAACCTTGGTTAGACTAGAGGTCTTCGGTCTCTTTCCAAATCTAAAATGCTAAGGTTTGTTATAGCCTCGTGCAGGGAGAATCTGCCCAAGGGGCTTGGGGTCTTGAGCACTTACCTTCCTCTGGGAGGATTGTCTTGTCCTAATTTCAAAATAACATCGAATATACACAGTTTGAAAATGTTTTGCTCGGCCTCTCGTCTGCATTTGGGTCATCTTGGCAAAGCCTGGGTGTGGCAAATCATGCTCCTAAGACTTCAGAGGTAGGAGGTTAAAGTTTGGAAAAAGTGGACGACTTGCATCAGTACAGGTGGACAGCGGCTCCCAGCGGCAGCCTCCTTGGCCTTCCCACCAATAATGCGGCTCCTCCCGCCACAGCGTCCATCTGCGACAGGACCTGCTGCTGCTCTTCGGCTCTCAGTGAGCCTCGAAAAAGGGATTCCTCATCAGAGGACCAGCGGGGATCGGCTTTCAGGGGCGGGAAGGACTGTTCTTGAGTCCCACAGTTTTTCCAGTGGGTATCAGAAAACAAGCTTCCTGTTATCTGGTTTCAAAACTGCAATAAGTAAATAGCTTTTTTGCTTGCAGCCAAGATACGTATCTCAAGGAGAAAAATGGATTTCTGTAGCAAAGAGAGAGGGAAAGCGAGCGACTTGAACATACATTGCTTTAAGAACACGAAAAATCACCACCCGCACAACTCTTCGTGGTCTTTAGGGAAATGAGCAGCTGCACTCAGCCAATCTCTTCTTTCCAGTGGAGTCAATGAAAGAGACATAGGGTTTGAGGTTCCTTCCGAAATGGGGCCGGCTAATTTAGCCCCTCCCCTGAGCCCGAGGGTCTGTTATATCTCGGTTCCTTGAGTACCTCTCTCACTGAGACCGACCACAGCAAGCAGAGGCTGAAAAAAATAAAGAGCAAAGAGGAAGAAAACAAAGGCTGCCAGTTATGGAAGATAGAAAGGGTAAGAGCAAATTGATTTGATCTGAATCCTTAAGAACAACCAAAAAAAAAAAAAAAAAAAAAAAAACCTCCAGAAAAGCCCAGACCAAAAGCAAGTACTTGAAAGAGCAAGAGGCACAAATCCCCAAATGAACTTTCCCACCCTCTCCTTCTGAGAGGAGGCAGAGAAAGAACTTTGGGAAACTTTTTAGGAAGCAAAGCCTGGAGGGTTTAGTCAGGGGTGGCTCTTGAGCAAGCTGGAGGGGCTCATGAATATTCACGAGCAATTTGCATGCAGATCTGGTGTTTTAGCGGCAAATGACTTCTTCGGTCCCTTTGCAGTTTAAGAAGTAGCTGCCTCATTTGTAGTCCAGAGTCATCTTGCTTCGGGTCTGTACCTCAGTGAGTTTGCTTGAAGATGCTGGGCTCAGCGTGTTAGGAGATTTGTTTTGTTCTCGAATTTCCTGCGTGCTTTCCTGTTGTGAAATTAGCAAAGGCTTCTCTGCCAGGAGTTAGACAGAGAAGTTAATGTGGCAAGAGGCTGTCACAACAGGACCCGGGAGTACGTCTTGCAAAAGACTGAATGTTTCTGGGATTGTGTGAATGTGTATGGGAGCGGGGGAGAGGAGTGAAGGGTTGGAGGGATGAACAGTTTTATCTTGAAAAAGCAAGGCATATCTGAGTGACTATATTTAGATTGTGTCTAAAAACTATAAGAGGGGCCTGGTTTTCCAGATGGTGTGCCGTCTCTGTCTTTTACCTCTTTTGGGCATTTTCTGCCACCGCGGAGAGCCTGCTGCTTGCCAGCCCATGGGAGTCAGGAGGAGTCTCCGCAGCGGTGTGGCTGTGTAGGGTTGCAAACCCTCCTCTTCATCATCTCTAATTTCTGATATTCCCCACATGTTTTTATCACATAGCACGCAGAGCGAAGGGATGAGTAGCCAACAGATTCTTAATAATGATGGCAGTTGTAGCTGTTAATGTTTACTAGGTCTCTACTCCGTGCGGAGAGCTCTTCTAAGCACATTACCCATATTATTTATTCCTTTTATTCCTTGAACCGACTTAAGAGGTGAGTGTTATCATTATCATTCCCATTTTCCAGGTGCTGGAATTGATACAGTGTGAGAGTGGCTTGCCTCGGGATCTCATGGTTAGTGAGTGGTGAATGTGGATGCAGGTAGTTGGACACAGGGTCTGTGGGCCTTTCTCTCTGTACTCCCACATCGTTACTCCACCTGAAGGCTCCCGCTTTGGCCCTGACGTGGTTGAATCTGGATTTCAAAGCCTTGAAGCTACGGGGGAAATGACACTTACTGAAATCTCAAGTCTGAGAAGGAATCTGTGCTTTGCTGTCAGTTCACATTCATTTTTCTCATGGGGGGCTCATAGCCATTTTCTATGGGAGACCCCAGGTATTGTCATTTTTACCCTCTTACCAAAGGAAGAGACTTGGGCTAGGAGGGGTTCAGGGACAGGAATCACACAGACCAGAAATCCCCTGCCTCTGGTTTCTCTTCAGACCTGCAGAGCGAGCCCAGTCATCTCTGAACTTCTGTCCCAACCCCCAGCCACTTTCAGTTCCCCAAGTGACCTTGCTCCTTTCCTCCCTGCCAGACTGTTGCATGGCACTCGCCTCTGCCCCGGAGAGGCCTGTCTGGCCTTCTCCTTCCCCTTCCGTCTGGAGCCAAGCTGCCTAGGGTTGAATCCCAGCTCTACTATTTACTAACCGTGTGCCTCAGTTTTTTCATCTGTAAAATGAGGAGAATAATAATATCTACCTCATAAGGTTATTATAAGGACTGAATAAGGGATTCACGCAAATTCTCAGAACAGGATCTGATGCATAATGTATGTGCTCAGTAAATGTTAGCTGCTGCATTCATTTCCTTCAGGCTTCGTCCTGGTTGTTATTCCCTGCGTTAAGCTTCCTCTAACCCTTCGAACCTTAGATTAGCCCCTGTCTAGGATGTTTCTACAACACCTCACAGCTTACACCTAAACTGTTGGTCGCCACACTCATCCACATTCCTGCCCTCTGTGTTGCTTACCCGGACAATAATTTCTTTATCGACCTTTGGATGGGCATCATCTAATACAATGTTTAGCCCATACTGGGAACTCAACAAATATTTAATAAACTAAGTATTATTATTTTAGTTGATGTTTATCCAAGAATCAGGAGGCTGGTTTAAAAGGGGACCTGTGACTCTTCTGGTTATTGTGTGTGGCGCTGTGAGCAGCAGAGTCCCCCATGACTCCCTGTGAGAGGTGGGGCGGGAAGGCCCGCAAGCAACCAGCGCAGGTGCAGGTGCAGGAAGGTTATGGAGACGGCGGAGCTGCACATCAGCCTGAAGAACGAGGATGAACACTTCTCAGACACCGTCAGGCTTACCTTTCCTCCCCACCCACGTTCTCCGTGTGTCTTGGGGGACTGGCAGCACTGTGTTGAGAGGCCAAGGCTGTGGATACTCCCTGCCTGGACAGGAAGGTGCTGAAGAAACTCAACAAGGACAAAAAAAAAAAAAAAAAAGAAATCAAGAAGCTGCCCAAGAAGTATGATGCCTTTTTGGCTTCAGAATCTCTGATCGAGCAGATCCCACAAATCCTGGGCCCAGGCCTGAATAAGGCTGGCAAGTTCCCTTCCTTGCTGACGCACAGGGAGAACAGAGTGACCGAATGGATGAAGTGAAGTCCGCAATCAAATTCCAGATGAAGAAGGTGCTGTGTCCGGCAGTGGCCATTGGCCCGTGAAGATAATACATGATGAGCTCGTGTACGACATCTACTCAGCAGTCAGTTTCCTGGTGTCATTGCTCAAGAACTGGCCGAGCATCCGGGCTTTATACATCAAGAGCATCATTGGCAATTCCTAGCATCTGTACTAAGGTACCGTTTAATAAACATTAGTGCTATCAAAACAAACAAACAAACAAACAAACAAAGGACTAAAAGGGGACCTATGAATTTGCAATAGAGTTCCCACTGGTACATACTGTTCTTTTATGTGCTCTCTTAAGACATCCCTCTAAGTGAATACACTGAGAAATGAGATGCCTCCCTTCTAGGTGGATGAGCTTCGGAGCTGATGTGGTCCCACGCCAGAGAACCCAGTTCGGCCGGTCCAGCTCTGGCAGAACTTCAGCCCCCACTCCCCGTTCAGCCAGGGGCCAAACTGCAGATTTCAGATGCCTCCTAGTTCAACCTTGCTATCTCTGAACAGAACGACTGGTTCCAGAAATAGTGCCTCCCCAACCCCATCAAAGAGCAACCTTAGAGTCTGAGACAATGTTCTCTGGTAATAGAAGAGAAACATACACTGCAGAGGTTGGCCCTGGATAAAATCATAAAGAACATTAAATTTGTTTCCAGCACCCTCCCTTTCCTCTTCCTGGCATACCTTCAAAGCAATCCGACAAATATTATTGTGTGTCTACCATTATGTCCCTATGCCAGATGTGTGGGATATAAACAGTTTGCTCACAGTCTAGTGAGGAAGACAGATATATATACAACCGACTCTAATGGAAACCAGACTCTGTGAAGTGCTAATAATAATAGCTAACATTGATTATTATGAGCCAGGCGCTGTCTCACATAACCTTCAGGACAAATCTGTGATATAGGTTTCTGCATCTTACAGCTGTGGAGAGAATGACTCATCCAAGGTCACAGAGCCAGCATAACAATAGGGGGAATTTATTTTATTCAAGTATAATTAACATACAGTGTCATATTAGTTTCAGGTGTACAATATAAAGATTTAACAAGTGTCTTTTTAAAATTATTTATTTATTTATTTTACAAGACAGAGATCACAAGTAGGCAGAGAGGCAGGCAGAGAGAGAGAGAGAGGAGGAAGTAGGCTCCCTGCTGAGCAGAGAGCCCAACATGGAGCTCAGTCCCAGGACCCTGGGATCATGACCTGAGCCGAAGGCAGAGGCTTTCACCCACTGAGCCACCTAGGCGCCCCTTAACAAGTCTCTTTTAAAAAAGATTTTATTTGGGGTGCCTGGGTGGCTCAGTGGATTAAAGCCTCTGCTTTCATCTCAGGTCATGAATTCAGGGTCCCACGTTGGACTCTCTGCTCCGTGGGGAGCCTGCTTCCCCCCACCCCCTGCCCTGCCTGCCTCTCTGCCTACTTGTGATCTCTGTCTGTCAAATAAATAAATAAAATCTTTTAAAAAATTTTATTTATTTATTTTTAGAGGCAGGGAGCGGAGGGGGAGGGAGAAGGACTAGCAGACTCTGTGCTAAATAAGGAGCTTGACATGGGTCTCCATCTCACTACCCTAAGATCATGACCTGAGCCAAAATCAAGACCCAGATGCTTAATGGGCTGAGCCACCCTGGTGCCCCAACAATTCAACAATTCTGTATAGTACTTAGTGCTCATCATAATAAGCATGTTCTCCATTCCCTTCACCTATTTCACCTATCCTCCCACCCACCTCTCTTCTGGCAACTACCAGTTTGTTCTTTGTATTTAAGAGTCTATTTTTGTTTGTCTTTCTCTTTGTTTCTTTGTTTTCTTTCTTAAATGCCACATGAGTGAAATCAGATGGCATTTGTCTTTCTCTGACTGACTTATTTCATAACATTATACCCTCTGGATCCATCTATGGTGTTACAAACAGCCAGGTCTTATTCTTTATTCTTTTTTATGATTGAGCAGAATTCCATTGAATATATATACCACCTCTTCTTTTTTTCTTTTTTTAAGTAAGCTCCACAGCCAATGCAGGGCTTGAACTCACAACCCTGAGATCAAGAGTTGCATGCTTCACCGGCTGAGCCAGCCGGGCACCCCTACCACCTCTTCTTTATCCATTCATCTATCAGTGGATGCTTGGGTTGCTTCCATAGCTTGGTTATTTGAAATACTGCTGTAATAAATACAAGGGGGCATATACTTTTTAAATTAGTTTTTTTTGTTTTCTTGGGTAAATACTCAGGAGTGGAATTATTAGGTCAGATGGTGGTTCTATTTTTATTTTTTTGAGGAAACTCCATACTGTTTTCCACAGTGGCTGTGCCAGCTTGCATTCCCACCAATAGTGCATGAGGATTTCTTTTTCTCTACATCATCCCCAACACTTACTATTTCTTGTGTTTTTGATTTTAGCTAATCTGACAGGTGTGAGGTGATATCTCATTGTGGTTTTGATTTGCTTTTCTCCCTGATGATGAGTGATACTGAGCATCTTTTCATGTGTCTGTTGGCCATCTGGATGTCTTCTTTTGAAAAAAAATGCCTATTCATGTCCTCTGTCCATTTTTTAATTGGATTATTTAGGGTTTTTTGGTGTTGAGTTTTATAAATTCTTTATATATTTTGCGTATTAACCCCATGTCAGATGCGTCATTTGCAAATATCTTCTCCCATTCAGTAGGTTGTCTTTATGTTTTCTTGATGGTTTCCCTTGCTGTGCAAAAAAAAGATTTTTATTTTGGTATAGTATCAGTAGTTTAATATTGCTTTTGTTTCCTTTGTCAGAGGAGACATATCTAGAAAACTATTTCTAAGGCTGATGTCAAAGAAATTACTGCTTGTGTTTTCTTTTAGGAATTTTATGGTTTCAAGTATCACATATAGGTCTTCAATGTATTTTCGGTTTATTTTTGTGTATGGTGGAAGAAAGTAGTCCAGTTTCATTCTTTTGCATGTGGCTGTCCAGTTTTCCCAATACCATTTGTTGAAGAGACCCTGTTTTTTCCATTAGACATCATTGCCTCCTTTGTTATATATCAATTGACCATAAAAGTGTGAGTTTGTTTCTGGGCTCTTTATTCTATTCTGTTGATCTATGTGTTTATTTCTGTGCCAGTACCATACTGTTTATAGTACCACAGCTTTGTAGTGTATCTTGAAATCTGAGATTGTGATACCTCAGTTTTATTTTTCAAGATTGCTTTGGGTATTTGAGGTCTTTTGTGGTTTCATACAGATTTTAGGATTATTTGTTACAGTTCTGTGAAAAATACTTTTGGTGATTGCATTAGATCTGTAAATCTGGGTAGTATGGATGTTTTACCAATATTGGTCTCCCAATCCATGAGTGTGGGATATCTTTCCATTTGCTTGTGTCATCTTCAGTTTCCTCTGTCAATGTTTTATAGTTTTCAGGGTGAAGGTTTTTTGCCTCCTTGGTTAAGTTTATTTCTAGGTATCGTATTCTTTTTGGTGCAATTGCAAATGGGATTGTTTTCTTAATTTCTCTTTATTACATTATTAGTGTATAAAAATGCAACAGATATGTGTATATTAATTTTGTATCCTGCAACTAAACTGAATTCATTTATCAGTTCTAGTAGTTTTTTTGGTAGAGTTTTTAGGGTTTTCTATATATAGGATGATGTCATCTGCAAATAGTGAAAGTTTTCCTTCTTCCTTACCAGTTTGGATGCCTTTATTTTCTATTTCTTTTCTGACTGCTGTGGTCAGGACTTCCAGTACTATGATGAATAAAAGTAGTTAAGAGTGGACATTTTTGTCTTGTTCCTGATCTTAGAGGAAAATCGTTCAGTTTTTTACCATTATGATGTTAGCTGTGGTTTCTTTTATATATGGCCTTTGTTATGTTGAGGTATGTTTTCTCTAAACCTACTTTTTTTTTTTTAAAAGATTTTATTTATTTATTTGACAGAAAGAGATCACAAGTAGGCAGAGAGGCAGGCAGAGAGGAGGAGGAAGCAGGCTCCCCAATGAGCAGAGAGCCCGATGCGGGGCTCCATCCCAGGACCCTGAGATCATGACCCAAGCCCAAGGCAGAAGCTTTAACCCACTGAGCCACCTAAAACTACTTTGTTGTGTTTTTATCATGAATGGATTTTGTACTTTGTCAAATGCTTTTTCTGTGTCTGTTGAAATGATCATATGATTTTTATCCCTTCTTTTGTTAATGTGATATATCATGTTGGTTGATTTCCAAATATTCAATCATTCTTGCATCCCTAAAATAAATACCACTTAATTGTGGTGAATGATTTTTTAAATGTATTGTTGGATTTGGTTTGCTAATATTTGTTGAGGACTTTTGCATCCATGTTTATCAGAGTTATTGGCCTGTAGTTCTCTTTTCCTATAGTGTCTTTATCTGGTTTTGGTATTAGGGTAATACTGGCCTTATAGAATGCATTTGGAATCTTTCCTTCAGTAGAGAGGAAATCTAGACCCACATATTTATGCTACAAAGCCTGGATTCCTAATGAATAAATTCTCTTACATCCCTAAGAGCTGTAATAGAAGTCTAAAGAAAATGGCTTGAGAAACAGAATAGGGAGTGATGATTTCTGGGAAAACTTCTCAAAGGATGGGAACTTCATTTGGATCTAGAAAGATGAGTAGTCTGATGCACAACAAGCTCCTATCAAGTCCCAGCAGAGCTTAAAGACCTTTTTTCTCTCTTTTACCAAAACTACAGCCTATATTTAAAAATAAAAAGTTCTTTTACCTTTTTTAAGTTCCAAGCAGGAAACCTGTTTTCATGTCCATCCTAGAGATTTGAAGGCAGAAGTCCAAAGTGTAGGGTTGGGATTACCTGCCATGTAATTTAATAAACCTTTGCAAAGTAATCAACTGCATATTAAATGATTTCCTTAATCATGATTGTCTTCCATGGTCATTAGGCACATGTGATAAAGAGGTTTTACAAATGATGGTGATTGGTCCTACTTTTACTTGGCTATACCACATTTTAAGAGTATTTTCTTCTTTGTGTTGTCTTTTTGGTTGCCTTTGCACTTTAAAACCAGTGATTGTGCCTAGGGGCATTAACATGAAATTCTACCTGCCATGGGGTTGAGCAGTGCTGGGTTCAAGCCTGTGCAGGGTGAAGGTGAGGCCTGAGGAAAATCATATAGGGTCTGTTCTTTGCAAGTCTTTGGAGGGAGAATGGGAAGCCCTTGTGGTAAAGAATCATCAAACCTCTTGATGGTTTGATGGAAGCACAGAAGAGCAGGGGCACTAGCTCTGTCTTGGTGAATGAATGTATGTGTGTTCTAAGGCAGTATTTCTCAAACTCTAATGTACATGCGCTACATTGGGAATCTTGTTAAGATGCATATTCTGATCCAGCAGCCCTGGGGGTGGGGCTTGGGATCCTGCATGTCTAACAAGCTCCCAGGTGATGGTAATCGTCACATTTCAATGAGCTGTATTATAGGATCACTGCATGCCTTAGTCTCAGGGCTTATTTTGGTACCAGTGACCAACCCTTACATTATTTTCAGTTCAAGGGGGAAAAAAAGAGAAGTGAGTTATTTTTTTGTGGCTTATTAGTTATTTTATTGTGGCTTATAATATTATTATTATTTAATGTGGCTTTTATTGTTGCTTATTGTGGCCTATTTTTATTGTGGCTTATTAGAAAAGTGGGGGGCAGGATGGAAAATTAGGAATATGGAAGGAAGGTGAAGTAGATGCAGAGAAGGAGTAATCCAATGTTTGGAAAGAGAAAAATAGGTGAGATGAAGTTCTCAGATGACTTCTGAGGCAGCTGAGCCATGAGTGGCTACCTAACTTTAGGAAGTTCGGAATGGGTGTGAGTGAGAATGACCAAGCCTTTCCCTTCCAACTAACCATGGTAGGCCAGGATGCCAGAACCAGGCCCTGCCTCAGTCAGGTTGGCAGGGTTTAAGAGGTGGGGTCAGAACTGTTGAACCATAAAATTGAAACAATATTGCTTAAGTGGCTAAAGAAAGACTCAGACACATGCACAAAAAGATATCTGAAGGAATGTGTCATCAGCAAAATAAATTTTTACGCTTTGTGCTGAAAAGGCAGAATAGGGAGGGACCTAAACAACGCTTGTTTCCTGTGAACAGGATTAGTTAACAGAAATTAATAGTGCAGTACTCACATATTGTAATTATTGTAATATTGTAAAAACGTTGCTGATACCATCGTTTGCTTAACGTTTTCTTTTTATTGCTTTATTTTGGTGAGCTCAGAAACATTTCTTTCATAGAAATAGAGCTTTTTCGTAGATTTACTTTCTTTTTCTTCTTTTTTGGTCAATATGGTAACCAAGGCTGCAAAGATTACAGCTTCTAATCCCTAGCTAGAATTCATGTATGTTATCTTATATTGAAAAAAAATCTTGGCGGATGTGATGACATTAAGGATCTTGAACTGGGGAGATTAGCCTGAATTATCGAGATGGGCCCTAAATGCAATCACGAATGTCTTTGTAAGAGGGAGGGAGTGGGAGATTTGACACACAGGGCAATGTAACCACTGAAGCAAGATGCTACTCTGCTGGCTTTGAATATGGGGGAGGGGGCCACAAACCAAGGAATGCATGGAACGTAGTTTAGAAAAGGATAGAAAAGAAAGAGCGGCCCTAGGGGCCTAGGGGCGCCTGGGTGGCTCAGTGGGTTAAAGCCTCTGCCTTCGGCTCAGATCATGATCCCAGGCTCCTGGGATCGAGCCGCATCGCATCGCCTCCCATGCGGGGAGCCTGCTTCCTCCTCTCTCTCTCCCTGCCTCTCTCCTGCTTGTGATCTCTCTCTGTCAAATAAATAAATAAAATAAAATCTTAAAAAAAAAAAAAAAAAAAGAAAGAGCGGCCCTGTCAACACCTTGATTTCAGCCCAGTGTAACTGATTTTAGACCTGTAGAACTGTAATAAGACAGTAAATGTGTATTTTGCTTTAAGCCACCAAGTTTGTGGTAATTTGTTATGGCAGCCATAGGAAACTAGTGCATGATGTTTTTAATAAACGGAGATGGTGGTAGCTTTAGTTAATCTACAGGTTTAGTGTGTATCGGGCCACCTCCTGCTCTTAACAGCTGTTAACTCAGTTCTCAAATAAGCGTTTGAGGTTTGTACTGTTTACTGTCCCTGTCTTAAAATGAGAAACTGAAGAAGGAGTGGTTAAGTGACTTACCTAAAGTCTCTCCATTAGTAAGTGTTGAAGTTGAGATTTGAGCCCATAGTTGTTGACATTATTATTTTGAAATAT
The DNA here is from genome assembly GCF_002288905.1 of Enhydra lutris kenyoni. Taxonomy (NCBI): domain Eukaryota; kingdom Metazoa; phylum Chordata; class Mammalia; order Carnivora; family Mustelidae; genus Enhydra; species Enhydra lutris. The sequence goes on from NW_019154096.1 coordinate 48,574,786, forward strand.
AATTCACATACCACATAATTCACCCACTTAAAATCTACTTTTCCAAGTAGAAAAGTGGGGGGGGGATATTCACAGAATGGTGCACTCATCACCACAATCAATTTTAGAACATTTGTCACCCCCCCCAAAAAAACCCTATATTCATTAGCAGTCACTGCTATTCCCTCCTTATGCACCCTTTCTTCTCCACAGCCCCTGGCAAACACCAGTCTACTTTCTGCTATAGTTTTGCCTATTCTGAACATTTCATATCACATATTCCACTGTATGGATAAACTACATTTTATCCATTCAGCAGTTGACGGATATTTGGGGTGTTTCTACTTTTTGACATTATAAATAATGCTACTTTGAGCACTCAGGTACTAGTTTTTGTGTGGACCTCTGTTCTTAATTTCTCTTGGATATATACCTGGAAATGGAATTGGTGGGTCATATATCTATGCTTACCCATTTGAGGAACTGCCAGACTGTTTCCCAAAGTAGCTGCATCATTTTACATTCCCACCAGTAGTGTAACCATCCTTACCTAAACCTTTTAAAATTGATCTTTGATTATACTCATCCCCTTGAGTTCGAAGAGGCATCTCATGGCCTAGATTTGCATTTCCTTGATGGCTAATGATTGTGAATATCTATTCACGTGTTTAACGGGTATTTGTATATCTTCTTTGGAGAAGAAACCTTTGCCTAATCCTGTCATGAAGACTTGCACTTACTTTTTTTTTCCAAACAGTTTTGTAGTTTTAGCCCTTGCATTTAGGTCTTTGATCCATTTTGAGTAATTTTTCCATGTGGTATGAGGTAGGGACCCAACTTCATGTGAATATCCAGTTGTCCCAGCACAATTTGTTGGAAAAACTGTTCTTATTCCCCAGTGAATTTTCTTGGCATTTTTTTTTGAAAATCAATTGACTATAAATGTGAGGACTCTCAGCTTTATTCTGTTGATTTGTATGTCCATCTCTGTGTCAGGTCCACACTGTCTCGATTACTTTAACTTTGTAGTAAGTTTTGAAATCAGAAAGTGTGAGTCTTTCAGTTCTGTTTCTTTTTCAAGATTGTTTATACTATTTTGGGTCCCTTGAATTTCCTTATGAATTTTAGGGTCAGCTTGTCAATTTCTGCAAAGAAATCAGCTGGAATTTTCATTTTATTTTCCATGTGTCCTCTTATAAAATCCAAGTTGAGTCTGTTTTCATGCAGGAATTTAAATATAGTAGTTCACATTTATTTTACTTGCCATTCTTGTTTTATTCTCCCTCGTGTTTAATGTTTTCTCATATTATGCTTTTTGCAGTACAGACTCTGCACTTTTGCTTATTTGCTTTTACCCATATTTTTATCTGTGGCTATCTGAAAAGAAGAACATTCCTGAGATTAAGTTTATCTTCATATCAAAGTAAAAACCAGAGTAATTTTGACTGTGTCATGAAAGAGAAGAGTTTAAGAGCTTTTGCTTCCCTGGGTCCTTTTTTCTTATTTTAATTATTTAATCTGATAATATTAATAATTTCAATAGTGAAAACTCTATTAGTCATTTATTTCATAGGTGTTTCTTTATATTTAGATATTAATAATTATACTCATCCTTCCATGTATTTAATTGGTTTCAGTATAGTTCTTTCCTCACTATGCCTTTAAATCCCATCTTTGAGTTTTTAATTTTGCTTCACAGTCTAGTAGGCATACCAAAGTAATTTTTTAGAAAGGGCATCCATGTGGTAGGAGAGTGACAACTTGTCTAAATACAGAAATCTTATCCCCCTCAAGTAATTGGAGATAGTCCTCCATTGTCTTGAGATGTCTGATGCTGAAAAGAAGTCTGACAGCTGTTTTTCAGCCCAAACTTTTTCTGTTCTCTCTTCCTGACATTTACACTTCTTAAAGTAAGATAACTGAGTATAGACTTCCTTTCATAGATTTTGCCTAGCATGTGGTAAACCCTCTTGATTTCCAAATTCAAGACTTCTTTAGGAGCAAGAAATATTTCTCTTGTCATAACTGTGATCAGCGTTACTGCTTTGTTCATTTTTTCCTTCAAGGACTTATTATTTGGATCTCTATCTCTGAACACTATCTACCTTTCCCTCTCCCCCCTTTATTTGTATCATTTGTATTTGTATTCATTTGTATTTCTTTGTATCCTCAGAATATTTTCCTGAGACTGTGTTCTATATCACTATTTCAATTATCCTTAATTATCTCCCATATAAACTTTCATTCAACTGCAATGTTTTTGGTTACCATGAAATCTTTTATCTTAGTCCATTCTCTTCTCATAGCAACAACCTCTTGCAGCTAACTAAAAAATAAACAAAGAGAATTTCTTTCTCTTTCCTGCGTCATATCTATTTCAGAGACAAGCTTTTCCTTCATTATTCTTTCTACTTTACTGCAAAATTTATTTAACCTAAGGCCTTACCCTTAAAAAAAGGAGATTCCTTTTGTATGTGTGTACAAATGAATGTGTGTATTTTTCACTTATTCTAAAAAGAATTTAAAGATGTGTTAGGGGAAATTCATCCAGTCCAATGTTAGAGATGCTTGGAATGCCTGGTCTACACTTGGCTCCATCAGATTCCCTTTGGATCCTGGAAGAATGCAGTCACAAAGTACTAGATCCCCTTTTATGTGTGGGAAGATATTTCAATCCTTTAGCCAAAATAAGCTCACTCAGATCCAGGGTAGAAGTCAAAAGTCCTGTTGCCATATAGTCACGTTTGAGAGGATAGTCTACAGTTGTCAGAATTCTCCCAATATTGTTGTCCAGAGGCACAAAGACATCTAGGAAGGACCCATCTCAGGACCCATTTTCTTGCTCTTATCCCTTCCCCACTGAGAGCAAATTTATGTTGTGGTGGAGAGTGAGCTAAGTAATGCCTTTTTATGGAGATCAATTCTAAGGTCTCTTTACACTCATGATAGACATATGGCTGCCAACTCACAGATGCAAAACTGAACTCAAACAAACAAAACAAAACAAGACAAAACAACACACCTGGGGCTTCCCAAAGAATTCCTCCGCCTCTCCCATTACACTCTGCTGTTCTTTTTTTTTTTTTTTTTTTTTTAAAGATTTTATTTATTTATTTGTCAGAGAGAGAGAGGGAGAGAGAGCAAGCACAGGCAGACAGAATGGCAGGCAGAGGCAGAGGGAGAAGCAGGCTCCCCGATGAGCAAGGAGCCCGATGTGGGACTTGATCCCAGGACGCTGGGATCATGACCTGAGCCGAAGGCAGCTGCTTAACCAACTGAGCCACCCAGGCGTCCCACACTCTGCTGTTCTTCTCTCATAGTGCCCATTTGTTTTTCCAAGTTAATGGGTCTTGGGAGGGCCAGCTAAGGCCTCTGATTACTTATCCCATTATGCTCCCATGTCTCAGAAGAGATGATCCTGATGCAGGCTCCCTGTTGAGCAGGGAGCAGGACCCTGGGATCATGACCTGAGATAAGGCAGATGCTTAAACTGACTGAGCCACCCAGGTGCCCCGATTAGTATCATGTTTTAATTCTAATGCATTTGCATTTCATTTGGGGGGGAAAACCCATTTCTTTTAGGGAGTAGTTAGAGATTTTCACAAGAATGTGAGAGAGTGTGGCAAAATATTTTCACTTATGTTACCATCATGCTCATGGTCATAATACTTGGCTTTGTAAGATCACCGTGACAGTAGTCTAGGCAATGAAACAAGAAGTTGGTGAACATTGGGGGAGACTCGTATTGGGTTTCTGCCATAGTTTAGTAGGTGAGAAATGATGGGGATTTTACTAAGGCATTGATGCTGCAAGGTGTGAGGGCAGGGGAAGGATGTGAGGAGCTAGATTTAGACAATATTTCTGAGGTAGAGTCTGAAGTAGAGGGCTAGGTGGTTTGTTGGGAGAAAAGGAGAGGGAGATATCAAGACTTATCCTAACATTTAAATTTGAATAATTGGGTTAATAAATGTTTATAAAGTAAGGCTGGGAAGGGGGAAGGAGGGTAGATTTGGTAGGGGAAGAAAGAGATAGCAAGTTCATTCTGGCACATGCTAAACACGTGATGTTTATGACATCAAGGCAGACATATTCTGTCGGTTGCTGGAAATTTGGATCGAGAGCTTGAAAAGATCTGGCTGAAATCCAGAGATAACGAGAGTTGGAGCTGGAGCATGGAATCAGCGGTTGAAAGTATGGACATGAATAAATCTCCCAGGACGGGGCACCTGGGTGGTTCAGTGGGTTAAAGCTTCTGCCTTCGGCTCAGGTCATGATCCCAGGGTCCTGGGATCAGGTCCCACATCGGGCTCTCTGCTCAGCAGGGAGTCTGCTTCCCTTCCTCTCTCTCTGCCTGCCTCTCTGCCTACTTGTGATCTTTGTCTGTCAAATAAATAAATAAAATCTTTAAAAAAAAATAAATCGGGGCACCTGGGTGGCTCAGTGGGTTAAGCCTCTGCCTTCAGCTCTAGGTCATGATCTCAGGGTTCTGGGATCGAGCCCCGCATCGGGCTCTCTGCTCGGCAGGGAGCCTGCTTCCTTCTCTCTCTCTCTCTGCCTGCCTCTCTGCCTACTGTGATCTCTATCTGTCAAATAAATAAAGTCTTAAAAAAATTAAAAAAAAAATCTCCCAGGAAAGTTTCGAGGATTAAGAATTGGATTAAGAAGAGGATTAAGAATTGGACCCAGAAACACCAACATTAACAAAGGGATGGGAAGAGAAAGGATTTAAGAAAAGAGATTCAGAATTTCTTCTGGTATTTGTGCTTACACTGCTAATTTAGATGTTTTCTGTTACTTATTTTGATAGCTGAATACTTTGTTTTCTTACATTCCTGCAGGGGTGCCCTCTCCACACCATCCCTGTATAGTGATATTGCAAGTTTTGGTTAAATGAATATCCAATGTTTCCTCTAGCAGACTAGGTAAGCATTGTTAGTGCCTTAGATTTTCTTTCCTATATGATTTTTTATTTTTACTGGCATTAATAAGGCCTCATTTCTTTATCTGTTTAGTTTTCTTTGTCTCTATATTACTAATTCTTTTTGCAATCCTTTTGATATAATTTCCTACATAGTCAATAATTTTTCTTTTTGTCCTTCTTTTCTTGTCTGTTCCTTTTTTAAAACCTCCTTTCTGAATCTGTTGTCCCATCCCCATCTAAGCTGGTTGCTCTCCTGGACTGCTGAATAGCTGTACTCCTGGGCTTCCCCTGACCTTTCTCTTGTGTTGATTCTCCGTTTGTACTACATCTCTTCCTTTTCCTAGGTTCACTACCTCATTTGGGTGGAGCACATCCTTCAGTAACTTCCTGAGAAAAGGTGCATTGGAGTAAAAATGTTGAGGCCTTTGTGTCTTTTGGATTTTTGAAGTCTGATGCTATTCTATTCCCAATTATTTTTATGTCACTTGTTATTCCCACCCCATCCTCTGTTTTCTAGGAAGTATTTAGGATTTTTTCTTTATCCCTTAGGTACTAAACATGTATGGTGATGTACTTTGGTGTGTGTTTATTTTCATCTATTGTGTTGGGCACTTAGCCCCTCCCATCTGGCAACTCAGATCCTTCAGTTCTGGGAAATTTTCTCATATGGTTTCTTGGATAATTTCCTTTCCATGGTTTTCTCTGATCATTCTTCCTGGGAGGTATATGAGTCAGATGCTGTCTTTCTTGTATTAATAATTTTAATTTCTTGTGTTTTCTCCCCATACTCTTTGACAGCTGACTCTATCTTTTAGGACATTTTCTCAACTTTATCTTTCAAATTTCAAAGAAATTTGTTAATTTCCTTTTTTGGTTATTATAAATGTTTAAATATTTAAAAACTGGTTTTTATTTTCTCATGTTTAATTTAAACAAAACTGTACACACTTTTGGTCTCATAGATGACATATTCTCTCATCTCTATGAGGACAGTAATTGGAGGTTTCTTCTCTGTTTTCTCTGGGTTTGTCTGTTTTCATTTCAGTCTTCCTGTTGAAAGAAGACTTTTCCCACATACTGTTTTTATCTTTACACTCTTCTGTCAGGTTGATATTATTTTCATTTTATGGTTAATGTGTCTTAAAGAGCATATCATTGTTTTATTTTTCTTACAACGGATGTCTGAAAAAGTTACCACAAATCAGCCAAATCCACAGTCCAGCTTCTTGATCAAAGTTGCATTCTCTCTTGAGTCCTAAAGTTTCTTCTTATCCTCCTATACTTTACTTTCCCCAACCCCCAGAGACAGTTGTTTTACTATATTAGATAGCTCTGTTTGAAAGATTTGCTCTTTTTAAAGCTTAATGGAAATATTTCTTCTTCCCTGCATCTTCCTTCTTTTTTTTTTTTTTTTAAGATTTTATTTATTTATTTGACAGAAGAGATCACAGGTAGGCAGTGAGGCAGGCAGAGAGAGGGAGGGGGAAGCAGGCTCCCGTTGAGCAGAGAGCCTGATGTGGGGCTCGATCCCAGGACCCCAAGATCATGACCCGAACAGAAGGCAGAGGCGCCCCTGCATCTTCCTTCTGCCATTCGCAATAGTTCTTTCCTCTGAGCCATAGAGATGGACAGTTCTGAATCCCTCAGATATTTGAAAGGATATTATCAAGACTCTTCCATATCTGCCATCCCCCAGCTGAAGAGGCCTTGGCTTTCCTACTGTATTTCACTGTTTTGTCAAGCTCCCATTGGCTAACATTTTTAGAAAGCTCCTGGCTGTCAAGGCCTCACTTTAAGTGCACTGTCTATAACTTAATACAGAGTCCAGATGTACTTTGAAAGCCTGAGCCTTGAGTGGGGGTACTGTCACTTTATTAATGTGTCTTTTTTTTAAAAAAGATTTTATTTCTTAATTTGACAGAGAGACACAGCAAGAGAGGGAACATAAGCAGGGGGAGTGGGAGAGGGAGAACAGGCTTCCTGCAGAGCAGGGAGCCCAATGCAGGGCTCCATCCTAGGCCTGGGGATCATGACATGAGCCAAAGGCAGATGCTTAATGACTGAGCGACCAAGGTACCCCTGATTTTCTCATTTTAAAGCTGAAGAAGTGGAGCCAATGCCATATGACTTGGAGGACCAATGGTGTGATGTGGTCCTAGAAACGCCAGACTAAAGGCTGACAGTGCTAGAGAATTGAAGTGCACACATTATATCTTGTGCTAATTATAGCAAATATTATTGAATGGAAATATTTAATATAAGCTACTGAGGTGTATTACATCTTTCTCTTTCTTTTAACAGAGCATACCAAGCATAAAAAGTTTTATTTGAGGGGCACCACAGTGGCTCAGTCAGTTAATCGTCTACCTTCATCTCAGGTTGTGATCCCAGAGTCCTGGAATGAGAGCCCGGGGGTTCCCTGCTCAGTAGGAAGTCTGCTTCTCCCTCTGCCCCTCCCCACCTCCCTCTTTTGCCCTGGCTTGTGCTTTCTCTCACACTCCTCTCTCTGTCTGAAAGAATAAAATCTTTAAAAATAAATAAATAAATAAAAGTTTTATTTGATAGATCAAGATGATGACACTGATATTCTGAACATTAATTCTTATAGTTTTTTTAAGAGCAGGGATTAGGTATTATTCATATCTACATATCCAGTATCAAGCACATTCCAGACAATTAATTGTTACACAAATCAGTGCAGGTATGAATATATGAATGAGTACATAATGAATGGATAAATGAAATTATAAAATAATAGTGATTATTAAAGTTTTTAGTTTTAAAGTTTTTTACCTGTATTAAAGTTTTTAGGCCTGTTTGCCCCTATACTAAATCTTCAACAGACTGCTTTGCTTTATGAGCTCATATGTTTGCTCTTTGTACTATTTTTCATTCATTCATTCCTCACTGTTAGTGTATGAAATGGAACATCCACAGATAGGAGATGTGCCAGAAGCTCTCTGTAGATGGGGGAGAGTAAAAGGAAGTTGTCCTAGGTAGTCCAGATCATTGCATCCAAGGGAGATAAATAAACTCATGTTTGATCCAGGCCATGGTTATAGTCAAGGGCTTTGATCCAAGATGTGGGGTACAGCTGCAGGGGCATCTGGGAAGTACATTCTTGTCTGTTGCCAAGTCATTGGGCAGGAGGTCTGTCTGAGAGTCACTAGAAGTTGAATTCAGATCTTACATGAGAGGAGTGGACTGAAACCAGTAGAGGAGGTCACACCAATTTGGTCAATATTTGTGGTCTGACTCTAGTCCTAGAGTGGAGATGAAACAAGGACCAGGACCTGGATAGCCAGACAGACTCTTATATTCTGGGATGGATTTAGCTAAGGTTTTCCCAGTTTCTCCCAAAGGTGGGGTTAAATTCCTTCCAGGACACTTGATCCAAGGCCTGGAAGCAATCATAGATTTTCACATGCTGTAGGAATTAGGTAGAGTTGATCGTCAGAAGATAAACCTGTAATGTCTTCACCAGAGCAGGGCAAAGCTGGACAGGCACAGAGAGGGACAAATTGCTGATAGAAGTTCTGTGAGTAGGAGTTTCTTTCTCTCCTTTCAAGCTTCTGCCCTCCAGTTTGTTAATGTCTCCCTCAGAACACACTGCTCTGAATGGAAGATAGTACTGCAGAGAGAGTGCCATGAAGGTATTGATCTGCAGTGGTCCATAAAGGACTTACATTGTGCTAGGCCCTGTACTAAGTGCTTGACTTTCACTATCTCATTTATCCCTACAATACTTTTTGCCCTCATCAAGCTATAGAGCAAAAAAGTTTCTGTCTTTTCTATCACCCCAAAAAAGTTCCCTCATGATTCAATACTTACTTGTTTACTTTTTGTTGATTCATTGAATGAAGAACTGGAAATCACTGTGGGTGGTACATTCCCTTTCCGCATAGAAACTGTTATCTTTGTTTTCTCACTTCTCCAAATGGGCCTGTCAACCCCTATCACCTCAAATAACTTGACCCAGTCCTGGTCACCTGTGCCTCACACATACACACTCCCTTGGACTTAAACTCACAGCAAGCCACCCTATCACTATCTTGGCCTGTTGGAATGACCTGGAAACCCTGGAAGTAAGATGTTGACGAACTGGGTGAGTGGGTATGTCCAGAATGGGAAAGGATTCAGAGACTATGTCGTATAAGGAAGCAGTGACATGAATGTGACTGGTACTAAATGGTAGTTCTAAAAAAAATGGGAAACTTGCTCCTGGTCCATTAGGAAGGTTAGCCAAAGTCTTTTAAGAGACTATCCAATATTGGAGGAAAGGATCATTAAAGGGCCATTTGGGAGAAGTCATAAGACTTAGGACAGGCAGTCATGAGCAGTGAGGATGTAAAGGAAGGAGTGAGAACTTCCCCTGTTGCCTTAGTGACTGCATCCTGCATTAGTTCATCTCAGCTCTTCCTGTTTTCTCTTTTTCCCCCCACAGTCGTTCCATTATTTTGTCTGTTTATGAACTGATGCTCTAAAGGTCTAGGTCTGTTTTCTTGACTCCTCGTCTTCTGTATCACAAATTCTGCAGCTTCAGGATTCTTGGATGATAGTGCAGATGGTGAGGTGGAGGCATAAAGAATATCTAGGTCAAAAAGGCAAGAGACTGGAAGTAGAAGGCTTGGTTGAATTGGACACGTGGCCGTGGACAGGTCCGGCAAGTTCCTTGCTCTTTAGCCTCAGCTTTCACGTACCTGTAAAATGGGATTGTGTGTACGCGCATGCGTGTGTGTGTGTGTGTGTCCTCTGTGTCCTAGGGAGTTTCTCTGAGGACCAAAAAGAGAGGGGACATAACTCTGTTTGCAAACTGTTGTTGAGACCATTGAAACGTGGAGATTTCTATCATTGTTGCTATGGTGACGCTACCACTTGCAGGATGTCCTTTAAATTAGAAGCCCCCTAAGCCACAGTGAATTGTGTAGTGGGGCATTACTATGATGGAGTCATAAATGGAGACTTTATCCATGATTCTGAAAGTTCTTCCACTCCAGAGTCACACGAGAACAGAAAGCAAAGCTTGCTTGTTAATTGGTTTCAAGTTCTGTCACCTTCAAATGGATGTTTCTGGGAGTCCTTGGGTGGCACATTAACCTGGCATTTCGAAGGAAGGAGGCTAAATGCTGATAAGACCTCAGATCAAATAGGCACTCTGCTATTGCCTTTCTAAAAAGGAAAACAAATTCTACTTGTTTGGGTGCATGTGAGCATATATGTATGTACCTGCTTGTTCGAATCCTTCTCTCCCATGCCTTCCTTTGCTTGTTCCATTTTAAAGGTAGAATAATCTGACACCCCAGCTTTTATATAATCTTCTACTTTAGGACTCTGACAGCATTCCTCGACATTTTGCCTAAGTAGCATTACAACTTCTTTATTTCACAGGTATGCATAAAAAACCAATATCCTTTTACATTCTTCATAGCATTTTGATGGTAGGAAAAATATCTGAGCTTATTTTAGGGGAAATCACAGGACAGAAAGAATAACAAATATTTGTGGTTGCCTTGGGAACTCAGCTTCTAGATTTTACTGAGTATGAAAAGCAGGAACAAATTTGGAGCTGGGGCAGTTGGTGACCCAGCAGAACAGCTGGAGGCCCTGAAAGAGAGGTGGAAAGAAGTAGATCTGTATAAAAAACCGGTGTATCATCATTTTTTTCTTTTTGTCTGTTTTTGATTACTATATTCTGCCTCCTGAGGGAGGAATGTGATGGGATGCTTAATATAATCAAATGATTTTCTTGTTCTCTCTCTCTCTCTCTCTCTCTCTCTCTCTGTGTGTGTGTGTGTGTGTGTGTGTAAAGATCAGGGTAGTAATTTGACCTTCTGCCAAACTGTCCTCATAAGACAGGGTTTCAAAGGGAAGACAATGAAGCCAGGAAATCCAGCTTTTTATACTCCTGGATCTTTCCTGGAACAGCCTTCTATGTGTGACATTACAGCATCAGCTGCTCGTGGATATAAGTTCCTCAGAATACACAGACTTTATGGGGACACTAAAAATGTCCTATGTGGCTTATTGCCAGTGTTTCCAGTACTGACACTTATCAGCAGCTTGTTGCTCTGTCTACCCACGAGACAAGGGGATTTCTGTGAGCTCAGATGTCTCTTGTAGACAGTGGGCCTAAGGAAAGAGTGTGAAGACCTGGAAGACCTTCATTCCCTAGTCACTCCAAGGCCTTGGAGGACCCAGGACATGGAAGTTCTGTACTTGTACGGTCTTCTGAGTTGCACACTGCATTTGACTTGCTGTTATCCCAGAAAACATTTGATGTACACCCCAAACACTCAGGGCTTGTTGGAAAGCACACTTAGGCCTAAGACTCCTTCCCCTGGAGTTGCCAGGCAGTGAAGGAGGGGAAGAGTTACTGGTTGGGGAAAGAAGTAAAGCTGGAGGTCATAGTGGGGGTAGGATCCAAGCATCAGAGCCTGCAACGCTCCAAGGCTCTCACCACTCCATTCCAACAGGCCAAGATAGTCATGGGGTGGCTTGCTGTGAGTTTAAGCCCAAGGGAGTGTGTATGTGTGAGGCACAGGTGACAAGGACTGGGTTAAGCTATTTGAGGTGATAGGGGTTGACAGGCCCATTTGGAGAAGTCAGAAAACAAAGGTAACAGCTTCTATGGCCGCCCAGCACTGGTGGGGCCCCTCTGATGAGGGCATCACATAACTAGCATGACTAGACAGCTACTTTGGAAGTCAACCCCTCTGATCACTGTTCCATTGCCAGAACTCAGCTCTTCTTTGATTCTGTACTCGGTCTGTATCTCCCTTCTCTTGTCACAAATTGCATTCAAGAGAGTCTCTTATTCCAGGCCAACTCTACTGGTCTCCCAAGAAAAAGATGCAGAGCTGAATGTTCAAGCATTTGGATGAACCAATCTTCTAATCCTAGTTCTGCTCTTACTAGCTGTATCACTTCAGGCAGATAACTTCTCTGAATCAGCGTTCCCACCAGTACAATGCAATTAATATTGTATTGGTTTGTCAAGAGGATTAAAGGAGGTAATGCAAGCCCAACCCTGGCTTTGGCTTAAGCCACAATTGCTGGAGCAATCTGTTGTGGCCAAGATCTTGAGGTCACAGGACATATGAAAGGCAGCCATAAAACCCAACATAGAAACTTAAGAGGCAGAAACTACCTGTGGTGACCTCCTTAGAAGATGGCTATGTAAAATGGCCACACTTGACGGAAGGAAGTGAGTAGGTGGATAGGTGGGGGAGGGTAGGGGAAAGTAGAAAAGGGAAGAGTTATATGAGTGTCAGTTCCTCCTAATAACTAAGAGCATAGCATTCCCAGCGTCAGACGCGCTTGTGTCCACATCTCAGCTCTGCACTTACTGTGTGACCATGAGCCCATTACTAAACATTCTGAGCCCCAGGTTCCTCAAATGCAAACTGGGCTAATGACCTCTATAGCATTGTGAGGATTTCACGGATAATGCATGTAGTGTTTAGCACCCTGCCTGGTACCCAGCAAGCACATGACAGATGATGACTGTGAGGATGACAGCTTATTTGGTCTAGAGTCTTGGGGTGCTGCTCTTTCTACCCAAGCAGGCAGGGAGGAGACAACGTGGGTACCTGGTAAAACTGGGTGCTGGTAAAGTAGATGTGGTATCTGAGGGTTTCATTTATGGGCCTCTCTTCTACCTCCTGAGCCTTATGTTCTTGCAAATTGTGGCTCAGTGCCCTTTGTTCCAACCCACCCCAAGGGACAGTATGCCCCCTGCTCCCTTCCCATATTGCCTCCAAACACATGTTCTTTCTGTGCAGCTTTGCCGCAGTCAGGTTTGGGGAACATTTCATTTTAAGGTGTGGAGAACCACACAACTCCCTTCTACTTTTAAGGCCACCAGAAGTGTTGCTTCTTTACTCCCCTGAATGGGAAATCAGTGAGAAGCTGTGGAGTAGAGGGTATTTTGAGCCCCAGGACTTGCATATTGCCCTGAAAGGAGCCTGAAAGACAAGCCTAGAGGAAGGGCAGGATCAGCAGTGGAGGAAACAGGTGTGGGTTTTGCCAACCTCCCTATAGCATCCCCCTTCTTTGCCTGAGAAGGTGAACCCTGATTCTAGAACCCAAGCTGATGTTGCTCCCCAAGGAATAGGGTAACTCAGGACTGAGAGTCACCAAGCTAGGTTCAGTCCTTGATTTGGTTCCCAGCACCCACAGTCAGCAGCAAAACCTGGCTCCTAAAACAGCAAATTTAGTGGGGGAAAGTATCAGCAAATACCGAAGTGACAGGAATCGTCTCATCCTAGACTTTTCTATCATGAGGAAAAGAAGAACCCTGGAAATCTGGGAAATTTAAAAAATTTCCAACACCATTTACAGCTGTAAAAAAAAAAAAAAAGAAAGAAAAGAGAAAGAAAACCTCTGGGGACACCTGGGTGTCTGTTTGTTAAGCATCTGCCTTCTGCTCAGGTCATGATTCTGGGGCCCTGGGATTGAGCCCCATGACAAAAACTGGGATCCCTGCTCAGTGGGGATCCTTTGCTCCTCCTCCTACACACCCTCCCCCCAACATGTGTGCTCTCTCTTCTCTTTCTCTCTCAATTAAATAAATAAAATCTTAAAAAAAAAAAAAAGGAAAAAAAGAAAGAAACGCCTCTGGTTACTTGGGTATTGCACATTTGCATATCTGATTTTCTACATTGATTAAAAATGAAGTTTTGGCCTTGCAAACTATAATCATCATTATCCTAATAATCATAATCATTGGATTTATGTTCATATAGCCAGTTTCGTACACATTATTCAATCCTTTTAGCAGCCCCATCAAGTTGGTATTACTGTTAATCCTCCTTTTATAGTTGAGGAACCAAACGCTGAGGATGTGACTTATTCAAGATCCTAGATCTAGTAACCTCTAGGTGTTGCTTTGCTATTGCTTTTCCATTTAGATAATGAGCTACCATCATTAGAATGATGCACGGAAAGGTCTCGGGCTATGGATTTTACCCCTTCTAATGTAAAGCATAATTAGCTGCATTAATTTTCAGGAAGAGCTGAGAGAGAAAAAGGAGAATAAATCTATGACTCACTGATACAACTTTTAAGGAACTTTGATTCTAGAATTCCAGCCTTTATTTTGGTCATCTTTTTTTCTTTCTTTCTTTTTTTTTTTTTAAGATTTTATTTATTTATTTGACAGACAGAGATCACAAGTAGGCAGAAAGGCAGGCAGAGAGAGAGAGAGAGGAGGAAGCAGGCTCCCAGTGGAGCAGAGAGCCCGATGTGGGGCTCGATCCCAGGATCCTGGGATCATGACCTGAGCCGAAGGCAGAGGCTTTAACCCACTGAGCCAGCCAGGCGCCCCTGGTCATCTTTTTTTCAAATTGAAGTTTAACCTATTGAAATTATTGCTTCTTCTACTGTACATAAACACTAAGGTCCACATGTCACAAGGATGGGTCTCCTAATTGGGTGGAGGCAATGAATTCTATTTCTTACTCAAAGTTAAGTGTTTTAGGAGATGGAGGGAATGTTAAGATATTGTTTGTCTGTAAGAAAATACAGGAGCATGAGATTGGCATCTCGATGCAGGGCTTTGGGTGAGGATATAAAGGAGGGCGAGTGAAAAGGACATTGTTGTATGAGTGTCAGATAAACAACTGCAGGCAAGTGGAGGCTTTGGAGGAAGTGTTTTAATACAAATTACAAAGCAAGGACAGAAGCAAAATAAACTATGAATGGAGTTTTTCAACTAAAGGAGGACTTTGCAAATTGGATATGCTAGTTAACATTTGAAAGATACTCTACCACCCGATCTTGGAGAAGTTGCTTAACCTATCTCATTTGCATTTTCCTTATCTGTAAAACAGGAAGTAAAACAGTACTTAACTTATAGTTAGTTCCTTTGAGAGTATTAAATGAGAGAAGACATGAACAGACATTTCTCCAAGGAAGACATCCAAATGCCCAACAGACACGTGAAAAAAGGCTCAACATCCCTCTGCATCAGGGAAATACAAATCAAAACCACCATGAGATACCACCTCACACCAGACAGAATGGCTAAAGTTAACAAGTCAGGAAATGACAGATGTTGGCAAGGATGCAGAGAAAGGGGAACCCTCTTACATTGCTGGTGGAAATGCAAGCTGGTGCAGCCACTCTAGAAAATAGTATGGAGGTTTCTCAAAAAGTAGAAAATAGACTAGCTACCCTATGACTCAGCAATCGCGCCACTAGGTATTTACCGAAAAGATACAAACATAGTGATCCAAAGGGGCATGTGCACCCCAATGTTTACTGCAGGAATGTCCATCTTAACTAAACTATGGGAAGAGCCCAGAAGACCATCAACACATGAATGAATAAAGAAGATGTGGTGGTATATATACAATGGACTATTAATAGCCATCAAAAAAAAAAAAAAAAGAAATCTTGCCATTTGCAAAGATGTGGATAGAGCTAGAGGGTATTGTGCTAAGTGAAATAAGTCAATTAGAGAAAAAAATTATATGATTTCATTCATTTGTGGAGTTAAACAAAACAGAGGATCATAGGGGAAGGGAGGGAAAAATAAAATAAGGTGAAATCAGAGAGGGAGACAAACCATAAGAGACTTAATTATAGGAAACAGAGGGTTGCTGGAGGGTGGGGGTGGGGAATGGGGTAACTGGGTCATGGGCACTAAGGAGGCACGTGATATAATGAGGACTGTTAATGAGGGTGTTATATACAATTGATGAATCACTGAACTCTACCTCTGAAACTAATAATACACTATGTGTTAATTAATTGAATTTAAAATAAAATAAAATAATATATATATATTTAAAGATTTTATTTATTTATTTGACAGAGAGAGATCACAAGTAGAGAGGCAGGCAGAGAGAGAGAGAGAGAGGGAAGCAGGCTTCCTGCTGAGCAGAGAGTCCGACGCGGGACTCGATCCCAGGACCCTGAGATCATGACCTGAGCTGAAGGCAGCGGCTTAACCCACTGAGCCACCCAGGCACCCTAAAATAATATTTTTAAAGAGGGTATTCAGTGAGGAAAAAAAAAAAAATTTTATGATGTGCCTGGTACAGTGCCTGGCATGAAGAAGGTCACAAGAGATGTTGGCAACACTTTACTCCATTATCCCCACCCAACCCCTTTCAATTATGAAATTCTGAAACATTTACTGGAAATCTTATTTTCCAAAAATAGAACATGTGGAAAATTCTTGATATTCCTTGCAGATACTTCCTCCAAGTTAGAGGAAGATTTTAGTGCCCTTCTTCCTTGATTTAACTCTGGTTCAAAAGAAAGATGTGGTTTAGAAGTAGGAGAAATGACTAGTTCATTTAGGCATTAATAATCCTGAAGGAGGAAAACATAAGGCAACCAGACATATGGCCTCAATTTTTAAGAACGCAGATTAAAGAAAAAAATCAGAAAGATGATAGGTGAGATCTCATGGTCAGATGTACCAAAGAATATGGCACAGAAAGGGTAAGAGTCTAAAAGTGGATTAACCAACTACGTGAGAAATCTGATTGTGTGACCATAAGTAATCTTAATGGGTAAGAAAAGTGAAAGGCATTTAAAACACTTATCTGAACAGAGGGACCGTTGAGAAGGAACTTTGAAATTACGGGGGAGTTTAATTCTATTTTATGTATTTCTCTGTTTTCTAAAAATTTCTATGGCTTTTATAAAATAAAGTTTCCCCATAAGGATTTGTACAGTTGAGAAAAAAGATGGCAAGTAATTGAGAAGAACATCTAGAAGCTAGGAGATTCTTTTAAAAGCAGCATCCCTTGGGCTAAGTATCACTTGGAGATGAGGCATGCAGGAAAAAATGCTAAAGATAACAAAAAAAAATTATTTTGATTACAGTTCAGTGCAAGACATGAACAGGAAGAGGGATTCACAACCGTAATGGATTATGCAAAGGAATTGGGACTTTTGAACTATTCTGCTTCAATCTAGAAAAATGCAGTTCAATCAATTCAAAGTAAAACATGCATTATTAAGAAGTCATTGAAACAGACAGGAAGTTTTTTTTTTTTTTTTTTTTTACTATTTTTATTTTTTATAAACATATTTTTATCCCCAGGGGTACAGGTCTGTGAATCGCCAGGTTTACACACTTCACAGCACTCACCATAGCACATACCCTCCCCAATGTCCATAACCCCACCCCCCCTCTCCAAACCCCCCTCCCCCCATCAACCCTCAGTTTGTTTTGTGAGATTAAGAGTCACTTATGGTTTGTCTCCCTCCCAATCCCATCTTGTTTCATTTACTCTTCTCCTACCCCCTTAACCCACCATGTTGCATCTCCTCTCCCTCATATCAGGGAGATCATATGATAGTTGTCTTTCTCCGATTGACTTATTTCGCTAAGCATGATACCCTCTAGTTCCATCCACGTCGTCGCAAATGGCAAGATTTCATTTCTTTTGATGGCTGCATAGTATTCCATTGTGTATATATACCACATCTTCTTCATCCATTCGTCTGTTGATGGACATCTAGGTTCTTTCCATAGTTTGGCTATTGTAGACATTGCTGCTATAAACATTCGGGTGCACGTGCCCCTTCGGATCACTACGTTTGTATCTTTAGGGTAAATACCCAGCAGTGCAATTGCTGGGTCATAGGGTAGTTCTATTTTCAACATTTTGAGGAACCTCCATGCTGTTTTCCAGAGTGGTTGCACCAGCTTGCATTCCCACCAACAGTGTAGGAGGGTTCCCCTTTCTCTGCATCCTCGCCAGCATCTGTCATTTCCTGACTTGTTAATTTTAGCCATTCTGACTGGTGTGAGGTGATATCTCATTGTGGTTTTGATTTGTATTTCCCTGATGCCGAGTGATATGGAGCACTTTTTCATGTGTCTGTTGGCCATCTGGATGTCTTCTTTGCAGAAATGTCTGTTCATGTCCTCTGCCCATTTCTTGATTGGATTATTTGTTCTTTGGGTGTTGAGTTTGCTAAGTTCTTTATAGATTTTGGACACTAGCCCTTTATCTGATATGTCATTTGCAAATATCTTCTCCCATTCTCAGACAGGAAGTTATTAAGAGAGTCCATTACTTTCCTAAAGGAGTTTAAAGAACTTTACAGACATGATGGTCTTTAAGTTCTAAGAGTTAGTGATCTAAGTTACAAAATATTGGAGAGGATGGGCTCAGGAAACTCCACATGAGGTTGATTCTTGGAAAAGTCTTAAAATAAATATGGAAGATTTGTTAGCACCTCGAAAAGAAAGCCCCAATCACTTGAAACTGGCATGGATTTATTAAGTCAAGTTATATCAATTATCCCAATTTGAAAAATGTGTAGGAGGGTGCCAGAGTTAATAACTTTTGGCAGTCTCTCAAATTCATAGAAATAGTGTATTTTATTTCAGCAAGAGGTTCATCATGCTTTTTATAGAAAATTTCAAACAAAATAAAAAAGAATGACATGATACACCTCTATATAGCCATTACCCATTTTTAACAACTATTAATATTCTGAGATTTTTGTTTTTCCTATTACTCTCCTCTTTACCAGGTCTTTCTATTGTTGGTATTGGACTACTTTATTTATTTTATTTTATTTTATTTTATTTTATTTGGTATTGGAATACTTTAAAGCAAATTCCAGGTATTATATCA
Source organism: Enhydra lutris kenyoni (assembly GCF_002288905.1). NCBI lineage: Eukaryota > Metazoa > Chordata > Mammalia > Carnivora > Mustelidae > Enhydra > Enhydra lutris. Next base: position 48,593,293 of record NW_019154096.1, read on the forward strand.
TTTGTAAATACTTCATTACGAGAAAAATGTGTAACACAACAGGCTAAGAAAGATATATAACAAAGTCTTTCATGATGTGTTTAAAGATGAGCTGGAGAAACACGGACTGGATAAGAATGAACTTAGAGGGCTGACGTTAATGTGAATCATGGCTAAATCATGTCGACAAATGGTTTGGGATCCACCTTGAGGCAAGGTTATAGGGGAATGTACCACCAGGTTCTGTCCTTATCCCAGTCTTATTTGGCACATTTTATCAATGATTTGGATGAAACCACTGGAAGCACATTTAACAAATTGGCCAAAAAACTCATGGTTTTTAGTGAGAGTGCAATATATTACATAAAAGATTTAAGTATTATCAGACTGGAAAGATGGGCTGGAGCCATAAGGCTGCCATTTAAAAAATTTTTTTTATTTATTTTATTTTGAGAAAGAGAGAACACAAGTAGGCAGAGAGGCAGGCAGAGAGAGAAGGGGAAGCAGGCTCCCCGCCAAGCAGAGAGCCCGATGTGGGGCCTGATCCCAGGACCTTAAGACCACGACCCGAGCTGAAGGCAGAGGTTTTAACCCACTGAGCCACCCAGGCACCCCAAGGCTGCCATTTAAATGATACACACATGGAGAGAATCTTGACTTGGAGATTATTTGAAAAAGATTTGTAGGTTTTACTGGGCCACGATTCTCAGTATGAGTATCTAAAACAACTGGTCATATTTGGTGGTATCAATTAAAGTTAACTTTCCAGATTAAGGATGTAATAACTTCACTCTCTCTGCAGTATTATCCTCAGTTCAGAGTAGTGTGTTTTGAGAGCAACATTAACAAACTGAAGGGCATCTAGTGGTGGGTAATTAGGACAACATGAGATCTGTCTATCACAATATGTAAAGAATGGTTAATGGAAATGGGGCTATTTATCCTCAAGAATGGGAAACTGGGGGATGGGATTTGAATATTGGCTATCTTTGAGGATTTGGAAGGAAATTTGTTAATGTAGAAGAAGTAAACATACTGCATTGTGCTGTAGCTTAAAGCTGAGGTCAATGGGTGGGAGAATAAAATAAAACCTGGATTGAGGTAAGAGCTTCCTAGCAATTACAAATGTCTGGCAATGGCCTGGACTACATGGACACACACCTCTTTCAGTGGAGAAGGATATGGCAAAGGTTAAATACCCAGCGTTCAAGAGTTCTATAGAAGTAGATTTGTTGCTTAGAAGTTTGAAACCTTGGCTGCACATTGGACGCGCCAGGAGGCCATTAAAGGACAACAACTTCCAGGCCTCACCTCCTGCAATTCTGATTTAATTAGTCTGGGGTGGAACTCAGGAGTTGTTTTCACAGAGTTCTCCAATGAATCTAATATATAGCCAGAATTGAGGCTGGTGTGATGGAAGACCCAAGCGTGGAGATTAATTAATTACTTTAAGTGATAGAAAAAGTTTACAGTCTGGATGGCTCAATGGGTTAAATCTCTGCCTCCGGCTCATGTCATGGTCTCATGGTCCTGGGATGGAACCCCTCATCGCATCAGCCTCTCTGCTCAGCGGGGAGACTGCTTACCCCCCTCTCTCTGCCTGTCTCTCTGCCTACTTGTGATCTCTCTCTGTCAAATAAATAAATAAAATCTTCTAAAAAAAAAAAAGGTTTTGAGTGCCATGCAGAGTGCCAGCTAGTGTGGAGTTCATAGAAGGGGTCTCTGAGGCATCCTTGAGGAAGTGACTTTCAGAAGGCTGAGTAAAAAATAGCTAAACAAAGGGGGTGGGACGAGAATGTTCCAGGCAGAGGAAAAAAATTGTGCTTGGCGGTTGCGGCAGGGGCCAAGGGTGCAGTGAGGCTGGAGGGAGGTGGAGTGAGGGGAGGGTGGTAGTAAGAGAGGCTGGAAGCCCTGGAGCTTGTGGGTGGAAACTGTGGCGTGCAAGAAGGGCTTTGCCTTTTATTCAAAAGTAATGGGAAGCTCTGCAGTGTTTGAAGTATCTAGTGGGCGATGTGGTCATACAAGCACTTTGAAAAGATCACTCTGACTCTAGTGTGGAAATTAAGTTGTTGAGAGGCAAGAGTGGATGCACGGAGACCAGTTAGGAGCCTGCTGTGGGAGGTGGTGGTGGTTGGACCAGGGAGGCGGCACTGTGGTGGAGGGGGATGGGTGGGCATCAGAATCTTTGGGAAGCAAGACCCAGGACAATACACGAGGTTTCAGAAACATTTCCTGAATGAGTGGGTTGCTTGGATGTGAAGGGTGAAGGGGAAGAAGAAATTGAGGATGATGCTATTGTTCTTGGTATCACAACTGTTTGAGTCGTAGAGATGTTCACTGAGCTGCGGATGTTGAGCTATGGGAAACTAGAAGAGGACCAGGTTTGGGGGAAGGGGAGGAAGCATGCATTCTGTTTGGTTCGAATAGGTTTGAGGTGTCTATGAGTCATCAAGCTGAAAGGGCCAGGAGGCGGCTGTAAAGTCAAGTCAATGTGTCTGGACTAAATAGAAGTTAGATTATTTCCCACATATGGACAGTGGTACCTGAGGCCACAGGGTGATCTGGGATCACTCTATTCACTCTTTTCATACAGAGCTCATTACTTCATACAGAGCACATCAGCTTCCCAAAGTCAGTGATAGATTTTTAAAAAAATTTTAGTCTAGAAAATGAAGACTTAGAAAGTTAAGTAACTTCCCCAGTCAAACAGCTAGTAAGAGGCAGGGTAGAGACTCCATTCTATGAGATTATTATATACTAAGAAGATGCATTACTACTTAATCATATCTCCTTAATCAGAATGACTCATTCGCAGAGACAATGTAGGGTTAACCGTGCTTGCTTAGAAAGAACTAGCTAAATGTGGAGTTCCTTCTATTATAAACCTATCATTTGGGGCTATTATTCTTTGTAATTCAATGAGAAAATATTCCATGGAGTTTATGACTAAGCCCTAATCCAGATTTGGGATTTACTACACAAACATTTGTCCTTTTGTTTCCTACAGTACATGCAGACTGAAGTTGAAGTTTCCTGGCAACTCACTAAAAATAGAACCATGGAGTCGAGAAGTTAAAACACATCTGAAATTATCAAATCCCATACCCCTTTTCTTGATGGAAAACATTGTATACTAAAAATTCGAATCAATCTTATCCATTCATTTATTCAGCTGATGTATGGAGTACTGACATAGGCCAGACTGTTTGCTGGTTTCTGGAGATCTAAAAGATACACTGTGTTCTCAAGGTACTTGTTCTCATAGAGGAGACTGACACAGGTTAAAGGCCATTGCAGCACTGTGGGCATGTGCCATGAGACAGATGCAAAGGAGGGTATTTATATTTAATCCATCATTAGAGGAAGGGCAAGAAGCTTTCTGCAAGACTTTCTGGAAACAATGACACATAAACTGCCTATTCTCATCCTTAGTTTCCTAGGTAGAGTTAGAAGGGAGGAAGGAAGAGTGTTTTAGGCAGAAGAAAGAAGCAGAAACATTGTGCAAGGCATGAGGCTATGAAAAAGAAGGGCCAAAGTAGAGACAGACACCTTGAACAGTACCTGTGGACATGGACTCAAAATTGTTGTTAAAGAGATTTACTTTTATTTTGAGACACATCGCGCAGAGAATCGGAAGCTCACACTGGTAGGGTTGTAGAATCAGGTCTGCATGTTTTAGGATGATGATGTTAGCTCTAAAGTAGAGAATGAACTGGAAGGAGAAGAGCCCAGATGTGGGGGCCTTTCTGAATGCTGTCATAGGACTCTGGGCAAGGAATAAAAAAGAGGTAAGTGAAAGGATTTGAGAGCTATTTAGTAGGTAGAATCAATAAAACGTAGAGGGTTTTGTTTGCTTGTTTGTTTTGAGTTTGACTAGAGGGAAAAGGAGGAGTTTAGGGAGACTGGTGACATGGTGGTGAGCTTCACTGAGCAGATTATGCAGAAAAATTAGAGTGGGAAAAAGAAAGTTAACTTTTAGACATAGAGATTTTGGCTATAGAATATCAAAGCAAATATGTCCAGTAGGTGACTAGAATTACAGATTTGGAGCTCAAGAGAAAGTTCTGGACTGGAAATATAGATCATAGCATCATTACCATAGAGATTAAGGAGTTATTTTCATACAGATTAGGGAGTTATCACCACTGAGTTGGAAATATGTGTATAAAATGAGATGAACCAGGGTTCCAAGATGGAGCACTATTGAACATTCCTATTTAAAGGGTATGGTGAGAAAGAGAAGCTAGCAAAGCAGGGGTCAGAGAAATAGGACTATTACAAGAGCCTGGTGTTACAGGAACCAAGAAAGGAGAGACTGTATGTAATAAGAAGTTAGCAGTGTCAAAATCTACAGAAAATTAAAATACCGAAAAGCATCCATTGGATATTTCTGTGAGTGGATTCAGTGGACTGCTGGGACAGAAGCCAGGTGTGGCAGATCAAGGAAGGATGCATTGCGAGGAGGTGAAATTTAGGAATACACAGAGTATAAGGAGGGGAAAAAAACAAGTTAGAGGAGGTCACATTTTAAGAACTGCTGTGACATGGGTCAGCTCACTGGAGATGCTGGAGGGGGAGAACCAGAGGCAAGAGGAGTGGAGTGAACATACCAGTTTCATGTAAAGCTCTAAGAAGAGAGGAAGTGGCCTTTCCCCACCCAGTCCTGAGAGAATAGGTGGAAGGTGGGCCTAATAGTCTGTTTGTTATCTAATTTAACTATTCCATCCCTAAAGATGGGTCTACCAGTGTGTCATTCCCAGATGTCAGTTCTAGGCAACAAAGACTTCCCCAGAAGGTAGAGTAAAATTTTCCTCTTCAACTCATGTGTTCTCCAGAGCCTTTGGGTTTGCAGGAATTTCTATAAAGAATTTGAACTATTTTAGCCACCAAGGACCCTAATGTATCCTGAGCTTTTGCTGAGGTGGAGACAATTTCTCTTCCACTCAGAACAGTAGTATAATTCCAAAGAAGAGAAAGCATATGGAATCACTCTTGTCTGCTTTGGCTCTCCAAGTCTGTTTCCTTGTCTGGCTGCACACCTCCTACCTCTGTGAGTCTGAGCAGGTCAGATAGCAGACGGTCTGGGTGTGAACAAGAAGTGCGTGGAATTTGCTGCACACATCACTCTTGGGGTCTCCATATTGGATCTGTATTCTACAGGCAGCCTCTGTCTTTAAGGGAAAGACTATCTATTTCACCTACTGGAATAAAAAGAACGAGAATCCTGCAAAACCAAGCATGCAAAGGATGAGTATATAAGGCATAATACCCACTTATTGTTTAACAATCATCAGCTCATTTTTAGCCTGTTGGAAAAATCATGGCAAGAGTGCTTAGTGGACATGAAATCACAGTAAGGGGAGTTAATCTGTTATCTTAATGAGGACATCCTTCATTACTATGGAGAAAGAACTTTCAGGGAAATGGCGTACTTGATTCCATGGGCCAAGGGATTATTTCCCCTAGACCATGCTAGAGACACACACCACATTGTCCAATTCTTCTAGTTGCCTTTTTACTCCAAGCAGATAACCCCACCTCACCATGTTTATACATTCTCTCTTCACTCAGGGTGCAAAACTGAGTAGGACCCCACATTCTTAGTTATATTCTGGATTTGAGGAAATACTGAAGTCATGGTGATGTAAGAAAGATGTTTGGGTTCAAAGCTGATAGCCAAGAAAGAATTCCTGATACATCTTTGGTACAAAATGGTGGTTTTATGAAAGCATGGGACAGGACCTGTGGAGAGAATGAGCTGCAACGGGGTCATGGGTAGTGGCCCATTATATAGTTTCAAGTTGGGAGGAAGTTAGGGATAGCAGAAGCCTCCCAGGTATTTTGGAAACAAGGTTTCCAGAATCCTGAGGGGGCTAGCTATTGTTAGGAAAAGGTCATTTATTACTGTCCAGTAAAAACTCAGTCATGAAATTCTTCAGATGTTTATCAGTGGGTCATATGCTTGGAAGATGATTGCCAACTATCTTGGGGGAGAGGGGGTAGAGATAAAGGAAGTTTCCGAAGGAATTTTCATATGTTAATGTAGATTTACAGGATCCTGGGGATTGGGCTAAGATTGCCTTTTGCCCTTAGCAAATTATTAACATTGAGGCAGCTGAGTTCCTAGAGGAATGTTCTGCCTGGTTCAAGGACTTGTCAATGGACTGTAGGTAGTAAGGACATTTAATAATTTTTCTTCTGCTGTTGTTTCCCACATCAACAGGACTGAACATACCTTTTTAAAAATGCTTGGGCAGGGGTGCCTGGGTGGCTCAGTGGGTTAAAGCCTCTGCCTTCAACTCGGGTCATGATCTCAGAGTCCTGGGATCGAGCCCCACATCGGGGTCTCTGCTCAGCAGGGAGCTTGCTTCCCCCTCTCTCTCTGCCTGCCTCTCTGCCTACTTGTGATCTCTCTCTCTCTCTGTCAAATAAATAAAATCTTTAAAAAAAAAAAATGCTTGGGCAAAGTTGGTAGGAGCTGCTCTCATCTGTTATGTGTTGGTCTTACTAGTTTTGCTCTAGAAGGACACCCCTTTTTCCAAGGTCCAGGACCTTTCCTTAACCTTTCCTTCCTTCCACCTCACTAAATGAGTACAGAAAATAAGCTAAAGAAAAAAATCTAGGGGATTCTTAGATTGTCCCTCCCAAATATCAATTGTGTCTGTTATACTCTTGACAGGAACTAGATACTTAAGGTTGAGTTTTCACCTAAGTATCTAAAGTACAAATACTCTGTGTTCATGGTTAAAGAGAGACAAAGATCTAGGACAAAGTTGCCATGGGCATTTAGAAACTTGACTGTATCTTATCCAGAGAGCTGTTCCCTCCTGTGTTGTTACATAACAGCAGAGATACCTGAGAGGAGATGCCAAATTTCCCTCAAAATAAAGCTCCAAATCTACCCAAAGTCTGGCCAAGTGACACCTGATGATTCTGCCCCAAAGAACAGAAAAAAGATTACATTGACCTAGGAAGGATGAACGAGTGGAAGTGGGGGGGACCCAGCGATGGCTGCTTGGTCTCATCAGGTTGGTGAGTGGGTAGCAGGGTGGCAGAGTGGGCAGAGAATCGGCAAGGTCAGCATCAAACTACCAATGCACAACTTTCTATTTACCCATTCCTTACCTTCTGGGTTCCCAGTGTCTTTGCCCCTTTACTCCAAACTGGAAACCCTCTGTCAATTTTTCTTCTTTTGAACAAAGCCTTTGGGTTTTTAGGAATTTCTATTAAGAATTTTAAATTACATTCGTCCGTTGAAGGGCATCTTGGTTCTTTCCACAGTTTGGCAACTGTGGCCATTGCTGCTATAAACATTGGGGACAGATGGCCCTTCTTTTCACTACATCTGTATCTTTGGGGTAAATACCCAGTAGTGCAATTGCAGGGTCATAGGGAAGTTCTATTTTTAATTTCTTGAGGAATCTCCACACTGTTCTCCAAAGAGGCTGCACCAACTTGCATTCCCACCAACAGTGTAAGAGGGTTCCCCTTTCTCCACATCCCCTCCAACACACGTTGTTTCCTGTCTTGCTAATTTTGGCCATTCTAACTGGTGTAAGGTGATATCTCAATGTGGTTTTAATTTGAATCTCCCTGATGGCTAGTGATGATGAACATTTTTTCATGTGTCTGATAGCCATTTGTATGTCTTCATTGGAGAAGTGTCTGTTCATATCTTCTGCCCATTTTTTGATATGATTATTTGTTTTGTGCGTGTTGAGTTTGAGGAGTTCTTTATAGATCCTGGATATCAATCTTTTGTCTATACTGTCATTTGCAAATATCTTCTCCCATTCCGTGGGTTGCCTCTTTGTTTTCTTGACTGTTTCCTTTGCTGTGCAGAAGCTTTTGATTTTGATGAAGTCCCAAAAGTTTATTTTGGCTTTTGTTTCCTTCGCCTTTGGAGACATATCTTGAAAGAAGTTGCTGTGGCTGATATTGAAGAGATTACTGCCTATGTTCTCCTCTAGGATTCCTGGGTGGCTCAGCCAGTGAAGTGTCTGCCTTTGGCTCAGGTCATGATCCCAGGGTCTTGGAATTAAGTCCCACATCAGGCTCCTTGCTCAGCTGGGAGCCTGCTTCTCCCTCTGCCTGCTATTCTCCCTGCCTGCTCTCTCTCCCTCTCTGACAAATAAATAAATTAAAAAAAAAGAATTTTAAATTACTCAGAGAATCAGGAAGAAAGGAGGGAAGGGGGAAAGGAAGGAGGAGAAAGAAGGGAGGAAAAAGCAAGAGGGAGTAAGGATGGTTATGTGGTAAAATATTTTAAGAATTGCTCAGCGTGGAAGGGAATCAACATGCAAGCCAGTTGCTTGCTCAGTTAGCCCTTGGATGTTTGGGGATTTCAGAAGGGTTCTCACCATTCTGAGGATTGGTGGGGATGGGTCACTGTGCTTGGACTGCACAGGTGCATGGTTTGTGCTGGGTACCTGCTTTCCTTCTGAGAGTCTGCAATGTTGGTGAGTGCTGAATGGAAGGTGCCTCTGTAGCCAGTTCTCAGTAAAATCCCTGGGCACTGGGTCTCTGGTGAACTTTCCTGATAGACAGTATTTCACATGTGTTGTCCCAACTCACTGCCGGGGGAATTAAGTATGTCCTGTGGTCTCCATTGGGAGAAGACCCCTGGAAGCTTGTGCCTGGTTTCCTCCAGACTTATTACCACGCTTTTTTCCCCCTCATTGCTGAGGCTTCATATCCTTTCACTGTTATAAATCTTATTTGTGAATATGACCATATGCTGAGTCCTGAGTCCTAGGGAATCCGTATTCCTCCACCCAATGAGAACACACTGTACACATTGTTTCACATTTTTGCTTTTCACATATAAAATATTTCAAAGACAGTCTGCATCAACATTCATAGATCAAAATCCTTTTCATGCCTGCATAATATTACCTATAGTGTATTAGGATTATATATCCAGACCCTAATTAATGGACCTTTAGTCATTTTTAGTCTTGCTATTACAAATAATGAGGCACCAAACATCCCTATACATGGATCTTTTTGTACATTCATAAGTATTATCAGCAGGTTAAATCTTTAGAAGAAGAATTCTTGGGCCAAAGGATATATGTACTTTACTCTTTCATAGGTATTACAAAATGTCCACCCACTAAAGAGGTTGTATGAATTTTTACTCCCACCAACATGTAGGAAATGCCTGTTTCCCCCACAGCATTATGGTTAAATAGAATTTCTTTACTGAATTTCCTTCCTGAAAAGTCACCTTCCTTAGATGCATAGTTCTATGGATTTTAACAAATGTATATAGTCATTTAACTACCATCACAATCAAAATATAGAGTATTTCTATCATCTCTGAAAGTACCGTTGTGATCTTTGGTAGTCAGTCCTCTGTCTCTGAACCTCGACCCACTGATCTCATTTCTATCCTTAGTTTTGCTTTTTCTAGAACATCATGTAAATGAAATCATACAGTATATAGCCTTTTGAGTCTGGTTTCTTTCACTTAGCATATGCTTTTGAGATTCATCCATGTTGTTGTAATTCTCAGTAGTTTATTCCTTTTTTGCTGCTAACTAGAATTCCATATGGCTGTGTCATTATTTAGGTATATTCACTAGTTGATGGGCACTTGGGTTATTTTGAGTTTTGGGTAGGCATATGTCTTAATTTTCCTTGGATAAATGCCTATGAGTGGGATTGCCTGGTCATATGGCAAGTGTATGCTTGACTTCATGAGAGGCTGCCAAACTCTTTCCAAAGTGGGTGTGCCATTTTGCATGGGCAGTAGCAACATATGAGAGTTCCAGTTACTCCACATCCTTGCCAACATTTTGTTGTTGTTGTAGTTGTTGTTGTTTTTAATTTTGGCCATTCTAATAAGTATGTAGTAATGTTATACATTTATCAAAGTAAAAAAAAAACTTTGCTATCTTTGGTAAGTGATAAAAGCAATCTCATTTTTTCATTTACATTTCTTTAATTAAGGGCAATTAGAAGACACTTAATATGTTAAGAATATATATTGCTCTTCAAATTGCCTATTCAGGTATTTTTCTATTAGGTAGGTTGATCATATCCTTTTTTTTTTTTAATTTTTTTAAGATTTTTTATTTATTTATTTGACAGAGATCACAAGTAGGCAGAGAGGTAGGCAGAGAGAGAGGAGGAAGCAGGCTCCCCACTGAGTGGAGAGCCCGATATGGGGCTCAGTCTCAGGACCCTGGGACCATGACCTGAGCCTAAGGCAGAGGCTTTAACCCACTGAGCCACCCAGGCGCCCTGGTTGATCATATTCTTAATGATTTTAATGACTCTATATATTAAGGTAACCAAATGGTTCATAGTTGTGAACATTTTCCTTAGTTTGTAATGTTTTACTATGTTTATGGCATATTTTGCTGCAGAAATATTTTAATGTTTTATATTAAATACCTCTCATGGGTGCAAAGATGTGGAGGTAGAAATGAGAGCATTTATGAATGGCAGGTATAGAACACAGGGGACTATAAGTCTAGGCAACCTGGGTGAGTCAATTTACCCAACCTTGACTGTGACCCCCAAACTAGTGATATATGGCCAGTACAGATTTTCTTAAGTCTGTCTGACTGGCTACAAAGAACCCAAGCTTATTGACAAATGCAGCTGCTTTGAGAAAGGGTAGAGTCCCAAGGGTGTAATTCTTCAATTCAGATGTGGAAGAGGATTCATTTAGTGAAAGCAATGTACTTATTGCAGAGACCATCAATACACGAGATTGTTATGCTTGTTGGCTGGGACACAGGGAATTCCTGTCTGCAGTCTCAGTGATATCATTTTGCTGGAAACAGCCCTCCTCCTTGCCAGCCCTATACTTGAATATGGAATTCCATGATGACCACAAAGACTTATTGTGCTCTATGCCGTCTGTGGGCATAATAATGCAGGAGAGGCCAGAAGGGATATGGATGAGGAGGTAGATGGTATGGTGGGACAAAGTAAGGGGAAGGAGAGTGAGGAAGGGGACTCCTTTGCTTCCTTATTTCCCACACACAGAGCCCCTATGGGCATTTGATTTCTGCAGTCATTAACGTTTTTAGAGTCAAGCATACCAAGTGAAAGTCAGTTACTTGCTGCTAATCTGAAAAGAGCATAGCTCACAGCAAGAGCTGTGGGGTGGGGAGCATGGGGTTGGCAGAATCTGATTTGGAGGAAGAGCTTGTTCTGTACCTACTACCATTTCCACTGCCTGGTGTCTCTAGATGGGCTCCTCCCACCCAAAGCTAAATCTCTGAAGGGGTTCACTCAGGATCAGCTAGGCTACTTTGTTAAAATAAATGCACTCCTTTTCTAAAGAGCTGTGAACTGAGATTAACAATCTAATTAACATTTCAAAGACTAGGACTAAAATATCAAATAAAAGCAAATGACATCCTCTGAAGTCTGTGGTTCAAGAGATCAGTGGGACAAGATGTGGGTAATCCACTCAGTTATCCATCTCTACCTCTCTTTCCATTTCATCTTCCACCTTTCCCTTCCCCTCTTATTCTGTCTTCTTGCACGTGTCCCCAAAGCCTGATTCAATTGTGTTTTCCCTCCCTCTCATTTGCCTTTTGCCCTTTAACTACCTGGTTATCATTGAGGCCTTGCAGCTTATTTTTAGTATTTGTGTATTTATTGACATTGTACTGACTTCCTTGACTTAAAAACACAGGCAGGAAAAAAACCCCACCAAATTAAACTGCTTTGTCCTCAAACTCAGCTCTGGATTTATTAATTGGAAAAATATGGGGGGGGGGTGTGAGATGGAGTAAGATCTTTCCATTTGAACAGAACTTGGGGTGAATTCTTTTGCACTGAGTCTAGGAACAAAGCTGAGTCATTTCTACATGTCCCTAATCCAGAGCAATGGCTGAGGCAGTGAAGCGGGTGTGAGAGATCTGGATTGAGTTCCTCTCTGCTGTTTGCAAGATGTATGACTTTGAGCAAGTCCCTTAACCTCTTGGGGAATTACAATCTCAGTTTCTGTTACTTAGCTCCAAGCTTCTGACTATCATGGACTGAAGACTCTATTTTAAAAGATAAAACACTGTCTGGTATCATCTGTGACAACAGTCCTGACAAACCCTCCAGCCAAATCCCCAAAGTCAAGGTCACTTTTCACTTATGGATGTTGGGATTGGGTCCCACATACCGTGCTGTTACTGTGTGCCAAGCACTGTACTAAGCTTCAGTCATGTGGTCCAAGATAGGGCAGTGGTTTAAAAGCCTGGCCTCTGTGCTTACTTTTACATCAGTATAACTCTGAGCAACTTCCTTAACCTGTGACTGAGTTTCCTCATCTGTAAAATGACAATGATGATGATGATAATAGTACCCGTAATTCTGACCTTATTTAGAAAAGGGTCTTTACCAATGTAATTAAAGGTCTTAAGATCATTCTGGATTTCAGATGGGCCCTAAATTCTATGACTAACATCCTGATGAGAGAAAAGAGGAAACATGACATACACAGACATAGGGAGAAAGGCCCTGTGCAGACAGTGATTAGAGAGATGCAGCCACAAGCCAAAGAATGCCAGGAGCCAGCAGAAGCCAGACAAGGCAAGAAAGGAATCATTTCCAGAGACTTTGGCCCTGTTGACACCTTGATTCTGGACTTCCAAAATCATGAGAGAATAAATTTCTGTTATTTTAAGTCACCAAGTTTGTGGTAGTTTGTTGTGGTAGCTCTAGGAAGTTGATACAGACGATAAAAGTACATCTACCTCCCAGGAGGGTTAAATGAATGGTTATATTTAAAGTTCTAACGGTACAGGGTGCCTGGGTGGCTCAGTCTGTTGAACATCTGCCTTCAGCTCATGTCATGATGCCAGGGTCCTGGGATCAAGCCCCGCATTGGGCTCACTGCTTAGAGGGGAGTCTCCTTCTCCCCCTCTCTCTGCTGCTCTCCCTGCTTGTGCTCTCTCTCTCAAATGAATAAATAAAATCTTTTAAAAAAACGTGCTAAGAGCAAAATGTGGACTACAGTGAGGGCTCTTGAAGTATCGGCTGCTATGTATTGTTAGCTCACTGGATCTTACCTAGCAACCCTATGAAGTAGGTACTATTATGACTCCCATTTGCACATGGAGAAATGGAGGATTACAGAGGTTAAGCAAAGGTGAGATTGTCTGGACTCTGCTCTAGCTTGACCCACACTTCAGAAGTCCCTGGAGTTGAACTTTCTGCTCATGGATCCTGGTTGGCTCGGTGACCCCTCATGATGTTCTCTCAGCAAAGATTCTTTGGTACTGATCTATCAAGACCAGAAGGTATAGAGAAGACCTCCCATGTAGTGGTGTTTATTACTCCTGGATACATCTTACCAGCCCTGTTCTTGGCACAGGCTCTGCTCCAACAGAATCAGGCTCTGTCTACACTTGGTTGTTTGATTGTCCTATGACCTGACCTCAGTGAGGTAGCCTCAGCACCTCATGACAACAGACAGGTGTATGCTGCCTAAAAGGCGCACTCCTCACCCCCCACTGACTCCAGGGACTTCAAACGCCCCTATGCTACTGAGTGTAGACTATACAAATGATTAGAAATAAGTCAGATCACTTAGAGTAAGGCAATGCCCTTGCTGGAACCTGCAAGGTCCTATAAGAAAGCAACCCGGTTACCCACCTGACCATCTTTTATCATTCTCCCCTGCATCACTCTCCATGAGTAATGACCTCATGGCCAGGTACTGTCCCACCTTAGGGCCTTTGCACATGTAGTCTGGTTGCCTTTAATGCTCTTGCCCAACAGTTATGCATGCTTTCTTTTTTACCCCCCTTGACTTTCATCAATATCACCATCTCAGAGAGGCCTTTCTTATTCAACTTATCCTTCTTCTTTACCTTTCCTGCTTTTCCCCCCTCCTTAACACTTATGATGTAACATGCCATAAATTTTACTTATCTTGCTTATTGTCTTTTCTTCCAAACTATGATATAAGTACCATGAGGATGGGGATGCGTATCTGTTTTGTTCACTACTATAGCTCAGAGCCTAGGACAGGACTAGTGAACAGTATAATGTATTCCCTAGATAATTGTTGAGTGACTAATTGAAAGAATGAGTGAAGCAAAGCCCCTCCTTGACAATAACTATGAAACTCCCCAACTGAAGTGGGTCAAGTCATGAAGTATCTAGAAGCAGCACACAAAGAGAGAACTAGTGGAACAATTGAGCTTTGAAGCTTATGGAGGGAACATAACCTCTTATTGAGCTTGATTTTAAAGGAGACAAGGGGGGCGCCTGGGTGGCTCAGTAGGTTAAAGCCTCTGCCTTTGGCTCAGGTCATGATCCCAGATCCTGGGATCGAGCCCCGCATTAGGCTCTCTGCTCGGCGGGGAGCCTGCTTCCTCCTCTCTCTGCCTGCCTCTCTGCCTACTCATGATCTCTGTCTGTAAAATAAATAAATAAAATCTTTAAAAAAATATAAAGGAGACAAGGAAAAGGATGTGGTGGAGAAAGAGGGGAACAGACTTCTAAGTGATAGAGAAATCTCAGACTTCTCTGGAAAAATCAAAATCCAAAATTCATTTATTCATTCAACTGGGAACACAGCAATGACCAAGTCAGCAATGACCAAGGGTACTTACACTCTAGTGGTCATCATGTCAGGTAGTATGATCTTGGAGAAAAACATCTGCTTATTGGAATGGTGAGATTGGAAGGGCTTATATTTCCAGAGGGCTGAGAGGTCTAGATCAGTGTGGCTTTCATCTGGCAGCCTGTAGGAAGCTATCTTGGATTCTTGATCTGGAAAAGCCCTGGGAATGTCAGTTATGGGAGATTTCTGCAGCCACAGGAAGAGTGGATTCTTATAGGGAAGGGCATTGGAAAGGGTGAGGTCCGAGAAAGGGCTGTTGTACAGAGGTGGAGGTGACTGGAGGGGGTGATATCACCATAGAAGAGGGTGGGTCAAAGATGTCTGGAATGAACTGAGAAATTGAGAAAGGATCTTAAAGCCCCAGAGTGTTAGAACAATCTAAATGTGTGTCACCAAGAACAACTACTTGAGGGAAGGGAAGGAACAAGATAGGAAAGTTGGTGCAGGGACTTTGATGCCGGGATTTGGGACCAGATGAGGCCAGATTAGAACCAATCCCTAACTTCAGTGACTGTCCCATCACTGGCCTTTGTGAAGGCTCACAGGAAGGACCACAGTACTCTATTGCTGTTTACCCTCCAGCACTTGTCTGTGTTTGCTCTTCTCTGTGTGACAAGCCAAGCTAAGCCCAGATGTAACTGATCAAACTGGAAATGGTCTGAAACTAGTGAGTCATACAGGATCTGCAGAGTAAAATTTTCGTGATTTTTGCCCAAAACCTACCACACCATTCAACCCTCCAAATCTTTTTATTAATGTAGTAAAATTTTAAGATATTACATCTTTGGTATCATGAAGTGAGATGGCTGGGATTTCTCTGTTTGGCAGAATTTTGATCTTCCTTTTAATAGGATGCTAGCTGTAGATGTCAGGAGGGCTGTTTGTGTAAGAATCGAAAGATCATTTTTTCTTTTTTGTTCTTTTCCTCTGACATAGCTAATTGGCTTGAAATCAATCTGTTTTTACAAAGCTTGGGTTTCCTTCAGTTTTGTCTCTCAAGTGAAGAGCTGAACTTTCTACCTGACTTTCACCTTAAATAGAAACATTTTCTCGCTTGTCATATGAAAAGGAAAAAATGGGAGGGAAGCGGTAGTCTTGAATTCTTTAGTACAGTGAGACAATTCAAAGGAAAGCAAACACAACACTTTGCCATTACATATTTTGATAAAAAGTGTTCCTTGAAATTGTTTTTTGAAATGCCATTTCACATTGTGTGATAGAAACTGAATTTCTGTTATCCACCAGGTAAATGAAGGGCTTTCAGGGAAGTGGGGGAGAGAGAGTCACTGTGAATTTTCCATAGCAATTTGACTGTAGCAGTCACAGCATCTGAAAGAGTTCTGGGGGCCAGAGAAGAGGGGGCAGTAACCTAAGTGGGTTCCCTTTTTATGAGCACATCCCAGCTATGTCCCCCGTGGATCCCCACATCTAGTGGTATGGCTAGTACCACATCCTAAGAGGAGATAAGGGCTTTTGAAAACTACCTGCCTTAAGCCATAGAAAACATGGTAATATTTTAATTGCTCCTCTCTGGTAATCTAGCCAGTTACATGAAAAACAAATTTAGTCATTATTATTTCATTTTTTTTGTAATAAAGTTTTTAAAATTGTGTATGAGAAATTCCAAAAGTTTCTCGCTGATCTAAGTTCTTTTTCTTGTCATATCTGTCATAAGAATATGATGAAAATCTTCAATATAGTCTGAAAATATGGATGTCATTGCAAAAGCTGGGCAAATGTGGAAAAGTATCTCTCTACCTGTCCAGGAATAATAATGTAAGTAAATAATCTCATTAGGAAATGGAAGAGAGAGTCATGTCAGGCTGTTTCCCACCTCAGGGCTTTTGCAGCTGCTGTTCCCTCTTTCTGGAATGTTCTTACTCCTTCTCATGGCTGGTATTTTCTCATCATCCAGGTCTCAGTCAAATGTTGCCTTCTTGGAGAGGCTTTCCTGACCCTTAGTTGAATCCTCCCACCCCAACTCTGCTGCATATCCCATTCCTTGGTTCTAATTCCCATTAAACTGTGTAATATCCCTTAGTTTAAATTTCTTCTTAGTATATATCATGACCTGGAGTTGCTGGTTTATGACTTCAGTTCTGGGTTATTTATCTCCCCAGCCAGATTGTGAACTCCAAAGAGCAGGGACCTTTTTGGTCTTTGTCACTACTAAGATTAGTGCCCAAATAGATGTGGAAGGAAAATGAGAGCAAAATTGTCATATATGAAAACTAAATAACTAAATAGATTTTGGGGGGAACAGCTTGAGGGAGCCAAGCTTTCAGAATTCAGTTTAAATAGAAACCGCTGCAGTGTGCTGCCCTTGGGTATTAGATTTGTAATCGTTCATGCCAAGTGCTGCTTGTAATAAGCTATGTTTGTCAATACCATCACTTTGGGAACTGAGGCAGGTAGTGCCTAGGGGGTTCTTTTTCAGATTCCAGAGCCCTGGCATCAAACAGGAGACTTCTGCCACTCCAGTTATATCAGGATATTTTGGCTTCAGAGTATTAAAATCCTGACTCTAACGGGGTCAAAGCATAAGTCGCACGGGAAGTTTGGAGCAGGGATTATTCTTTTAGCAGTTCAAAATGCTGTGAAAGACTCAAGTGTTGTCCATCTCTCTGTTCTGCCATCATTGAATGTCATCTTATCCAGGCAGGGTAATGTCTGAGGAAGACAAGAGTGCTGCCATTCTTTTCCTAGACTTGCTCCAGCAGACTTCCTCCAGGGTCTCAGGGGCCATTTTGGGGTATACATGCATTGTTGAACTAATCTTTGATGAGGGAATGAGATTATGCACAACAATAAGGCTTGATCCTGAGCCTAAGGGGTGGAGTGTATCCTTTTCTCATGAGGTATGTGGACTGCTTGGGGAGTGGCAATCATCTGAACAAAACTGAGGTTCTTTTGGGAGGGGAGAAGGAGAGGAATTGTTGTATATTTCATCTATTGTTCCTATGCTTGGAAGCAGGAGCTAATGGGATTGCTAAAGCTTTTAAGTTTTGTACTGTGTGGTCTGATAAGTAAAGACTAGTTTAAGATTCTAGAGGTTGATGAGCAGACTGGAGACCCATACAGTTACAGTCCTTTGGATTAAGTCCAAGCTTCTGCTCAAGAGCTTGGGAAGGCGCTCCTGTTTCAGCATATGGTGCCTGCTGCTGTTCAAGTGGGAGACCCAGAGGGGGAGAGTCAGTCGGGCTCCTCTTTTAGCTGTTTTAATCCCATGCCCTGTCTTTAGAGAAGTGCAATCTATTCTGCAGAGCCCATCTCATTCTGTGTGTTTCTTTATTGCTTTATCTTACCCTTCTTTTCCAAAGCCTAAGAAAAAAAGTTTAGGGATGGTTTGGGAAGTTGAGAGAGGAAGGGAGTGAGTTGTCAGAATGGAGGAGTCGGGCAGCTTTCCATTTCTTGTTCACTTCTGCTATATGCTCTGTTTGTGATGACCAAAGTAACTTGTGCCTTTTATATGATTCTCTTTGGAGCTTTATTATGTCCCACGACAGGCTCAGACTAACAATAGATGAGATAATGTAAATGAAGAAATGTTCAAAACTTCACAGCCTCTACACCATTACAAATTACAACATTTAAGTGTGGGTGAAATGCGAGGGGTGTGTCAATCCAGAAAATGGCATGGACTGTTGGGACTTGGACGTTTGATGATATTTTCTTAATATTTTTGAACATCTTAAACATTTTGTGGTAGATTTTAAAAATGAGGGCAATCCTTGCTTTTTTGTTGTTGTTTGTACCTTCACAGACCAGCATGACCTATTAAACAGCCAATTTGGGATTCTTCCCTGTCCTCATTCCTTATCTGGTCATTGACCTAATTCTGTCCATTCTCCTTACCACAACCACTAACAGTCTTGGCCCTTATCACAGAACAGGCAAATCCTTTTGTTCTTGAATTATTTCCCTATAATAAAGATGAACTTTTATCTGTCTTTGATGTCTCCAGATAGCTAGCACAAGACCTTACCAAAACTGGAGGAAAATCAATATTTTTTTTATTTTTTGTTGATATTTTCTTTTCTGCTTTTGGTTTCAGAGTCTGAACTGAAGAATTTTTGTTCCAGAAATATACTGATCATCCTTGGCTTCTCCTGTATCATAGCTGTGATTGCTTTGATTGCTGTGGGGTTGACCCAGAACAAACCATTGCCAGAAAATGTTAAGGTAACTCAAATCTGAGGGGGTCTGGCTGGGGTGCTGTGGGGGAAGGGGAAGGGTATGGTAAATCAGAGCATACAGGAGGGGTGGAGATTCTGGCAGCCCAGGAGCAAGTCAATATCCACTGGATTAGGGAGGTAAAATGGAGTGATGCTCACGGGGGAAGAGGGAATGTCTTGAGTCAATTGGTGGTAGGAAGATAATTATCTTTATGCTTGTTCAGCAATAATTATTAGTACTTTGAGAGAAACAAATACTTTATTCACTACATCCAGATATTATGTGATGCTATTTTGTGCTGATATTCTATGACTTGGTGTTATCTCTACTTCTTTTTTTTTTTTTTTAAAGATTTTATTATTTATTTGACAGAGAGAGATCACAAGTAGGCAAAGAGGCAAGCAGAGACAGAGGAGGAAGCAGGCTCCCTGCCAAGCAGAGAGCCCAATGCGGGACTCGATCCCAGAACCCTGAGATCATGACCTGAGCCGAAGGCAGAGCCTTAATCCACAGAGCCACCCAGGCGCCTCGTGTTATCTCTACTTCTTATTTATTGTTTCACTGTGGCTCTGTCACAACACTGCACTCTTTGATCTTCTTACTCAATCATCATTACTATACCAAAATAATTAAATTTATTAGAAAGCATTACATAAAGTAGTTTGGAAGTCAAAGATTATGGAGAAAAATTTTTCCTCTTTTTCAGAATATTAAAGAAAGCAGCAAAGTCAATAAAAAAAAACACAAAGAACCACATACATGTATCAAATATAGTGATTTGAAATTAATTCATGGGTAGACATATTTCTTCAAAATTTCCACATTTGAAGAGCTAGTTAATATCATTAAAAATAATTAGGGTCATTAACTTTGCTGTGATATATTTCTACTTCCTTCCAAATTCACCAATGTAAAATTTCAAAGACATGAATATGTTACAAATAGCTTGTAATGTCACTATTTTATTCAATCTTAGTTAAAAAGCATGTGAAAAATTTAAGTTTATGTTGTAAATACAACATTTTAAACTTTCATTGAAATTAAATAAATGTATAAGTAAATAAATCTAAAAGGGCCCAGAATATACCAATTTGCTAATGTTGTACATATTGGCACAAATGTACACGTAGACGATGACATGTCTAGAAGTTAATTTGACCATGGAGGCTCTGGAATACATGTGCAGAAGTTTATTTTCTTGTATTTGAAGACACCAAACTATGAGACTGGAATGATGGATGCATATGCCAGGCTTCTAAAGCTTTTGCCACCCACCCAAATCAGTCGCTATATAGTAGAGGTCTGGATGTTACATTGGCATTCCTTTGTGACATGAACTCAACTCAGTATTGCTGTGCACAGCAACCCCTTTGTCAGCTCAGAAGGCTGATATTATCTCATTGTCAATGGTCTCTTGCCTTTTAATATTGAGTGATGTTGGCTCTCTTGGCAAAACTTCACTCACAGTTGAAGCCTCGTGACATCTTGGTTCTGCTATTTGTTTACCAGCTCCAAAAGTACATGATTGCCTTCTTCTTGATTTGACCTTTTTACATGTTCATTATTGCATCATTGGAGAAGGGGACTGCCTAGGAGGCAAAATCCATGACAGACTTGAGCTCTGTGTTCCCAGTGAATACTTCTGGTCATGATGACTTTCCTGCATTTGTAGCGGTCATCATTGACTCTGTTGTGATTTTGTCTTGTGTTGGCCCCAGAAAATGGAACAGGTCTTTAAATAGGAGGTATGAGTATTTGAAGAGTAGATAGTGGCATATGAAATGGATCTTCATAGCAATATCACTGGTTTATTTTATACAAAGATCACTTTATATATGCAAACTAGTCATTTATTAAGATCATATACTAATTTTAATAAGATTATTGGCAAATATTAAGGACAAAAATATTTTAGGAACTTGTCTTTGGTGATGGCTTTAAGCTATGTATACTTAATTTGATAGTCACTAGCCATATGTAGCTATTTCAACTTGGGTTAATTAAAATAAAATAAAATAATATAATATAATATAATTTTGTTCCATAACTGCAGTAGCCACATTCCAAGCACTCACTCAATAGCCTCAGGTGCCTGGTGGATACTAAACTGGACAATGCAGACTTAGAACATTTCCACTGGGGCAGAAAGCTCAATTGGACATTGCTGCTTTAGAGCATACTCTTTGATAATATCCTCGAAATCATTTAAAACTAAGTTTGAGGAATAAGGTATATGATAAAACATTATAAAATCCAAAATAAGGAAAAAGAAATGAGACTTTTTCTTGTGTGGTTTGTAAACCAGTACCAGGATCATTCCAGATATCACGAGCTACTAACGGGCTTTGAGTAGTTTGTTGAAATAAATTTATTTCCTTTCATAAATGATGATTTAAAGGATAATACTTATTTCAATATTTGTACCTGGTACATTTGTTTTAAAAACCTATAACATCGTGGGGCCTGGGTGGCTCAGTGGGTTCAAGCCTCTGCCTTTGGCTCAGGTCATGATCTCAGGATCCTGGGATTGAGCCCCACATCAGGCTCTCTGCTCAGCAGGGAGCCTGCTTCCTCCTCTCTCTCTGCCTGCCTCTCTGCCTACTTATGATCTCTCTCTCTGTCAAATAAATAAATAATTTTTTTAAATTAAAAAAAAAATAAAAACCTGTAACATTGAACTTCCAGGGAAGATAGTGGAGTAGGAGGACCCTAAGTTCACCTCATTCCTTGGAACACGATAGTATCCACATCAGTGTAAATAACCCAGAAAACGATTTGGAAGACTGACAGAAGAGACTCTTCAGAGCTAAATGTAGGAAAGAGGCCATCTCAAAGAGAATAAGAAGGGTGGAGACACATTTGGAAGTTAAATGGACCTGTCTATAGTGGGGAGGAACGATACAGGCATGGAAAGGGGAGAGGAAAAGACCATCACACCAAGTACCTCAGGTGCACAGGGATTCTGCATGAAACCAGAGAGGCTTAATTTCCTGAGTTCTTAAAATCAGCAGGGATTAATACCTGGAAATTTGAAAATTAGTGGGCTCAGTTCTGGAAGAGTCAGGAAGGTGAGAGGAAAGCAGCACCCTTAAACAGCCCTGTGGAGACACAGCATAGAAGCAGCAGTTTGAAAAGCACCTGGGGTGTGCAGGAGGGAGATTTGTTTACTAATCTCAGAGCATGTGCTTGGAGGGGCAGGGATCACTGGGAGACTTCTCCAGGAACAAAGGAGCTAGAGGATGCCATTTCCTTCCTCCACCGTCCAGCATAAACACATGATACCTGTGACCCAGCACTTCTCCAACAACACTACCTAACTTGCTAACAGCCTGCCCCACCCTGTGTTCTCCTGTGGACCTGCTGGTACCAACCAGGCCTCACTCCAGGTCTTCTTTCACTACAGACCTTACTAATACCACCCACAATGCCGCCAAGTGCTTCTTGAGATCCACTCCCTCCAATCCAGCCAGCCTTGGTTCTGGTGGCTACAGGTCCCCTTTCACAACAGCCCTAAGCAAACCTTGCTAGCACTGTGTGCCCCCCCGCCCCCGCATTCCTGCATTCTCCCATGAACCTGTCCCCTCCAGTATGCCCTTGGCCAAAGCCTATCCAAAGTGGTGCCCCAAGCCCGACAGTATGCAACCAGCCCTGACAGACCAGCACCACTCCAAAGTGACTCCTGTCCTGGGGACAGTGGAAGAGACCACACTACACACACCACACAGACCAGTCTGATTGTAGTGCCAGCAGTGGGCTGGCAGCTGATGTCTGGTATGACTGCAGGTCCTGGCCACCTATGAAAGCCTCTCAAAAGACAACACACACACAAAATGCCCTATAGTTTGGTGTTACTGCATCTCTGGCAAACTCCTGGTCTGACTCAACTCAAGCTGAAAGTGGCCCAAGACTGGCCCACTAACAACACAGGTATCAGACCCTGCCTATAACAGGCAAAGAGAGCCATCACAGACAGCTGGACTGAAGGCAAAAGTGGCTCAGCCACAACAGCGGGACACACACATCACACATAGGAGATACCCCTGAAGTGCCAGGTTCTGGTAAACAGGGGACACTGTGCAGTAAGGCACTACAGGACTTCTTCATAAGGCCATTACTGTCAAGTAAATGAGACATAGCTATCTTTCTTAACACAGAGAAACAGATGCAGAGAGTTAGACAAAGTGAGGAGACAGAGGAATATATCCCAAATGAAAGGACAGGACAAAATCACTGCAAGAGAGCTAACAAATAGAGATAAGTAATATGCTTGTAGAGAATTTGAAGTAATGGTCATAAAGATACTCACTGGACTTGAGAAGAGAGTGACACTCTTAACAAAGAGATAGAAAACCAAAAAGATAGGCACCTGGGTGGCTCAAGTGATTGAACAACCAGCTCTTGGTTTTGGCTCAGGTTGTGATCATAGTGTTGTGATATCAAGCCCTGTATCAGGCTCTGTGCTCAGCTCAGAATCAGTTTGGGATTCTCTCTCTCTCCTTCTCCCTCTGTCCCTCCCCCTGTTCTCTCTCTCTCTCTCTCTCTCTTTCAATAAATAAATAAAATCTTTGGGGGAAAAAAGGAAAACAAAAGTGAACCAGAGATGAAGTACTCAATAACTCAAATTAAAACTACATTAGATGGAATAAATAGTAGACTGGAGGAAGAAGAAGAATGGATCAGTGACTGGAGCACAGAGTAATGGAAAGCATCAAGCTGAACAGGAGCTAAGAAAGAAATAATTAAAAATTTAAAAACAGGGAACTCAGTGACACCATCAAGCATAAAAACATTCACATAATAGGGGTCCCAGAAAGAGAAGAGAGGGAAAAGGGAACAGAAAATTGATTTGAAGAAATAATAGCTGAAAACTTCCTGAATCAGGAGAAGGAAACAGAAATCCAGATCCAGGGGCGCCTGGGTGGCTCAGTGGGTTAAAGCCTCTGCCTTCAGCTCAGGTCATGATCTCCGGGTCCTGGGATCGAGCCCGCATTGGGCTCTCTTGCTCAGCAGGGAACCTGCTTTCCCCCCTCTCTCTGCCTGCCTCTCTGCCTACTTGTGATCTGTCTGTCAAATAAATAAATAAAAATAAAATCTTAAAAAAAAAAAAAAAAGAAATCCAGATCCAGGAGGCACAGAAAGCCTCCAACAAAATAACCCAAGGAGGTCTACACCAAGACATATAGTAGTTAAAATGGCAAAAAGTAATGATAAAGAGAATTTTAAAAGCAGTAAGAGAAAATAATTACTTATAAGGGAAGTCCCATAAACCTGTAGCTAATTCTTTAGCAAAAACTTTGCAGGCCAAAAGACAGTGGCATAATACATTTACACTGATGAAAGAAAAAAACCTGCAGCCAAGAATACTCTATCCAGCAAGGCTATCATTCAAAATAGAAGGAGAGATAGTTTCCCAGACAAACAAAAGTTAAAAGAATTCATGACCACTACCAGAAATGTTAAAAGGGCCTCTTGAGTGGAAGGAAAAGACTATAAGCAGGAGTAAGAAAACTAAGGAAGCACAAAAGCAGAAAAATAAGTATAAATATAAAAATCAGTCAAGGGATTCACGAAATAAAAGGATATAAAGTATGACACCATATACTTAAAATGTGGGGGAGAAAGGAATAAAGAATGGATTCAAACTTAAGCAACCATCAATTTAACATAGACTGCTATATGCATAAGATGTTATATATAAAGCTAATGGTAACCACAAATAAAAAACCAGTAATAGATACACAAAAAATAAAGAGAAAGGAATCCAAGTATACCACTAAAGAAAGTAGAAAACCATGAGAGGAAACAGCAAGAGAAGAAAAGAACAGAGAAGAGCAAAACAACCACAAAGCAAGTAACAAAATGTCAGTAAGTACATACCTATCAATAATTCGTTTGAATGTACATGGACTAAATGCTACAATCAAAACAATCTTGCCTACAAGAAACTCATATCAGACCTAAAGACATATGCAGATTGAAAGTGAGGGGATGGAAAAGCATTTATCATGTAAATCAAAGTGAAAAGAAAGCTGGGATAGCAATACTTACATTGTACAAAATCGATTTTAAAATAAAGACTGTAACAAGAGACAAAGAAGGACACTATATAATCATAAAGGGAACAATCCAACAAGAAGATATAACAATTGTAAATATGCACCCAACATGGGAGCACCCAAATACATAAAGTAGCTAATAACACATATAAAGGAAGTAATTAATAGTAACATGATAGAAGTAGGGGATTTTAACACTCCAGTTACATCAATGGATAGATCATCCAAACCAAAAATCAGCAAGGAAGCAGTGACTGTGAATGACACATTAGACCAAAATAATCTAACAGATATTTTCACAACATTCCATCCTGAAACAGCAGAATACATATTCTTTTCAAGTGCACATGGAAGATTCTTCCAAACAGATCACATACTGGCCACAAAACAAGCCCTAACAAATCCGGGAAGACTGAAGTCATGCCACGCATCTTTTCTGACTACAACACTGGGAAACTAGAAATCAACCACAAGCAATAATCTGGAAAGAGCATGGAGATTAAATAACAACTACTAAACAATGAACAGGCCAACCAAGAAATCAAAGAGGAAATTAAAAAAAATACATGTAGATAAATGCAAATGAAAACATTATGGTCCAAAATCTTTGGGATGCAGCTAAGCTGTTCTAAGAGGGAAGTTCATAGCAATGCAGGCCTACCTCAAGAAGCAAGAAAAATCTTACACAAACTAACCTTACACCTAAAGGAGCTAGAAGAAGAAAAACAAACAAAACCCTAGACCACTAGAAGGAAGGAAATAATAAAGATTAGAGCAGAAATAAATGAAGTAGAAACTAAATAGACAATAGGACAGATCAATGAAACCAGGAGCTGGTTCTTTGAGAAGATAAACCAAATTGATAAACCTTTGGCCAGACTCATAAAAAAAAAAAGAGGTGACTCAAATAAACAAAATTAGAAATGAAAGAGGAAAAATAGCAACCAATACCATGAAATACAAAGAAGATTATGAGACTATTTTGAAAAATTATATGCCAACAAACTGGATCATCTAGAAGACATGGATGAATTCTTAGAAACATATAACCTCCCAAATCTGAATCAGGAAGAAATAGAAACACAGAGTAGACCTATTATCAGCAATGAAATTGAATCAGTAATCAAAAAAACTACCAAAAAACAAAAATTCAGGACCAGATGGCTTCCTTTGTGAATTCTACCAAACTTTTAAAGGAGAGTTAATACCTAGTCTTCTTAAACTATTCCAAAAAAATAGACGCGGAAGGAAAACTTCCAATTTCATTCTCTGAGGCCAGCATTACCCTGATACCAAAACCAGATAAAGACACTATAAAAAAAGAGAACTACAGGCCAATAACTCTGATGAACATAGATATAAAAATCCTCAACAAAATATCAGCAAACCAAATCCAACAATAAATTTAAAAAAAAACATTCACCATGATCAAGTGGGATTTATTCCTGAGATGCAAAGGTGGTTCAATATTTGGAAATCAATCAACATGATACATCACATTAATAAGAGAAAGGATGAAAGGAAATATACCTCAGTGTAACAAAGGACACATATATTAAAAAAAAAACAAACCCATAGCTAACATCATAATGGTGAAAAACTGAAAGCTTTTCCTCTAAGATCAGGAACAAAACAAAATGTCTACTCTTACCACTTTTATTCTACATAGGAAGTCCTGGCCACAGCAATCAGACAAGAAATAGAAATAAAAGGCATCCAAATTGGTGAGGAAGAAGTAAAACTTTCACTGTTTGCAGAAGACATGGTACTATATATAGAAAACCTTAAAGACTCCACCAAAAAACTACCAAAACTGATAAATGAATTTAGTAAGGTCAGAGGATACAAAATCAAAATATAGAAATCCACTGTATATCTATACACTATACATCTATAATGAAATAACAGAAAAATAATGTAAGAAAACAATCCCATGGGGGTGCTGGGGTGGCTCAGTCAGTTAAGCATCTGTCTTCAGCTCAGGTCATGATCCTGGGATCCTGGGATGGAGCCCCGTGTCAGGCTCCCTGCTCATCAGGGAGTCTGTTTCTCCTTCTCTCTTTCTGCACCCCACCCCCACTGCTGCCCCCACTGGTGCTCTCCCTCTCTTGCTTGGTCTCTCTCTTTCAAATAAAGAAATAAAATCTTAAAATAAAAAAAAGAAAGAAAACAATCCCATTTACAATTGTACCAAAAAGAATAAAATGCCTAGGAGTAAACTTAACCAAGGAAGTGAAAGACCTGTACTCTGAAAACTATAAAACACTGATGAAAGAAATTGAGGATGACATAAACAAATGAAAGATATTCCATGCTCATGGACTGGGAGAACCAATATTGTTAAAATGTTCATACTATCCAAGGGAATCTGTGGATTTAATGCAATGCCTATCAAAATACCAAGAGCATTTTTCACAGAACTAGAATAAATAATCCTAAAATATATATAGATTCATAAAGACCTCAAATAGCCAAAACAGTCTTTTTTTTTTTATTTGATAGAGCGCAAGATCACAAGTAGGTAGAGAGAAAGGGGGAAGAAGTCTCCCCAGCGAGCAGAGAGCTCAACGTGGGGCTCAATCCCAGGACCCTGAGATCATGACTGGGTGGGAGGCAGAGGCTTAACCCACTGAACCACCCAGGTGCTCCTAGCCAAAGCAGTCTTGAAAAAGAAGAACAAAACTGGAGATACCACAATCCCAGATTTCAAGATATACTACAAAGCTGTAGTACTATAAGCAGTATGGTACTGGCACAAAAATAAAGGCACAGATCACTAGAACACAATTACGTGGTCCGTTAATCTTTGACAAATGTAGCAAGACTGCGCAATGGGAAAAAGACAGTCTCTTCAACAAATGGTGTTGGGAAAAACTGGACAGTTGTATGCAAAAGAATGAAACTGGACAATTTTACACCATACACAAAAATAAACTAAAAATGGTTTAAGGACCTAAATGTGAGACCTAAAACCATAAAAATCCTAGAAGAGCACAGGTAGTAATTTCTTTGATGTCAGCTGTAGTAACATTTTACTAGATATGTCTCCTGAGGCAGGGAAACAAAAGCAAAAATAATCTATTAGCTTCTGCACAGCAAGGAAAATGATCAACAAAACTTAAAAACAAACTACTGAGTGGCAGATTATATTTTCAAATGGCATAGCCAGTATTCAAAACATATAAAGAACTTATACGAACAATACAAAAAAACAAATAACCCAAATAAAAAATGGGCAGAAGACATGAACAGACGTTTCTCCAAAGAAGACATCCAGATGGCCAACAGACACATGAAAAGATGCTCAACAGCACTCGGCATCAGGGAAAAGCAAATCAAAACCACAATGAGATATTACCACACACCTGTCAGAATGGCTAGAATCAAAAACACAAGAAACAGTAAGTGTTGGTGAGGATGTGGAGAAAAGGGAACTGTTGTGCACTGGTGGTGGGAATGCAAACTGATGCGGCCACTGTGGAAAAGGGTATGGAACTTCCTCAAAGTTACTGATCCAGTAATTTTACTCCTGGGTATTTACCCAAGGAATATGAAAACATTAATTCAAAAAGATATATGCACCCCTCTGTTTATTGCAGCATTATTTACAATAACCAAATTGTGGAAGCAGCCCAGTTGTCCATTGATAGAGGAATGGATAAAGAAGATGTGGTATAGATACACAATGGAATATTATTCAGCCATGAAAAGAACGAAATCTTGCCATTTGCAACAACATGGACAGAACTAGAGAATATAATGTTAAGTGAAATAAGTCAGAGAAAGACAAATACCATGTGTTTTCACTCATATGTGGAATTTTAGAAACAAACAAAAAAAGAGAAACCTAAAAACAGACTCAACTATAGAGAACAAATTGATGGTTACCAGAGGGCAGGTAGGTGAGGAGAATGGGTGAAATAGGTGGAGTATACTTACCGTGATGAAAACTAAGTAATGTATAGAATTGTGGAATCACTATGTTGTACACCTTAAACTAACATAACATTGTATATAACTACACTGGAATTAAAGTAAATAAAAACATATCATCTCTTTATGACCATACCTCATTCAGCAGCTCTTCACTTGTTCACAAATTCATGTATTAACAATTATTAAATATCTATATTAGGTTCTATATTAGCTATAGAGTTGGGAAGCCAGTATAGATATGATTGAGCTTACTATCTGGGGAAGGAAACACATTTAATAGCTGATACAAATTATTGATTATAGTCGTGACAAGTGCCACCAAAACCAAAGTTTTGGGAGCCAGGGCAGTCTTGCCTGAAAGAAACGGCATTTACCGTAAAACGTGAAGTGTGATTAGAAGTTTGCGGAGATAGAGAAGGACAGAGAGTATTCCAGGCAAAAGGAAAGCAAGTCCAAGAATCTCACAGATAAAGATGGTGAGGGAGATGGTTCAGTCAGTGTCTTGCCACTCAGGCTGAGGATTTTAACTTTAATCCTAAGAGCAATGAGAAGACAGTAAATTGATCAGATTTGTGTTTTGAAATGATCATGCTGGCTGCAATGAAGTTGAGAGGGGTGGGAAGAGCAGGTATAGGAGACTAGACTATTACAGTAGTGTAGAAGGAGGATAAGGTGTAGAGTTAATTTTTTGAAGAAAATTTTTTTTGTTTTTGAGGTAGTGGATATCCAAGGAGAAATGTCAAAGCAGCAGTTGAATAATCAGATCTGGACCTCATAGAAGAGGTATAGACCCACAGTGCTCATTAGAAATATCACGCAAGCCACATTTTAATTTCTCTAGGAGTCACCTTTTTTAAAAAGATTTTATTTATTTACTTGACAGACAGAGATCACAAGTAGGCAGAGAGGCAGGCAGAGAGAGAGGAAGAAGCAGGCTCCCCGCTGAGCAGAGAGCCCGATATGGGGCTCCATCCCAGGACCCTGGGATCATGACCTGAGCCGAAGGCAGAGGCTTTAACCCACTGAGCCACCCAGGCGCCCCAGGAAGTCACATTTTTTAAAAGTAGAAAGAGATGAAATTAATTTTAATAACGTATTTAATGTAATCCATTACATCTAAAATATTATCTCAATATTTTATCAAAATAATGATTAACAAAATATTTTCCATTATTTTTTTCATGTTATCTTCAAATTCCAATGTGATTTTTAACTTAAATCACATCTCAATTCAGACTACAATTGGCCCTTGAACAACATGGGGCTTAGGAGTGCCACCCCTACCACACAGTCAAAAATCCATGTACAACTTCTGACTCCCTCAAAACTTAATTGCCTAGTATTGACCAGAAGAAGCCTTACCAGTAACGTAAACAGTTGACTCACACATATTTTGTGTATGTATTATATACTGTATTCTTAAAATAAAGTGAGCTACAGAAAAGAAAATGTTAAGAAAATTGTAAGGAGAGAAAATACACTTATAGGACTCTACTGCATTTATTGAAAAAAAAATCCATGTATGAACGGGCCCGCACTGTTCAAATCTGTGTTGTTCAAGGATCAACTGCAGTTAACATTTCAAGTGCTCAAGAACCACATGTGGCTAGTGGCTGCCTTATTAGACAGTACAGGTCTAGACTAAAGATATGTCTCTAATGCCTTTGAGGTATTGAAGCCCTAGACGTGGATAAGATTATAGGAAGGGGGTAAAAACATAAAGAGGGTAAGGATCAAGTCCTGAGGAATTCTAGCATTCAAATACAGTTCTTGCAGTTTATAAATCATTTACAGTTTTTCTTTCCAGGAATGCTGTGAGGAATGAAAGATTATCCTCATCTTATAGTTAAGCAAAATGAGGGCCTTTGAGTTTCTCTTGCTCAAGGCTTGGTATCTCATAGATTACTGCAAGAATCAAGCAGGATAAATAAATGCAAATGTGAAGTGATGAGCAGGCATCCTGGCCCACTGTGGACACTCAGTGGCTGGTAGCTCATATGTTATCATCTTTGCAGCCTGTCTGCCTGGTCGCAAATTGTCACTTCATCCTTCTTCCCATCTAATCATCCTTGTCTAACCCAACCTGGGTCAGCCCTCCCATCCTGATGATCCAGTCCTGTCATCTTCCTGCCTGATCTAGTTTGGGGTTAGCCTTACTACAGCGGTGGTGGCCTCGTGCTCAGGCCATATCTAGCAAAATACAAGAACTACTTATTGTACTGATGTGTTGTTTACTTGCCCAGCTACTGAGGTGGTAAAGGTATTGAGGATAGGGCCTGGGTTTCATCTGGTTTTTTTATGCATTTTATTATTCATTCACTCAACTTATTCACTTAACAAATAGTCATTGACCATCTATTCTTATTTTAGGCCCCCGGTCTATAGCAATGAGCAAAACTGGCAAAGTCCTTACCTTCATGGAACTTACAGTCTAGTGGAAGAGATACGTATCAATCAAATAATCACAAAATAAATGTTAAATTACAACCAGCAATCTGACTTGGCTAGTTGCCTCATAGAAGTTTGCTGACTCAGTGAACAGAGTAACATCTTGAACACGTAAAACTGCCTCCTCCTTGGATGTGAAGAGCATGGGACAACCAGCCTGATGGCAGGATTTGTCAGTGCGGGAGGCAGGCCCCTGCCTCCCAGTCCCCTGGAGATCAGCGTTCCCTATTCTCACCCCCAGACCCTACTCAGTTGCAGGTTGCAGGATCTGAGAATCTACACATTGAACAGGCATCCTGGGACATTCTCAAGCCACTGAAGTCTGGGAACCACTATCCTATAGATATGCAATGAGTACTTAAAAAAAAAAAGGCCTTAATGAACTGAAGAGTCATTTAGCTGTACCTAAGTGTCCCCTGGGAAACTCCCTTTGTCCTGGTGGACCTGGGTGGGGAGGTAGCTTTCAGATATGTTCGGTTCATCACTCCCTTAATTGCCTGCTCATTAGTGAAAACTGGCATTTAGCGAGTTGTCAGATATTCCTTTTAGCATAAACCTTGCACATTCTGACACACACAGATCCCCACAAGGTTCTCTCGAAGGCACCAGACTGACCCAATACCAAACTACGTGCCTTCATTAACAGCTACCACTTCTGTGGAAGCCTATTGGCTCAGGGACCAGATAGTTTTGATTTCAATCCCAGACCTGCTACTTTTTGCTATGAGACTTGGGCAAGTAAGTCTCTCTCTCTATTCCTCAGCTTCCTCATATGTCAAATGGAGGTGGTTGTGAGGATTACCTGGGATGATACCAGTGACTCCCTTATCAGAGTAGCCAGCACACCGGAAGCCCTCAGTAGAGACCAGCTGTCCACATTGCTTGAGGGAGATGAATTCTAGGGAAGGCTCTTTGCTGCTAATGTGTTAAGATCACTGAGCCAGTGCTCCCAGTTTTTCTAGCTGCTGCTGAAGGGTAGTGACCTGTCTCCATACATCTTTTTCACAAGGAACTAAAGTGCTATTCTTCATTAAGCATTTGTGATTGTATTGTTTTATGGAGAATTTGGAAGGACTTGCTCCAATTTTCAACCTCAAATATTCCTGGAAAATATCTATATTATTTTTACTTCACTGGATTTTAATGTTGTCTTGTTTAAAAAACAACACCTGGAGAGACACCTGGGTGGCACAGTTGGTTAAGTGGCTGACTCTCGGTTTCGGCTCAGGTCGTGATCTCATATTCGTGGGACTGAACCCCACGTCAGGTTCTGTGCTCAGTGCTGACCCTGCTTAAGATTCTGTCTCTCCCTCTGCTCCTCCTGTTTGTGCTCTCTCTCAAATAAATAATTCTTAAAAAGAAAAAAACCCAAAATACCTGGAGCTGGATGGTGGTGATGGTTGTACAAGGTGTTAATGTACTTAATGCCACTGAACTGTACACAGAACTGTACACTTAAAATGGTAAATTTATGTTCAGTGTATTTTACCACAATTAACAAACAGCAATGAAACTATGGTTTGTATTGAAAGTCTAGTAATTCTAATTGAAGAAAAAAGAAAAGCAGAAAATGGTCTCTAATTGTTTATAGGCCCTGCCAGCATTACCGTAGCTAATGGAGACCTGATTTGTTTATAGAGTTTATAGGGTACCAGAGTCAAATTCAAAAGGATTAGCTTTGTTTATTCAAAAGGACTCACTGAGACAAACTGATGACATTGCTAAAAGTATAGTTAAAGCTACAGGGACTTGTAAGAAAGATTCTGAAGAACCAATGTGTCTGAAGTGACCGAGAGAAGTTAATTATCTTACCGTTGCCCATGTTCCCTGGTTTATGGGTTTTTTTTTAGGTAGTGGTAGTAGTGATGGTGGAACTCAACCTTGATGGTACTACTTTATATTAGACTGTGAGTTCTAAGTTCTTTTGGGACTGGAAGGAGTTCAAAAATCATACAATTCTAACCCTCTTCATTCATTCAACAATTGCCTGTTGAATTCCTTCTTTGTGCCTAACATGTGGTAGGATATCCTAAGGTGGGTGCTGGACATACCATAGTAAGCAAAACAGACCTGCCCTAATGTAGTTCACGTCCTTATGGGGAAGACAGATATTAATCAAATAGCCATATAGACATGTAGTTATGCATCATGGTAAGTCCTGTTTTTAGAGCAAAAATATGGGGACTCTGAGCCATGGATTACGAGGGTAGAATTAAATCTCAAAAGGTCAGAGAAGGCTGGGATCTTAGGTGAAGGGCATTCTGGGCTGAGGCTCTGGAACAGAAGTTATGTGTCTTATAGGGAACTGAGAGCTGGCCAGTGTCAGGGTGAGTGTTTTCTGAATGAGAAGACTCACAGTTGGGTGACAAGTGGGTTGAGATCTGAATGAGAACAACCCACTTTTGCAGAGCCAGGAATAGAAGTAGATCATCTGATGCTCAAGTTTTCTATTTCTTTCTGCATCTAGAGAGATTTACTCAGATGCCTGGACCTATGACATTGTGCAGGTAGAATTGCTTCCACCTTAAGGAGAGTCTTGGTTCATGTCCCCATGGCCTCCAGTCTCTGTGAGCTCAGGGTCTGTGGCTACCCACATCGCCAGGTCTACACCAACGGCCCTACACTGGTGTCTCTGTGAACCAAGCAAGGTCATTTTTACTGTTCCTTTTCCTGAAACACTGCTTCTGTTCACTCAGCATAACTTATGAAGATCAGTTATGATTGCTAAAATCATGTGGATGATCAAAAACTAGCCAGGATAAAGTTTATATACACAGTAAAATTGCAGCCATATAAAAATTTGTGTATTTAGGAAAGACTGGAAGGAGATAAATCAAAGTAACAGTGATATGTAGTTGGTAGGATCTTAAATGTCTTTTTTTCCCTTCCCCTTCATTTTATAGATGTTATTTAGTAAACTTTTAGTATTCTTAAAATAGAAAGTAATATTGAAATAATCTTAGGGGAATGTCAGATCTCTTCATCACCACACATATATTTAATTTTTCTTTAATGTGTAGAATGTACTCACAGGGCTTTTTAAAATGAGTTACAGAGAAACACTGGATAGGAGTGTTAGCATGGTGTAAGGCACAGCATTGGTCAAAGCCTTTCTGTTGGGTAGAAATTTTTATTTTAAACAGAATTCTGTCGTCATGGAGTCAGGGGAATGCTGGCTCAAACAAAGCTAGGCAAGCTTCTCTACTGCCACACTCTCTGAAGCATTCATTACCTAGTGGGTTTGTGAGCCCAGGAGAGAGCGAGAAATCACTCAGCATTCCCCAAACTCCTGGGAAGTCTTATTTGCCTAGATCCTTGCAGGCTTAGTGTTCTCTGGAAAATGCATTGGAAAATGTTGGCACGGTGAAAAGTAAAAAAAGATGGCGGCTACCCGGGCTCTAGATGGGTCTTTGAAGGCTTCACCTTCTGTACTTCTTAGGTAGATCCTTGAACTCTACTGGACACAGTCTCTCATCTCTCAAATAAGAAGATTACGTGGAATAAACTTCTAGCTCTAAGATGGGCCAGCTATGAAAATGATTAAATATACTGACACTTTTACAACAATGAAAGGCAAACTTCCAAAATGCCCAAACAGAATTTTCACACAATCAAGCTTTTATCTGTCCCTCAAGCTGCAAACTGTTTCCTAAGAGAAAAAATATTTGGCACAATTCGGCAGGTTAGCATTCCAGTCCACTGTATACATAAGGTGGAAAGCCCTCAGCTCCTGTGTGACAGAAAACACCACACCTCCTGCTCAAACACTTGATAAACCAAATGTAGCAAAAACTTTCATTTCTCCACCACCTCGCTGTCTAAGGCCTTCGAGAAACAGGATGATAGAAGGAAGGCTGGTTCCTTTGCTCTGCTGGAAGAGTGACTTTCATGTAAAAAAAGAATAGAATGTCCTGATCCCAGATAAAGGCTGCTTGAATGCTGCTGCTGCCTCAGATTTTATCACAGGCCACTGTGGTTGGAACATTTTCTGGCAGCAAGAATTCACAGACCCTCCTAGGAAACAACAGAATTTTCTGCTGTGTAAACTCTCAGCCTCTCTCAACCCCAGGAGGCTGCCCATGGTGCCAAAGGCCCCAGACGCCAGGCATTCCCCAATGGGCCTGCAACAGTCACGACCTAAGTCAGTTCTTGGTTTCCTCTCACTGCAAGCCTGTTTACGGAGGAGTCTATCCAGCTTGCTCTCTCGCCAAGTATACAGGCTTTTTTCTTTTTAAGGTCATAATGTTCATTGCCATAGGGAGTCCTGCTGTGCCTAACTAGGCTGAGAACACTGGAGGTTGCGGAAGGCCAAGGATCTGCCCTCTGCTGCACACTGATATTCTCCTCATCTGGAGAAACAGAATAAAGCTTGACATCACAGCAAACTCAGCTTTTAGCTATTGCCAGTGGTCCAGGGAGGTCTCTTGAATCCTCATTCTTCTTTCCTCCCTGGAAGATCTTAGGTTCTTAACAGGTAATAAGACAATATGGGAGGCTATATATCGAATGACTGCTGATTTAAGCATTATCAAGAGGCAGATGGCACTTGGAGGTCCACAGCAACAAAGTGTGGTGGCACTTGGAGGTCCACAGCAACAAAGTTAGCTCACATTTTAGGCGTGCCTCCTTTTTCTCTTCCTTCTGCTTCCTTGTTTACTTTCTTCCATGTTTCTCTCTAGCAGAGGGATAATAAATTAAAGTACAGGTACCATCATGCTCTCCTTACAAGCCCCATGGCATTTTTCCTGATTAAACTCAGGGGTGTAACCAAAGATGAACATTAAATGATCAAAAAGAGCATTCGGCAGTCTACTCCTACGTAAATACCCAAAATAAATGAGCTTATATCCAAAGAATGACATGGGCAAGGATGTTCCCGGGGACTATATTCCCAATAGTGCCGAACTGGAAGTAACTCAAATGTCATCAACAGTAGAATGGATAAAAACATAGTGCATATAATGAAATAGGAACTATTGTATAGCAATGAAGAGGGATGAACTATGGCTGTGCACAGTCAGGATGCATCTAAGAGATAGGGCAGAGCAGAAGAAGCTAGATATAGAGGAGGCATGCTGTGTGAGTCCCTTTACAGCAGCTCAAAGATAGGCAAAACTCATCCGTGCGGACAGAAATCAAGACAATGGTTACCCTCAGGAGGAACGGACTGAGAGGGGCAGTAGAAAACATTCTGAATCTTGATCTTGGTGGTGTGGTGTATATGGGTGTGCACATATGCCAAAATTCACTAGGATGCACTTTGCTATAGTTATCCCTCACTAAAAGTCTTTAAAAACTATTGTTCTGGGGCACCTGGGTGGCTCAGGTCATGATCCCAGGGTCCTGGCATCGAGCCCCGCATCAGGCTCTCTGCTCGGCGGGGAGCCTGCTTCTCCCTCTCTCTCTGCCTGCCTCTCTGCCTACTTGTGATCTCTGTCTGTCAAATAAATAAATAAAATCTTAAAAAAAAAAAACTATTGTTCTGCCCTTGCTCCTATGTTTCTCTGTATATGGAGCATAAGATCTTGGGTCTAATTCTGATCCAAACCCAGGCTCTCTCACCAATTAGCTGTGTATATTGAGTAAACTACTTAACCTCTTTGTACTTTAATTTCTCACATATATAACAGAGATAAACAGAGTACCTACCCTACAGGACTGTTCTGAGGGTTAAATCAGAGAACTCTCACGAAAAGTTTCGTGCAACACCTGCCCAGTAAATTTAATATTCTCATGAAATGTGATGTGGGGACTTGGCTCTTTCCCCTTTCCCCTCTGACCAACGAGTTCTTTCTCATACTGTCTTTTGCCTTCTTTCTTCCTACCTTTTCCCCTTTATTCTTCCTTACATCTCCTCTCAGTCATAAGAGCCCAAAACATGAAAATACTTACCTTTTAAAATGTATTAAATACAGTGTATAGTTATATTCATAATGAAAAATACATGCTTAGTATTTTCCATGTCTCTCTTCCAATGCCCAGGCCACATACCAGACCAATTACATCCCGTATCTGGGGGCAGAACACGGGTATCAGTAGCTTTTAAGGCTTTCCAGGTGATTTTGATGATTCCAGCGTGCACACAAGTTTGGAAACTACTGGATTTATGGCTTTCTATTCCCTCTATGTTGTCTCAGCTGCTTCAACATCTGGTTCTGATTCCTGGCTGCCCATAAGACTCACCTGAGAAGCTTCTGATCAGTAGTGAGGCTCAGGCCCCACCCTGGGTAAGGCCTGGAAAATTCTAACATGCCACCAGCACTACGAGCCATGATTCTAGAGAGTTTGGTGTCCTGGTAGTTCTTATGATCAGGGCAACACCAGGCCACCCCTCCCCATGTTCATCTTGAATTAAAATATGTCTCCTTGGGGCATCTGGGTGGCTCAGTGGGTTAAAGCCTCTGCCTTCGGCTCAGGTCATGATCCCAAGATCCTGGGATCAAGCCCCGCACCAGGCTCTCTGCTCAGCAGGAAGCCTGTCTCCCCACCCACCTGCCTGCCTGTCTGTCTACCTGTGATCTCTGTCTGTCAAATAAATAAATAAAATCTTTTATAAAAATATGTCTCCTCATGTTTTTGAAGACTCTTGTCTTTGTTTCCTTCTGTCGCAAGCTGAGTATGGGGAAGCATAATGTAATCCTGATAAGTTCTTGACTTGTTTTTCCCCTCAGTATGGGATTGTGCTGGATGCAGGCTCTTCTCACACAAGTTTGTACATCTATAAGTGGCCAGCAGAAAAGGAGAACGACACAGGGGTGGTGCACCAGGTAACAGAGTGCAAGCTGAAAGGTAAGAGGAAGGAAAAGGGGAGGGAGATGGGGGGGATGAGAGGAACATATGTGAGAACATGTATGGCAGGTTGGGGGGATACATGAGAAAAAGGATGTTCAGTGAAGAACATAGTGGGGCAGCTGCTGCTGTTATTTTATTGTCATTACATAAACAATATTGAAATCAGTCCTGAATGATGGAGCCCTTGAAGAAGAAACAAATGTAAAAGTTGTCATGTCATAGTGGCTCCCATCACACATCTGTGTGTCATGCACCAAGTATGGAAAATGCATGATTTCATCTTCACGGTCTCCCTGGGAGATATGTCCTACTATTCCCATTTTTTTTAAAAATGAGGGCACTGACATAGAGAGAGGGTGTGCCACTTGTTAAGGCTGCTTGAGCTAGTAAGTGATGGAACTGGGGTTCAAATGGAGATCTGCCCAATTTTGAACCCGCGACTTCTCCAGTGGCTCTCAAATTTGAATCTGCAGTAGAGCCAACTGGAGGGTTTGTTAAAACACAGATGCTGGGTCCCACCACCAGAGTTTCTGATGCAGTAGGTCTGGGACAGGCCCCAGAATTTGCATTTCTTACAGGTTCCCAGGTGATGTTGATGTTGTTGGTCCACAGAATTGTTGCCCTTAGTCTTTTCCTCTAAGCTACAGCTTGGAAGAAATCACAGATTCCTAGGGCTGGAGCTTGCAGGTCATTTAAATCTTGTTTTCAAAGAAGGAAGCAAAAACCTGGGAGACTAGTGACTTACAAGTAGCAATAGACCCAGGACAAGAGTCTAGGTCTCTTTCTTGCACTCCAGGCTTCCTTCTACTCTGAATCGCCACATTACAGATTGATTTTTTTTTCCTCCCTAGTTTTCTTCTAAGCTCACAGAACAGGTTAAAGTTGTCAGTTCAGCCCTTTCCACTCCCTCCACTCAACACCCCAGCATGCACCGAGTGTTACTGTACCACACTGTCTTCTCTGACCTTGATCTCTCTGGGCCTTTTGAGGTAGGGTCCCACTATTTCTTAGACAGGTATCTTAGCTCCCAGAAGACTGACTTTTACTTTGATAGTCTGTGAGGTCCCCCAATTTTCAAAGTGTCCCAAGAAAGCAGTAGAGAGGAGATGTTTCCAAGGAGCAAGTCATTTTACCCAGGAGCCTGATATCCTTAGACATTGGACCCATCCGTTGTGAGACAGAAGGTTGAGCATTTCTTAAGCCCAAATCCCTCTTTTTTTTTTTTTTTTGGCTTCTATTTAATTCATTGCCTTCCATTTTTTAAGAAGTGTTGGTATTTTTTTTTTAAATCCAGCAGCTATCTTTTTTTCTGAGACTCATTCCAGATATGTCTGGCCAAAGAAGTGCAGGACTTTTCCCCTCTCAAAAGAGAGAGAGTTCTCTAGTCAAATATTTAGATGAAAGGTGAGTGGAAAAAATTCTCAAAGGACAGAATTTTTGAATCAAAACAGTTACCTGATAACTTAGAGCTGATCTTTTCATTACTGTTAAACCGGCTTTTTAAAAATCTGTGAAAGATATGGATCACATATCTGGCCAAAGATCTTTAATGCACATTTTCACTAAAGTGTAGATGTTTATTTTAAAGAGAGCTGAGATTGTTAAGCATAACTTACAAAAAAAACCCCAAAACTTCTTAGCAACAGTTAGTTTTGCTCTGGAATCGGAAAAACAGTTTTACTAGGGAAACCAGGTTTTCAGAGAGGAAAAATTGCCAAGGAGACATGGATTCTATACCTGTTTATTCTAATAAAGGAAGAAACTCTGCTTCAGAAATTTCAGGGGACTGTCCATGATCACATAGCTAGTTAGCAGCAGTTACTGTCTTTTCAGTAAAAGTCAGTGTGCCTGGTGTTTATTTTAATTTTTCTAAATTCCTTATTTCTCCTTTTAGGTCTTCTAGGAATTAGTGGTGTTAGTTACAGTTTTGTAGAAAAAACATCAAAAAGCAGATCTATAGGGTTACTATAAGAGCCCCATTTAATTTTTTTAATTCAATTTTTTATTTAAATTCTAGTTATTCCCCCTTAAAAATGTGAGAACCTATTAGGGAGATTATGCAATTGAATGTGAAAATTGCGCCATCCAGCGGCAAAATTACTGAACAGTGGACAGACCCAGCCTGAGGTCTGAAAATAGATCCTACCAAGGCCAGGTTCAGAGAGTTACCCTCAAAGTATAGCAACCTAACCTACATTATATCAAGAAATTGTCTTCTTTGGTTTTCTCATAAAATGCCACTGTTTTGCTCTAATATTGCCCAGGTGTGTCCTGTACTTTTAAAAAAAGATTGTCATTTGCTTCTACATCTTTCCTTAGGTCCTGGAATCTCAAGATATGCTCAAAAATTAAGTGAAATAGACATTTATCTGACGGCATGCATGGTAAGAGCCACTCAAGTGGTTCCAAAGTCCCGGCACCAAGAGACCCCTGTTTACTTGGGAGCAACGGCAGGCATGCGTTTGCTCAGGTATTGTAGCACGTGGGGACACAGTGTCGGGGGTTAGGCTGGTAGTGTGAGAGCCTCTGAAGTTACGGGATAGCACCACGCTTCCCTAACACCCCACCTTCTAAACATCCTACATGTCCACACTGCAGGAAGAAAATCTCAGTAAGTGGGTACAACTCCCAAACTCTTAGTATGTGTAATGGTGGGAGTTCAAGTCTGTAAAAGAAAAAGTCCTCCTGCCCATCTCCCTGCAGAGAATTCAAGGGGGCTGGGGCACAAAGAGAAATGTTGAGCCTGTGTTCTCTGGGATTTGAGGCTACCAAGTGAGCCATCCAGTATCTGGGAGGAGAAAGACCAGAGGAGAGCCACGGATGTCGCAAGACCCAAATAATCACAAGTAGCACATCTTCTTTGGTCACCGCTTAGTACCCATATGGGAGATGAGAGTTTCGATACAGGTCATCAGTTCTTTAACAGAGGAGTGCTCAGAGATACTTTGGGAGCTTACTTGGCCCTGCTCAGAATGGGAGAAGAGTACACATGATCTGAATCACAAAGATGAGTTGGAGGGCGGGCAAAGGGCATATTAGAGGCGGAGAAGATGTCACACATTCCATTACCTATGTTTCTTCCACATCTGCTTTGTGGCAGACACTGTTCCAAGTGCTGGGGATACAGGAGTGAAGAGAACAAAGTCCCTGTCTTCCTGAAGCTTGTATTCTAGTAGACGTGCAAAGGCAGGGATGAGTGAGAGACCAGGGCATATTCAGAGGACTATAAATAGTTCTGCATAGATAGAACATAGGCTACATATAGTAAAAAATAATAATAAAAAAATGATGAAGCAGCTTGTATTTGTTGAGCTTTTGCTATGTTGTTAGACCTGTGCTTAGTCATCACAACTCTATGAAGAGGCATTATTAACTATTATTAATAATAATAGATAAGGAAGCCATGACTTACAAATGTTGAGTAAGTCACCCCCAGGTCAGTCACATGCCTGGTAAGTTGTAAAGCCAGGATTCTGAGTGGAATTCCAAAGAGGCAGGGACCCTGCCTCTTTGGAATTCCACTCAGAATCCTGGCTTGTGGGCCAGGCTTGTGGCTTGTGGGCCAGGCTGGGAATTTGGTGTTCGTCTAAGAGATAATGGGAAGCTGTTGGTCACACTGGGAGAGAGGTGGATTGGGAGTGGGAGAAGGGGAGGAAAACTGGGGACAAGGAAGCGAGGCGTAGGGTGTGAAGCTATTCAG
Source organism: Enhydra lutris kenyoni (assembly GCF_002288905.1). Classification (NCBI taxonomy): domain Eukaryota; kingdom Metazoa; phylum Chordata; class Mammalia; order Carnivora; family Mustelidae; genus Enhydra; species Enhydra lutris. Next base: position 48,634,970 of record NW_019154096.1, read on the forward strand.
ATGAGTGTTGAGAGGGTTCAGTGCTGGTTGGAAGGTGGCATCCTCTGGCCCAGAGCCTCTCAATGTTGGGAGTAATTGCATCCCATTTTCACTAGGACACCACTGGAAGATTTTTTTTCCCAGTCTGGCCCCCCAGTGGAGGTTGGGTATCTGTCTCAGGACATTTGCCACCTGGTATCTGCTACAGCCATAATTAAAAACCTCAAGCAGAGCCTGACTCCGGAACCAGCTGGAAGCCACCAGTGATGGCTAATGTAGCATTTGTCATCTCCAGGTATAGTGATTAAACAACATCCAGCCACCACCACCACAAAAATGAAAATTACTTTGATAATATTTAGGAGCAACAACAAAAAAAAGGTATTTTTAGGAAGAGCAGTCTATGTAGGGACCGGAAGGATCCGGATTTAGAGAGGAGGGCCAAAATACTAGTTCTGCCTCACCCAAAAGGAGGGCTCCTCAGACAGCCGTGTGTGGGGATCTCCATCCCTTCGTTTATTCCAGGGAGTTAGGATTCGCTTCCTAGGAGAACTGCTGGAAGCTGTAACTAAAAGGAGTACTTGTAGTTATTCAAGCAGAACCGGTAAACGCAGCTCTTCCTTTGCGCAGGATAGAAAATGAGCAGTTGGCAGACAAGGTCCTGGCTGCGGTGGCGAGGAGCCTCAGCAACTACTACTTTGACTTCCAGGGTGCCAGAATCATCACCGGCCAGGAGGAAGGTGCCTATGGCTGGATTACCATCAACTACCTGCTGGGCAAATTCACTCAGGTGATCATCTCGCACCCAGGGAGGTGGCTCCCCTAGGCGGTGGGGGGGTGTCAATGCCATTGCGGTCTTAGGCAGTGTAGGGATCTGTAGCCAGAATGAATGCTGGGTGAATGGACACGTTAATTTATCCCCACATTGGCAAGAATTTTATTACAAGAACTTTTCCTTTTGGAGAATAAGGAAATCATATCTTCACCTTAGGGAGGCAGAGAGGAAATTAAATATCTATCATTAAAAATAAGAATAGTTAATATTTGCCTAGTGCTATGTGTCTTGTACTGTGCTAAGCACTTTTCTTTTTTTTTTTTTTTAAGATTTTATTTATTTATTTGACAGACAGAGATTACAAGTGGGCAGAGGGGTGGGAGAAACAGGCGCCCTGCTGAGCAGAGAGCCCAATGTGGGGCTTGATCCCAGGACCCTGAGGTCATGACCTGAGCTGAAAGCAGAGGCTTAGCCCACTGAGCCACCCAGGCACCCCATAAGCACTTTTCATGTACTGTCTGATTTCACCTTCAGAACAAGTACATGAGGAATTCTTTCATTTTCAAGTCTCAGATTGAGCCCCAGAGAAGGTAGTTATCTGCTCAGGGTCACATGGCTAATGAGCAAATAAGTGGAGATTTGAACTTGAGTCTTTTCAGTTCAGACTCCTTGATTGTAAACACGGGCTATGCCACGTCTGTGTTGCTGCAGTCTGAGCTCTATCTTTGAAGCCCCTCTTTTCCTGCTTTGCTGATGTTCCTTGTTGATGTGATGCAGACTGAGGAGCGTCCAGTGAGCTTTGTGTCACCTTATGCCCCTTTCCCTCACCCCAGAAAGTCCCCGAGTCTAAGATATAGTGTGAAACAGGTGTTCAGAGACTGATACCACTGTTGACTGTACTCTCTTTCAGAAAACGAGTTGGCTCAACCTGAGGCCAAATGAAGACAGTGCTCTTGAAACCTACGGGGCTTTAGACCTTGGGGGAGCCTCTACACAAATCACTTTTGTGCCGCAAGACAAGGAGATTGAGTCTCCAAGCAATGCTCTGCACTTCCGCCTCTATGGCAGGGACTACAGCGTATACACGCACAGCTTCTTGTGCTATGGGAAGGATCAAGCACTCAGGCAGAAACTGGCCAAGGACATTCAGGCAAGTATAACTGAATCCAGACCCACCCTCCCCACATCTGGGCCACCGGCCCCCACATCCTGTTGTTGTCTCTTTCTACTTCAGTAATTGGTCTGAACTTGGTTACTGTACTTTCCAAACCTTCTCAAGCAGGATATCTAACTACATCTGGTCGACCCCTGTGAATCGTCCCATCCAGACATCATCTCCTGTGTTTGTTTACTGCACTTTCTCCAAGGACACGACTCAAATCCTTTCTTGCAAATAATTTCTCAGCCCTGTGGCCTTGACAGTGAAAATTACATGTTCAAGTATTGTTGAGAGGGATGTGTAATTTACAAGCTCTTAGCATTTTTTTTGTTTAAATCTATATTTTTTATTAACATATAATGTATTATTAGCCCCAGGGGTACAGCTCTTAGCACTTTTTAAGTCTCCATTTCCTACAGCGATAGAAAACGGGTTGTTAGAAACAACCTCTAAGTTTCACTTAGAGAAAACATGAGAGTTTATCCATCAACACTTCGCGTCTTGTCCCCAGACGCTTTTTGTCTTCTGAAGACAAGGAAAGTTAAACATACTCAAAATCATGTGAGTACCAGGCACACCCTGACAAACACACACAGAACAAGGCTGTCACACCCAGCTGTTCCCTGTCTCCACTGGAAGGATAACCAGTTCTCTGTTCTCCTCCAAAGCTCCTGCTCTGGTTCTCAGAAGCACTGTCAATAGGTAACTCCCACTGGAGTAGGGGATGCTGAGAGATGCCTACTGAGCCCCAAGGCTCCACCAGGGAGCCCCCTTTCTTCACACAAGCCAAGCCCCCTTTCTTCCTTTGAACATATCATTGTAGGTTAAAAGTCATTTTGATACTCCTGGCTTAAATGATCTAAGGTAATTTCAAGGCATGTTGCTTCTGATTTTTTGCTTGGAGGTTGGTGTGGGGGGGCATGGGCAGACTTCTCCTGGAGAACTATCCAAGGCTCAGACTTGTGAGAGTATTGAGAGTTTTTCTTGTGAATCTGCTTCTGACCTATGTATTTCATTTGTACTAACTAAGCACTAGGGGACATTTCAAACTAATGGCATTTCTGCCAGCTTGAGCTCTATCAGCTTTCTATGAATAGCAAAAGTTCATTCACATCTGATACCATTTCTGGTACCTAGTATACAAATCTGACTGTTCCCAAGGGTGAAAAAGGCATGGCAGGGGCATATTGATGCCAATGCTAAGATATTATAAAATTCCTACACATTAAGGAAGTCAGAGAGGTGCTTTTTGCACCCAGCACGTTTGCACATGATGTCTTCAAGTGATTTTTCCATTCAGGGTACAAACGGAACCCTCAGAGACCCATGCTTTCACCCTGGATATGAGACAGTAATGAACGTAAGTGACCTCTACAGTAGCCCCTGCACCAAGAGATATGAGAGGACTCTTCCATTCGATCAGTTTCAAATCCAGGGCACTGGAAATTATCAACAATGCCAGCAAAGCATCCTTCAACTCTTCAACACCAGTTACTGCCCTTACTCCCACTGTTCCTTCAATGGGATCTTCTTGCCGTCACTTCACGGGGATTTTGGGGTAAGTTTGTAAAATAATAAGGTATATTGGTTAGGACGATTTGGGTTGCAAGTTGTGGAGTAGGTGCCTATGAAGGGTTTAAATAGTAGGATTTATTTTTTTTCCCATATGATAACAAGTCTTTAGGTAGATAATTCAGGTTAGTTCTTTGGTTTAACAATGTCAGGATTTGGGATCAGCTTTTCCATTATGTTCTTGACCTTTATTTGTGGTGCTAAGATGGCAGCTACTGTTTCACATGCAAAAAAAGAAAGAAGGAAGTTTCTGTTGATTACATTTCTGTCCAGTTTTGCAGAAGTACCAACAAATGTCTTTTTCAGATGCCATTGGCCAGAATTTGGTGAAATACACACTTCTAAACCAATCTGTGATAAAAGGGAATGGATTACTGTGTTTGGTTTAGACTAATGACCGTTCATCCTTGGAACTGGGGAGTCTTTCCTATACATAGTGTTTTCTTCTACATGGGTGAAGTCAGGAATCTGTAAGCTAGAAGAAGGAGCGGGCTGTTGGGTTGGCACACTCACTGGGATCTGCTGCTCAATGTCAGTGATCTGGCTTCTTAATGTCAGAAGAAGGAAAGGCGGCAGTTAGAGGTCTCAGCTAAAGGCTTTCCTCTATAAACTGAAGTTAAAAACTCAAGAAATCCCAAGGAAATATTGAGGATAGCATCATTTGCATTACATTTTGAACAGCTGGGGGGCTCTTTGAATCCCAGCTCCACTTCCTTCTTAATTACTCTAGAATAAGATAAAATATTTGAGCAGAGGTAGATGAGGTACCCTTTAATCTACTCATAATTCAAATTTCATATTTTGGCCCTGGAGACAAAGCATTATTGTAATCATAGTTTAGCAGAATATTGCAAAATTCTCTACCACCAATCAAGAGCCAGTTACAGACTAAATAACATATATGCATTATCTTTTTAATTACTTAAGATATCATACATAGAAACAAAGGCTTTTGTCTGCCTTCACACTCTTTCTCCTTTTTTCAGAAAACAGCATGTGTAAGGGAGGTTCAACTTTCCTATGGGACCCCAGAAGGAGAGGTTTCTCCCAAGTCTCCTGGCTCAGCCCATTGTCACAGAAAGAGATCCCTGAATAGAGTACAGGCCTTGTAGTAATTGTACCTGGTTTAAAATCTGGCTTTGCCACTTGAGAACTATATGAGCTCTTCATTCCTATCATCTCTGGGAAAACAACAATGGGCGGCACCGTCGATCCAGGCTTACCTTTACCATGGCCCAGACCACAGTTACTCCTCACCTCGAGGTTCCTGAGGGAAATAACATGCCAGGACAATGCCTGGCAGAGTAATACTTGGTGACTATTTAGCTCTAAACCTAAGTTCAGAACCAACTAGAACCTCACCTGGATGCCCTTTACCTAAGCTGGCACTGGTTGCCCATATTGGACTTTTTTGGGCCATGCCCTTGCCTTGAATCTGTTGGATGATAGAAGAGGGGGCCATGAAAGGGAGGAAGGTGGCTAGGGGTGCTGGGACAGCCAAGGGCGCTTTTCATTCTAGTCCCTGATAGGAAGTACCTCTGAAGGAAAGGAAAAATACTGTTGTGTATTGACTTTTTAACATTTCACTTCCTGGGAAACATAGCCCAATTCCTGTCTTCAAGCTTGAGCAAACCCTTTCTGTTGAGGATGGCAGTAGTGGAATTTCTTGCCTTTGAAAGTGATTCCTCCAACCTAGGTAGGGAGAGGTGGAGTTGGAAGGAGTGAAGGAGGCTTGAGCTCCCCTGGGATGCCTTTGTTTGGTCTCTTAGTCCCTCACTGAAATTGGTCTCCTCACAGCCTTCTGAACCTTAGCTTGACAATCTTCTTGGATTAGCTCATTGCTTTCCCCTGAATAGGATCTTTTTCCTCTGAATATAGCCCTTAGGGTTAGCATGATACCTGTACCTATTCCTGCTTTGTCAGTTTCTGTTACAAAACTTGTTTTTTCCTCTGTAATTTCTCCCTAAAGTCTAAAGATTTTTTGAGCCTATTTCCTCATTTATAGAATGAGGACAGAAGTGCCTATCTCATTGCTAGTTGTGAGTGATAAGCCAATCGGTGGTAGCAGACTGGTAAGTGTCTACCAATCAGCTCTCTGGGGATGTAGGGGCTGCTTTGTGACATTTGCCAGTTTATGTGGTATAAGTACTCCTACCATGGTCTAGTTTAATCGACATAACATCAGCGGGCTCACAAAACTCTTCAAATTTTAACAGCTAGCTCTTGTGAGTGGGAAAGAGCCACCTCCAGCATATCACTGCCAATAGCAGAAAGCTAACATACCCTAGCACAAGGTGGGTCCTTAGTAAGGTGAGTTCTTTCTGCTAACAGTCCTTCCTCTAGGCTGTTATACCTGCAGAAGTTCCCACCACCCAGTCCTGTGTCTGGAAGCATAACTATTTGCAACACAAAAATGCAGTTGCATTCCAATTATTTCCAGGACCAGTTAGCCTAGGTGTTCCCAAGCCACAGCTTTTTAGGGAGGGACTATTTGCCACAGTTGCATTCAGCACTGGTGATTTAATTGTTACTCTGTAAATAGAGTATAAAAAGCTGTCATTTGTCTTAGTTTGGCTACATTGGTTGCTACGCAGAATCCAATTTGTAGGCAAATTAGAAACACCCAAAAGGAACAGGGAACATCTGCAGGGAATTATTTATGAGGTAATTTAGGAAAATTTTAAAAGATCTCATCATATCACTTATATAAACAAGAAAGAATATAAAACAAATTCAAGAGCGAACTGGAATTAAAGAACATTAAAAACTTGTTTGTTTCCATAGGTATACATATACTTGCATGTGTATGTGTGTGTGTATTTAGCTCTGAGCTTCCTAGTAGCCAAGGGGAAAAAATAAGACATAATCAAATATAGTTTTCATTACGTGTAGCATACCCAGTCCCAGGGCAAAGCAGAGATATTCTGAAATTGATTCTCAAGGATATTTTACAAAGGAGCTTTTATTAGACAATATCTTCGACCATATTTCTTAAAATAGCAATTTCTTATAGCAACTGTAACCTAGAGGCATAATATTAAAAAGCCAACTCAGTCATAGCAATTCTGTGATGGACTAAGGCAGGAGAGGTCTTTGATAGATGCTCAACTTGATAGAAAGAAAGAATTCAGAGTGGCTGGAAAAGGGGAGACATACATCTTTCAGGTCGTCTTCCATAAATATTAATTATCTAAGCTGGAAACTGGAAGATGAGGAGCTGAACTTTTGAGGCTCTATGTTCTCTAACGATGGCCTAGAGTGTTACTATTCTCAGTTGCTGCTTAAATATGGGCCCACAGGTTATAGACACCAATCAAGTAAAGGTTTATATAGTAAGATTAATCCCTAATTTGGAAATTAAAAAGCTGATCACAGATTTTGATCTCAGTAGTATACGGCATAGGGCATCTCCCCAGTACCTAAAGGCAAGGTCATGGATTCTTAGAACTGAGTCAGCATTTCCCTTGAGAATCACCTTTGGGAGCGCCTGGGTGGCTCAGTCGGTTAAGCGTCTGCTTTCAGCTTGGGCCATGATCCTGTGGTCCTGGGACTGAGTCCCATGTTGGGCTCCCTGCTCAACCGGGAGCCTGCTTCTCCCTCTGCCTGTTGCTCCCCCTGCTTGTGCTCTTTCTTTCTTACCCTCTCTGTCAAATAAATAAAAATCCTAAAAAAAAAAAAAGAATAGAAGCATTCTGAATAGGGCTAAGGTTTCTTTTTCATTACATAATATAAATAAATCAAGAAAAAAAATATTCATCCTAAACCTCACCAACCCATCCCTTTAACACTTAATTTTTCTTGGTTAAATTCTAATGCATGTTAGTGTAAGGAATATTCCACCCTAGAAGAGACCTTTCCAAGGGATTTAAGAGGCCAGATTAGATATTAAACTCAAGTGAGTGGGTTTCTGAAGAGCATATACAGACAGGAAAACCATCAGGCCTCGACACATGGAACACTTTGAGAAAGACTGACAGATAAAATGAAAAAATAAATATGAATATGAGTATGAATGGGCTGGTTCTGGAGCAGAGGAAGAGAAAGAGATGACCTTACTCTGGAGCACAACTGTCCAAGAAAGAAAGATAAACGGACACTTTCCCAGCTCAGACAGCAAGCAGGATCCGCTCTTGATTCTAATTCTATGACTTACTCTCTACTGTGGCTGCAGAGAAATTAGTCATTTCTATAGTCTATTTTATATGGAATACGAAATGAAAATAACATTATTATCTGAGAAATTTTTAAAAATCTATAAAAGAGAGTTTAAAAACATTACTTTAAATTTGATTCAGACGTTAGAAGGGCATATTTGTATTTATTTTGTTTTTCTATTCCTTATATAATGGCATTATTCTACAGTTGCATGTTGTTCATTTGATTCTACTTTGAGAGAGGACTCTAAACCATAACCTGCACAGTCAAAGCAACAGCTGGAAGCAAAATATTGTCTGGGCCAGCCATTCTTGTGTGTTTGTGTGTGTGTGTGTGTGTGTGTGTGTGTGTGTGTGTGTGTGTGGTAAAACATGCATAATAGAAAATTTATCATTTTAACTACTTATAAGAGTACAGTTCTGTGGCATTACATACTTTTACATTGTTGCACATCCATTTCCACCATCTAACTCCAAGACGTTTTTGTCTTCCCAAACAGAAACTCCACCCATTAAACAAAACGCTAATTCCCCACTCCTCTTTCCCCTCAGCCCCTGGCAATCACCATTCTACTTTGAGTCGCTATGAATTTGACTATTCCAGGTATTTCATATAAGTGGAATCATATACTTATCTTTTTTCACTTAGTGTAATGTCTGCAGTAGACCAGTCATTCTTAGCTCTTTAAGGGATCACAAGACTTTCTGGAGAATGTATGGAAAGCTAACAGTTGATTGAACAGGAAAATAGACATGTAAAGGCGTTCTGAAGTTTTTGCGTACAATATAAAAGACATCATGATTCCTTGAGATGGACCTTGTTAAGCCCCATGTTAAGAGCCCTTAATCTAGAACAAAAGGTACGAATGGATAAGGAAGATGTGGTCTATATACACTATGGAGTATTATGCCTCCACCAGAAAGGATGCTACTTTTGTAGCAACATGGACAGGACTGGAAGAGATTATGCTGAGTGAAATAAGTCAAGCAGAGAGAGTTAATTATCATATGGTTTCACTTATTTGTGGAGCATAACAAATAGCATGGAGGACATGGGGTGTTAGGAGAAGGGAGTTGGGGGAAATTGGAAGGGGAGGTGAACAATGAGAGACTATGGACTCTGAAAAACAATCTGAAGGGTTTGAAGAGGTGGGGGGGTGGGAGGTTGGGGGAACCAGGTGGTGGGTATTAGAGAGGGCACGGATTGCATGGAGCACTGGGTGTGGTACAAAAACAATGAATACTGTTATGCTGAAAATAAATAAAAAAAATGATTAAAAAAAAAAAGAAAGAAAAGAAAAGAAAGCAGAGATTAAAGTAGAGCCATGAGCCCAAGCAGGGCAATGGCTGGGACTGAATGCCACCAACAAATGTTAGAGGCCAGTCTCCTTAGAAGTATGGAAAGCAAATGTAGACACATGTGCCAGAGACAAATGACCCTGAAACTGATCTATGCCTGCCTCTAAGATGCTTCCTGCCAGGGCAGAGTGAACCTAATATCTAACAATAAAAGCAGGCAGGCCATGCTAGAGAAGTGAGTTAGCATGAGTAATCAGGTTAGATGGGGGAGGGGGGGTGCCTGTCAGGTGGTCAGTTTGGGGCAAAACTTGTGACTAGACTGTAATACGTATCCCTTCTGTGACTATGGGTGCTTCATTTAATCTTTATTCCAAAGTGCTAGCAATACGTTTTGGATTGGATCTTTGGAAAAATTATTTGACAAACCCCCTTTCTTCCCTTACAAACTTGGCTTTGGGTTATTTTTTCAGATTTGTTTCCCTGGAGACGTGATAAAGATAGGAGTGTCAGTTGTATTACTAAGCAACAGTTCTTATGAAAAAAATGACCCCTGAAATAAAGTGTATCTGGATTGGAAGAAATTAATGAACTATGCTTACTCTGTGGGCTTCTCTAGTCTGAATAAAGGCTTATGTATGTAGAGTATGTAACAAAAGGCTTTATTTTTATAGGACTTATTTACCCGACCATCATACCCTCTGTTACTTGTTTGAGTTGCACTATCTTCCACTAGAGGGGAGGGATTTTCATCTGCTTCCGTCACTGCTTGGAACATAGTTGTTGTTCAGACAATAGTTGTTGAATGAATGCATGCATGATGTGCAGCCAAAAGAAAGAAGAGGGGGAATAAAAAAAAAAAATGGCTGTTGATTTTGCCAATTAGGAGGTTACTGGTGATTTTAATGAGCATAGTTTTAGAAGCCATGTCAAAGTAAACAGCTCCCTTGGATATGCTCTAAAGCTGGGGGAGCAGGGAGGAGAGTGGGTAATTGATACCACAAAAATAAGAAAAAATTTGAGAGAGAATAGATGTCATACTGAAACCAGCTCAGTTAAATTGAACAGGAATGCATGTGTTGCATTCTGCGTAGGTTAAAAGTTGCACAAAATTGGGTGCCTGGGTGGCTCAGTGGGTTAAAGCCTCTGCCTTCAGCTCAGGTCATGATCCCAGGGTCCTGGGATCGAGCCCCACATCGGGTTCTCTGCTCAGCAGGGAGCCTGTTTCCCCCTCCCCCCAACTCTCTGCCTTCCTGCCTACTTGTGATCTCTGTCAAATAAATAAATAAAAATCTAAAAAAAAAAGTTGCACAAAATTTGGCTGGCAAGAATGGGTATTGTCTTTATAAGTTGATATATCTGTCTCCCCAGCTACATCCTGAGGGCCTGGAAGGCACGGGTGGTGTACATTTCATCTTTTCATTTTTAGGCCTGCTAGATATATTATTGCTAGAATGCCTGGAATATTGTATATTCTCAGTAAAAGAATGTCAGTATTTGGAATATTCTAGTGAGATGTCCAGCATGCACAGAAGCCTGAAGGTGAGAAAGCATGAAGTGTGTTCAGAGACCTGAAAGGAGTTCAATGGGTTTTTCCATGTGGGCAGCCAGGAGACTTGCCTCTGGTATTTTAGAAGGTTTTCCCCCTAAGCCTACCGATCACCTTTGTGATCATTAGATGCCTTTGTTTGAGGTTTATGATCTGTAAACCCAGAGATTTCTACAGTACAGGAAAATGGTGGTGATTTTAGGAAGACTGAAGATGCAGATGTGGTTCAGGGGTTTAGAAAGAAATGATTTTGGGTTTTAGAATAAATGAATAACACTGTTTAAGGGGCATATAAAGGAACATTTGTGGGACTCACAGGAAATAGAACATATTTTAAGCTTCAGGGAAAAATTACCTCCTACAGTTATAAAGTGATCCAACCTTTTTGAAAGAAGATCTTATAAGGGGGCACCTGGGTGGCTCAGTAGGTCTGATTAGTTTCAGCTCAGGTAATGACCTCATGCTTCACGAGATCGAGCCCCACGTCAGGCTCCACACTCAGCGGGGAGTCTGCTTGAGGATTCTCTCCCTCTGCTCTCCCCTCACTCTTTTTATGTCTCTCTAAAATAAACAAGTATATCTTAAAAAAAAAAGATCTCATGAGATATGTATAGATATTTTAAAAATTTAGGTCTAATACACTTGTAGTAAAGTGTGCACATTTTAAGGCCACAGCTTGATAGTTTATAAGGAAAACACCTGGAGTCCATCAACTGGGTGAAGATACAGGATATTTGTTCCCTTATCCACTCTCCCAGTTGATAAGCCCCCTCAAGATAACTACTACTCCGACTTCTATCATGATAGATTCGCGTTGCCAGTTTTGGGATTCAAAATATGTATTCTTTTTTGTCTGACTTCTTTCACTCAGTATTATCTAAGATTTATATATGTTGTCGTGTTTAACAGTAGCTCTTTCCTTCATTGCAATGGAGTATTCCTTTGCATGGACACACTAAAATTTATCTACCCATTCTATAGTTAATGGACATTTTAGTTGTTTCCAGTTTGAGGATATTATGTACTCTTTTATGAACACTCTTGTTCATGTCTTTTAGTGCATATTTCTACTCGCAAAATATATTTGCCTTCTGACCAATCATTTTACCCCAAGGAAATCATCTCAAGGAAAGGTACAAAGATACAAATACATTGTAGCATTATTTATAATAGTGAAATATTAGAAAGCCTAAATATTCATGTATAGGAGATTACATAAATCATGATATATCCATAAATAATAATATTTTATAGTCATTTAAATGGGTAAACTAAAATCTACAGGGAAACTTGCCCATATTGTATTATTAAGTGAAACCAAGCAGGATTATAAAACAATGTGTATAATATGATATTTAGGTAAATATATATATATATTTTTTAATGTTTTACATATATATAGATGCAGGGATTAAGCAGTAAATTATTAAAAGTATTTTTCTCTAGGGGATGGTTAGATGAAGGAGTAACTTTTATTTTTAACTTGTACTAATTAAATTCTATACAATAAACATGTGTTACCTTTGAATAAGAATTTTTAACACATGTATTTTGAAGGAAAAGAAGAGGGCAATTTTTGTATGTTGAAAAAGAAGAGCAGGATTCTGAGATGTTAAAGGGAAACATCTGTAGGTCAGGGAAGAATTTTCAAGAGTCCATGGTATGCAGAGCTTTGTGGGTAGGCGGTGGCATAGACCAGGAGTTCGTGCTAACAAGCTATGTATCCCACTGACAGTCCAGTATTTTGCTGTATCTGCCTACACAAATTTTCTCTTAATTTTTTGTTAAAGATTTTATTTATTTAAGAGCGATCACAGAGGGAGAGGGAGAAGCAGATATGCCACTAAGTGGAGAACCCGATGTGGGGCTCCATCCCAGGACCCTGAGATCATGACCTGAGCTGAAGGCATATGCTTAACTAAGTCACCCAGGTGCCCCTGTTTGTTAAAGTTTTTTAAAATAATTTTTATTTCTTTAAAAAACACATGTCACACCTTAGCAAAAGCAAGTGAATTTCTAGATTCTTAAGTCATTAAGCCCTTTGCTGGTAGAATAAGCTCAAGGAGTAATATCAAAAAGTCTTTTGAAATGTCCCTAAATGAAATTTAAAGAAATATTTATTATAAAATTTAAGACATGCTTGTTATAAAAAAAATCGAACTATACAAAAAGTTTAAAGATCCAACTATATATCACATAAGAAACTTACTTTAGATTTAAGGAACTCACATGGGCCAAAGGTGAAGTGATGGAAGATATTCCATGCAAGTTCCAACCAAAAGAAAACAAGGGTGGTCATATTTATATCAGACAAAATATGCTGTAAGTTATGAAATGTCACATGAGGCTAAGAAGGACATTATAGAATGATAAAGGGATAATTCATCCAGAAGATACATTAATTATAAGTATATATGCCCAAATCAGAGCACCTGAATCTTTGAAGCAAACATTGACAGAACTGCTGGGAGGAAGAGATAGCAATGCCATAATGGTAGGAGATTTCAGTGCCTCACTGTCAATACAGGATAGAACAATCACAGATTTGAACCACACTATAAAACAAATAGACCTAACAGACACATGCAGAACATTCCACCCAAGAACAGCAGACTATATAAACTTCTCAAGTGCACATGGAATATTCTCTAAGACAGGTCACATCTTAGGTCATAAAACAAGTCTCACAAATGTAAGAAGACAGAAATTATACCAGGTATCTTTTCTACACAGTCGAACCCAGAAGTCAATAGCAGAAGGAAACCAGAAAATTCACAAGTATGTGGAAATGAAAGAACACACTTTGGAACAACCACAATCTTCAACAAAACACTGGCAAGCTGAATTCAATAGTCCATTAAAAGAATAATATACCATGACTAAGTGGGATTTATCCCTGGGATGCCATGATGGCTCCATACATAAAAATCAATTAGTGTGATACAGCACATTAACAGAATGAAGGATGAAAACACCTCCATAGATGCAGAAAAAGCATCTGATAAAGTCGAACACTCATTTATGATAAAAAGTTTCGACAAAGTAGAAACAGAAATTGCATCAGTACAATAAAAGTCAGGTATAAAACCACACAGCCAACATCATACTCAGTGGTAAGAATTGTAAGCTTTTCCTCTGAGATCAAGAGCCAGGTAGGGGTGCCCAATCGCACCATTTCTATTCAGCACAGTACTGGAAGAACTCACCAGAGCCATTAGGCAAGAAGAAATAAAAGGAATCCACATCGGAAAGAAAGAAGTAAAAATTGTCTCTGTTTACAGATGACAAGATTGTACATAAAGAAAACCCTAAAGTCTACACACACAGCAAAAGAAACCTGTTTGGCTCATCAATACAGAAAACAAACTGGTGTTTGTGAGAGGGGAGGGAGGGCGGGAGATGGGCAAAATGGCTGAAGCAGGATGGGAGATACAGGCTTCTAGTTATGGAATGAGTAAGTCACGGGGACAAAAGTACAGCATAGGGAATCTAGTCAATAGTATTGTGTTAGTGTTGTACGGTGACGGATGAGAGCTACACTTGTGGCGGGCCTAACATAATATACAGACACACTGAATCACTGTTGTACACCTATAACTGATATAAAATAGTGTGTCAACTATACTTCAATTAAAAAAAGAAAAATAAGAAACCCATTAGAATAAATGAATTTAGTAAAGTTGCAGGGTACAAAATCAACATCCAAAAACCAGTTGCTTTTCTATACATTAACAAGGAACTATCTGAAAGGAAAATCTCATTTGCAAGAACCTCAAAAGGAATAAAATATTTAGTAATAACCTTAACTATGGAGGAGAAATACTTATACACTGAAAACTACAAAACACCGATGAGAGAAATTAAAGACAAATGCAAAAACACTCCATGTGTTCAGTGAATAGAATGGTGGCTAAGGACAGGAGGAGTGGGGAATTGCTCATTAACAGGTATAAAGTTTCAGTTACTCTAGATGATTCAGTTCTAGAGATCGGCCGTACAATATTGTCCTTATATATAGTTAACAATACTGTATTGCACATTTAAAAATTTAAGAGGGTAGATCTCATGTTAAATGCTCTTACACAACAAAAATAAAACATTTAAAAGTACACCCTAAAAAGTCCTCCTCTCCTTCTTGCCCCACAGTCAGTTCACTAGAGAAAAATACTCTTGAGTAGTTTTAATTAATAGGGGGAAACATTTCTGGGCATTGGCTATGTATACTGGAGCTATCCAGTCTCTGGTTTTATCCAGTTTCTCAGTCAACAGAGATCCACCTAGCGTCTTTTACCTTCAAGGCCGTGCTCTAGGAATTCGAGAGCGGTTTCCTGCCACTTACACATCTTTAGCGCTCCCCTCCATGTGCCAGGTGCCATGCCGGGGCAAGCAGATTCAGCTGCCATCGTGGCACTGGCCTTCTAGAGGGCAAGCAGTTGGAAGACCAGAAACACAAACAAAAGCAAATTAGACTGTGGCAACCACAGGGAAGAAAGCAGCAGAGTCCCGTGAAAGGGAATAAGACACTGTCCTAGTCCAGGGGGATGATTAGAAAACATGAGTCAAGGTGAAGGGAATCCCTACAGCGGGAAGAGCAGGTGTGCCACCGCAGGGAGGCAAAGCTCGGCAGTGACTGGAAGGCCTGGGGGGTGGCGTGTGCAGGTGGCAGTGGTAGGAGGTGGTATTGGCAAAGTGGGAAGGGTTGGAGCTTACCTGGCTTTGAGAGACCTGGTTGAGTTTGGACTTTATTCTATGTATATTTAGGAGTCATTGAAGGCTTTAAGTCGAGGACTAATGTGATCCACTTTTTTTTTTAATCTTCTTTTTTTTTTTTTTTAAGATTTATTTATTTATTTAACAGAGAAAGAGCACAAGTAGGCAGAGAGGCAGGCACAGAGAGAGGGGGAAGCAGGCTCCCTGCCCAGCAGAGAGCCCTATGCGGGGCTCAATCCCAGGACCCTGAGATCATGACCTGAGCCGAAGGGAGAGGCTTAACCCACTGAGCCACCCAGGCGCCCCGATCTACTTTGTTTTTAAGTGGCCACTGGAATGGGTAGGTTAGTGGAGGAGGGGGACAAAAGTTCAACTGAAGGGTGAGAAAAAGGAGTGGAAAGGGAAGACATGGAATTCAGTATTGTAGAAAACACTTCCTAGCACCTATCCTGTGAATTTTAATTGAGTATTTTCCTTTCTACTCATTTGTACTCTTTTCCGTAGTTCTCACGTATGATCATGATTTTTAAAAACCTTTCAGTTATGCTTAGTCCATGATAGACTTTAATAAATATACGTTAAATAAAGGTTGACTATTTAAAGAAAGAAGTACATGGACATTTTAGAAATAGGCCAAAAAAGCAGAAATAAAAAGGAAAAAACACCTTACAATTGCCATTCAGAGACAACTCTTAGTATCTTTGTATAGACGTTCCCAGTTTTTATTTATTGAAAGTCCCTATATAATACAGTTTTTAAAAGATGGGATTTTTTTTAACCTTTCTTTTATTCTCCCCTCATTTTTCTTTCTTCCTGACTCTTCCATTAAAATTATAGAGACAGTTAGTTACCAGGTGGCTCAGAAATGCATGTCAGCAGTAAAGCGACAACAACAAAGTAACACCTCTTCTAGGAATGAAACAACTTTTGGATCTGGAATATTACTTGATTCATTAATGTACTCAACAGAGGTTTCCAGGCACCTTCGCCAGGGGTTCACCCTTCTGGAGAGTGAATCAGTGTCCCTCTGTGTTGGACACAGTGCAAAACTGCATTTTTTCTTGCAGGCGTTTTCGGCTTATTACTATGTCATGGAATTTTTAAACTTTACATCAGAGGAAACCCCCTCACAGGAAAAGATGACGGACACTATGGAAAAGTTCTGTTCTCAGCCTTGGGAGGAGGTAAGTGATGAGAAACGGCAACTGTTTGGTATTTCTCTGTGCCTTTGATGGCACAGAGGATGGGAGTCTGCTCATCAAGTCCTGCTACCCTAACGGAGACCCAGCAAAGACGTTAGAGGATCCCAGAGGGCACACTCATCCCGGAGTGCATGCATGGGCATTTCTTGATAACTGGGCATATACCGGCTGAAGCCAGCACGGCCTTACTTTTTTTTTTTTTTTAAGATTTTATTTATTTATTTGAGAGAGAGACAGTGAAAGAGAGCGTGAGCGAGGAGAAGGTCAGAGAAAGAAGCAGACTCCCCGTGGAGCTGGGAGCCCGATGCGGGACTTAATCCCGGGACTCCGGGATCATGACCTGAGCCGAAGGCAGTCATCTAACCAACTGAGCCACCCAGGCATCCCACGGCCTTACTTTTCTCACCTGATACCGAGCAAGCCTTGCAGTCCGAGGCTGCTGGTGTGAGGTCAGCAGCTTGACTCGGTCTCAGCCGTTCCTTCTTCAGTTCTGTCATTAGGCCTCCTTTCTTCACAGACACAAGATGTGGCTTCAGAGATCACTCATGTTTAAGGTCAGAAGAAGGGTAGAGCCAGATACATCTGTTGCATTTTACAAGAAAGCATCAGTTACCCCAGAAACTCCTTAGCAGTCTTTGCCTGACATCTCATTAGCTGGGACTGGCTGCGAAAGCAGGGTGCGGGATTTTAGGACTGGCTTAGACCCTTAGACCCAGCGTGAGCTACGCTCTGGTGCTGGGTACACTGTCACACATTCCTCTCCCCACACCCCAAGTCAGAGTTTTATTAGCAAGGAAGACCAGCAGTTCACAGAATCTGCTATAAACACCATTGTGGCAAGACCCTTTCTCGTGCCTAGGTCCCAGGTAACTCCTACTTAATCTTAAATTTGAAGCACAGATGTTTCTTGTCTGAGGCACTGAGTCATTGAAGATCTAGTACTACCTGGTAAAAGTTTCCAGGGAGGAGAGAGGTATGGGGTCTACTCTAATCAAAACAGATCAGCTAAGGGTGGTGCCCAGCAGCAGCTGTTTTAAGTTGACAGGGTTGCACACTTGAGTGGTACTTTCATTCTGAGTAGGTGTAATTAACTAGAAATGGATGCTTGCCTCGGCGCTGACAGAGGAAGGAAGGTTGTGCAAGAGCCGGAGGTATGGACTTATTCCTCCATATTTTGTCTGAGTTAGAACAAGAAGGAAGAGGACTCTGGGCTTTTCGAAAGAGCCCCTTTAAATGCCTCATTTGCAGCTGGTAGTGATCTGTGGAGGAAGGTGAGCATCTTGGAGTTGAGGCAACTTGAAACAACCCCAATGCATGCCTGTGACAGAGGTAGATTTAGGCTGATTTTTGGAAAAAAAAAATTTTTTTTTAAAGTAGGCTTTGTGCCCAGCATGGAGCCCAGTGCAGGGCCCAAACCCATGACCCTGAGATCAAGACCTGACGTGAAATTAAGAGTTGGACATTTCACTGACTGAGCCACCCAGATGTCCCTGGGGGGAGAAAAATTACTTCTTGTTCAGTGTGAAAGCTCTATCACATCTTTTCTCCTTACCCTCATTTGTTTTTTTTTTTTGTGTGTGTGTGTGTTTTTCGTTTGCTTGTTTGTTTTTAATTTCATCAGGTTATATTAGGTTGGCAATGCCTATATGCAGACTTGTAGGTCTACTCCGATAAGCCACGAGTTGCTGCTCAGAGGTCCTGGAAGTAGACTCATTAAGGCCTGCACCTGAAAGAAATTCTGTAATCTTTGGCAGGGGATGGGAGGAGTTGTAGAGTGAGACATAGAACCTCACCCAGAGCCTTGATGTTGAGGTGGGAGTTATGACCTAGGGTTCATTTTCCCCAACTGCCTTGTCTGTCCATATGGAATGAATAGGTTTCAAGTACACTCTTTAGGGCAACTCTTTTCCTGCTACTCCTGTTGACTGGAGTTTGGGAATGTCCCTTCTAGACACCTTTGGCCAAGAGAGAACTGACAATTGTTAGACATATCTTATTGCTGAAAATTGAGCTAGATACTTTATACATATTGTATCATGCTGCCTGTCCCTGCTTTGGCAGGAGAAATAAAATGCAAACTACACCTGTTGATGTCCTCCAAATCCTTGGGGATGCCCCCAATCCTTGGGTCTCTGAGGAGAGGTTAGGAGAGTGAAAGGGACATATCATGCTTGTCTTCTGATTGGTTAATTAGAAGGTCAGGGAGGAGTCAAGATGGCGGAGAAGTAGCAGGCTGAGACTACTTCAGGTAGCAGGAGATCAGCTAGATAGCTTATCTAAAGATTGCAAACACCTACAAATCCAACGGGAGATCGAAGAGAAGAAGAACAGCAATTCTAGAAACAGAAAATCAACCACTTTCTGAAAGGTAGGACTGGTGGAGAAGTGAATACAAAGCGACGGGAAGATAGACTGCGGGGGGAGGGGCCGGCTCCCAGCAAGCAGCGGAGCAACGGAGCACAAAATCAGGACTTTTAAAAGTCTGTTCCGCTGAGGGACATCGCTCCAGAGGCTTAACCGGGGTGAAGCCCACACAGGGTCAGCATGGCCTCAGGTTCCGCAGGGTCACAGAAAGATTGGGGGTGTCTGAGTGTCGCAGAGCTTACAGGTATTAGAACGGGGAAGCCAGCTACAGGGACAGAGCTGAGGAGTGAGCTCTCAGCTCGGGGTTACCTTGAACCGGTCGCAGGCTCGGTGAGCTCGGAGCGCGGCAGGAGGCCAGGGTGACAGGAGTAATTGGGCGCTGTTCTCTGAGGGCGCACTGAGGAGTGGGGCCCCGGGATCTCGGCTCCTCCGGGCCAGAGACTGGGAGGCCGCCATCTTCATTCCCGTCCTCCGGAACTCTACGGAAAGCGCTCAGGGAACAAAAGCTCCCGAAAGCAAACCCGAGCAGATTACTCAGCCTGGACCCGGGTAAGGGCGGTGCAATTCCGCCTGGGGCAAAGACACTTGAGAATCACTACGACAGGCCCCTCCCCCAGAAGATCAACAAGAAACCCAGCCAGGACCAAGTTCACCTACCAAGGACTGCAGTTTCAATACCAAGGAGAGCAGCGGAATTCCAGAGGAGGAGAAAGCAAAGCACGGAACTCATGGCTTTCTCCCCATGATTCTTTAGCCTTGCTAAAGAATTTTAGCAAGGCTAAATTAATTTTTTTTCCTTTTTCAATTTTTTTTCTCTTCTTCTGCCAAATTTTTTTAACTTTTACCCTTTTCTTTTTTTAACGTTTTTTAACTAGCTTATCTAATATATATATATATTTTCTTTTTTATATTTTTTCTTTATTTGTTTTCTTTCTTTTTTTTTTTTTTAAAGATTTTATTTATTTATTTGACAGAGAGAGATCACAAGCAGGCAGAGAGGCAGGCAGAGAGAGAGGAGGAAGCAGGCTTCCCGCTGAGCAGAGAGCCCGATGCGGGGCTCGATCCCAGGACCCTGAGACCATGACCTGAGCCTAGGCAGCGGCTTAACCCACTGAGCCACCCAGGCGCCCCTCTTTATTTGTTTTCTTTTTTTAATATTTTTTTTCTTTCTGAGCCTCTTTTTATCCCCTTTCTCCCCACTCACGATGTGGGATCTCTTCTGATTTGGTTAAAGCATATTTTCCTGGGGTTGTTGCCACCCTTTTAGTATTTTACTTGCTCCTTCATATACTCTTATCTGGACAAAATGACAAGGCGGAAAAATTCACCACAAAAAAAAAAAAGAACAAGAGGCAGTACCAAAGGCTAGGGACCTAATCAATACAGACATTGGTAATGTGTCAGATCTAGAGTTCAGAATGACGATTCTCAAGGTTCTAGCCGGGATCGAAAAAGGCATGGAAGATATTGGAGAAACCCTCTCGGGAGATATAAAAGCCCTTTCTGGAGAAATAAAAGAACTAAAATCTAACCAAGTTGAAATCAAAAAAGCTATTAATGAGGTGCAATAAAAAAATGGAGGCTCTCACTGCTAGGATAAATGAGGCAGAAGAAAGAATTGGCGATATAGAAGACCAAATGACAGAGAATAAAGAAGCTGAGCAAAAGAGGGACAAACAGCTACTGGACCATGAGGGGAGAATTCGCGAGATAAGTGACACCATAAGATGAAACAACATTAGAATAATTGGGATTCCAGAAGAAGAAGAAAGAGAGAGGGGAGCAGAAGGTATATTGGAGAGAATTATTGGAGAGAATTTCCCCAATATGGCAAAGGGAACAAGCATCAAAATCCAGGAGGTTCAGAGAACCCCCCTCAAAATCAATAAGAATAGGTCCACACCCCGTCACCTAATAGTAAAATTTACAAGTCTTAGTGACAAAGAGAAAATCCTGAAAGCAGCCCGGGAAAAGAAGTCTGTAACATACAATGGTAAAAATATTAGATTGGCAGCAGACTTATCCACAGAGACCTGGCAGGCCAGAAAGAACTGGCATGATATATTCAGAGTACTAAATGAGAAAAACATGCAGCCAAGAATACTATATCCAGCTAGGCTATCATTAAAAATGGAGAGATTAAAAGCTTCCAGGACAAACAAAAACTGAAAGAATTTGCAAACACCAAACCAGCTCTACAGGAAATATTGAAAGGGGTCCTCTAAGCAAAGAGAGACCCTAAAAGTAGTAGATCA
This sequence comes from Enhydra lutris kenyoni, assembly GCF_002288905.1. Classification (NCBI taxonomy): domain Eukaryota; kingdom Metazoa; phylum Chordata; class Mammalia; order Carnivora; family Mustelidae; genus Enhydra; species Enhydra lutris. Next base: position 48,655,985 of record NW_019154096.1, read on the forward strand.
GAAAGGAACAGAGACAATATACAATAACAGTCACCTTACAGGCAATACAATGGCACTAAATTCATATCTCTCAATAGTTACCCTGAATGTAAATGGGCTAAATGCCCCAATCAAAAGACACAGGGTATCAGAATGGATTAAAAAAACAAAACCCATCTATATGTTGCCTACAAGAAACTCATCTTAAACCCGAAGACACCTCCAGATTTAAAGTGAGGGTGTAGAAAAGAATTTACCATGCTAATGGACATCAGAAGAAAGCAGGAGTGGCAATCCTTATATCAGATCAACTAGATTTTAAGCCAAATACTATAATAAGAGATAAGGAAGGACACTATATCATACTCAAAGGCTCTGTCCAACAAGAAGATCTAACAATTTTAAATATCTATGCCCCTAACGGAGCAGCCAACTATATAAACCAATTAATAACAAAATCAAAGAAATACATCAACAATAATACAATAATAGTAGGGGACTTTAACACTCCCCTCACTGAAATGGACAGATCATCCAAGCAAAAGATCAACAAGGAAATAAAGGCCTTAAATGACACACTGGACCAGATGGACATCACAGATATATTCAGAACATTTCATCCCAAAGCAACAGAATACACATTCTTCTCTAGTGCACATGGAACATTCTCCAGAATAGATCATATCCTCGGTCCTAAATCAGGTCTCAACCGGTATCAAAAGATTGGGATCATTCCCTGCATATTTTCAGACCACAATGCTCTGAAGCTAGAGCTCAATCACAAGAGGAAATTTGGAAAGAACCCAAATAAATGGAGACTAAACAGCATCCTTCTAAAGAATGAATGGGTCAACCAGGAAATTAAAGAAGAATTGAAAAAATTCATGGAAACAAATGATAATGAAAACACAACGGTTCAAAATCTGTGGGACACAACAAAGGCAGTCCTGAGAGGAAAATATATAGCGGTACAAGCCTTTCTCAAGAAACAAGAAAGGTCTCAGGTACACAACCTAACCCTACACCTAAAGGAGCTGGAGAAAGAACAAGAAAGAAACCCTAAACCCAGCAGGAGAAGAGAAATCATAAAGATCAGGGCAGAAATCAATGAAATAGAAACAAACAAACAAACAAACAAAAAAAACAATAGAACAAATCAATGAAACTAGGAACTGGTTCTTTGAAAGAATTAATAAGATTGATAAACCCCTGGCCAGACTTATCAAAAAGAAAAGAGAAAGGACCCAAATAAATAAAATCATGAATGAAAGAGGAGAGAACACAACTAACACCAAAGAAATACAGACAACTATAAGAACATACTATGAGCAACTCTACGCCAACAAATTTGACAATTTGGAAGAAATGGATGCATTCCTAGAGACATATAAACTACCACAACTGAACCAGGAAGAAATAGAAAGCCTGAACAGACCCATAACCAGTAAGGAGATTGAAACAGTCATCAAAAATCTCCAAACAAAAGCCCAGGGCCAGACGGCTTCCCAGGGGAATTCTACCAAACATTTAAAGAAGAACTAATTCCTATTCTCCTGAAACTGTTCCAAAAAATATAAATGGAAGGAAAACTTCCAAACTCATCTTATGAGGCCAGCATCACCTTGATCCCAAAACCAGACAAGGATCCCATCAAAAAAGAGAACTACAGACCAATATCCTTGATGAACACAGATGCGAAAATTCTCACCAAAATACTAGCCAATAGGATTCAACAGTACATTAAAAGGATTATTCACCACGACCGAGTGGGATTTATTCCAGGGCTGCAAGGTTGGTTCAACATCCGCAAATCAATCAGTGTGATACAACACATTAATAAAAGAAAGAACAAGAACCATATGATACTCTCCATAGATGCTGAAAAAGCATTTGACAAAGTACAGCATCCCTTCCTGATCAAAACTCTTCAAAGTGTAGGGATAGAGGGCACATACCTCAATATTATCAAAGCCATCTATGAAAAACCCACTGCAAATATCATTCTCAATGGAGAAAAACTGAAAGCTTTTCCGCTAAGGTCAGGAACACGGAAGGGATGTCCGTTATCACCACTGCTATTCAACATAGTACTAGAAGTCCTAGCCTCAGCAATCAGACAACAAAAGGAAATTAAAGGCATCCAAATCGGCAAAGAAGAAGTCAAACTATCACTCTTCGCAGATGATATGATACTATATGTGGAAAACCCAAAAGACTCCACTCCAAAACTGCTAGAACTTGTACAGGAATTCAGTAAAGTGTCAGGATATAAAATCAATGCACAGAAATCAGTTGCATTTTTCTACACCAACAACAAGACAGAAGAAAGAGAAATTAAGGAGTCCATCCCATTTACCACTGCACCCAAAACTATAAGATACCTAGGAATAAACCTAACCAAAGAGGCTAAGAATCTATACCCAGAAAACTATAAAGTACTCATGAAAGAAATTGAGGAAGACACAAAGCAATGGAAAAATGTTCCATGCTCCTGGATTGGAAGAATAAATATTGTGAAAATGTCTATGCTACCTAAAGCAATGTACACATTTAATGCAATTCCTATCAAAGTACCATCCATTTTTTTCAAAGAAATGGAACAAATAATCCTAAAATTTATATGGAACCAGAAAAGACCTCGAATAGCCAAAGGAATATTGAAAAAGAAAGCCAAAGTTGGTGGCATCACAATTCTGGACTTCAAGCTCTATTACAAAGCTGTCATCATCAAGACAGCATGGTACTGGCACAAAAACAGACACATAGATCAATGGAACAGAATAGAGAGCCCAGAAATAGACCCTCAACTCTATGGTCAACTAATCTTCAACAAAGCAGGAAAGAATGTCCAATGGAAAAAAGACAGCCTCTTCAATAAATGGTGTTGGGAAAATTGGACAGCCACATGCAGAAAAATGAAATTGGATCATTTCCTTACACCACACACGAAAATAGACTCAAAATGGATGAAGGACCTCAATGTGAGAAAGGAATCCATCCAAATCCTTGAGGAGAACACAGGCAGCAACCTCTTCGACCTCAGCCGCAGCAACATCTTCCTAGGAACATCACCAAAGCCAAGGGAAGCAAGGGCAAAAATGAACTATTGGGATTTTATCAAGATCAAAAGCTTTTGCACAGCAAAGGAAACAGTTAACAAAACCAAAAGACAACTGACAGAATGGGAGAAGATATTTGCAAACGACATATCAGATAAAGGGCTAGTGTCCAAAATCTATAAAGAACTTAGCAAACTCAACACCAAAAGAACAAATAATGCAATCAAGAAATGGGCAGAAGACATGAAGAGACATTTCTGCAAAGAAGACATCCAGATGGCCAACAGACACATGAAAAAGTGCTCCATATCACTCGGCATCAGGGAAATACAAATCAAAACCACAATGAGATATCACCTCACACCAGTCAGAATGGCTAAAATTAACAAGTCAGGAAACAACAGATGCTGGCAAGGATGCGGAGAAAGGGGAACCCTCCTACACTGTTGGTGGGAAAGCAAGCTGGTGCAACCACTCTGGAAAACAGCATGGAGGTTCCTCAAAATGTTGAAAATAGAACTACCCTATGACCCAGCAATTGCACTGCTGGGTATTTACCCTAAAGATACAAACGTAGTGATCCGAAGGGGCACGTGCACCCGAATGTTTATAGCAGCAATGTCTGCAATAGCCAAACTATGGGAAGAACCTAGATGTCCATCAACAGATGAATGGATAAAGAAGATGTGGTATATATATACAATGGAATACTATGCAGCCATCAAAAGAAATGAAATCTTGCCATTTGTGATGACGTGGATGGAACTAGAGGGTATCATGCTTAGCGAAATAAGTCGATCGGAGAAAGACAACCATCATATGATCTCCCTGATATGAGGGAGAGGAGATGCAACATGGGGGGTTAAGGGGGTAGGAGAAGAGTAAATGAAACAAGATGGGATTGGGAGGGAGACAAACCATAAGTGACTCTTAATCTCACAAAACAAACTGAGGGTTAATGGGGGGAGGGGGGTTGGGAGAGGGAGGGTGGGGTTATGGACATTGGGGAGGTTATGTGCTATGGTGAGTGCTGTGAAGTGTGTAAACCTGGCGACTCACAGACCTGTACCCCTGGGGATAAAAATATATGTTTATAAAAAAAAAATTAAAAAAAAAAAGAAGGTTGGCAACCCTCTAATTTTGACAACCAGAATAATCACTTTTCCACTTAGAAAATATGTGCATTCAAGAACTCTGGTCAGCCTACGAGACTGACGCTGTAAGATTCTGTGTATACTACTAACTAGGATTTCTCCGTATATTCTGGGTCCTGACATTCAAACTTATGGACTATTATTCTTTCTAGGGAAAAGCATCACATTCTTGAAGACTTGCCATGCCCCTTCATCTGGGGGGAGTGATAAGGGGCAATGGGCAAGGAGAAGAGAAGCTGGTACTATCCCACTGCCCTAGGAATAGAAAAGAGAGAGGAGAGACTGGCAGAGAGAGGGTTAGGATAGAGAAAGGCAAACCATCCTTGCATTTGGAGAGAACATAGTGTTGAGTCCACAAGCAAAAACATGATCAGATCTGGACTGATGAACCAGGTAGATGCTTTTGGGTTCCATATTTTTTGGCTACTATTATAATTAATTAATTATGTTAATTATGTTATAATATATTGTATATTAATTATATTAATTATTATTACATATTTATATGTAATAAATATATTATATTTAATATATAATGTATTATATTTATTATTATGTTGATTATTATATTAATCAAGCATACTATCATAATTAATTATATTAATTAATTAATCCTCAGCAGATTAGACTGCATGGCAATGTACATCTTTCCAGGAGGAGGGGGTAGGAATTTGTAGAATTCAGGAAAATTAGACCAAAATGGCATTACCCCAAGGGATAGGCCAGCTTTTAAAGACCTGTGGGTTGCAGCACTTTCCAGTTTGGCCCAAGTGGATTCTTGGAATTCCATACCAGTTTTTTGTTTAATGGGCCTGCTGAGACTACATCAAATTGGATAAGTCTTTCCATGAAGGAAAAAAAAGAGTGCAGTTACTTTAAGATGGGGGCAGGATCTGGATAGGCACTGATGTCACACCAAGGTCTTGGGAGAATGTCCCATACAGAGGAGCTGATCGAAGAGTAGTTTGTTTCTAGGACTATGAGAAAAACACAAGTTCCATGTTGGGTCATTCAGAGAATTCCACCAGAGCAGGCCAAGGCCGGCTAGGTGTGGACTTAGCCTTTTAGAGATTGGGGGCTGGCAGAAACCAAGCGAGAAACAGACCCCAGCTAGCAGTTAGGGAGTTTAGAGATGAGGGGTTGCTTGGGGAGAGAGAGAAATCTGGGCAAAAGTGGGGTGGTGGTGGTGGGCGGGCAGGTAGCCCGGGAGTCCTATATATAAGGCATCTGGCCAGATTCCTAGTACTTGATATATGTTTAACAAGTATTAGTTCTCTCTCTGCCCAGGGTGTCCAGGAGGGAATGCCTATTTTCAAGAGCTGAGGAATAGGGCAGCAGACAAAACTCAGGGCTGAGCTACAGATGTTCTCGTCTGTTGTTCTCTGAGGGCCAGCAAGGAGCAGAGCAAGCTGTGGACATCTGGGCATATATTTACAAAAGGAGAGGTAAAAGTCAGCAGGCAGCCTTCATTTGGAAGTGGGGTGAGCAAACACATGGACTCAAAAGGACCCCTTTGCATGACTCATAAGCAACAAAAGAGGTCAGGTAAGGGCTTGAGGACAGAAGGTGAGATGTTGGCACTGTTAGCAGTGCTGAGCAAAACATGTCCTAAACTGCATTGTAGGGTTTCTCAAACTTTACTATGCATGTGATAACCTGGGGATCACATTAAACAACACATTCTATATTGGTAGTTCTGGGGTGAGGACTAATAAGCTCCTGGGAGAACCCAACACTGTTAGTCCAGGTACCAAACCGAGTGGCAAGGCTTTTTTTTTTTTTTTTTTTTTAAGATTTTATTTATTTGAGAGAGACAGAAAAAGCATGAGTGGGGTAGGGACAGAGGGAGAAGGAGAAGCAGACTCCCCACTGAGCAGGGAGCCCTATGTGGTGCTCAGTCCCAGGACCCTGAGATCATGACCTGAGCCAAAGGCAGCCGCTTAACCAATTGAACTCCCCAGGTGCCCCACGAGTGGCAAGACTTTTTATGACACTCTTTCCTTAACATGCTTCAGATGCACTAATTCCTTCAGACACTCTGAACTCAGACTCTGGTCAAGAACATAGAAAAGTCTGATTAAACAGACTGGTGGATTTCTTTCATGCAAGATTTTTCAGTTTTTAAAATGTTAACGTGATTGTGAAACGGAAGTTTCTGAAGGGGTGAAGAGGTATACTGAAAGTCTGTGTTTTGGAACTTACTAGATCATGGAAACCATTGTTTTCCTGGAGCACTTGTTAATATCCCACAGAACCCAGTGGAGGAAAAGTTTCCTTAACAGACTCTGAACTATACCCTGCACCCACTGAAGGAGTGCAGCGCCATCCCCAGGTCTCTCTAAAGAAGACAACGCTCAGGCCTGGTTGAGGTGGGCCTTTCTCCTGTCTCGATCGTCTCAAATGGTGAAAAGGGCCGTGGGGAGGTGCCTGTTGTACACGTGTGATATTTCTTTCACTTCACTTCCAGTTGAAGACACATTTTGGTAATGTGAAGGAGAAGTACCTGAGTGAATACTGCTTTTCTGGAACCTACATCCTCTCTCTCCTTGTGAGTGGCTATGGTTTCACGGCTGATTCCTGGAAGAACATTCATTTCATGGGCAAGGTAATTTGGGGACTTGTTAGGTTGTGGGGAGATTGGGTGACTGAGGCAGCTTTGGTCTTGAAAGAGGTAGAAGTCAGTGTGATGTCCTGTTCTACCATTTCACTTCTAACCCAAGCTGACATTTTGTATCAAGCCCTGCTGTGTTGACCAGCCCATTGATGGAGGAGAGCTATGGGCATTCTCAGCCTCTTCTTTCTGCTCATGCAACAGTGACTAATTCCTTATAAAACAAACAGTGAGATCTTAAATGTAACTGTGTTTCAGTAGTCTCAGTGTTTCTGTTTGCTGATTTCAACATCCATCCCAAAGGCCCCTTCCATGATCTGGAATGATATTATGGCTTCTTATAAGGACTGCAGGTCTTGTTGGTTGTCGCTTCAAGGTTGACTAATCTGAAAGCTTAGCATAAAGAAGATGAGTGATTGTCAACGGGGGTCTTTGCTTAGCAGGCTTAGCCAGAGCCTTACAGAAGCAACCTCACTGCTGTTCTTTACCATAGCGCCACCTGCAGGTATCCAGGCATAGAGAAACATTCACATTGATAGGCAATTCCTGCTTCAAAAGTATCAAGAGCCGTGCTTCCCTGCCTTTTAAACCCATACCCACTAATGGCAAAGACAATTAACTCCCTTTTTTAAATATGGTGACTTCAAGCAAAGCAAAACATTGAGGCTCCGGGGTGTAGCAGCCTAAAGGATGCTATTTTCATTACACTCATGTCGATATTGACCTTGCTAATTCAAATGCTCATCTTTCCCTTGATTTAATTCCTAGTCTTCTTTAATTTCATCACAATTTTTTTGTCCGTCTGAAGGATATGTCTGTGTCAAATTTGCGAGTGATTTGTATTCTTTAGACTTCAGTGAATGATCTAGTGTTTCTAAACCATTGGTGGTAACTCCTCTAACTCTGGAAACTTCCTTGATACATGCAGTCAGACAAGGTTCCTGCGCCCCATAAAGGGAAGTGGACCCTTCACAAATTGTTAGTTCCCAGTACTGACTGGTAAAGGTTTAGGGGAGAGGAGCATTTCCACACAGAAACTGGTCGGAACGTAAACTGGCACAACCTTTGGGGAGACTGTTGTGGCAATATGTGCTAAAAGCCTTAGAATATGCGTGTCATTTTATCCAATTACTTCATTTCTAGGATATATAATTGGATAAAGTGAGTAAAAATAAACCTAGAAGGCAGTTCATGTCAGTGATGATCCTTTGAGACATGAGATGATGTTTAGAAAGGTATTGTTAAGTGAAGAAGTCTACATATAACTTAATTCCATGTTTTGTAAGGCAAAAGACATGCACAGAGAAGCCTGGAAGCATGTGTCACAAAAAGATAATAGCAGCGACTTCTGAGTGGTGAAATATAGCTGGTTTTTATTTTCCTTTTTAGGATTATCCTTATGTCCTAATTTTTCTACCTTGACCATGTACAACTCATGTAATAAAAACATTTTCAAAATTATTTATTATTCACAGACTATCTACACTCCAGTATGTTTGGAGGTGACTGGAAAATACTCCTAGGAAGATGGCAGGGCCAGAGCATGTCTTAACATTTAGGAAGAATCCCTTCTGAACATGTGTACAGTATTCCAACTTCCATAAAGTAACACTGACTTGCTGGGATTATTTCTGTCTTCCTTCATTGAATCATAAAGATGTCCTAGTTACTTAAGGATGAGATTCCTGGGTGACGTAGATGTAAGAGACCAGGAACAATCATTGTCTTATCCTTTGCCTGCTTTCTGTCACCATCCTGCCTTCCACACCCTTCCCTCCACATTCGCTTAAGAGGAATGCAAATCTCCAAAGGTTGTTTGAAGTAAGTTCTTCTAGGCAGAGGCACTAGACAGTTATTCACCAAATTTCTCTGAATTTCAGGAATAGAGCAGTGAGACTCCAAACTCTCCTTCATCACTTGCTCAGGCTCCATTTTCCCCACAAACATATTCCCAACTTAGAATGTAAAAGTAATCCAGCTAGAGAATTGAACGTGGTGCTCTCCACTTCCTGATGCTGTGTTATGGATGGGATTGCATGAAAGCTCATTTCATCTTCAAACCAGAAACAACAGCCTATCCCCACTGTTTGCAGATCCAGAGCAGCAATGTCGGGTGGACTCTGGGCTACATGCTGAACCTGACCAACATGATCCCAGCTGAGCAGCCGTTGTCCACACCTCTGACCCACTCCACCTATGTCTTCCTCATGGCTCTCTTCTCAGTGATCCTGGTTGCAGTGATCATCATAGGCGTGTTTATCTTTCACAAGCCTTCATACTTCTGGAAAGACATGGTATAGCAGGAGCAGCTGAAACCTGCTGGCTGGAGTGAGAAAAAAACTTGCCCAAGGAGCACCTTCCTCCACAGTGGTGTACAAGGTCATCCTTCCTTGCTCACCAAGGCCAGTCTTGACCAGCACGAAGCTTCCTTGGCTTTTGCTGAAGCTTTTCCATGGAAGGTATTCACCACCTTCTGCCTCAAGGACTACCCAGAAGACATCGTCTCTTTTGTGATTCCTTCCCAACTCCACTTCTCTCTTTTGTACCCTGTGCTTGTATGGGTCTTAAAGACCTGTTACCTTTCATGATCTTTGCTTTATAAAAAAAAAAAACAACAAAAAAACAAAACCCCAATCATGACTTTGTCCTGAAGAACTCAAAAGAGTCCTGAGTCCTGGGCTGGTAAGCTGCACAGGCCAAGAGAAGATCTCAGGAACTCGTTCAGTTGTACTGATACAGACCCTTTCTTTCTCCTGTTGCCCATTTATGAAGAATGCCATACAATGCCTTTGGAGAGGGCAGACACCCATCTCATTCCCATCCTGTTGTTTGCACAGGAGAATTTCTAGACTAAACAAATATGTGCCAGGGCCAAAGAGTCTTGCAAGAGAATTTATGTGCTTATATCATTAATATGATATTCCAATCCAAAACAGGGTTGTGGATGAGTTATATATTCTTCAGTGATGCCAAAATTCTATGGAGTGGGACCCCCCAGACCAGAGATTTTTTAAAAAGCTGATGTAATATCTAAGCATTCAGCAATCAGGGCATACTACATGGTAGGTATACACGTCAGGAAGAAAAATACAATTACAATGAAGAGTTTGGAAAATACATCCTTCAATGCATCTACTGGGGTTTTATTTTTATTGTAGTAATACATATAAAGTCCACCATTTTAATATGTACAATTCAGCTGCATTTCGCACATTTGCATTGTTGTGCAACCATCACCACTAATTCCAGAATATTTTCCCCATCAAGAAATTAGCTGGAGACAAGGCCATCCCTGGGTAGGTTCAAACCACCAACCTTTCAGTTAACAGCCAAATAAGCTAATCAGTTGTTCCACAAAGATGCCCATTGAGTTTTAAAAGCCATGCCATATCTTTTTGTCCCAGGGTTTAATGTAGTGAGAGAACTACAACACTCCTTTCTTCTGTCATGGTATTTGCTCATCAAAGTATGCCAGGAACCAGATCTGAAAGTGTGGTTGCCACCCCTGTCACACAAGTATGGGCTCTATTTACTTATTCCATGGACTATTTTGTGGGAGAAGCAGCAGCTATGGACCTTGTCACAGAAACATGAAGAGACCCTGTACTTTCTTCCTTTAATGACTGCTGTGAGCAGGTGGAGTGGTGATGTGTTACTCTGAAGTTGTCCCAAGCTCCCCATCTCTGGATTTGGGGACTGACTGCTGAACTAATGCAGGGTGGGGCTGGGGTGAGGAAGGAAAAGCTTTCCTACAAACTGGAAACCAAATGTCCTTATATCTCTTGAATAACCAAGTCATTTTTTTTACAACCAGGTGAATACAAGCTTACAAACTGTGGATGCGAAGTTTTTCTTTTCTGCCACTCACAATTGAACTTGCACTTGGATTAGGAAGGAGAAGCCAAGTTTGAATATGTTTAAACTCTTTCTACTAGTGCTAGTGGTTATATTGTTAAACTTAGTATTTATTGAGCATTTGTTATGTCCCATGCTCTGCTCAAGTGCACTACATTCATTTTCTCACTTAATCCTTACAACAGTCTGAAGGAAGCTATTACCACTCCCACTTTATTGAACCAGAAACTGAGGCTCAGAGAGGTTAAGTCACTTGCCCAAGTAGCTGACCTAAAAGCCTGCAGTGCACTTAACCATTATTTTCTCTCCCAAATATACTAGACTGTCTCCTTGTAACCTCTAAACTCACACTTAACTCTGTATGAATACAGGGCTGACTGGCATGGGAGAGAGGGAAGTAGACAGATGACCTGTTCTCTGATGGACTTGTGACTTAATATTGCTTTAAGTCCACAAAGGCTGTCATGGCAACACTGATATCCTGTTCACGTACTATGCATGGTAACGTATATGGTGTATGATACTAATCAAGGATTCCCCATATACCTGGCTTCTTAATTATAGTGCTTGCTCCCTGCACAGCAATTCTGCATCAAATAAAAATGAAAATAAAAGGTCATAAAATAGAGCCAGCAACAGCTCCTTTCTTATGTCTACATATACAAAGCACTGTCACGCACATTCTCTATTTTGATTCTAAAAAACCCCATGAGGGTTATAAGTACTATTTCCATTTTATAAATAAGGGTCACACAAACTAGTAGATGGTACAGCAGATATGCAAATTCATGTCTTCTGACCCGAGTTTATTGTTTTGTCTTTTCTAAACACTGCCCATCAACAAGCTGGAATTAGAATTCACCAGTTTCCTCCAATAAACTGAAATCTTTTCTTATTCCTTTTTTTGTCTTACAGCCTGGGTCCAAGAAAAAAAAAATCCATTAAGGTATTTGGAGTCAAATTCCACTTGTTTTAAGTCTCAACTCATGGAGATCAGCTGGCACAACCTGATCTCATTTCCTTTGCAGGGAAACATGATTTTGTGGCAGGTTCAGGAATCTGCTTTGGGCAATTCTAGATGAGAAGGGCCAAATAAAATGGGTCACTGTCAATTGATTTCAATATTGAATTGGCCATTGGTTATAACATAACCATAATTTATAACCAACATAATTGGTTATAAATGATTACCACTCCTTCCTGGCCATTCACCTAAACTGGGTTCCACCATTCCTTAGAAGGTGGGAAATTTATTCTATGAACTCATAATGGGAAAACATCAGAAATGGTTACTTCTGTAAACAAAAGAATGAAGTTATGCAAGTAGGCTGTGTGTGTGTGTGTGTGTGAGAGAGAGAGAGAGAGAGAGAAATTTTCACCTTACCCAATTCTTAAATTAATAAGAAATATAAAATGCAAAGTAGACATTTTTAAAAGTATACTTCATTCTGGGGCACCTGAGTGGCTTAGTCAGTTAAGTGTCTGCCTTCGGCTCAGGTCATGATTTCAGGGTCCTGGGATCAAGCCCCATGTCAGGTTCCCTGCTCATCGGGGAGTCTGCTTCTCCCTCTCCTTCTGCCCCTGCTCATGCTCGCTTGCTCTCTCACTCGCTCACACTCTCTCAAATAAATAAAATCTTTTAAAAAAAAAGTATACTTCATTCTAATGTTGTATCAGTCAACAAGTAAAAGAAGGTGCAATCAAACCACAGAGCTAAGAAGAGTTTAAGAAAGTGACCATATCCAAGGTATTATCATTTCAACATGTAGTTCACATAAGAACTATTATTAATATTTGTTTTTCATTTTAAGTTTTGAAAGCTGTTATATATATTGCAGTTACAGCACATCTTAATCAGCACTAGCTACATTTCAAGTGATGGAGAACCATGTATAACTAGTCTACTGCATTGGATAGCACGTGTCTAAAAATACATTCAAGCCTAAAAATACATTCAAACCTAGAAAGATACAGGCAGTACAGTCTTTCTAGTGAGGGGAAACTTAAAAAAAAAAAACCAGCCATAGATACTGTAACATCTTGCTATTATTTGTTATATATGAAGTTAAAATATTCTTAGACATTGTTCTTCTTTAAGATCTCAGCTCAGAATTTCACTTTATTCCTCAGGTTTTGTTGCCTTGTTTGTGAAGGCAGAGATGACTGTTATTCAGGCCAAGACACCTGATGAAAGACTTTTGGAAAATGTAATCTGGATTCAAAGATGATACAAGATAATTTTGATGATTATATTCCATAATCAAATTGTAAATTTGAATATTAAACTAAATATTTTTTAATAGCTCACAAAGATTACCATATTATTATATTAAAATTACTATCAAAATATATTCTTATTGGGTGCCTGGGTGGCTCAGTGGGTTAAGCCGCTGCCTTCGGCTCAGGTCATGATCTCAGGGTCCTGGGATCGAGTCCCGCATCGGGCTCTCTGCTCAGCAGGGAGCCTGCTTCCCTCTCTCTCTCTCTCTCTCTGCCTGCCTCTCTGTCTACTTGTGATCTCTCTCTGTCAAATAAACAAATAAAATCTTAAAAAAAAATATATTCTTATTTATTGTCAGTTTGAAAGATGAGCTGAATTTCACCCAGATGGGTTTGATCCCTCTCTGGTTCCGATTCTAACAGTTGCTATCTTGTTAGAATAGGACAGTTGCTTATGGTTAGTTGTGCTCACTAACCATGTTTCTTTTCTGTTTGTGAGTTTTATCTTTTAAATTTATTGTAACAACCTTAGAGTGGTAATAAACGCTAAGTTTAGTGGTAATAAACTCTAAGTGGTAAGCCAAAATCAACTTTGATTTTCATGTTCATGGATCTGCGTCAGCTGGGTAGCTCTCCTTCAGGCAATAGGTTTAGTTCAGGCCTTCTGTATCTTGCATCGCTTACAAAAAATGAATGGCAGGGACACCAGAGAGGAAGAGGGAACAGGATGCCTCTTACAGCCTTGGCCGGGACAGGCTTCTGTCACTCTCATCTACATCCTACTGACCAAAATAAGTCATATGACCAAGCCCAACAATTAGCAAGTTGGAGAAACACTGGAGGAATGGCTAGGTCATATGGCGAAGGACATGGATGACTCATTTAATACAGAAGAGGAGTGAAGCACTGGGCACAATGATTGAACCTACCACAGTGTCTCATTAACTAAAACATAAAGGGTGTTTTCTATCCATTACAGTCTACTTATCTTGCCAGAGAATATTCTTTATTTAAACTGTCATTACTTCCAAGATGTCATCAGTCTGCAACTTCTTTCCAGAGCCTTAATCAGGATGCTGTAGCAGCTCGCAAACTGACTTCATATTCTAAAAAAGGCTCTCTATTCTAGATTTCCTAAGAGAACATCTGTTTATTTTCTTTATTTTATGCGTTTAGGACAATGTGTAGTTAACTACCCAAGTTTTTATTTTGTACATGAATCTAATAGAACTGAGTACATTTGGTTTTATCACAGGGAGAATGGGTTTTTTAATAATGGTAAAGGAGTATCTCCATGAACCTTCTCTAGAAAAGTGGCATTTAAGACTGTACATGTGATAGAAGCATTGCTATACCTTTTGGATTTATCTGTTTTAAAAGTCTAAATTTAAACTGGTGATACAGTGATGGCATACCCTCATCAGGACCTGGGTTAACTTTTTGTTTTTATATCCCTTTTGAATGTATAGTGAATAGCAAAGCTCACCAGAGAACATGGATCAGTCAATGACAAAAGAGATACGGTCACCTAAGAAACCGCACCACTCCTTATAATGAAGTTCTAAGAAGAAAGGGGAGGCAACCCTGGGAGCTAGGTGGGGAACAGTGTGTATTTAGAATGACCTAAACCAAACTCTATTTTTCCTCCTAAACCTGCCCCGCCTCCTGAATTGTATCATAATTAATGCCTCAGTGCCACCACTGTGTCAAGTAACTAGGACTTCATCAACATCACCTGCCCATTTTGCCTTTGCAACAGTTTTCATTTTGATTCCTCTTTCTAATCTTATTGTTATCTGCCCAGTGAAGATCTGACACCAGGAATGGCAGCTGTGTCTCCAATCTATTAATGCCAAAATAAGCTTTATAAAAAACAGTCTTTGGGGCATCTGGGTAGCTCCCAGTCTCTGAAAAGTCCAACTCTTGATTTTGGCTCAGGTCATGATCTCAGGGTGTGAGATGGAGCCCCACATCAGGCTCCATGCTCAATGCAGAATCTGCTTGTCTCTCTCCCTCTGCTCTCTCTTTTCCCCTCTCTCTCTCGAATAAATCTTAAAAAAAAAAAAAAAAAAAAAAAAAAAAAGCTTTACCACATTGCTCCCTAACTAAAATTGCCAGTAGCTTTCCATTGCCTACAAAATAAGGTCAAACTCTCCAACAGACATTAAAGCTTTTTGAACCATGCCTGTGAGCTCTCTCTGGGCTTACATCCCACTCCACCCCTCTGATGTTACCTACAATCCAGACAGGGTAGACTGCTTCTTCACCCAACTCTGTTCAGGTTATTTGCTCAACTTGAGCACCTTTGCCCAACTCTACCTTCAAAGCTCAGCTGGAATGCCTGCAGTGAAGCCTTCAGGCAGTAGGTTTAGTTCAGGCCTGCTCCTGTATCTTGCATCTCTTACAAAAAATGAATGGCAGGGACACCAGAGAGGAAGAGGGAACAAGATGCCTCTTATAGCCTTGGCCAGGACAGGCCAAGTTCACATCTCCAAGTCAGAATAAACTGCTGCTTCCCTGTGCTACAGCAGCCCTTGGCCTAGGCCTGCATTAGACCTCAGACCTTTCTATTCAGCATCCAGCTTAAGCTCCTCAGAGAAAGTTAAGTGACTTCCTTCTTTCTGAAAAGTTGGCCTCAGGGGTATTTTAGCAGGAACGGAGGTAACAGTCCTAGTTAACCTCCCTTTCCACTGCAGGAAAGCTGGTCCATACCACTACTTATGGTTCAGTATTCTTATTTCATTATCTCTTAACATGACCTGTATGTTCCTCCAGCTCTTCAGGGCCAGCTCAACTCCTGGTTCCTCAATGACACCTCCTTGCATTACTTACATTGAATGTTTCCTTCTTGGACCATGCATTTAGTTTCTGTATAGCTCACCACCCAGCGATTGATCACACACATACTATTTAAGTAGAATTTTAAGGATGAAAATACACCTTAAAAAGTTATCCTTATCAGAGCACCTGGGTGGCTCAGTGCATTAAGTGTCTGCCTTCAGGTCAGATCATGATCTCAGGGTCCTGGGACTGAGCCCCACATTGGGCTCCCTGCTCAGTGGGGAGTCTGCTTCCTTCTCTCTCTACTCCTCCCTCCTCACTCTACTCATGCTCTCTCTCTCTTGCTTATTCTCTCTCAAATAAATAAATAAAATCTTTTAAAAAATGGTCATGCTTATCAAAATTTAATGTGTATATAACTCATCTAGGAATCTTGTTGAAATAGAAATTAATTCTAATTAATAAAAAATGACTCTGTAGGTCTGAGGTGAGGCTTAGGTTCTCCATTTCCAACAGGCTGCCTGGTAGTGCCAGTGCTGCTGTCAGGCCCACTTGGAGTATCAAAGACCTAGACTACTTTAGCATCCCCTGGAGTTCTTTCTACTGGCTCTCAGGTAAATGGTCATCTTCCGCCGGACTGCCATACGTCACCTGGCAGCCTGTTCCAGTGGCCAGCTCAAGGGCAATTTTCAAAGCTTCCTCTTACTTTTCCACAACATTCCTCAAGGGTTTCCTTTTCAGCCAGTTTTCTGTGCCTCAGGAGATTTCTGTCTGCCTTTGGGGAGCCAGTGCCTAGCACTCAGTGAAGACCTGGTGTGCCTCAGAGGGATTTCTCCCAGCTCTTCTGCCAGTGTACTACCCCTGTGCTTTTGGTAGAAACCCATGGGAAAGCTGGTAAGTGATCCATAATGCAAGCCTACGTGGAAACTTTAAAAATTCTTTAAAGTTCAGGTGGTTCCTTATTCCTGTCTACAATGGATTTTTCCTTCTCCTGTCACTACCAGTGATAAGAGAGTTATTGACTTAAAAATTTAGTTCTGATGGGTTTTTGAACTCTATAATTTTGTAGCTTAATCAGCGAGGTGGAAGCTATAATCTCTTGCTGTATGCCCACAATAACTACTCATAAAAGGAATAAAAAATCACAAAGAAATTAATTTTTATAAAGTTTGCAACCAGAAATGCAATTCATAAGCATATATAACTAAAAACAGAGCCTCAATAAATCAAATTTCCAGTTCTGAAAAAGCAGTAATTATATATATTCTATAGTTCCTTTATAAATACTCTTACAAAAAATTGAAAGATATAGATGGCTAATTTTGTAGTAACATATGTTACCTTTTGACATACAACTTATTTTATTATGAAATGATTTCTGGCCCAGTAATAATGCAAAGGGGGCAAATATAGATAAGTGGTGGGCGGTTGTTAAAGTGAACTAGTCAGCACCAATTGCAGTTTTTTCTAATGGTAAGTCATAATGCTCCCTCTCCAGCTCTGCAATTGACAGGCATACTCTAATTATAATCAGTAGCTTAAAAATATGACCTTTTGTGCTGTTCCATATCTCTTGGATTTCTGCCTCCACAATAGTCAACTGAACCATCTTCTTGGAATACACATGAAGATGGGAGTTCCTGTGAAGAATATGCTGTCAGTCTGTTCTGTCTCCTGCGGTTAAATCCATGTGAAGAATGTATTCTTTGGTTATCTTCTGGATACACCAGTCTAATAATGTAACAGAAACAGTTATTTTTAATTTTTTATTATTAGAGTTTTCAAACATAAACAACAATAGAAAAATACACACCCATGTGCCCATTACAGAACATTCAACACTTGTCATCATTTTGCCAGTGTTGCAGAAGCAAGTGGTTAATTATAATCACAGAACAGGATTCAGACTTTATGGGGGGCATTGTGCTAGAAGAAGTGAGTATACCCTTTCACCAACAGTCAAATGGTGAAGGGGGGAGGAGAATCCCTGCATGATGCAACATGGTAAAAGTAAGAATGCATCTCCCATGAAAGGAGGTAGGGCCCTCTTTACCCTGCAGAGAGAATTAGGACCATTAGATTAGCAGAATCATTTCAGTATAGCAGCAAATCAGTGGGTTATGTAGCTTATAGACAGTCTCTTTTAGAATATTTCTTTGACACTGAGAAGCTGAAGGCTAACAACTCACCTGTTCTAAATTGTAAGTTTTGCTTTTCATGTATGTTTCAGGTATACAATTAAAAATTTCAAATCTTCCAATTAACCTCTACTAAAATATACATTTGTGGGATAATTCCAGCATATTTTTAATGTAAATATTTGATAGTGTTTGTAAAGAATTCTTATTTCTTTTCCTACTATAGTCCCTTCTCCAAGTTGTTAATATGCTGTTATACTTGGGCCTGTCAGTAATGGGTAAGTGGAAAGGAAGAGTCAGGTGAAATCCTGTCTTGGATGTCATCTGCCCTTCTCCCCCTCAAACCAAGGTCTCTTTTGGTCTATTTCAATTTTTCCTTTAGGTGTCTCCATTTGATCGAATACCTTTGAGCCAAGTTCATCCTGTCAATGGCTAATTAGTAAATTAAGAAAAACTAGGTAATTTAAAACAAAAACTCCAATCTGATTTCTGTTGAGTAGTTAAATATAAATCAGTATGGAATATCCTTTTATACTGAAACTGCTATTCTTTCACATAGGATGCTTATAATCCTGACCCCAAATCTGGTACTGAGTGACAAGAACAAGAAAAAGAAAGCCAAACACGCCCTCTTTTGAATACTATAATCCTCCTAATCCAGAGCATCATCAGTAACAGAGAAGCTGTCCTAAGAGGAACGAGAGATTTTTTTTTTTTTAAGATTTTATTTATTTATTTGATGGAGAGACAGAGATCACAAGTAGGCAGAGAGGCAGGCAGAGAGAGAGGAAGGGAAGCAGGCTCCCTGCTGAGCAGAAAGCCCAACGCTGCAGGGCTGGATCCCAGGACCCTGAGATCATGACCAGAGCCGAAGGCAGAGGCTTTAACCCACTGAGCCACCCAGGCACCCCAGAGTGAGAGATTTCTATTGACCAATCTTGTCTTTTACCCTGTCCAATAGAAGACATAATAATCATGGAATAGAGTGAAGTTATTACAAAGGAAATGAAACAAAGTTCTAGCTTAACTAGTACCAACTAGTAGCCACTGGTAACCCAGGTGAAGATGAACTGATTGGTTTTAGAATCCCCAAACCACAAGGGAGAAGTGACAATCACTTCTAAAGGCAGTGGCCAGGATCTGCCAAGGTGGTATATAAACCCTGCATACGTGTGGATTCACGAAATGCTTGTTTTCTAATATGTTTACATGTCACTGGTAGCAATCAGGGATAGGACTGAAAAGGATGGTTTTGTGGCTAAATCAGTATTTGCCTCTGACCACATTGTCTCTGCAGTTCTCAGTGCCATAGGCCCTGCGACGTGAGGAAAGTGAGGAAGGCAGGGAAGCTGCTGGTAGGAAAGGTAGAAGAGGAAAAAAAGAAGTTTCTGAATAAAACCAGGACAGCCCATAGCCCACAGGTAAAATTCACATCTCTCCAGGTACGTGTAGAATAATGTACAACTGGAGGAAACATTCTGAATTGAAAGGGAAGGCACATAGTAACTCTCCACTCTTCATCTCCTTTCTCAAACCTTCCCCTCTTTTGTGGTCTTATTCTCTATCCCAGCACAGTGCTCTATTTTCCTGGATTGTCCTTTTATTTCTATCCCTTTTCCTATCCTTCCTTATCTCGTTCTTTCCCTTTCAGATGGCAGGCCTCCCCTCTTCCTGCCTTGCGCTTCAGTTTCACTGCAGTCCCTGCTCTCCTGAAGACGCTCCCAACTAACGGCACCGAGAGGTGATTACTGCATGGCAGAGAGAGGACTACTGCGTGTGTGTTTTAAAAAGTAATTTGTAGGGGCGCCTGGGTGGCTCAGTGGGTTAAAGCCTCTGCCTTCAGCTCAGGTCATGATCCCGGGATCGAGCCCACATCTGGCTCTCTGCTCAGCAGGGAGCCTGCTTCCCCCGCGCTCTCTGCCTGCCTCTCTGCCTGCTTGTGATCTCTGTCTAATAAATAAACAAAATCTTAAAAAAAAAAAAAAGTAATCTGTAGCAAACAAACAAAGACAAACCAAAAAACGGAACAAAGGGATGGTTACCAGGAAGGCGGTGGGTGGGGGGCAGGGTAAAATCGGTGTTGGGGATTAAAAAAACTAAACTTATCTTGATGAGTACTGAGTAATATACAGAATTGCTGAAGCACTTTATTGTATACCTGAAACTAATTTAACACTGTATGTTAACCATATTGGAATTAAAATTAAAGAAAAAATAATTTGTAGGACAGCTAGAAGGAATTCAGTTGACCCCTGAACAACTGGAGGTTAGGGGCGCTGATCCCTGTGTAGTCAAAAATGCACGCGTAACTTTTGACTCCCCTAAACTTAACTAGGAACAGCCTGCTGTTTACCAGAAGCCTTACTGGTAACATAAACAGTTGACTAACATGTGGTCCTATGCTACATGTGTTATATACTGTATTCTTACAATAAGCTAGAGAAAAGAAAATGTTATTCAAAAATCATAAAAGAAAATACATTTACAGTACTATACTGTAAAATGTATTTTACATTTTCTCTGAGAAATCGGTTTCTTGTTTTTTGTTTTGTTTTTTACTACTAGCTTACAGTGAAAAGCTAAACCATTTAAATCTAATTTGTATATTTACTGCAATTGTAGGAAATAAAGGTAAATTTATAATTCACAGCATCAGAAATAAACCTTCATCACAAACTGAATCTATATAAGAACAAATCTGAATTTTAGCTTTGGGTGATAAATTTATACAACTTTTATACAAATACCTAATCTGAAAGAAGTCTGAGTGTTTTGTTGGAGTCAAGTACCGTTTCTTACTGTGCAAAACAAAATGACTCACTTATCTAAATGCCAGTCAGGATTTATGTTATCAGGAAGTGGGGAGTCCCGAAAAGACCGTGGTCTTTGTGAGGATGTTTCCTGTTCAAAATCCAAGTCTTCCAAAAGAACCTGTTCTTGTGGATCATTACGTGGGTGGTTACAGGAAGATATATGCCATGGTTTTGTTCCACTGTTGAAATCAAAATTTCTTAAATGCCTTTGCTTTTTAAACTTTGGAAAAGGTGGTAGTCTTTGTCCATGACCTCTATTAACATATTTTTTCAATGACATTTTCTCTGAGAAATCATTGTTGGAATGGTCATGTAGAGATCCTCGTGTGTGCTCTGATATGACATCGGTATATTCTAAATCTTCCAAATTCATTTCATCATGAAAATAGTTCTGGTAGAAGGGTTTTTGCCTTTGAAAACCACCACCCCTGTTGAGAAAATGAGAAGTCTGTACAAGTAATTGGTCCTGAAAATCACCACGAAGTGGGTACTCATGGTGGTTATAGAAAGGCCGTCGTTTTTGTCCCCAGCTTCTGTTGATAAAACCATAATCTTTTGTTGGAAAATTTTCCCAACAGTTGCTATAGGCCTGATGATTCTGAATGGAATGTCTCCTTTGTCCATCAACTTTGCTAACAAAATCAAAATCACCTCCAGCATCTGGTTCATGGCAGTCACTGTGAGGCTGGAGATCATGAAATGGTCTCGGTCTGGTTCCATGTATCTTGTTATTGAAATCTGTTTCCTCTTGAGAGACATCATAACACTGGTGATTAGCAAAGAATGAACATCTTGGTCCTGGTCCTTTGTTACCCAAATCCCAATTTCTCACGTGTCTTTCTTCTGGCATGCTGTCACTACACCTGTGTTTATACAAATCCCCATGCCTCTGGAAACGTCCATTGTTGACATAATCATAATCCTTTATCTGTACATCACTTCGAGGGTGCTGGTCATTAAGAAGCCTTGACCTTTTCCCAGTCCTGCTGGGGGGGAAAACAGGCTATAAATACTAAGTATTTGAATAATAAAGGATAAATCTATGCCATTAGCAAAACCTCCCTTTGTTCAGCTCAACAGGACATAAATTGTTGTGATGTCCCCCCCCTCCCCCCGAACTGAATTGTGCCACATTTTCATTTTTCTCCTTTGTTTGTGCTTATGAGCCCCAAACTCTCTCCTGTAACTATTAACTTGTAGATTTCCAAACAAAAGTGTGTTGGTGTTAAACAGTAATTTTTTCCCCTAAAAACTAGACCACAACACATTTCACATTTTTTCATTTACAGAAATGTCATAACCAGTTCACTTTTATCATAATCTATCTGATGGGTTAAAGAAGTAATCCTACAAATTACTGGCTGATGACACGCTAGATTATTGTACCGACTTCATGTGGGAAGAAGTAAGAAAATATATATTGATTTTTATATAATTACTCCTAAGAACTACTAATGGAGCTTATGGTATAAAATAATTTGGTATAAATAATACATTTTGATTATTTCCAGTTTTTTAGTTTTATAAATAAGCTGCTATGAGCATTCATGTCATTTCTGTGTGAACAAGTTTTCAGTTCTCTAGGATAAATGCTCAAGAGTGCAAATGCTGGGTTGTATGCTAAATCCAATTTTAGTTTCATAAGGAACTGCCAAACTTCCATAACATGGAAAACACACCAATTTGAAAGGGTCGAGAAGAGGAACAGATAGCATTTAAAATAGAAATAAGTATTTAAAAACCCAGGATGAGATACTATAATTGACTAAAAAGTTACAACTTTGTTTCCTAGCAACAAGAAAAGGAAAGTTTCATAAAAACAAAACACAACCTAAACAAAGATTAACAACGAAACCCTTCAGTGTCTAAAAACAAAATTACTGGCACCAAATTCTGAGAGACTTTCACAAGGATTTTATTCACTGAAGATAAACAAATGCTTCCTTGGAATGGGGGTATAGACATTATGTGCAGGAAGAGCCTGTGTCAGAGCAGACAGGCGCTGCCAGGGTAAACAGAAGAGCTCTGTACAGCTCTTCACGCGGCTCACGCATATCCTGTGATGTTAGCTAACGCCTACCCCAGTGCCTGGCCCTGCTCAAGTCAGGACTCCTTCTAGGCAGGTAGGGCAGAGAGAAAAAGCTGTACCACTCAGGTGGCAAAATGCTTCATGTTTTGGGGTGAGATCTGAAGCTGAAAAAAGGAGGAGAACGGGAGACTACTGTCTAGTCCAGCTTGTATTAAGTCAGTTCACAGTAGATCATATCAATTTCTTGCTACATATTTCAGTTTAAAAATTCAAGTGCCAAGGGGCGCCTGGGTGGCTCAATGGGTTAAGCCCCTGCCTTCAGCTCAGGTCATGGTCTCAGGGTCCTGGGATCCAGCCACATATCACGCGCTCTTCTTAGCAGGGAGCCTGCTTCCATTTCTCTTTCTGCCTGCCTCTCTGCCTACTTGTGATCTCTCTTGCTCTCTGTCAAATAAATAAATAAAATCTTTAAAAAAAAAATTCAAGTGCCAAATATTCCTCTTGATTTAAAATAGTATTGTGTATCCTGTGATTATAAAAAAAAAAAAATGCCAGGGGCGCCTGGGTGGCTCAGTGGGTTGAGCCTCTGCCTTCAGCTCAGGTCATGATCCCGGGGTCCTGGGATCGAGCCCTACGTCGGGCTCTCCTCTCCGTGGGGAGCCTTTTTCCTCCCTCTCTGCCTACTTGTGATCTCTCTCTCTCTCTCTCTCTTTGTCAAATAAATAAATAAAATCTTTAAAAAAAAATGCCAAGAAAAGAGTGTAATTTTTTTGGAAAGATAGAGAAAAAAAGGTTGTAAGAAAATTTAAATTCTCTCCTATCAATTTATAAATATATATGATATATATATGTATATAAAAGATATACATATATATCTATATATATATGTAAGTCAGAGGAAATTCTAGTAACATTTGATAACCTTAATCCACTTCCTGATATATTGGTAGAATAAATACAAATTATTACTTAGAATCATAGCATTTTAAATTTTGAAGGGATCACAGAGATTACCTAATTCAATATTTGCCAAATAGCTTGGATAACATTAGTCTTCCATATCATGTTAATGCTAGTTCTGTCAGGGGGGAAAGCAGTTTTGTGCTTGAATAAGTTAGGGAAATGCTGGGTTCAATAAAACTTAATAAATTTCTTTACTTCAGGAATTTGAAGGGCTTCTAATAAGCTAGTATTCATGGTGACATCAGCCTGCATTTCCAAAATTTATTTGACTTAACACTTTTTATTCCTGTAAAATTAATAATACCTCATAAAATACTAGTTTCATATGTCCTTAAAATACAACTTAAGAAAGGCTAACTCATCTTGTCCAATGCTTTATGTTATACATTAAACAACACTGGCCTGAAAACGTTATGTCATTGGCTCTGTATTACCTACAATTTAGAAGTGGCAGAATCAAGATTTGAATGCAGACTTCCTGACACCCAATCCCATGGATTTTCTCCCCTACTCTATCATCATTAATATGTATCTAAACTATCATAAAATATTCATCTACAATTATGTTGCTTTTACCCATGAAAGTCTTCATTTGGGGACCAATCTCCAGATTCTTCCATAGAATTAGGTGGGAGATTTGCATCTTCATCAGAATCCCAGACATCCATTCCAAGATTACTAGAGGAAAAATATCAATAAATTTTTAAAGATTCTATCAAAAATAAGATCATATGCTTTTAAACACATAAGCTGAGCACAAAAAAAGGAAGAAAAAAAAGCAAAACTGCACACCATTTGCATCACAGAAAAATCTGTGGATATTTTGCCATTTTGCCTTAGTGAAAAGAATAAAGCTTAAGAACCATAAGGGAGAGGTCATCAGTCAAGCAAAATTTTAGGATGTTCGGATTTCCAACTTTGAGGATGTAAACAGTATCTCCTGTGGCCAAGAAATCATAAAAATTAAGGGCTTTAGGCATAGGCACTTATGATGAAGGGTGAGGTAAAGGGGGAGTGGGAATAATGTCAGACACCAGAACTCCCTAACTCTCCCCTTCTGTATACCTCCTCAGATTACCCACTTCCACTATCTGAAATTACCTTGTTAATGCCTTTCCCCAGTACCATACATCCAATCATTGACTCTTCCATGCAGCAAATACTTGTTACGTGTCCAAAATGCACCAGGCACCATTCAAACACTTAAAGATAATGGTAATGATCAAAATCAGGCAAGTCCCTGCTCTCAAAGGAGAGGCAGACCATAAACAAGTACATAAATTATATAATTTCTGATAGTAATAAGCACTTTGTAGGAACTCCAAGGTAGTATAATAGACAGTAACTGGGAGAGGGGGACAATATTAAGACAGGAAAGACTGACTCTCTGAGGTGGTGACATTTGAACAAAGAAATCAGTTAGGCAAGGACAGACCATTCCAAGTAGAGAAAATATCAGTGCAAAATTCCCTCATATATGGCCTTGTGAGACTGCACAGAGACTTAAAAGCTTCATGAGGAAAGGGAACTAGTCTGTCTTATTCACTGCTGAATTCTCAGTCAAGCAGAGTGCTGTGACACAGTAGGTACTCCATAAATACTTGTGGAATGGAAAAGGATGAGTAGTGTGTTCTGTATCATAACATTTAACACTTTGTTGTATCTGCTGGCTTTACTCACCTGTCTCCTTGAGGGCAAGGCCTCTTCCCAGCCTCTACAGCTGTTTAGCACTATGCCTGGCATACAGAAATGCTTAACAGAATTCCTGAGCAGTATATCAGAGATGCTAAATGAATACTGTATCTTTATTGGAGAAGATAAAATAAAGTGGAAGATATTCTCTAGGAATGCCTCACTGAATTTATGCTAAAGGACACTTAAGATTTTTTATACTGTTACAATGTTGTTTAGTTTCAAAAAGTAGAAAAATGACTATCTGAACATGCTACAAAGGCAATCTTTTCAGGGATAGAGGGCAGAGAAGAAGGCAGGAAGAATTATATCTCAGTGTCTATAAATGACCATCATTATACCTTAGGAGAATATTAATATTGAGTTCAAAAATTATTTTTCTAAATTCTAGTAAAAAGGATGCTACTGTTGTTCTGGTACATATGCTATCTATTGGTAATAACATTTCCTCAGGTAAAGGCTATAAACAAGCACATGGAAAAGGCTTCAAATGGAAGAAAAACACGAGAGAAAATTTAATTGAATAGCTCCTGTAAAAAGTGAGAAATGAATATCCAGTAAGTCTTCCTCCCAGGGTACTTGAATAAGTACTAAGGAGGAAATTCCTAGCTCACAGGCCTAATTCAATTTTTGGTTAAATTTTATTTAGCCTCTTAAACTCTGAAAGACGATAATGCTTTAGTGCATTATAAAACAGACGTGGTCTTTGGGGCACCTGGGTGGCTCAGTGGGTTAAAGCCTCTGCCTTCAGCTTAGGTCATGATCCCAGAGTCCTGGGATCAAGCCCCCTACCGGGCTCTCTGCTCAGTGGGGAGCCTGCTTCCTCCTCTCTCTCTCTCTCTCTGCCTGCCTCTCCACCTACTTGTGATCTCTCTCTCTCTCTGTCAAATAAATAAAATCTTAAAAAAAAAATTAAAAAAAAAAAAACAGACATGGTCTTCAAAAAAAAAATACAAAAGTCATTCTTTTCATGAGCTATTATATAAACTTGCCAAAACACCTATAATTTGAAAAGAAAATGTTCCCTACATAAGTGTGAGATTTTGTATGAAGTTCAGTTGTGAGAAAGATTTGGGGGTCGTACGGTAAAAATAAGAGCTGAAGTGACAAGAAAATGGGATTACAGGAATAAAAGCCAAAGACAGTCTTATCAAACATCTACAACAGGAAGGACGAAGAGGAGACAACTAAGGTGAATGGAGCTATATTCTCATATATTCTCATTTGCCTCATTAGGAGGCAAACCTGGATAGTACTGTGTGCAAAATAAAAAATTTAAAGTATGGGGCACCTGGGTGACTCAGTGGGTTAAGCTGCTGCTTTCAGCTCAGGTCATGATCCCAGGGTCCTAGGATCGAGTCCCGCATCGGGGTCTCTGCTCAGTGGGGAGCCTGCTTTTCCCCTTCTCTCTCTGCCTGCCTCTCTGCCTACTTGTGATCTCTGTCTGTCAAGTAAATAAATAAAATCTTTAAAAAAAAATTTAAAGTATATGTAGAGAGTGGTTAATGATGCCAGATATTGCAAAGAAAAGCTATAGGATGTGGCTAGGTTGTTGCTGACCTCTGACAAGGAAATTTTAATTAAGTGGTAAAAACAAACTGGATACATTTAGGCAGAGAATAAGAAGGTAAAGAAATGGAGGCAGTGATCCTGGACAAGTGTTTTTAAAAAACTGGATAATGTATCAAGAGAATGGAATGGTAGTTTGTACAAGATGTAGAAATCAATGGAATGCTTCTAGGTATTTTTAAAATTCTGTATATTTAAGGTATACATTTTGATGTTTTGATATACATATACATTGTGAAATAATTGTTATAATTAAGCCAATTAACATATGCAATACTTCACAAAATGTGTGCTCAAACGTGTGTTAAGAATTTCAAGTAAGTAGGGGCACCTGGGTATTGAAAATCAGGATCTGGAAGAGGTACCTACACTCCTATGTTTACTGAAGCATTATTCCCAATACATCAGATACGGAAACAACCTAAAAATGTCCATCAATAAGTTAATAGACAAAGAAAATATAGTAAATACACACAATGGAATATTTTTCAGCTTTTTTTTTTAAAGATTTTATTTTATTTTATTTTTTAAATATTTTATTTATTTATTTGACAGAGAGCTAGAGAGAGAGCACAAGTAAGCAGAGCGGCAGGGAGAGGGGGAGAGAGAGAAGCAGGCTCTATGCTGAGCAGGGAGCCCGATGTGGGGCTCGATCCCAGGACCCTGGAATCATGACCCAAGCCGAAGGCAGCCGCTTAACCAGCTGAGCCACCTGGGCGTCCCTAAGATTTTATTTTTTTGACAGAGATCACAAGTAGGCAGAGAGGCAGGCAGAGAGAGAGAGGGAAGCAGGCTCCCCGCTGAGCAGAGAGCCCAATGCAGGGCTTGATCCCAGGACCCTGAGATCATGACCTGAGCTGAAGGCAGAGGCTTAACCCATGGAGCCAACCAGATGCCCCTCAATCTAATATTATTTTCATTATACTGTGCAACCTCCCACATTTTCAGAACAGAAACTGAGAAAAATTAGGGGGAAAAAAACCAAATTCATTGTGCTGTGTATTTTGGTATTGACTTAAATATTCTTGAGATTTGTTTTAGGAGGCAGTTAAGTTGTTTGGAAATAATTTGATCCTCTTACATGTTGATTTTAAGAATTATTAGGTAAACTAAGAGTAGTGTTCAGTCCAGGGCTAAGTATTCCCCACCAGTGAAATAAGACCCTTCTAAGTACTACCCAGTATCCTATCAACTAGTCTGTTTTCCAATCTGGCTGGTGGGAAAAGGCACTACTCCTGGCTCTGTGTGAAAAACATTCCCTCTAATCTTCCAGTAGTTACAGTTTCCTTATATGCAGGGTGCCTCTCTACTGATCTAGAGACTTCTCTCTCTGTGCAGCTCTCTCCTCTCCAGCACTAGCTGGGTCAGTCTCTCTGATCATTCTTTCTCCTTAACTTACGGTATCCATCTGGCTCAGCCATGACTCCCTCTTTCCTGTGCCATGGCCTGGAAACTCTAAGGCAGTAAACTGGAGTAATCCTGGGTCATCGATGTCCATGGTTCACCATTTCTCGGAGATAATTGTCCTTTATCCCTGCTATCCAATTTCTTGAAAATTATCTTTTCATATATTTTCTCTACTTTTTAAGTTGTTTAGTTGTTTGTTACTTAGGTGGGAGAGTAAATCTGGTTCCTGTTACTCTGTCATGGTTGAAAGCAGAAGGTCTGGTGCTATCATTTTTCTCCTGCTCTGAAATCTTGGGTCTAAGAACTCTCCTACTTTATGAACTGGCCAATAAAAAATTCCTCTCTTTTAATAGCCTTTTGTTTTATTTTAAAATATTTATTTATTTGACAGAGAGAGGGAAAGCACACAAGCAGGGGGAGAGGCAGAGGGAGAAGCAGACTCCCCAGTGAGCAGGGAGCCTGATGTGGGACTTGATCCCTGGATCCTGGGATCATGACCTGAGCCGAAGGCAGATGCTTAGCTGAGCCATCCAGGCACCCCTACTTTTATTTTTCAATAATTAGAAGCACAATTAAACTAATAAATTATTTATTTATTTATTTTGAGAGGGAGAGAAAATGGGGGGAGGGGCCAAGAGTGAGGTAGAAGATCTCAGGCAGGCTCCATGCCCAGTGTAAAACCTGAAGTGGGGCTTGATTCCACAACCCCGAAATCATGACCTGAGCTGAAATCAAGTGTGTGATGTCTAACCAACTAAGCCACCTAGGCGTCCTTCTTATAAATTTTTAAATATAAATAGTTCAGTAAGAAATTCTTGGCAAAAGTAAGTATCAAGTATGGTGACTACTATGTCCAATTTTACACGAAAATCCCTTTATAATAACACACATAAAAATTCTAACATATAACCATCTAAGCTGTAAACAGTCTTTCATCCTTAAAGTTAATATTGTATAGAGGTATTACACGTGCAAGATGGAGGGATAGGAGCTGCCAATGTTCATCTCTCCCCAAAACAACAAAGCAATAACAAACTACAAACTAATAAAAACAGCCCAAGAAAGCTCTGGACCACAATGAGGAAGCGGAAGAAACCTTGTGGAGCTCAGAAAACCAAGCATTATACCTGAATCACCCCTTCCCCCAGTTCAGAGCAGCTCAGTGCCAGGAGGGATCCCCTTGGAGGGATTTCACCCCACAGAGGTAAAGGAAAGCTGGAGAACCCCTGCAAATCTTATCAGTGTAGTTGTTTGTTCACTGTAATGGGAACGTAAATTGGTACAACCATTACAGAAAACAGTATGTTGGTTCCTGGACGAACTAAAAATAGAACTACCATATAATCCAGCAATCCTACTCCTTGGTATTTACCCAAAGGAATTGAGATCATCATTTTGAAGCGATCTCTGCACTCCCATGTTCACTGCAGCATTACTCACAATACGCAAGATATGAAAACAACCTAAAAGTCTTTTAATGTGTGAGTATAAAGAAAAGGTGGCAAACATACACACACACACACACACACACACACACACACACACAGAATATTACTTGGCCACAAGGAGGAAGGAAATCTTGCTATTTGCAACATGGATGAATCTGAAGGGCATTATGCCAAGTGAAATAAGCCAAGCAGAGAACGACAAATACTTTCTGCAGAATCTAAAAAAACCCCAACTCATTTCAAAGAATAGAATTGTGGTTGCCAGTAGGGATAGTGGCAGGGGGAACAAGGAAAACGCAGTACAAACTGTCAATT
The DNA here is from genome assembly GCF_002288905.1 of Enhydra lutris kenyoni. Taxonomy (NCBI): domain Eukaryota; kingdom Metazoa; phylum Chordata; class Mammalia; order Carnivora; family Mustelidae; genus Enhydra; species Enhydra lutris. The sequence goes on from NW_019154096.1 coordinate 48,686,018, forward strand.
ATAAGCAGCATAAGTTCCAAGGATTTAATGTACAGCATGGTGAATAGAGTTAATAATATGGTACTGTAAACTTCAAAGATGTTGAGATCTTAAGCATTCTTACCCCAAAAAAAGAGTTAAGCGAGGTGGTAGAGATGTTAATTATTTTGATCTTAGTAATCATTCCAGAATATATACATATATCAAATCACAATGTTGTATACCTTAAATATATACAAGTATTTGAAAAGTACTCCTCAATAAAGTTATATTATATATTAAAATTATAATATAAAATTAAACAAATATAAAATTGGTATAAATAAAATTTATAAATATAAAATTAAAATATAAATATTGAAATTATAATATAAAAGTATTCCTCAATATAGTTACATATTAAAATATTATACAAATATTAAATTTTATAAATTGTTAAAGTCTTGCTGCCCTTGGCTCTAACTTTAGGCTCTGGAGCTACATCTCTACTTGTATGCTTCAAAAATAAACACCTGACATATTTATGTCCCATTTAACATTTCCCACACTCCCTTCTTGCATGCTGGGAATTCATTTCTATAAAAGTAATAATCAAGGTCAATGAAAATTTTGTTCATTGCACTTGGGAGGCAAAGGGCACCTGAAAAATCTATTACTAATTTATTTCTGAGAGAATTTAACTGTCCCAGTGCTATGTTAAAGGAGAGCTGGGGCTCAGTTATCACTTATCTTGGTTTCTCAGTGATTTAAAATGTGTACACATAACTGAACTCAATACTTGAAACGTGGCAAAACCGTATGTATAGTAAAATTATTAACTCCTTTGACTGTGATCTGAAACTTTAAATGCTGACCTTTAAAGTAGATTAGTTTTTAATCAGCTGCATCATACTACATCAAGTAAAATTCCTGCTATTTTCATCTGAACTACTTCCACATCTTGTCAGTGCAATTAAAAAAAAAAAAATCAACAATTGTAGGATTATACTTCTTTCTCCATAAATCTCATCATATTGGTTTCAGCTCAGCAGTTTATCCTATTAATTTCAATTCTGAAACCTGGTTTGTTATTACAGTGATTCCCAAATGTGAACTATTAGCAACAGAAATCATTCTGAATGCATTAAAAAAAAACACATAAAAAATTCCGAGGCCCCTCTTCAGACAGTCTGATTCACTAGGTATAGGTGAGCCAAAGAAGTCTACACTTCTATACAAGCCCCCAAGTGACCCCCAAATAGCCACATTTGAGAATCACTGTTCTCTCATACTCATTAATCCAAAATTGAAGACAGCTCCTCAAATAAATACAAATACACACATATTCACAGCAACACTATTCACAATAGCAAAATGGTGGAAATGGGGGTAGAGGGATGGGTAAACTAAGCGATGGACATTTAGGAGCACACGTGATGTAATGAGCACTGGGTATTATATAAGACTGATGAATCAATGACTCTACCTCTAAAACTAATAATACATTATATGTTAATTAATTGAATTAAAAAATAATTATCACAAAAAAATAAAAAGTGAAGTTTAAAAAAAGGTGGAGCTAAAGTCAGGAAATGACAGGTGTTGGCGAGGATGTGGAGAAAGGGGAACCCTCCTGCACTGTTGGCAGGAATGCAAGCTGGTGCAGCCACTATAGAAGACAGTATGGAGGCTCCTCAAAAAATTCAAAATAGAGCCACACTACAACCCAGCAATTGCACTATTGGTATTTACCCCAAAGATACAAATGTAGTGATCTGAAGGGGCACCTGCACCCCAATGTTTATAAGTAGCCACATCCACAATAGCCAAACTATGGGAAGAGCCCAGATGTCCATAGAAAGATGAATGGATAAAGATGTGGCATATATATACAATAGAACATTATGCAGCCATCAAAAAACTGAAATCTTGGCATTTGCAATGATGTGGATGGAACTAGAGGATATTAATGCTAAGTGAAATAAATCAATCAGAGAAAAAAAATTATCATATGATCTCACTGATATATGGAATTTGAGAAACAAGGCAGAGGATCACAGGGGAAGAGAGGAAAAAATGAAACAAGAAGAAACCAGAGAGAGAGAGACAAACCATAAGAGATTCTTAATCTCAGAAAACAAACTGAGTGTTGCTAGAGTGGAGGGGTGGTGGGAGGGATAGGGTGGCTGGGTGATGGACATTGGGGAAGGTATGTGTTGTGGTAAGCGGTATGTATTGTGTGAGACTGATGAATCACAGACCTGTACCTCTGAAACAAATAATACATTATATGTTAACAATAATAAAACATATATATTTTTTAAAGGTAGAAACAGCCCAAATGTCAACTAATTGTAGTATATATACAATGTAGTATATATAAAATGGAATGGTTAGGGTATCACATTTGTCGTGTGGTCATAGTAATGAGCAAACAGATCCTACAGTTTCCTATTGATTTTCATCCTCTTTCCATTTCTTGCCAAATTTCTCTAATGAGTGGGCTCTAACTGCCCCTTTTCTTACCTTTGCATTTTCTCTCGAGTTAATTTTCTTTAATCTGTCTAGTTTAACAAACATCAGCAGTAAAGCAGTGTTAAATAATTTTAATTCATAGCTAAGCTGAACATAGTTTGACTATGATACTTACCAGCTCAGGAAGGGAAGCTGTTGAAAATTCTCCAAATTGGGAATTACCATACTGGCAGAATGGAAAGTCAACAGAATGAATGAATCTAGGCTCCTGGTAAGGACACTGAAGATGGCTGACAACAGAGTCCACGCTGGGTAGGGTCAAATGTCAAACCTAATCACATGGATTGCTCTCTTTCTTCCTTCAGGGCTTTAGTCACACGTCACCTTTTTAGTGAGGCTTTCCTTGGTGATCCTTCTAAATCTTAACCTTCCCCATCATCTCAACATCCTCTATTCCCCTTTCCAGGTTTACTGTCTTCCACAGTAATTAACTCTGAATCACAAGCTACATATCTTACTTATTTAAATTGTTTATTGTTTGCCTCCAACTAGAATGTAAGCTCTATATTTTAGTCTGTTCTGTTAGCTGCTATATCACCAGCATCTAGAATGGTGCCTAGAATATATCAGATTATTTGATAAACATTTATTGAATTACTAAATTTCACTCTCAAAGTGAATAAACAAGCAAGCTGTATCCTGGCCCGTCTTAAATTTTTTGTCCGAGTAACTTGCTTGATGCAGTTTTTCTTTCAAGATTTTCTTTATTTGAGACAAAGAGAGAGAGAAATAACATGAGCTGGGGTGGAAGAGGCAGAGGAAGTGGGAAAAGCAGACTCCCCACTAGGCATGGAGCCTGATACAGGGCTCGATCCTGGGACCCCAAGATCATGACCTGAACCGAAGGCTTAACCAACTAAGCCATCCAGGTGTCCCTGCTTGAAGTGGGTTTTTTTCTTTGTTTGTTTGTTTGTTTTAAGTAGGCTCTGCCCAATGTGGGGCCTAAACTCACGACCCCAAGATCAAGCCCAGAGCTGAGATCAAAAGTCAGATGCTTATCGACTGAGCCACCCACACGTTCTGCTTGATGTAGTTTTTAAATAAAGTGGGCATAGGATTTCTTGCCAAAGAAAAATATGCTTCTCTATGACGATACATAGTCTTAGTATCACGAATCAGTATACATCTCAAGAAGCAACTGCATATTACTATTAAAATAAACTGCTATTTCTATTTTTTCTAAGAGTCCCTTCTTTATTTATTTGAGAGAGAGAGAGAGAGAGTGTGAGCGCCCATTAGGCAGGGAGGGGCAGAGGAAGGAGAGAGAAACCAGCAGACTCCACACTCAGCACAGAGCCCCACACAAAGCTCTATTTCATGACCCTGAGATCACGACCTCAGCTGAAACTAAGAGTTGGGCTCTGGTGTTCCTGAGTTGCTATTTCTAAAAGGCAATCTCAAACTATTATAATAGAGGATGATCAAAAGTTCTGTCAAGGAAGTCAAATCATTTACTTACTAAAGGGTACATATTTCAGTTTACTCAGGTTGGCAGTCCACGAATTACTTAGTCGATTTATATGATTTAGCACACTAGCCCCCAATTATGAGGAGATTTAAAAATCAAGTTTCTGACATTTCTCTCCCTAAACACCACACCAAACCTACTAAATTAGTAGCTTTATATGGGGGGCCCTAGGAATCTGTCTTTTTAAAACATATTCCACCTATATCTACTATATTGCCAAATCAAAAACTACCGGTTTAGGAGCGGCATCTCAAGGATCCTCTGATATGGTAAGGGCGACTGACTGATAATACCTGTATACTTAAAGCTTTTCCAGTTCAAAATAATTTAGTCCATGCCCTCTGATGCTAAATTTAGGAGATGACAAAGTCTGAATTTTTTGACAGGGTAACAAGAGTGGATTTTAATTAACTATGATCAACATTCTTTAAAAGTTTCCTAAAACTTCTGAATATATTTAACACAAAAATCAGTTAGAGCCAGCAGAGTGTCCTAACGATATATATATTAGTTTTCTTTTGGTTTTTATATTTTACAGTATGAATTATAACAAAGGTTTTTAATTTAAGAAACCTACAAAGGATAAGAAAGAAATCTACTAAAGGAATAAGATCCTTGGATAAGATACAACTCACAGTCCAGTTTAAAATTTACCTTCTCATGGGTCGAGTTTTGAGATCCTTTAAGTACACACATCCATCTATTCGATGACCACGGGCCTCACCAAAAGCTAAGAATAATCAATGAAGGATTAATGTTGGTCAAATAAAATTAATGAGGTAAATTTTGTGACAAGATCCTTGGATTTTGTTCACCAACTAACAGATTATACAATAAAATGATTTATTGTGGTACCAGTGATGAGATCCAAAAAATATTTATTTTATATAAAAACATCACAACCTTAATTTTTAATGTTCCTGTGTTTTCTTTTTTCATTTTTTAAAATAAATGGCTATATGAAAAATCTAATTAAAAATGTATTAAGATGAAAAGGTATTAACAGAAAGGCAATAACTAAATAAAAAAGAAATAAATCATTATTTTCTATATTTTAATTCATTTAAATGGCACTAGATATTTTCATAACATTGGTCCTTGCTTTTAGCTAAACTTTCTAAAAATACCTTGAATTGCTGCATCTGGATCCCAGCCTTCAACATCGATAAGGTACCTGAATTAAAAATATCATTTTAATTTTACAATATAGGTAAGGCTGAACTTTAAAATTTTCTTCCCAAAAAGACAGACTTGAAAATTTAGCACCTATATCATTCTTACCTACATATAAGGTATCCTGTTCTGTTAATTCCATTGGTACAATGAACTCCAATCAGTTTATCTATAAAATGTGAAGAAATATTAAAAAGTATGAAAAAATTTAAGATGGAAAAGTATAACATGTTTTATAAGTAATTTAGAATTTTTATAAAAATTCTACCACTAGAATTCTTAGTCATTAAATTTAAATCTATTATGCTAAAAGGACACTATCAAAGATACAGAAAATAAACAGGCTTTTTATGTTGACCCTACTGTATCAAAAGGTGAATTTTTAAGGATAACCATACGAAGGACAAAGTTTGTGTCATGATCATGAATAACAGGCTTCAAACATTATTCAGAAAGAAATAATTTTAAACTTACTTCTTTGATCTTAATTGCCTCTGCATTCAGTGAAATGTACTAATACTTTCTGGTTAATATAAACACCTATGACGTCATTTCTCCTTTAAGGCACATTATTTAAAACCACAGTTGAATAATTAGAAGTAAGATCAATCTACTGATCTTTGTGGATGGGCCAGGAACCTTTTTTTGCATGGTGGAAATGACCTATCTTAAAAAATTTCCCTATAGTGAGGTTAAAGTTTGAGTACTTCCTTAGAGAAGATGGATTTTGACAGCCATATTCATCTTCTGGGTACCAATTCTGAGGAAATTTTTCAGTAAGATTCATGCTCTAGATGTTTTTTCTTTACTTGTATTCATTCACCTTTCCTAGCCTGCCAATTGCCAGAACTTCTCAAAAGAGCTGATTTGGGACCTTTCTTCAGGACCATGTGTGAAGAAAGATTCAGGAAGCATTCATTTAGTGTTTGTTAGGACATTGTTTTCAACTGGCACTGAATTTTCAACTGGCACCCACATTTCCAAGTCTTCAAATTATTTTCAAATACTATAAATTTTAGGGTGAACATATTTAGAATCAATTTATAGTAAGAGATTTTAGAAATCTATTTTCATTATTTTGCGGTCTGAATGAAATGGAATTCATTTTTGTAAAAAATAACAGAACTGATTTATGGCCTTTTTATATGAAGAATGATCATTTTCTGAAATACTTTTCTCAATACGTACATATTTTTTCAAACATCTCCATATGGCTTTATACACACACAGACACACACATACACAAGGGTGAGGTTTTCATTTGAGCAATGATAGCTCAGGTAATTCCAGCTGAATCTATCTGGCACCTCAATGAGTTCAGAGTCTAGTATGGGAAGAGCCATAAGTAAACAAAGCATTTGCCATAATACATAATACATGATGAATGCACACCAACGTGTTATGTGAGTGCATAAGAAAGAGCCCTTAAATTTGCACTGGGGGACGCCTGGGAGGCTCAGTTGGTTGAACGACTGCCTTCGGCTCAGGTCATGATCCCGGAGTCCCGGGATCGAGTCCCGCATCGGGCTCCCAGCTCCATGGGGAGTCTGCTTCTCCCTCTGACCTTCTCCTTGCTCATGCTCTCTCTCACTGTCTCTCTCTCAAAAAAAAAAAAAAAAAAAAAAAAAAATCTTAAAAAAAAAAAATTTGCACTGGGACAGAGGTTTCAGAGGTAGTTTGAGAGAAACACTGAGATAATCCAGAGAAATGAGAGGAAGTTCACCAAGAACAAGATGGAAAACATTTCAATAAAGGAGTTGAGTGTACAAACACTAGGAGGATAGATAGGACTTGTGTGGGAAATAGACATGTGAGACATATGGGAAACAAATATAAGAGGCTTTTAGAGGGGCACCTGACTGGCTCGGTCAGAAGAGTGTGCAACTCTTGATTTTGGGGTCATGAGCACGAGCCCCACGCTGGGTGCAGCAGTTACTGAAAAAATACATAAACTTATATAAAAAAGAGGTTTTTAGAAAGGACGCCAAGTGGGACGCCTGGGTGGCTCAGTGGGTTAAGCAGCTGCCTTCGGCTCAGGTCATGATCCCAGCGTCCTGGGATCGAGTCCCACATCGGGCTCCTTGCTCAGCAGGGAGCCTGCTTCTCCCTCTGCCTCTGCCTGCCATTCTGTCTGCCTGTGCTTGCTCTCTCTCCCTCTCTCTCTCTCCGACAAATAAATAAATAAAATCTTTAAAAAAAAAAAAAAAAAGAAAGAAAGGACGCCAAGAATCAAGTAATGAAGCATCATGTTAAGGAATCTGGTGCTTATTAGATGGGATACCACTGAAGGATTTTAAGCAAGAAAATGACATAATCAGATGTGCATTTTATTTTATTTCTTTTTATTTATTCATTTGAGAGAGACACAGAGAGAAAGATCACAGGCAGGAAGGCTGCAGAGGAAGAGGGAGAAGCAGGCTGCCGCATGAGCAGGGAACCCGATGCGGGGCTCAATCCCAGGACCTCAAGATCATGACCTGAGCTAAAGGCAGTTGCTTAACCGAGCCACCCACATGCCCCAGATATGCATTTTAGACAGATAAATTTGTGGAAGTCTGGAGGAATGACTGGTGGAAGGAGAGACAAGAAATCTATGCAGGAGGCCATCAAAATAACCCAGATCAGAGAGGGCAAGAGTAGATCTGGGGAGGTAGGGGCAGGAGAAGGAAGACTAAGAGTTCAGTTTTTGATGTGTTCAGTTTATTGGTGCCAGATGAACCCTGAACACTGACATGGAGTTCAGGAGAAAGGTTTGTGCTAGAGATACTGATTTAGGGGGCCAAAGTTAAAAATAGGAAAAGATGAGACAAAGTAAAGTGAAAAGACTTTTTTTTTTTTTTTAAATCAAACCATTGTATTGAGGGGATTAGAGAAGGAGTGGAAGGACTGGGAGGACAATGAGATCTGACATCCAGGATCTCCCCAGCTTTGCAGTTGCCAAAAGCAGGACAGATTCTTAAGAAGAGTAGGCATCAAGGATTTGAGCAGGACAAAAGGCAGAGAGGAAGCAGGGGAGGGGGATTATTAGTAAAGAAAAGAAAACTTAAAAAAAAAATATTAGCTAGAAAACTGAAAAACACTTAGGTAGGAAAAAATTGAGGAAAACAATATCAAAGAAGCCAAAAGGAAAATTTTAAGGAAGGAATGAACAGCAGAGGTTAAGCTTACAGAGATTTAAGCAAGATAGGGATAGAAAACTATTCTTTCAATTTCTACAATCTTCCAATTGAACTATAATTAGAGAGCTATAGAAATCAGATTATGGGTGGTCAATAAGAATCTCTTTAGTGAACAGTAATGGAATGGGCACAATGAACAGGGACAACTCTTCCAAAAGTGTAATCAGCAGAGGAGGGAAACAGAGCATGAAAGAAAGAATTAAGGTTGCAAGAGGGAAAAGAGAGGATTATTTTAAGACATAGGAGAGAGCCATGATTGTTTATATGTTGGTATTACAGAGTTGAGAATAAATAAAGAAAATGTCCTGAAGAAGGCAGGATTGGAGGAGAGGTAGAGGTCTGGTCTGCTTTTCTTAGGAAAGCAGAAGAAAGGAAGAATATGCGAGTATGGATACAGGTGAAAGTAAGAAAGAGACCTCTGTTTTTCTTGAGAAGTGGGGAGCTATGCTATATGAACTGAGGAAGGAATGTGTTGTAGGCAAAATTCAGAAGCAGATGAGTGAATTGGTTGGGGATAGGGAGAGGACTGCAAAGCAGCAGTAAGAACCCAACTGAAACTCTTAACCGACAAACCACGGTGGCACCCAGATAACACTGTGGAGGTATTCTCTCTAACATGCAAGAGAAGAGAAGGAGGACTGTTGGATTAAACTAGGGATGAGTATTTTTGCATTAGAATTTAGAAAGTATTTCTTAAAGATCTACTAGAGACTAACTTTTGGAATAAAGATAAAAAAGGGATATGTATTGTTAAAAAGGAGAGAGCAGGCCCAAACTGGAATCACTTAACTAAACCCCACCAAGACTTAATACCTAACTTAAGTGTAGCTTCAGCTTCTCCCAGAAATGTGACTTTTAACCAGCCAACTTGGAATTTCCTGGGCAGCTCAAGGAGATAATCTAATAGACCCTTTGCGTTCCCCATAGGAGGGTGACCTTAACCTAAAACAATGTGTTCTTTACCAATAATTTCCTCTCTGCCTTTAAAAATCTTTTCTTTTCTGGATGGAGCTCCTTTTTATTTGCTAGATGGGATGCTGCCCATTTCATGAATCACTGAATAAAACCAATTTGATCTTTAATTTACTCAGTTGAATTTTTGTTATGTTAATAGTATCTTTTCAGTCTATATAGGAAGTCTTCTTTTTACAGATTTTTTTTCTCCACTTGGTTTTTAAAATCAAGAACTTAAGATCATATCAATGTTCTAGTACCCAACGCATCACAAACTTTTGGTATCATAGACTAAAATGTAACTTTATTCTGCTCAGTAGTATCTAGAAGGAACAATGTTTTGACTCATTAAGTCTGTTTTCCTAAGATAAACAGTTTAACAGCAATTAGCCCCTCTCCCCTCTGCCTAGTCTTTGGGGAAAATAAGCTTATGAAGCTATTTTTTGATTTGCTGGGACAGATACAATAAAAAGTAAAACCTGTAGATTCAGAATAAGGCTGCTGTGGGCAGCTGGCATTGTAACCACTGCAATCACCCTGAAACCGTGAAACCAATTCTACTTCTCAGGCTCTAACAGAACAGTTGGTTAAAAAGGAGCCATTAGCAATACATCAGAAATAAGCCACTTTCCAAGAAGTAGGTCTTGTCACCTGAAATTCTTCCCTAAGTCCAAGAAACTAGGCAGGCAGTACCAATCTCATCCTTTTCTTTCTGTTCATTTACCCCCAAAATGGGTTCCTTGCCCTTTTTTTACATTTCTGGGTATAAAAAAATTGTTTAATTCAGGAGACTGACGCAGGAAAGTAAAGGAAAATTGATTTTTATTGTAATTACTTAGCTCAGGTACAGGAAAAGGACAATGAGAAGAGAGAAGTTAAGAAAACTAAAAGGGAAAACAGAATTGATTTTGTCAGCCAGTGGGGCAGGGAGGGTAAGAGACATAACAAAAAACCCTGGAAGACTAATAGGCAGGGAGAGAAAGGAAGGCGTCCAGAGATCATTTGATCTAGTGAGAGTAAGAGAACAAGAAATCTGAAGAGTGTAGATGTCATCAGAGAAATCTATTCTATAGACATGCTATCTATAAGCAGTATTTATTAGCCACTGGGACTAATCCTAGGTATAGTCTAGTTTACAAATGTTTAAGTTTAGTAGCTCTTGTAACCCAAACAGGAAATCACTAGAGTGAAGATGCTCATGTGGTCAGATCACCTCAGATCACCTCTGAGGTCTTCCAGTCTAAGGGGAAGCCTCTACCAGAGGTAAAGGTAAGTCCTTGACCACTAAGCATTAAGAACACCTGGATAACACTTTGTTTTTTAAAGCAGCCTTTTAAAACTATAAAATACATGTCCATTATAAAAAATAACACCTAAAACATAGGAAGTACAAATATGAAGACAAAAATCACAATCAGATGCCACTATTAACACTGTGACGTTTATCTTTCTGAGTGCTTACTCATATTTATTATTTATAAATATAATTATGTAGTGACACTGTCACTTAAAAATACCTCACAAGCATTTTGCCAAATCACTGAATACTTCTCTTTTACTTGGTTTTTAACAACTGCCTATTATTCCATGTGTATGTAAATGCTATAATTTAATCAACTTCATGTTTAGTGATCCTTTAGGGTCCTTCCAAGATATCAATATTTTAAACATATCAGTGAATATTCTTGTTCACATGTTTATATATACTTCTATTTATAGAATAAATTTATTATTCTGTTACTTATAATTCTATTATTTATTATTAAATTTATTTAGGTAAGACATCCCCCAAAATACATTCATGGAGTTAAAAGGTTTACATAAGACTTTATCTTTCTTTTCTGTATGAAGCCAAACTGTACATCAAAAAGACTAAGATGTACCTTCCTTTATGCTACATATTCTTTTTTTTTTAAAGGTTATTTATTTATTTATTTGACAGAGAGAGACACAGTGGGAGAGAGAACAGAAGCAGGGGGAATAGGAGAGGGAGAAGCAGGCTTCCCACCAGGCAAGGAGTCTGATATGGGACTTGATCCTAGAACACTGAGATCTTAAGCTGAGCTGAAGGCAGACCTTTAATGACTAGCCACCCTGGTGCCCCGATGCTACATAATCTCTCAAAAGCTATTTCTAAGTCAATTTTAAAATACTGAGTTATATTTTTGTCTGTCCTGGGCTGTCAGCATTTAAGGAATGCTGTAGGAAATCCACCTGTAAAGCAAAGAATCATCCCTCCATGTACCTTTTCTGTATGCTTTACTTTTTCAAACCAAGTTTTTTTTGTTTTTGTTTTTTTAAGATTTTATTTATTTATTTGACAGACAGAAATCACAAGTAGGCAGAGAGGCAGGCAGAGAGAGAGGAGGAAGCAGGCTCCCTGCTTGAGCAGAAAGCCCGATGTGGGGCTTGAACCCAGGACCTGGGATCATGACCTGAGCCGAAGGCAGCGGCTTAACCCACTGAGCCACCCAGGCGCCCCCAAACCAAGTTTTTTTTAAGTGAGGGGCATGCATAGATTATAATCTAAAGAAAATCTTTGATAATGTCCTTTTAACTAGAAGTATTTAAGTGAAATATGTATATTATATCATCTTTAAGTGATCTACAATAATTTCTATTAAAATAATATTTATTAATTAAATAGAAACATTTTGATTACATTAAAGGTTATTAATTACCATTTTCTGCATTTTCCCACAGGAACTTTCTGACCCACTTTTTGAACTGCAGAATAGTAGCATTGTCAGGGACTTCGAGTCCAACAGTATAAAGTTTTTTATAATGAATGCTTTTAGGTAAATCCTAGAAACAAAGGAAAATAGAATGCAACAGTTATGTCATTAAAAAAACATATTCTTCAACCTAATGAAACTTACCATTCAGTATTTTTTAGATCAGGTACAATGATTATACTGAAGGCACACTTCAGATCAATTTGTGCAGAACTCTTTTGTTTTTTATTAAAGATTTTATTTATTTATTCTGAGAGAGAAAGAGACAGTGAGCATTGTGTAGAAGTGGAGGCAGGGGCAGAGGGAGAAAGAGACTCTCAAGTAGACTCCCTGCTAAGCATGGAGCCTGACATAGGGCTTAAGCTCATGACCCTGAGATCTAAATCAAGAGTCAGATGCTCAACAGACTGAGCCATCTACGTGCCCCTATTTGTGTGGAACTCTTTTGTAGTCTACATAAAAAGAGGCTATAAAATAAGCCTAATTCCTAGAGGCCAATGATAAGGATTCAAGTGATAAAGCAGGCACAGTGTCAACCTAATATACTAGCTTGAAGTGTTAACTCCAGGGGCACCTAGGTGGCTCAGATAGTTAGGCATCTGTCTTTGGCTCAGGTCATGATCTCCAGGTCCTGGGATTGAGCCCCACATTGGGCTCCCAGCTCAGTGGGGAGTCTGCTTCTCCCTCTCCCTCTGCTTCTCTGCCTGCATGTGCTCTCTCTTTCAAACGAATAAATAAAAGATCTTAAAAAAGATAAAGTGTTAACTCCATACTTGGTGTTACAATTCTAGATATCAGCTTAGGTTATGTAGTAAGCCTATTTTAATATTTTCCTGACTCATTCTTAAGTTTGCAAGGGAGTCTAAAGTGGAGACCCTACAAAGGGAAGGGATAATTTAATCATTTAAGTAAAATCAATTAATCAATTAAGTAAAATCAATTAATCAACTAACAATATTCATTTATAGAATATCAAGGTGATGAGTATAAATGTTTATGGTCAGATCCTAGGAGAAGGTAATAGTTTTGGAAAAATAAGGATAATGACCTTTGAACAGTTATATGCCAAAAAAATACACATAATAGTCCAGCAAAAGCTGTAAATGTTAGGCCTTGAAGAATAGGTAGAGTTTTGGACAGGGAGAGAGAGGAAAAAATTCCAAGTTTCTGGAATGACTTAAGACGCAGAATCAAGAATGTTCATGAGATAGTGAAGAGATGGTTTTTTGTGAAACAGAGAAGAGCCTGATGAGAAGGGGGTGAGATTAAATTGGGCCTTGAAAAACAGAGAGAGGAGTTTAGATGTGATGCATTCAAACAGTGGGGAGGGCAGAGAGACCTGATATTTTTTTTTTTTTTTTAGGAAGGACCTGGAATGGGCATGAAAATTATGTTTAGGCACAACTAGTCAAAGATATATAAAAAAGGCTAGCTGTTGAATAATAAGGTAAAAGATCTGGAGAAAATGAGATACATTTTAGAAGGAAAAAAATCTACAGGGTTTGAAGACAGAGGACTCAAACGATTTAAACCCAATACGCTCAGTAATGGTGCTCTCAGGTGAAACAGGGCAGCTGAAGAGACTGCAAATTTGTATTTTTGGGAAGCAGTGGTATGGAAGTAAAGAAATGATGGTGTGTTTAGTTACATGTACATTGAAGATATCAAAGACTATATGTCACCTAATCAGGGCAGGAATGACAGATGACATCTTTGATGGCACCAATCCAATCGAATTGCAAGGCTCAAGAGTTATTTTCCTCTGTAACAAAGTTTTAAAATTCTCTTGCTCTCCACAGCCCTTAGCTAAGTCATGTCACTAAGACTTGGGACAGGGAGGGGAGGACTGGAGGATGATGAGGCCTAGTGGATCCTAATCTCCTGCTTCAGCCAGCACAATTCCCTGTTTATCTGCTTTTTATAATGGGCTTTAGATCAAGATTTAATTGAAGATTTTGCTGCAAAAAAAAGTTCAAAAAACACTGTTGTACAATAATATGTATCTCATGTTTTTTCTTTTCTCTTTTTTCTGTTGCTTTCTTTTCCACCATGCTACTCTTTCCCTCAGTTTCCTTCTTCCCTTTTGTGCTTTTCCTTTTTTATTTCTATGTACACTCAATTTACTCTATATATTTGTTCTCTTAGAAGAAAAATATTCCATTTTTTTCCTCTCTGCATAATCCATGATTTTAGGAAAAAAAGGTACTATATGATTATGTGAAGGATTAAGAAGATCTCTAATAAATTCCACATGGGAAATTCTGAAATTTGTATTAAAATAACCATAGAGTTGCTTTCTTTAAAATGCAATATTAAAAAATCTTTTCTATTTCAAGATGTATCTATGATAACAAAATACACTTGTAACTTTACCTTAACTTCATAATATCTTGTGGTGTATGTTAGATCGATAATTAATCCAAGTTCCACATTTAGTGCTTTTATTGCACTTATCAAATCTTTTGGTGTAAACTTCTGGGTTGGAGTAAGCCTCTGATTAACTGCCTATAATGAAAAATGAACAGTAAGGTTATGAAATACAGATAAAATATACCTAACATAAAATAAAGAAGGAAGAGAAAAAACATAAGAAGACAAAAAGAATCAGTGAAAAGTGTCATAGCTTTAAGAACACTGGCAAATCTCATAATGAACTGGAGCTGTGAGAAGAGCCTAAACATATTTACATCATCTGCTTCAGTGATTTTATATATGTCCTTGTCACCAAGGACTCAGAACACTTTAAAAAGGGACTATCCTGCTTGGATCCACTGGAATTTTCTTACACCAGATTCACTTTAAAATAAAGTTATTAACCATGAGTGAAAAATAGTTTTGTAGTAGAGTTCTCATTTGAACTGAGGCTTTGAAAAGTTAAATTACTTGCCCAACATCACAGGCTAGATGGCAGTTAAGATTTTAACCCAGAAATTTTTACTTTTATCCAGCTCATGATACCAGTCTGACTCATTTGATTAAATGTTCACTTTCTCCCAGATATGAAGGTTCTTAGTTTCCATATTTATATAAAGTAGAGTGAGAATTAATTTTGGTCAACATTTATAGATGTTACCAGCATTCTTCTGGTGTATTTGTTATTGCTCTCAGTGGTATGTGCTGATGGTATAACAGATTTGATTTTTGTATTATATGATTAATAAGAAAAAACTCAGTTAACATAATGCACTACAAAGCCGAATATAAATAAGTTTAAAAATGTTCAAGTTTAAAAAATTAATTCAACTTGGGAATAAAAAGAAATGAACTGTATGCTACATGAATGAATCTTGAAACATGCTAAGTGAAAGTAGCTAGTCACAAAAGGTCACAGACTTAATGATTCTATTAAATGAAATGTCCAGAACAGGTAAATCTACACAGAAAGTAGATTAATGGCTGCCAGGGGCCAGGGGAGGGGAAATGGGGAGTGGCTACCAATGAGTACAGGGTTTCTTTTTGAGGGGATGAAAATGATCTGAAATTAGTGTCATTGATTACACAACTCTATGACTATATTAAAAGCTACTAAGATACTTTAAAAAGGTGAATTTTATGGTATGTGTATTAAAGTATTAATTATATTAAATATATTTAAAAAGTAACTTTAAATTACTTTTCAATATATTAAAAAACTAAAAGACCTGTGAAAGGGAAAAATCTGAGTTAAATTAGGAGGCCGGTATAAAAGATTCTGAACTGTGCGCTCACACATTCCCAATGTCAGAGCAAGTAGGAGAAACTAAAGCTGCCACAGATCTGAGGCCATGTAAAATATGGCATGGGTTTCAAGTATCTTTTGATTTTTTTAGGAAATTCTATGCAAAGGGTTTCACAAATTAGTAAAGGAATGCTGATTTTTTCGCGGGGGGGGTGGTTACTCGAAAGTTATCCATCTTTATTTTTGGATTATAACTTTTAAGTAGATCAAAATATAAAAAGCAAAAATAACATTAGGATTCAAGATATTTTCTCTCAAAAAGGTATTTAATCTTGTTAAATGCTTTCAATAAAGCAAGTTGAACCCTTAAAAAATTAATTCAACTTGGCAACAGAAAGAAATAAGGTATGATACACACTAACATCGGTAAACCTTGAAAACATTATGCTAAAGAAGCTAGTCATAGATATTATCATTCCATCCACAGCAAATGTCCAGAACAGTCAAATCTATGAAGACAGAAAGGAGACTAGTGGTTGTCTAGGAGGCAGGGGGTGGGAATGAGGGAGAAAGGGGAGGGACTGCTACTATGCATTTGGGAGGAAGTAAGGGTGATGAAAATGTTTTAAATTTGTAGTGACTGCTGCCCAACTCCATGAACATACTAAAAACCACTGTGTACTTTAAATAGGTAAATGTCAATAGGTGAATTAAATACCAATAAAGCTGTTATTAAAAAATTAGTCCAAAACTACTCCCTTACACTAGCGTGAACAACTGATAATTACATGTATGAAAAATTAACTGTTCCTTCCATATTGTCAAACATTTGCTGGAAATTTCACATATTTTTATGAAAAAAAAAAAGCATAATATTAAGTAAACATGGATCACATTAGTCCCAATTCTCCTTATAAGACAGATGAGAAAATGATATACATACTCCCTTTAAAGGAACTTTAAAAGCAATAAATCGCGTTCCAGGTAGAGGATGTCCAATTGGCGTCACAGTCCTCCACCTGCAATGAAAATAAACAACTAAATTATAATACAAATATTTTAATAACTCAAGATGGTAAATAAAGAGACTATTTTTTTTTAATAAATAAAGCTTCACTTGTTGGTTAGTTGCTTTTTGAGTGCTATCATGCATGAATTTTAATTTACTGCTTCCTCCCTCAAAAAACACAAAAACAATGGAAGGTTTTACATAGGTACAGCACTTCTACAGTAAATAAGGCAGCATTCCTTCCTGATAAACTTCCAATGCCCAAAATGATATTGTCTTTGTTTTTCTTGGGCAACAGTAAGAGAAGGAAAATAGTTTATGAATTTTGCATCACTGTCACCGATTATATTTTAAGTAAAAAGCGGTAAAAGGTATTAAATGTGGGAATAATAAAAGTAAAATATGAAAACCTACAGTGGTTTTTTAAAAAAGATTTTATTTATTTATTTGACGGAGGGATAGAGATAGAATGCACAAGTAGACAGAGTGGCAGGCAGAGAGAGGGAGAGAGAGAGAAGCAGGTTCTCTGCTGAGCAGGGAGCCCGATGTGGGGCTTGATCCCAATACCTTGGGACTGTGACCTCAGCAGAAGGCAGCCAGTTACCCAACTGAGCCACCCAGGTGCCCAAAACCTACGGTGTTTTTAGTAAGTAGGAAACAAATCATTTTCTCAACATGATTATTTTGGATACGTCTTGTTTTAATTTCTGATTAATCTTGAATTAAGAACTATAGCTCATTAACTTTAAATATTTTGATTTATCTATGATGACTTTTTATGAATAACAAAGAGAAATCTGGTATTAAAAATAACTCCTAGTCATATAATTTATTCCCAAGTTATTTTTGATAAATCCCAATTATAACACATGAAGATTTCTTAAAATGAGCACTTTAATTCCCTGCTTACTCCTCCAGCTTCATTTCTGTACCATCCTTTTCTTCTCCAGGCTCTGGATGCACACTGTTTCCTTTCCTTAGTCCTTGCAATGTTCCATACTATTCCTTCTCCCATTTCACTCCTTTAGTCACCCTCAGCTTGCAGCTCCAGTACTAGTTCTCAGGAATGTCTCTGTTATCACCCATTCCCATTAGACATACCCTTCACCTTCCTTCCTGGCACTTAACAGTTTGTAACTATACACATGATTATGTGATTTTTTTTTTTTTTTGGGCAAATCATGTTTCTCTCTTCATCATAAACTGTGAGATTGACCATGTCTGTCTTTCCTCACAGTACAATGCCTGCCACACCAGATACTCCATAAATATTAAATAAATGTTGAATAAGTTTGGTTTCATAAAATCACTATTTAACGTACTGATTATACATGATTAACAGCTGACTTGTCATTAAGAATAATGAAGGTCAGAGGTAATAGGATGACATTCAAATGTGGAAAAAAAATATATAGCCAAGCAAGAATTCTGTATCATTCTATATCCGGCAAAACTATCCTTCAAAAAAGGAGTGATAAATATGTTCTAGTCCTTTGCTTTGTAAGAACAGAAATTTGATTCTGATAATTTATCTGAAGTTGAAAAATATAGTTTCTCAAGATCTTAAATACAATCCAAATGCTACCATAATCCAATAACAAAGCAATGATGTTGGACTAGGTTTCTTTCTCTTTAAAAATTAGAAAATGATTTCTAGCATAGTAAAAGGCTTTACTTACAAATAAAAAGGCCTCATTTTTACCTTTAAATAACTCATTAACTCTTAGATTTTTGCTTGTGACTTTTTTAAAAGATCATTTCTTTGATGGAATTCTTCACTTGTGGAATAAGATGCCCTTGAATACTTCTGACATTTATCCTTTCCTCAACAGCACATCTAATTCTACTATTACGAATGGCATTCAATTATACTACAATAATTCCATAAATATGTTCATCTTTGTTTTGATATCCAGCTGGAAGCTGTACTTTTTGTACTAACAATACAAAGGAACCATATGCTAGCAATATCGGACCGTCTGCTAATATTGCAACATTATTACATATATTACTGTAACACGCACTTTTTTCAATCCATTTATTTCCACAACTAATGCTTCCATAATGACATAAATGATGGTATCTAAATAAACTAGTACTTCATTTAAATTATCTGTTCAGCTACTTTTATTTTTAAAAGAAAAGTAAGTGAATCTATATACATTCCCAAGATTTGCTTCTGGAACACAGTACTTTTGGGATTCTGGTTTTCAGACAGATAAAATTTTATTACACTCCAAGAGAAGACAGAAATCTTTAGAGTACTCTACACAAATCCAAAAAAACTTGCTTACAGAATTCTTGGCCACAATGTAAGATAAAAGCCAATTACCACTGCAAAATTAAACAAAGAAATAAAAGGTAGAGAGTGTATGGAGAAAACCTATAATGTTCTGACTGCTACCAACAGAGCAGTAAGTTGTTGAGCTATCAATCATGCCAGCCATGTGAATGGATGAAAATACTAATTTAGGATTAATAAAAGCAGGAACAGAAGAAGGCTATAGACAATGTCTACTAGAAAAATATCTCCACCTATTGAAATACTACCCTATCCTTGCGGATTAGTTTAAAACATCATTTCTTTCATAAAGTCATCCTTTATTACAAAACACCCTCACGACTTAAAATCGCAAAGAATAGGACAAATTGACCTCATGTACCTCCTGATGTATACTGAGAAGGAGATAACAATACCAAAGGAGCGCTGTTGCCAAAAAAAAAACAAAACAAAACAAGTTTAACCTGAATATAATTAAGGAAATGATCAGCAAACTCAAAAAGAGGGTCATACATAACAAACTGCCTAGATTAGGGATCAACAAACTTCCAAGGTCAGATAGTAAACATTTGAGGCTTGTGGATCACACAGTTTCTGTTGCAACCATAGAACTCTGCCACTGCAGCGCAAAAGCAGCTACAGGCAGTCTGTGCATCAAGAGTACAGCTATTTGTAAAAAAAAAACTTTATTTATAGAAACAGTTGGGTCAGCCCATGGGCCATATTTTGCCAAACACTGGTCTAGACTCTGAATAAATGACAATATAATGAAAGACCAAATAAAGACTATTGTAGATAGAGACTGGAGAGACAACTAAATATACACATGACCCTTCTGGGATCAAAAACAACTCCATCATAATTATATTGGGAAACCTGGATATGGATTATAAGAATATTGTGTCAATGTATAATTTCCAAAGTTTGATGATTATATGTGGTTAAAAAGGAAATTATCTTGTCTTTAGGAGATACATGTTGAAGTATTCAGGAGTGTACTATTATGGCCTCTGCAACTAAATCAAGTGGTTAAAAAAAAGTGGGATAAGTGCAAACGTACACATATGAAGATCAAGCAAATGTGGCAAATTAGATTCTAGGGCAAAGGTTACAAAATATTTACTGTATTATTCCTACTTTTCTGAAGTTCTGAAATTTTTAAAAATAAAAACAGGAAACAAACAATGGCACAATAAAAAATATAATTAGTTATACTCTGCCCTAAAAAAAAAATCTCCTTTGAGTTCTTTCTTCTCTGAACTGCCATTTCTATTAACTCATTGAACCACAGAGTTCAGCAAGCTCTTATTATGTCTTAGTCTCTAAATTTCTTCTGGTAAGTCTTACCCTCACAAAGCACTTGGTATGGTAGTAGGTATATAGTGTATGTTCAATAAACTCTATGCTAATAAAAGATTAGGATGGGGCCATAAAAACATATGAACAAATATTTCCCTGAGCCATAAACCCCACTAAAAATGACATGTAACAATATCTTACCTAACTGAAATAGTATCTGTACACATCAAATAAATAACAAATAAATACAGTGATTCTAGGAGAAATTAAACAGAAAGTTGTAGAAAAGTAAATGAAAGTACAGATAAATGAAGTAATTTTACTAATACTGATTAGCCTTTCTGGAACCAGAGCTTAACAACATTCTGGTGATAATTATAAGGTCGTAGTAATAACAATTTACATTCCTAGACTTTGAATTTTTTCAGAAATTTTCATTATCTCTTTTGTGCTTCATATGACTCTATATGATAGACATATAGAGGTATGTATTATTTATACCCAATTAAGAAATGAAAAAAATGAGGCCAAGAGTTGGAGTTGCTTAGTATCCCAGTGTACCACTGGTAAAGTCAAGACTTGAAGCTAAGTCTTGTTGCTTCTCCTTTAAGGCATATTCTATATTTGGGGCAAAAGAGGCAGGATAGTATAGGTAACTTTTTGTTTAGGAGCCAAAGGCAAAAGTGGGGGGGGGGTGAATTTTACACTTGGGCTTTGAGCTTTTTAAAGAGAACAGTGTACTCTATAGGCAATGAGCAGGAACTAAAAAAGATGAAGCCTCTACTCCATGGTGGAAATTTAAGCTTTTTAGAGTTTCTTCCTGATTTCTGTGCTTTTTTTCTTAGGACTCTGAGCTTGATTCTATTTTTATTTTTTAAAGGTTTTATTTATTTATTTGAAAAAGAGAGAAAGTATATGGTCAGGTGGGAGGGGCAGAGTGAGAGGGAGAAGCAGATTCCTTGATAAGCAGGGAGCCCAGTGTGGGGCTCAATTGCAGGACCCTGATATCATGACCTGAGCTGAGGGCAAACACTTTGAGTCTCCTAGGGCACCTTGATTCTATTTTTTTAAAAATTCCCCACATCATAATCTTATTACAGACCCCTATGTAAATGAAATTTGGTGGTAATTTGCATTCATAAACAGTGTGTACACACACACACACACACACACATAAAGGATACATATTTTTGAATAAATTTTTACCTACCTTGCTAGATCTCATCACATACCTATGCTTAAATGCACATATTTTTCCCATTCTACAGAAAAGGAAGCTAAAGTTAATTATTATAAAATTATTTATTCAAAGTTATACACCTCAGTAGTTGAAAAAGATAAAACAGAATCCAAAGTACTCCCATTTCAATGGTGTCCAACTTCCAAGCTGTAACATAAAAACAAAAAATCTCCTTAACTGTTCTATCCTACATAAACAGCTATACTTTTGTTTTAGATTTACTTATTTGAGAGTATGTGTGCGTACAGGGTGGGGAGGGGAAAAGGGAGAGGGAGAGAGAATCTATTTCCCACTGAGCGTGGAGCCTTGAGGCAGGCCTCGATCTTAGGACCCTGAGATCATGACCTGAGCTGAAATCAAGAGTGGAGTCACCCAGGTGCTCCCCAAGTAGCTATACTTTTAAAAAAGGATAAGAGGCTCCTGGGTGGCTCAGTCAATTGAGTGTCTGCCTTTGAGTTCAGGTCATGATCCTGTGACTAGGTTCCTTGCTCAGAGTCTGCTCTTCCCTCTCCTTCTGCCCCTCCCCAGGCTTGTGCTCTGCTCTCTTTCATTCATTCTCTCTCAAATAAATAAATAAACAAATAGTATCTTTGAAAATAAATAAATAAAGAGAATAAGAACTACTAAGATTTCTTTCCCCAAATATTTTACCCAAATCACTAGTAATTTAGTGTATAAAGAGATCAATTTTCCATCTAAACAAACACTGGGTCGGTGGTAGGAGCGGATGTTTTCAAGGGCAGAAAACCAGTCTTAACATTAAAACTTTACTTGCCAAGTTCTGAGTCCCTCTTGAAACCCTGTACATTTTTAGTCTGTACCACCTCCTTAGTTAAAATGTTCTGTAAGTTTTCTACTCACTGGATAAAGGAGTAGGTAGAGAAAGAGATGGTTAGTCACAGAACAGGGATAGCACCTGCAATGACACTGCTGATGTATTAAAGAGGGATAGATCATGAAATTCAGTGATTAGAGCACTGGAAAGTAGCTTGAGATCAAAAGAAAAGTCACTTAGGTCTCCTTCCTTTCCTTAAGCCCTCAAATCCCATTGTTAACCTTAGCTGTTGAAACAACTGTAAATCTAGGTCTTTTTAGTTCCTACCACAGTGCTCTCCACCTACTACTTCAACACTGGGTAACTGTGATGGTCTTTGATAATGTGTCCCCTTTGCCCTCAGATTCTCCCCCATTTATCCCTTTCTAAATGTCACTGTTATAGAATCTTTAGTAAATACCATCATTACAGGATAAATTTCAAATCTGTATTTTAGACAGCCTTATCCTGTATATTAAATCATACCTTTCACCATGGAGCCCACCTGGAAATTGTGTCTCAGTCCAGCAGATCTCCTCAGAATCCCACAAATACAGAAGTTCATTCCTCTTTCTGTGTTTGTGCCTTTCCTTAGGCTCTTTGACCGTCTAATCATGGTTTCTCAACTGAGCACTAACTCAGTTAGTTAGGGGCTGAATAATTCTTTCTTGTGGGGAGCTGTCTTGTGCATTACAGGATGCTTAGCAGTATGTCTGGCCTTATCCACTAAATGCCAGTAGCACCCTCAACCCCAAGTTGTGATAACCAAATGTAACTCCAAATAACCAAATATTTCTTGAAGGGCAAAAATCACCCCTGGCTAAGAACTACTGATCTAAATCCAGTCTCACTTCAAGCCCTAATTCAACCCTGTAAGAAATCTCCAATCACTAAAGCCTATAGTCACCTCTCCCTTCTCTAAACCTATATGAAATGTTTTGTTTGTAAGGGACTAATTTTTTTCAATATTGCTTGATGACAGGTACCATCAAAACTAGGTTCCATGTATATTATGTCTTGACAACTGAAAACATTAGGCCTGAAAATAGTTCATTACTAATAATTCCAAATGGTAGAACATGCCCAAATATTCTCAGAATACAACTATGTGAGAAGTATTCTTTTAAAGCTCTCGAGAAAGCTGAAAATTAACAAATCAGCTAATGCAATAATTCAGGTAACAAGCGATCTTAATTCCATTTTAAAAAGTTCATTCTAAGCCATTTCAAACATAGGATTTCATTTTACTTCCCATCCCACCCTACAATCTAATTACCAAAACTTTTGTTTAATGCTGCAATAATTTGTATCTTACGAAGAACTGAAGTGCCAGATATTTAACTTACTGTAGATGCACTTATTTCACAAAGAATTTTTTAAAAATTGTACTTAAAGTATGAATAAAAGATAAGTAGAAAATCAAGAACATGTAAACATCAAAACATACAGATCATAAAAGCCAGATTCAATGTTAACTAAATTTCACATTCACCTCTCAGCTTTCAAAATAAAAGCAAATGAAGAGAAATCATTTATATATTCATTACATATTTATAAAATACCAAAAAGAATCAGACAACAGTGAAAAGGAAACATTTTCTATTACTGAGTCCTAAAATAAATCATTCACATGACTGGGCATGAGTCAGTGACAATAATTGTTTAAGGAATTAAGGCAGTATAGTCTGGGCACCTAAATTCCAAGTGGTTCAACTTGATCCCCTGGAAGAAATGGATGGACTACAAAGTCTTGAAATGATCTGCTGGTCAACTTCTTTAAGTCAAGCTTTTGAGAAGTGAAGAAAGGACAATTCTGGATTCTACTGTCTCATAAGAATCTGGTATGCTGGTGTTTTATATCATTTGCTGATAACAGATCTATATGAGCTAGAGGCTTTACGTGTACACCACAGATAAAAAGAACCAAACCCAAGCATTAAGCACATGGTAAGTAATCATTACTTTTTCTTAAATCCAGACAGACAATAAAATTGGTACCTTAGTGAGCAAGTAAAGGAGCTAGAACTCTTGCCTAGATAGAGGACAAACTCACTTAAATGTAAATTCTTAAATAAGTACTTGATTGGGTTCTTTCCCTTTAAAGAGTGGATCTCTACCACAGATATATAAAAAAATTTCAAAAATTCTTTATAGAAATATTAGATGTCTTGTTCCAAATCTATGCCTGCTAATCAGAATTTCCAAAGGTGGGACCTACTAGAATTAAAAGTAGTTAAAAGTAGTTTTGGCATGGAAAATTATCAGTTACCAGTTACAGTATTTATTTATTTCCCTTTTCCAGTTAGCTAACCTAACATTCACTTTTCTGTAGTAATCAGCAGCCTCTGTTGACACCTTCTGTATAGAGCCACTATGTCTTTAAGTCAGGGAGATCAACTACCCATTAGGGCACTTCCAATCTTATGGAGATATGTAGGCAATCAGTTGGGCCTCGTTTTCTTCTCAAGCCTTCAAGTGTTCTCATCTTCAACCACTAAATGTCAAAGGATGCCTTTGAAAGTCATCACCCTCTTCATCTTTCCGCAAACACATGGAACAATCTCACTGAAAAACTGAACTTCAAGGGCACTTTTTAGGAGAGAGGTTTTGCTAGGGAATGAGCAACAGCAAATCTGAACTTCAATTAGTTTTTGTTCTGATTACTATATACTTTGGGTCCAGTTTGCTTTTATTTTTTAAGTAACAAAGATGAAAATAAAAGATTCATTGAAAGCTTGTGATTTTGCAGTATACTAACACAGTTCCTTTCTCATCTTAGAATGAATATTTTTCTTCTCTTTCTCTCTCTCTCTCTCTCTCTCTCTCTCTCTCTCTTTGTGTGCTTGTTATACAGAGGAAGAGTATGGGGGGAAGTAGAGGTGATGGAGATCAGGAATCTGCATTTTAAATAAGCATTTAAATAAGCATTCCTGGTAATTCTGAAGCTGGTAGTCCAAGGACAACCCTGAAAAAACAAGATCCACAGACAAGTAGTACATGGCCAGGTAGAACATTCCATTCTAAGCAGAGGGAAGAACAAAAACAATATATGAAGGCATCCATGAATATGCTATGCCTGAGGAACAGGTGCTTTGGTCCTTGCTGGTTCTCAGTTTCTGTATCTGATAAATGAAGATGCAGGCCACACTGTCTCTGAGGTCTTTCCCAAAGTTAATACCTGATTATCACCCAAACTACCCACTGTTACCTGAAGACACTGTGTTCATTGCTATTCATTTATTCACTCAGCAAACTTATAAAGTACTAATGAATGGAGAAATTCAGTGTTAGCCCTCAAACAATGTTTAGTCTGGTGGAGAAAGAGACAATTACCATAAAGTGCCACGGAACAGAATTAGGGACAGCATTACAAAGAAAGCTTGAGTAGAAACTTTATGGGGAAAAAGGGATGGCATTCCAGGAAGGAATGGCACATGAAAAGGCATGCAGGCATGATGCCACATGCTAGACCCAGGATACAGTGAGCAGTTAAATATGGTTTTAGCATAACATGCATGCTGGAGAGTGGTTTAAAAAAACAAAGCTTATAAAGAGAGAAAACAGTTCATATATGCCATGTAAAGAGCTCAGATTTTACCAGATGGAGGAAATGAAAACAGGGAATTGGGCCTGCATTTTACTATGACAGTTTGGTGACAGTATAAAGAATGAATTAACAAGATACTACCCTACACCTGTCTAGAATCAATAAGACAAGAAAGAGCAAGTGTTGATGAGAATATGGAGAAAAGGGAGCCCTTGTGCACTATTGGTAGAAGTGAAAAGTGGAATAGCCATTGTAGAAAAGAATATGGAGGTTCCTCAAAATATTAAAAATAGAAACACGATATGATCCAGTAATTCTACTACTGATTATTTACCCAAAGAAAACAAAAACACTAATTCAAAAAGATATATGCATTCCATGTTTCCCATGTTTATTGCAACATTAATACAATAGCCAAGATATGGAAGAAATCCAAGTGTCCATCAATAGACAAATGGTTAAAAAAGATGTGGTATAATAATGCACAGACTGAGGGTGCCTGGGTGGCTCAGTGGGTTAAGCCTCTGCCTTCGGCTCAGGTCATGGTCTCGGGGTCCTGGGATCGAGCCCATCGGGCTCTCTGCTCAGCGGGGAGCCTGCTTCCCCCTCTCCCTCTGCCTGACTCTCTGCCTACTTATGATCTCTATCTTTGTCAAATAATTAAATAAAATCTTTAAAAAAAAATTTAAAAAATGTACAGACTTGTCCAATTACTACAGTGTATACTAAAAATTAATGTAGCATTGCGTGCCAACTATACTTCTATAATAAAAACATGTGATATACATATGTATTTGGTATGTATACAGTAGATATTACTCAGTCATAAAAAAGGATGAGATCTTGTCATTTTCAACAACATGGATAAATGTAGAGGATATTATGCTAAGTGAAACAAGTCCGACATAGAAAGCCAAATACCATATACGGTATACATGTAATCTAAAAAATAGAACAAATGAATGAACAAACAAAAAGCAGAAACAGACCCATAAATACAGAGAACAAAATGATGGTTGCCAGAGGGGAGGGGGATGAGTGGGTGGGCAAAATGGCTTAAGAGTAATGGGAGATACAAGTTTCCAGTTATGGAATGAATAAGTCATGGAGATAAAAGGTACAACATAGGGAAAAGTCAATGATACTATAATAGTGTTGTATGGCGACAGACGGTAGCTATACTTGTGGTAATGGCATAATGTATAGACTTGTTGAATCACTATGTTGTACAACTGAAACTAATGTAATATTGTGTGTATTATTCTTCAATTTAAAAATTTTTAATAAATTTAACTTTAAAAATGAATCAGAAGGGGACAACTTGGAGACAAAGACATCAATTAAGAGGCTACTGTCAAGAGATGATGGCTGCTAAAGCAGAACAATGAGGAGAAAAGTAGGCTCCAAAGAGCAGCTGTTTAGGAGACAGAATCAGATAACCTGTGGACTGTGTGTGGGATGTTTAAAAAAAAAAAAATGGAATTTCAGAATTGTTCTAGTTTTAACTTGGGTGACTGAATACTGGCTTCATTCAAAAAACAGGAAATAAAGAGAATAAGTTTTGTGAGGCAAAACTGGTTTTAAGCTCTGCATATTCAGAGTTTTGGAAACTGGGGTAAAGGTATCCATAGTCAGTCTGGAGCTCAGGTAAGAAGTGTGGGCTAAGAATAGATTTGGAATTCATTATCCTGCAGATGGTAGTTGAGGCTATAAGACTACTAAAGAGAACAAAATAAAAAGAGAACAAGATAAAGGACAAAACCCTAGAAAGCAACAGTTAATGTTTCGTTTTTTTTATTTTTTGCTTTTCTTAAGATGAACTTGAACATGTTCATATGCCAAAGAGAAGAAAATGACTAAAAAATCTTAGAAAAAAGGGATTAGAGTGAGATTCCAGAGGAACAAGTATAGAAAATTCAAAATGCGCTAGGAGATCTGAAAAGAAAAGTAGAATCTGATGTTAGAGAAACCAAAGAAGGGAAGTTCAAGACTGGGCAATGGTCTAAAGAACCAAGTGCATTTAAGAGGTCTAAGAAGATACACTGGGTTTATCAAAGAAAGTCCTTAGTGGCAGATAAGTGATGGAAGCCAGAACACTGCAGGTGGAAGAGATAATAGATGTGGGGAGTGGGAGGTAACTATTTCCACAAATTTGACAGTACGGGAGAGGAAAGAGCAGAAATCAGAGGATAATCCAAGTGGAGACATTTTCTTCCTGTTCTTTTGTTGTTGAATAAGGGAAATGAAGCTGATGCAGGGAGGTGAGAAAAGGCATACTAAAGATAAAAGTTAAGGTTAAATGATGATGCACGGCCCCAGGGAGACAGAATGGATGGGATCTAGCATACATATAGGATCAGTTGTGGATAGTAAAAAGCACACCTCTTTAGCTGAGACAAAAGAAAAGGATATCTGCTGATGAAGTTAAGTTTGCCTGGTGGTCACTGTTACAAATTCACTTGAGAGTCTATTTCCTCTGAAAACACAAAACCAGCTGCTGAAAGTACAAGGTCAAAGAGGGAAAAGAAGGTTTAAAAGTGATAAAAATTAGAATAGTACCTGTGGGTAGAAAAGGAAAAGAATGGCTGAGTTCTATTATGAAACATGATACACTGTCATGACGATAAACTGGTTTTGTGATTTTCAGTACTAGAACTTGATTATCTTTAGATATATGAGTTGAAAAAGCAAATGACTAAACTGAACTAGAGCAGAAAGCAAAAGCAGAGAAAGACAAAAGGCAAGGAAATTTTAGATACTGGTGTGAGTAAATAATGAACCAAGCAGTGTGGCTAGACAAGGAATAAAGTTATTCTACATAGAGGCTGATGATGATAAAATTCTAGTCAAAGGACAGGGTCTTTATGAGGTCACAGATTAAATATAGAAAAATAAGGAAGAGGGAGAGAGGAATAGACAAACGAGAGGAGAATGCTAGAATTTAGGATTTTTAATATGGAATAGTCTTAGATATTGAGGTCCCATAGACAGTCATCTCAGGTGCTGGAAATGTGATGCACGTGACTGCTTTAGTCTCATCATGGTCTTGTAGGACTTGAGTAATGAAGACCTAGTTGGGTGCTAAATTCATTTTATAAAAATGAGGGAGTAAGGAGGGAGCTGATAAACAATGGTGAAGAGAAAGGTAGATGGTAATTACACCAGGGATTCCATTATGTTTTACAAGGGTAGGATGGAGTGGCCTAACAATGGCAATGAGGAGATGGAGCATATCAATGCCCCCTGTGGTATGTGGGGCATGACTTCCAATGTGGTGAGCTGCTGGGAAAGCAGTGGCCTTATGGGAGAGTTAGGCTCCAAATATCAGGAGGCAAAATGTTCTCTAAGAAGAAGGGATAAAGAGGAGTTTATTTACATCACATATGGGGAGTCCAGAGAAAGAGTTAATGTCTCTGGAAGAAGGCTGATGATCAAGGGAGAGAGAAACTGTGAGGATAAGTCTATGAAAAATTATCAGTGTGGTTACCAAGTATGATAGAAACTAGAAGTAGGGGTGCCTGGGTGAGACAGTTGTTAAGCATCTGCCTTCAGCTCAGGTCATGATTCCAGGATCCTGGGATTGAGCCCGACATCGGGCTCCCTGCTCAGAAGCCTGCTTGTGTTCCCTCTCTCACTGCATCTCTGTCAAATAAATAAATAAAATTTAAAAAAGAAAGAAAGAAAGAAACTCGAAGTAGAATGGGATTTACTGATCTCTGATCTTAAATGAAACTCTCATAGTACTGTTTCAATATCAAGCTGCCCAAAACTCTAGAATTTTATTTGGTTGCTAAGGTTAAACAACAGTGTTAGCTTTGGTGACTATGTTATTAAAAGAAAAAAGAACTTCAAGAAACTCAGGCAATCAATGAAACTCAGAAAAAAAAGATTAATGATATTTACAATCATCTGTCATTAATATGGACATTCAGAAAATAAAATTACAGCTTAAAATCTCATGAGAAACTCAAATTTCAAAAGAATTAAAGGGTATCCCTTGAAGCATGAAAGAGATAGTTTGGAAGGTAAGGCAGTATTTTGATCTCTAGATAGTATGTTTATAGAATATTGCTTGAAAATACAAATCCATTCTGAATATTTACATTACACAGCGAGTTCCCAGCTTAAATTCACTCAGTGTTTGGCAAGAATCAATATGATAGTACTCTGTTCCCAATTTCAGCATTCAGGGACTTTGTCTCCCCACCTGGTGTCCTTCTCACGGCAGACCCTCTGGTTTTGTGACAGAAAAGCTCTGAAAAATGGGCAAACGGAGGAAGACATAGTAGTATAGGACTGAGGATCCAAATTATTTTGAAGATAAATACAGTGGAATGAGAGATAAAAATCCTCAGTGTGATTACTTTGTCACAACATATACAATACCTATTAGGATTCATATAGCAATGAACAGAATTTTACATGGAAAAAAAGACTGAATCTGAAGTATAATCACCAGGAACAGACCTTCTAACAAAGGGAAATTTCTCAAAGAAAAAAATAATAAGGCAGAGAACTTAATAAAAGAGTATTCCAATCAGATCAAATAAAGAGAACATTTCTGAAAAACTAAACTCATGTTAAAATCCTGTGTAATTTAAAGTGGCAATTGCACATTTTTAAATTCTTTTTTTTGTTTTTAAGATTTATTTATTCGTCTTAGGTAGGGAGGGGGAGCAGAAAATCTCAAGCAGACACCCTGCTGAGCGTGCAGAGCCCGACTCTGGGCTAGATATCACTACCTGGAGATCACGACCCGAGATGAAATCAAGATTTGGATGCTTAATCAACTGACCCATCCAGCTGCCCCACTTTGAAACTCTTTTCCAAATCAATCCCAATTACAGTATCTCTTGTCTGTAGCCGTATCTCTTCTCTTTCTTAAAAACAAAAAACAAACAAAAAAACACAAAACAACAAAAAACCAAAACAACTTTGGGAAGAGAGATCATTGGAAGATAAAAGAAAATCTATACGTCCAGATAAGAAAATTGCTATTTTAGAGCTACTGCAACTAGTTTGTTTAGAGGCTCTTCGGTTCAAAAGTACTTTCCTATTTCCCTGTCACATTTTCATAATCCCAGGTGGGAGGCAGGACCAGGAATATTATGATTACCCAGGCTATTCGGATGCCAAAACTGCAGCTCACCAACTTAAGGGACTTTAGGGATATTGGAAGTGCTGTCATCTTCTGAGGCTCACAATATGGAAGGTAACCATGCTTTTTGACAAAACAGTTCACAGCACTGCCTTGCAGCACTCAAAATGACATTTTATCTGGAAACAAGTAATATAATAAACTAAGTTCCTTCCTCCCATTTACCGTCTACAGCTGGACTTACAAATTCAAATGCGGTTAACATACCTCAGTAAAATATGTCCCAAATAAAGAAATGATAAAATGATAAAGTCAATCAACAGTAAGTCTCAGTGCTGCAGAGGCTAAAAGGGGATGGGAAACTGGAGAGGCTTACTTTTTGTAGAGAAGGCAGCTGCAAATCACTTACTATTGCCATGTACAAATCTGGTTTCTTAAATCTGATTTTTGAAGAAATCTAAATTTTCATGTGAAAGCTCCAGACCTTTAAATGACAGCAACTTAAAAAAACAAAACAAACAAACAAACAAAAACTGAAGCAAAATACTTTGGCAAGTGAGATTTGGAGACCAGTCTGAGTGGTATCCAGATATCTGCAGGAGTGATACTATTTTCCTTTAAACCTGAAAATATTTAGGGGCACCTGGGTGGCTCAGTGGTTAAGCCTTGGCCTTTGGCTCAGGTCATGATCTCAGCGTCCTGGGATTGAGCCCCACATTGGGCTCTCTGCTTGGCAGGGAGCCTGCTTCCCCCTCTCTCTCTGCCTGCCTCTCTATCTACTTGTGATCTCTCTCTCTCTCTCTCTCTGCCAAATAAAGAAAATCTTAAAAAAAAAAAATTTAGGTTTGATTTTTTTGTTTTACCCCTCTAAACTACAAACTGTGGAGTATTCGATCTCAAATCCTACACCACCTCACTTTAACCTGTTCATTATTTGGGCCTACATACTTCACAACACATATGGAAATGTAGTTATAATAGTATATCAGTAAATCCATGCTATATGTATTTTTAAAAATGGTACCCCTGTAGGGGCGCCTAGGTGGTTAAGTCTATTAAGCTTCCCACTCTTGATTTCACAAAAGTCATGATCTCAGGGTCCTGAGATGGAGCCCTCCTCCATCAGGCTTCAGAGCTTAGAGGAGGAAGGGTTAGCTTGAGATGTTCTCCTCCCTCTCCTTCTGCCTCTCCCCTCAACCCCTCCCTAAAATAATAAATCTTAAAAAACAAAACCAGTATCCCTGTATAATAATTCCAGAAATTACGTGACTTTAAGAACAGCACAGATTACATATTATTTGCACATGCACTCATATTCTACTTAGCCTATAATCTTTCTATTGAATGAAGTATTACTCGACCTTTCCTTCTTTCACCATCATTGTTCCTAAACTCCCATAGCAGAAGAACAGTAGAAATTCAAGATGGGAGACCCAGCAAGGATTTTACTCAGAATGACAATTTTCGAGGCTCGGACACATTTAGCGGTATGCAAGTATCTCCAATGAGAAAGTGAGCAGAACTTCCAAGTTCTATTTCTACATATGCCACAACGTACCAACATAGCCTGGAACATTATTTCGCTGCAGTTTTCTTCACTTCCACACCTCCCCTTCCCCAAATATACAAGGCTGTTAGAAGTTTTAACCACCTTCTAAGTTCCTTCGCCAAGCACAACGCCTGGCTCTGAGAGCGGCTAGAAATCGTGCCGAAGGTCTGAATGAATGAAGAAAGCCTTTCCATCACATCGCACGCTGCTTTCCTTACTAGCGAGTCTCCTAACTTCAGCCCCACCAGTTTCCCGGGCCAAGTTTCAAAACACAGAACATTTTCACTGAACTCGTTATATTAACTCCGGGTGAGTCACTGGGAAAAGAAAATATACGTAAGCTGTTTCGTTTATGAAGCAAAGACGACAGGACCCGAGTGAGCATGTCCTGCGTGCCCTAATTTAAGGCTTTAAAACGATTTTATTAATTTATTTGTCAGAGAGACGGTGAGCGAGCACAAGCAGAGGGAGCGGCAGGGGAAGCAGGCTCCCCGCTGACGCTGGGATCATGACCCGAGCTGATGGCAGACGCTTAACCGACTGAGCCACCCAAACGCCCCTAATTTGAGGCTTTTAAAAGTACTGAATTGGTTACACTCACACTAATCGCCGGAAAGAAAAATAACTCTTGGCATCTTTAGGGCACCCCTTGGGATGCCACCCTCAAAGCACCTAAAATCAAAGAAACCCTCTTTTCCCGGAGCGGTCCAGGCGGCGGGTCGCGCGGGCGCCCGAGCGCCACCGTCCCCGCCGCCCGCCCTGCACGCCGGCTCGAGACCACAGGGTGCACCGGGACCGCGGACAGCGGGCTCGCGAGCGTGTCCCCCGGGACGCCAGCCACTCCGGTTGTCGCCGCGGGCCCGCGCCGGCCGGGGAGCTCGCGGCCGGGTACTCACCCGTTGGGGATACTGTTCTTCTTCACCATGACTCGAGAGGTGCGGGGCTCCCACGCGCCAGGACACCGCGCTCTCAGCTGTCTTCCAGAACAAACCTCCGGGAGCTGCGGCCCCTAGCGCACACACCCGGGCCGCAGGTGATCACAGCTGGCTCTCCCGCAGGCGCTAGAGACCCAGGCCAGAGCAGGAGTGACAGGCTCCGACGCCTCAATTCCACTCAGAAGCGCAGGTACCGGGTGAACAGACGTAGCGCACCGAAGATTCCCGAAGGCGCACGCTCTGCGTTAGCCAGGGACCCAGCCAGCTGAGGGGGCCGCACCGCGCATGCTCCTGGACGGCCTTGACGTCAGTCCCAGAGCAGGGAGCGCTAAGCGAGCGGCGGGCTGCGGGCGCTGTGGTGAGGAACCTTGCGGGGCGGTTGGTGACCTCGGAGAGTCCGCGGTTAATGGTGCGTCCTGCCTTAGCTGCTCATAAATAGCAAGAGCGCACTGTCCATCCAGGTGAATGTCATAGTTCCTGTTAAAGCCCCCTGACTTTCCCTGTGAGACACCCCGATACCTTGTCTGGTTGGAGCCCAGTTCTGTGGACTAAACTGGCGGCGGCCCCCTAGACCCAGGCACGGTCCCGCAGAGGCCGCTGGGACTTGTAGTCCTATCCTACCCGTCAGTGATTCCCTTAGGGAGTTAAGAGGGTTGAGAAGCACTCCATTTTGCAGCATTAGATAGTAGTGCTTGATTTACATCAAATCCAAGACCATGTTATTTATTGAGTGCCTATTTTGTGCTGAACATCTTGCTAGGATTGGTGGAGGAGAGATGAGTGTGGATCCCAGCTCTCGTCCTCGCTTTAGGGTAGGGAGAAAGATGAACTTGCAGAGTAGGATGTAATGAACAAAAATTACAATCATAATGCAATGATTTTGGAGGTCACAGAAGAGCCAGAGTCAGAAAAAACTTCCCAGAAGGTGTGGGGTTTGAATCAGCAAAGAGACGTGGAATGCTCTAGGTTAGAAGGAAGTTGCAAAAATCCACGGATGAATGTGGCAGGGAATATAAAGAAGGTTGATCAGACTATAATCAAAGGTTTATGTTGGAGAGTGGTGAGCAGGGCTTAGGTGGGAGAGTAGACATGGCGATCCTTTGGCCTGATTTTCAGGAACGGCCTCGTTTTGACTTTCTCTCCAGTTGAGACTCATAAGTAAAGGCACTGGGATATATGTCAGGTTTAAGTAAAACGCATCATCACAGGACTTACCTGTGCCGTTTCTGGACATCATGGCCCGTGTTGCTCCATGAATTAATACATTTTTATAAATCCTGTGATTAACTTGAGAATGGCAAAATTACATTACATGGTCTGTGTGTGTGTGTGTGTGTGTGTGTGTGTGTGTGTGTGTTTGTGTGTGTGTGTTAGATATAAACTTTTAAAGTATGCCGCAGTTTTTGTGACTTGTTTTGGCATTAATCAATCTCTACGTACCTGAAGTCTCAAGGGAAGTAAAGCCAAATCTTTCTTGACCTATAAGAGCAGGTTATGGTGATTTGGGGGCTTAGTCCTGTGTGCAGTGGATGATTTAGTTGTTGTTTTTTAAGATTTTATTTATTTGACAGAGGGAGAGAGAGATCACAAGCAAGCGGAGCAGCAGGCAGAGAGAGAGAGAGGGAAGCAGGCTCCCCGCTGAGCAGACAGCCCCATGCCGGGCTGATCCCAGGACCCTGAGATCATGACTTGAGCAGAAGGCAGAGGCTTAACCCACTGAGCCACCCAGGTGCCCCGATGATTTAGTTTTGATGCCTTTTAAAGACATATAGAAGTTCACAGAAAATCCTTTGTCAATCTACATGTTCCTAGTTTTTTTATTTTAGAAAATAAGATGATAGTTAACTAAAAACTATTCATTTTTTAATTCGTCAGTTAATGAAACACCTGGAAGTCATGATGCTTTCTGTAAAACATTGTGAAATAATGCTGTTATATTTACCTAATTGTAGAATATCTTTTTGTTAAATTCCACCTTTTCTATACCTTAGTACCAATATATTTGCCATATATTTAATAAATTTTGATTTTGGCAAAATGCTATCCATTGCCTTAATTTTACTATAACTTGGAGGAAGACTTTAAGTTTTGTGTATAGCATCACAATGCAAATCAAAGAAGTATGGGAAAGCATGACTGGAGAAACACTGCTATAAGGGCGTTCAGAAAGGACTGATCTTACTATGTGACAATAGATGAACTAAAATAAAGATAAAGTCAGATTTGGGACTGAATTTAGTTCTGCTAAGGAAGGTAGGTGGATTAATACATTTGGAAAGATTTCCAAGAGTTGGGAGAAAACTAAAAGAGAAATAAATTCCTAGTTACTTCATAATTAAGAAATATTACTAAATATCAGAATATGCATGTTGTGACCATTCCATATGCTAGAGATCTTTCTGTAATTTTATTCTGCTAACACTCCTGAAACCAAATGGCATGTGACAGAAGTAATCAAGGTAATTTAGTGTTAAATTTATACACAACATAAAATTTCATTTCAGGAATCACCATAGTGATAAAGGCACAATTGGGTAAATTTGCAGAACTCAGATTTCTAAATGCTAAGCAAGAGGCAAACATTTGGATCAGAAAAGGCTAAATGAACAACTAGACTTTAATTCTCAGGTTTTGACTATAGACCTCTAGGTCATCTGACACAAAAATAGCTAATCCTCAATTTCCTTACTCTTTAGAAAGAGCTTTAACTGCAAGAATTGCAAATTAGCAATAACCTTGAAGAGAAGGTTGGCTTTAACTGTTGGAGCCAGTTTTTCAATAAAGAGAGCTGAATTGCTGTAAGAAGGTAAAAGTCTGAGTCACAATTTTTCCTTACGCAAAATTTTCAAAAAAGCAAATGCAATTTTTTTCCAGATCTTCAATTTTATTTATGAGTTTTATTATTTAATCCATAATCATTTATTTATCTTATATCATTTATGAAATGATAAATGAACCAGGTTAGAAACATCTCCAGATATGCAAAACAATACCTTTGTTAAAAATTTCTTGTATAATGTTTTAAATTAATTATAATAGAGATATGTACAGGAGGTGCTGTCACTAATGTTTCCCTGGGTTTAGCAGATAAAAATTACAGATGTATGTATCAGTAAGCCAGGAATTGATTTGAAGGTCGTTTTAGACATTCTTGCAGAATGCAAAGTGAATTAAAAATTCTCTTTTCCTGGAGATATATTCCTATTGTGCCTAATTTTGGTATGTTAGTAGAAAGAATCTTAAAGATATTTTAAAGTCTTAATTCAATTTCCTAATGTCTCTTTACTGATTAAACAAAGAATTTAGACCTGATTCTCTTCTCTTCTTCTGTTATCTTCTAGCACAGTATTTTTAATCATGTTCTGGATTTCTCACCTGAATGTCCCATAAACATCCATTAGGAATATCCAAAAATTTATTGATCCCTACCCAAACTACATTCCTACTTTGACAATACTTAAAATGATGCTTCCTTTCAGTGACTCAAACCAAACACCTGGATTGGTTCTTCCCTCACTTTGTCTTCTCCATCTAATTGCTCATGAAATCTTGTGACTTTTACCTTTTAAGTGAAGATTTCTCCACACTCCATTCCCACTTCCGTTTTTGACTCAGATCTCTAGCATCTCTCGTTGGGACTATTATAATGACCTCCTAACTGATCTTCCTGCCTCTGGTATATATCTCCATGTTTAATCAGATATTTTTTCTCACTGAAGTTTTATTGTTCTCAGAGGGTTCCCACATATTTTAATTGAAGTTATTTCCAGGTATTTTGAAAATGTTTTTGTTTTATTGCTATTATGGAAGTGATCTTTATTATATTAATATATAGGGAAGCTATTAACTTTCACATATATTCCATATATATATATACATATATAAAACTTTCTAGTTGTGTCTGAACTTTTTGATTGAGTGTCTTGGGTTTTCTACTTATAAAAAACTATCCTTGGGGCACCTGGGTGGCTCAGTGGGTTAAAGCCTCTGCCTTCAGCTCAGGTCATGATCCCAGGGTCCTGGGCTCCGCAACGGGCTCTCTGCTCAGCAGGGAGCCTGCTTCCTCCTCTCTCTCACTCTCTCTCTGCCTACCTGTCTGCCTACTTGTGATCTCTGTCTGTCAAAATAAATAAATAAAATCTTTTAAAAAAGCAAAACAAAACAAAAAAAACTATGTTCTACAAACAATGATAACTTTGTCTTCCCTTTCCTAATAATTATACTTCTTCTTTTATGTGTCTTATTACATTAACCTGAATTTTTACTATATACTAAATGTGATAGTGTATTTCTTTGTTTAGTTTCTAGTTAAATTAAAAAATTTAAGTAGCATACTTAAATTTAAGTAGCATATGTTAAGTATCACATCATACTTTCAGTAATATATCATCCTTAAGGCTATTTCTTATTTATTTAGAAAGTGGAAATGAAAGAATCATCATGGAAAAGATCTCAAAGAGAAAGGAAGATATGAAAAAAAAGGTAAGGTATTAATGGAGATTATAAGGATCTTGAATTATAAATGTAAGATAATCCTGAACAATGTGCTATGTTTGGTTCTATATTCAAATCATATAGTTCACATATTAAAAAAATAATAAACTTAAGAATGAATTCTACTCTTTGATGTGTTAGTTATGCCATAGTATTAGAGGTTGGTTATTTATTTATTTATTCCCTTATGTAAATATTAGTTCATTCAACTCTTCTCTCAGCCAACAGTCCATTTTCTGCTTTGCTCAAAAAAAAAAGTTTTTCTTTTTTTAGTGAGTGAATAAAACATATATAGGGCTAATATCTACATTTCCTTTAGAGTAACTCCTGTTAAGATTCATATTTTATCCCTGTCTTCTAGATGGGGGTGGGAAGTTATGAAGAAATGTGCAGAATCCTGGGAATGCTGGGTGAAATTATTAGAAATTAAAGGGAGATCTCTATCAATCACTTATTGTCCCTGAGTCCAGAATGGAATTACGTATTTTTAATTGTCTTGAGGAAGATATTGAATGTCTTGTTTATGTTGATCTTATTCAATAGTGCTTAAGTGTGATACAGGAAACACTAGTGGATTTTGAAGTTCTTTCAGGAAGTCTGTAGACTAGGCTCTTATTATGAAATGTCTTTTATTTTAGTTGTTATTTAAGGAGTCTTCTGCTATTGTATTTAAACTTAAAATGATAAACTCATAGTCTATATTGTTCTAAAAACAGACTTTACATTGCTAGTATGGTTCAATTTCAGAATAGTGAGGCTTGAAAAACTTAAAAGGAAGTTTGAACATATGGAGTTTTTTAAATAATGGTAGGATATTCAGTCAGAAATACCAGCAGACAGCTAGAAGTATGGTATTCAGGATAGCAGTCAAGGTTGGAGACAGATTTGGGAAGCCCTGGGAATACATCCACTCTCCAAAGCCTTGGAATGTGGCTGCATGTAAACTATGAAGAGAAGTGTGACCATTGATTAAGTGGCCAGAGAGTAGAGAGCAATGATATAGAAAGTTTTCAGAAAATAAAGGTGCCCAACATTACCAGATGCTACAGAGTAATCAAGTAAATAGCTAACATGGATAGAGTGTTGAATTTCAAAGTATTTTCATACATCTGGTCTTATTTGGCCCTCCTAAAAGATATGTAAAGTTAGTAATATATGAACACTAACAACTAACCATTGGATTTTATCAATCAAAGGTCCTTTTTGATATTACAGAGAGAAATTTCTTCATTTAAAAATTAAAAATCCACTGTATTGGGGCACCTGGGTGGCTCCGTGGGTTAAAGCCTCTGCCTTCGGCTCAGGTCATGATCCCAGGGTCCTGGGATTGAGCTCTGCATTAGGCTCTCTGCTGGGCGGGGAGCCTGCTTCCTCCTCTCTCTCTCTCTCTCTCTCTCTGCCTGCTTCTCGCCTAGTTGTGATCTCTGTCTGTCAAATAAATAAATAAATAAATAATCTTTAAAAAAAATCCAATGTATTTAAAGAGCTCATACCAATTGATAAAAAGGTGAAATTTAAGAAAATAGGCAGAGGACATGAATTGGCATTTTAAGAAGTGATGACTTTCAAAGGGCTGATGAACATACGAAAAGATGTTCGATGCCAAAACAAAAAGATGTAAGGTAACCTGCCCCCCCTCCAACTTTTTTACAGATGTCAGAAGATAACAGTGCAGAAGAAAATGTAGACAAGCATCTCCGAAAAGGTTCTCAATAAGTATACCACAACTCTGATAACTGCTGATTTCTGTTTTTTAAAGATGTAAATGACTAATCCTATCATAGGGTTTCAAGTGGGAACACAAGTTTCTTAAGAAATGAGTTCAAACAGAAACTAAACTTCCTAGATAATACAAGATGGGCATAAGAAAATACATAGTAAAGTCAACACTTGTAATAAAACCAAATTTTGTTTTCTCTTCCTTTCTGCGAACATGGAGAAGTCACTAGTGCTTGAGACTGTGTTAGTCCACAAACATGCATAGATACAAAACCTGCTTCAGGAAGCTCCAGATCTTATATATATGGAAAAACATATATAAATATGGTCAAAGCCTGGTTCATTCATCCACCAAATATGTACTGAGACCCTACTTTGTGACATCTGCCTATTCTAAATTCTGGGAATAGAGTATAAACAAACCAACTAGTAATTTTTAAACTTACCAAGGAATACTGCAGTTAAGAAAGAGGATTCTCATTACCTATAGTGATTTAGCTTTATACTTATCCTTTATTTCCATTAGCCTTTATGCAACCTTTTGAGTACTCAAAGGAGAAGAAAAAAAAAAATGCAAGGCAGAATAACCAATAGGCTCTCCGTTTTCTACTGTACATAGGACTGTACAACCCTTATCTTTCTCAG
The DNA here is from genome assembly GCF_002288905.1 of Enhydra lutris kenyoni. NCBI lineage: Eukaryota > Metazoa > Chordata > Mammalia > Carnivora > Mustelidae > Enhydra > Enhydra lutris. The sequence goes on from NW_019154096.1 coordinate 48,726,308, forward strand.
TCCATCTGGTGGATTGTCTGGTGAATGAGCAGAAAATAACACATGGTTTAGAGTGCACACACTACCTGGAACCTTCTTTATACTCATGTTTCATATCCTTTAAGAGCTGGCAGAAGTAGGGGTTGGCAGTATTGTACTGACTTTTCAGAACTGACATAAGTAGTTAAAATGGGTACGTGGACACTTCTCATTCTTCCTTTCAGATCCCTTTCTCTTCAGTTTAATCATATTGAAGTAAACCAGCTTTGTTATTTGTATACTCTACAGAACAGTCTACATAGAATGTGACTGTTCTCATGCCTATCAGAGCTTGTTTTTTTCTTTCTTTTTTTTCTTTTTTGAATGACTACAAAGAAGGACTCTCCAATAGCTAAGAATATAGAAGGTAGGGGAGAAAGTCGCAAAAAGAAGCAAGTTTCATTTGGTCATCCATGGCTTTCTTCAACCTAGCTATTGCCTGGATAATTGTTAGCCTGAATTCTCTTTCCGACATATTGTCTATGTTGATAGCCGTTAGCTCTGTTGCAGAAGGTCCATCCTCTGTATTTTTCTTCTGTTGGGCATTCCTCCTCCTAGTCATTTTGGTGAGAGATGACTGAACGGATGTAGCTGGATGTATCGACCGTGGTGCAGTCAAGGTGCACCCTGGAATGCTTCTGAGCAATCAGGATTCCCCACCCAAATGAGAGAAAAAAGAAAAGAAAAAGAAAAAAAGAGAGAGAGAGAGGCGGAAAGAAAGGGAAGATAAAAGAGAAGTTTCAGCCCAAATGGGCCCCAGGGTAAGATTTATGAAGTATACAAACAAAAACAGACAAACAAAAAGACTAATAAAAGTATATGACAAGAGAAAAAAATATATATATATAAGCAAATAAAGGAAGAACCTCGTCAAAAAGAACCCCAAGTGTAAGATTTATATACTATCAGGACAAACACAAAAACGCAGAAACACTGGTAGAAGAAAAAGATGGGAGAGTGGTTATAAATTCTCAGTGTGGGTGAGGAAGGTTGTTTTGATTCTTCCTGGATGTATCTTGATATCTTTGTTAAAGGACTCAACTTTCCTAAGATAAAGGGGGATTAAAAATTGGTTTACCTATAGGGGTAGTATTGATTGGGGAAAGGGGATTACTTTGAAGTTTAACTCTATATGAATATTAGAAAATAAAAATAAAAAAGGAATAAACTAGACTAAACTAAACTAAAATTAAAAAAAAGAAATTTAGGGCGCCTGGGTGGCTCAGTGGGTTAAGCCGCTGCCTTCGGCTCGGGTCATGATCTCAGGGTCCTGGGATCGAGTCCCGCATTGGGCTCTCTGCTCGGCAGGGAGCCTGCTTCCCTCTCTCTCTCTCTCTCTGCCTGCCTCTCTGTCTGCTTGTGATCTCTCTCTGTCAAATAAATAAATAAAATCTTTAAAAAAAAAGAAATTTAAAAAATAGAAATGCGAAAGAAAAACACAGGTGTATGCATCAAAAAGTTCAGGTTAGAAGGTTATTATGGAATTTGATGTACTGGACAGCTCACTGTGATGGTAAGTAGGTTAAAAATTATCTATATAAAAAAAACAATTATCCAGGCAATAGCTAGGTTGGAGAAAGCCATGGATGACCAAACGGAATTGATTAGGGCCGAACTGAAAGTGACCAGAGATGATGTTCACAATGTTAGGGCAGAGCTAAAAGCTACCAGGGCTGAGATTCACAATGCTCTCAATGAGTTCCAATCTAATCTAAATTCTCTCAAAGCTAGGGTAACTGAGACAGAAGATAGAATTAGTGATCTGCAGGACAAACAGATACAGAGAAAGGATCAGGAGGAAGCCTGGAACAAACAGCTTAGAAGCCACGAAAACAGAATCAGGGAAATAAATGATGCCATGAAACATTCCAACGTCAGAATTATTGGAATCCTTGAAGGGGAGGAGAAAGAAAGAAGTCTAGAAGATATAGTGGAACAAGTTCTTCATGAAAATTTTCCCAATCTCGCGAATGGACCCAGCGTTCGTGTACTAGAGGCCGAACGGTCTCCACCCAAGATTATAGATTCCAAAAAAACATCAAGGCACCTGATAGTCAAACTGAGGAATCATAATTGTAGATATAATCTCTTGAAAGCCGCTAGGACAAAGAGGCTCCTTACTTACAGAGGAAAGCCCATCAGAATAACGTCAGACCTGTCCACAGAGACCTGGCAAGCCAGAAAGGGCTGGCAAGATATATGCAGGGCACTAAATGAGAAGAACATGCAGCCAAGAATACTTTATCCAGCAAGACTGACATTCAAAATGGATGGAGAGATAAAGAATTTCCAAGACCGGCAAGGCTTAAAAGACTATGCAACCACCAAGCCAACACTGCAGGAAATATTAAGGGGGGTTCTATAAAAGAGGAAAAATCCTAAGAATAGCATTGAACAGAAATATAGAGACAATCTACAGAAAGAAAGACTTCAAAGGTAACATGATATCAATAAAAACGTATCTATCAATAATCAATCTCAATGTGAATGACCTAAATGCGCCCATAAAACGGCACAGGGTTGCAGATTGGATAAAACGACAGGACCCATCCATATGTTGTCTACAAGAGACCCATTTTGAACCTAAAGATACACCCAGACTGGAAGTGAAGGGTTGGAGAAGCATCTTTCATGTCAATGGGCCTCAAAAGAAGGCCGGGGTAGCGATTCTCATATCAGATAAATTAGATTTTAAACTAAAGACTGTAGTCAGAGATACAGAAGGACACTACATCATTCTTAAAGGGACTATCCACCAAGATGATCTAACAATTGTAAATATCTATGCCCCCAATATGGGAGCAGCCAATTACATAAGAAAACTGTTAATCAAGATAAAGAGTCATATTGATATGAATACATTAATAGTAGGAGATCTTAAGAAGCAAGTTTCAGTCCTGACTATTTAGTCCAAAATGGAAAAGAGGGAAGGGATAACAGCCTTTGGTCTTAGGTTCTAAGCTCACATAGGACAATGACCCGGTCTTTGTAATTGTCATGATCTTTAGAAATACATGCAGTTTACCTATTTAATAAGCTTTTGGATGCTTTTTTCTACTGTTGCTGTTTTATTATAAGAAAGTGTCATGAACTCTTTATTATGTTGACTTCTTGATAGATTTAGATGCAGAAGAAAATCAAAACATAATAGAAACATTGAGAGGCAAAGTAAGAGAGAAGCTAAAAAATGCTAAGGTAATGCTTCTTTTTCTTTCCTGTTTTCATATTTACTGTTTACTGCAATATATATCATAATAAACTTTTCTTTGTCAGAAAAGAGTGAAAATTCAGCCTTAACATAGCTCCTTAAATCCCAAATGCTTTGTCTTTTCCATGCTTTTTTTCCTCAAACCTAAAGCTAAGAAAAGTTCAATTAGTCATGGTAACTGTATGTGACATCTCAAGGGAAAACATGTATGTACTTGTTAAAAGAAAAGCATTGAAAAATCTTGATTTTTTTATCCATTTTGGATAAAAGACTTATGAGCACAATTATGTCTACATTTGTGAAGATTAAATTTTCCATACCATTTACTTATGTTATGTTTCAGATTAATCAAGGTGAAAAATCCTCACCTCAGCTACTCGTTGATGAGAAGATGCATCAATGGCCTAAGGTAAATAATTTTTTTATACTTTTTAGAACAGCGTTATTGAGTTATACTTTGTATAGCAAAATATCACTCATTTTAAGTGTATGATTTAACGATTTTTAGTAAACTTACAGAGTGATGCAGTCGACACTATAAGCCATTATTGTCCCTCCACAAAGATTCCTCATACCAATTTACAGCATTCTTTATTCCTACCTGACATTATTTTTGTCCTAAAAATATTATAATAAAATACTGTAGGTGAAAACTTACAGTTTTTGTTTTATAATTCAATGTGTAATCACATATTTGAAACTTGAAATGACAAAACAATTCCTCTGTTTTAGGGGAACTAGCTTTTAGGGTAAAAGTTGTTAAGCACCTTTAGCCCAAAGATTCCAAGTAAAATGTCTTAATTAGGATCGAAGTTTTATTTCTCTCTAGTTGTTAACAGGTAGGTAAACTGCTAGGAGAGCTCTGCCATCTTTAGCAGATGATTTCTATCTCAGAGTCCAGTGGCAAAGCTTCAGTGGCCTTTATTTGCTGGCCACAGGGAAAGAAGGAAAGAGCCAGAGGGTTGCAGATTGATCTCATATAGGGTAAGACCTGCAAGCTGCACACATTACTTCCCCTAAAGGAATGCAGGGAAAATATTTAGGTAGCCCCCCAAAAAGTAGATTCTGTTATTAGAGACGGGGGCGGGGGGAAAGACCATAATAGACAACTAGTCGTTTCTGCCATAAGCAGCGAGACTAACTCTACAAATTTTAAAATGCAAGGAATTTTTTAAAAAGATTTTATTTATTTGACAGAAAAGAAACACAGTGAGAGAGGGAACATAAGCAGGAGGAGTGGGAGAGGGAGAAGCAGGCTTCCTACCAGCAGGAAAACTAACTGATGCAGGACTCCATCCCAGGACCCTGGGATCATGACCTGCCCTAAAAGCAAATGGTTAACGACTGAGCCACCCAGGTGCCCTGCAAGGAATTTTTTTTAAGTCCTCTTTGTTTCTCCCACAGTGTCCTTCTTGGGTGCTTAGTAAGAATTATTTTAATTAAATTTAAAAGTAAAAGCGGACTAAAAAAAAAAAAAGATGTGTATACATGCTATTCATTCAGCAAATGAAAGTTTGCCTAAATTGGATTTATGTAACTGAATAATAAAAAATTGGAAGCTTGTCAGAGTCGGTCCATTGAGTGTCAAGAAAAGAGGTGAAAAAGAAGAGAAATTGGCTTCTAAGACTCTCCATACCAGCTGCTAGATATCTGCTCAGGAAGTTGAGGAATTTAGCAAGTGGTTTTTCGATGAGCAGAGATGAAGGGAAGTAAGGTATATTGATAATTTTGATATGCAGCATTGTTGCAGGGTGAATAACTATTAAAGTTAATGTGACAGCTGAATTGTAGATACAGACAGGATATAAGATAAGCTTTGTATTTTATATATTTTAAAATTCTTTGACTTCTAGTAACCGGAGTTTTACTTTTTTATTATGGAATTAATTACTTCCCAAATCTCCCTAAAAACAGTTCATTTTAATATGTATGTGAGAAAGAAGGGGTAAGTGATTTACATTTAAAAGATTCAGACTTGACAGTACTGAAAAGCAAAAACTTATTTATCAGCAAATTTATAAGTAGGAATATGTACCTTTTAATACTTTTAACTGTCTATAACCACAGAAGACTGTAGGTGGGCTGGGTGGTACTTGTATGTGAGTGCACACATATATGAAAGCATCCAAAAGCAGGGAGAGAAAAGAAGAATTTGCCCTGAGCCCCCATTTTGATCAAACTGTAAAGTAATACTCTTCGTACTCTGGCTAGAGTGACAAGACAGTTTGGGAGGCAGAACATTTGGGCTCTACTGCATTCTGTTTCTTATTGTAGTTACCAGAAACTTCAAAACAAAACCCCCAAAAATGTAATGAACCAAACAGACTCTTGCTGCTCCTTGCTCATGAATAAGATGACCGTTACTGTTTACCATATCACAGAAAAATATTTCTTGCGTGTATTAGCAGAAAAAATACTCTTTTCCACCCTGAATACTGGTTGACCGTTGTTTAATCCACAGATAGAAGTCTCGCTGGATGAAGGGCTTTGGTTTTTCATGCCGAGCGGTGAAGAAGGCTCAGCTGTGGGCCGCTGTTCAGAGCAGGTTGGATTTGTTCCCCTTCTTCTCCTGTCTCAGGCAAATTAGCCCTTTATTAAAGGCATAGAATGAAATACTTGGTTAGGAGATGAAATTTTTATTATTTGAGCCAACTCTTCTTTGAATTAACAATCTGTTAAAAAAAAATAATTCCAAACAGTTATTGAGTACTTAACTGGATGCACAGTGTTACACTAAATTTTAATATGGATAACATCATCCAGTCCTCATAGTAATCGTGTGAGGCAGGCGTTATTATAATGTCTACTTTAAAGGTGAGGAAGCTCAGGGATGAGGGTGAAACGTCAGCTCCGAAACCTGTGTTTTCTTTTTCTTTTGTTGCTCCTGTCCTCTCCAAGTGCCCCCCTTTGTTCTCTGTCGTCTCCATTACTCTCCATAGATGCCTCATTCTTCATCCCTCCTAGTCTGATCCCAGACCCTTCTAATTTCTAGCAATTCTTCCCATGCCTCCCAAGCTCCTCACCCCCTATTATTCCCTGGTGGCCCTCTCCACCTGTACTAGTCGGTCTCATGGGTCTTTCCCATCTCCTGACTGTTCATCCCTCTGCTCTCCCTGTCTGCTGCTATTCCTCTACACTTTCTCCAGTTCCACCTCTGCCTTTAGTCTCTGCAGTTTCCTTGGTCCCTTCCCCAGTACTACTATCCCCCAGAATTCTACCCAGTATCTTTTGATGCAGCTCAGCATTGCCTAACCCCTCAGGCCTCCTGAGTCCCTCTTAGACACCCATTTCCATTCCAGTTTGCTTCCCAGTCCCTTCCATCCCCTTTTCTTTGCAACCTGTTCAGTCCTTTCATTCCTTCTTTGTTCTTGCTGGTTTTTCTACAATAAAAACAACTTTATCTTTTAAAAGTTTGAAGAAAGTATGTACATTATTTCTTAAAATGCAGAAAACCATATGAAGAAACTAAAAATCACATCAAATCCCACTGCGCTGAGATAAACCACTCTCACTTTTCACACCTTTCTCAGTACTTATGCCCAGACTTCCACATACACAGACATTCATATGAATAGAATCATATTTGTAAATAGCAATTCCATTTTTCCAGTTGCTCATCCAAACCCTGGTGTCATCTTTGGATCCTCTTTTACTAACAGACCTCATATTCAATTCATCACAAATCCTGTTGGTTCTACCTTCAAAGTATGCCAGAATCTGACCCACTTTTCACCACTTCCACTGGTATAACCCTAGTCTAAGCCACCATAACCTTTCATCTGGATCATTGCCAGTGTCTCCCTAGTATCTCACTAGTGCCCCAACAATCTCTTTTCCATGTCATACAGTGGTCAGAGTGCTCCTGTTAAAATCTAAGACATACCATTCTTTTGCTTACACCTTCTTAACGGTTTCCTATCTCACAAAAAAACAAAAAACAACAAAAAACAAACAAAAGCTAAAGTCCTCCAAAGCCTGTATATCCTGCCCCACTTGGTACCTATCTGACCTCATTTTTTACCTCTTTGCCCTTTTCCTACCCAACTCCAGCCAGATTGGCCTCCTTCCTATTCCTCACAACATGCAAAGGACTTTGTACCTTTTATTTGTCTAGAAAGCTCTTCCTTTATCCTCATGCTATCTTTCTCTCATTACATTTGGGTCTCTGTTCAAATGATTCATCATTTTAGATAATTTAAGATACTGTATCTGACAACCCTATCTACAATAGTAGCCCCTACCCACCTAGCCTGGTATTCTCTATCCTCCTATCTCGTTGAGGTTTTTTTTTTTTTTTCTTAAACACACTTATCACCACTGAGCATTTATTTATTTATTTATTTATTTATTTATTTATTTGACAGACAGAGATCAGAAGTAGGCAGAGAGGTAGGTAGAAGGTGGGGGAAGCAGGCTCCCTGCTGAGTAGATAGCCCAATGTGGGGCTCGATCCTAGGACCCTGAGATCATGACATGAGCTGAAGGCAGAGGCTTAACCCACTGAGCCACCCGGGCGCTCCTGAGCATATATTTCTATATCTATTTGTTTATTTTCTTCCTGAAACATATTAGGCACTCAATGAATATTCCAATGAATATTGAATAAGTGAGTTTCAAACATGTGCATGCTCTGCCAAGTCACGTGACCTCCCGGAGTCTCACAGTATGGGTTAAGGAATGAGCTTTTCTGGGAAAACAAGAGACGAGACGGTCCATCCAACAAATACCAGGGTCAGGTATTGTGATTATGGCTGCTTTTCCTTCCCAGAGGGCAGGCATGAGAGAAATTAGGTCAGTGAGGCAAATAGGCTCTTTGGGCTTTAGTAAGTCAGGTTTAGATGTGGGTTGTTTAGAGGCACTGTCTTGAAAAGCCATTGCCCTGTACCTGGTGACTTTGAGGTCCATAGGAAACTACTGTCCTCATCATGGAGGAGAGAGCCACCATTTGGGAGACTGAGTTTCTTTCTGCAGGGAGAAAGAGGAGTCCTGATCCCAAATATGTTGTCTGGGCAGCCCAGAGTGAGGTCCAGGGTTATTTTCTGACAGTTCTACTTATCATACCGCAATTAGCAAGACCTGTTCCTGTGACATGGCCAGGGCGGGGCTGGGCGGGGAGGGTAATATCTCTTTTTAACCACACTAACCACACCATGCTCAGGTGTCCATCTAGAGTTATGAATGGAAAGTTGGGTGGATGCCTTCTGACCTCATACTCCCTGTCACATGACACCTAACAGCACAGACACTGCTCTGCTGTGAGCTGCATGGTAAAGACCAGGAAGGAGATCTGGAAGAGCAGCTAGCCTTAGATTAAATAAGGAATAGTTGGTCAGATGGGGCTTATATTGGTTAAAATCATAGTTTGTCTAAGGCTAAAAATATAGGCCAATTGAACAGGGTAAGGTTTTTAAAAGAGACTTGTTTGGTCACAAATAAAAGGCTGGGATCCAAGATGAGCGCTGACCTACTCAGCTGTCAGGACACACCTTAACTCTGAAGGCAGGTTGAAAGCCCTGGTCCACACCAGGGGTATTATGAGAGATGCCTGATAACAGGAGTTCAAGCCCCTTCTTGTCGGGATTGGAATCTTCAGAGATCCCCTGTGTTAGAGATCCCTCAAATTTTTGCAAAATAAAATAAAAATTTTATTGGATATAAAATACTTCTTGATTTCTGATGGGGGTAGGAGAGAGGGATCAAGATTATGATGACTTGATATGAACCTAAGTGTTGATTAACCAAGTTGATTTCATAATTTTATCAGATATGGTCAAATTATTTTTAATTTAATGATTTATCCCCAAATGTATGTTTTGGAAAATTGAGGGATTTTATTTGCATGACTCACACACTCTCTGTCTCCTTCTGTTTTTCAATATATATATATTTCAAATTAGATAAGTAAAGTCATCCAGAATAAATTCATGATTTTTGTGTGTGTGAAGAGACTCATATAAAATTTCTGATCCTTATATAAAAGTATGCATTTTGATATTTAGTAATACATCTGTTAGGATACTTATATTCAGATTATTTATAATTTTTGTAGTAGCTATCATATTTCAGAATCTCCCTATAATCATTCTGCCATAGATTTCTATGTTGAATCTTTTTTTTTTTTTTCTTTTAAATACCATCCAGAAACCAGCATGAATGCTCCATATCATTTTAGGTAATACTGCTTTCTGAATGGTGAAAAAAACACACAGTTTAAGACTGCATGGCCTGATGTCTCTGGACTTTGCCTTACACTGTGAATTCTCAGTGGCTGAAATACCATATTCCAATATCTTAGGTCATTTTCCATGGACGAGGAGGGACTTTAATTGTAGTTCTGTTTCAGTAGTCCTTCATACCATTAAGCCTTAAATGAATTCTTCCTATGTTCAGTGAGATTTTGTTGTAACAGTTTCAGCTTGACCTTGAACTAGGTGGCATGACTCAGAAAGACAATTCACTGCAAGGTCCCAATACATCTCACTTATCTATATGTAATCATGGGGACAGCGTATTTGCTTATTTTTTTTCTCTTTGGTATTCAACAGCGATCCGTAAATGATAGTTACCCCAAACATTTTTCACTTGGTGATAATTTACAAAATTTTGCCGAAGGCCAAGATGAAGATTTTATGGAGGAAATCATTTTCCCAGATTTACTTGAAGTAAAAGCTGCTGAATATGTAGATGATCAAGAACAAATCAAAAAACAACAGGCAAACATTTTTGTGCCAAGTAGTTCTCCAGGTAAAATTCTTTATAATATTTAAGTCATTAATGACTCCTAGAGTAGTGCTTCTTTGTATGTTGGATAGATAAAAAGAACTGATCTAAAATTACAGAAAGTTTTCTACATTTGTTCTTCACATCTCCCTGACTTTAAGGAAACTGATTAAAAGAAATCATATATATATAATATTTTTTGTTTGTTTGTTTGTTTTAGACTTTCTGCTAAACTTTAGTAGTAGGGTATATGGTAGTTGCCTTTTTTTTTCTTGTTTGGTCAATACCAGTTTAATAATTTGGACTTTAAAGTAATATCTAGGTTTTGTCATTAAGTGGTCAACCAGCGTAAATTGCCAAAAGGTATGATTCCACGCATTTTAGAAGATGAAGGATTCTATATTCAGAGAAAGCCACGAATATACAAAAAGACCTGTAACAAAATGGAAAACCGCCTGCTTACCCTAGAAAAGGCAAGTGCACCAGCTAACAAGTTACACCATTCACTGCTAGTATGTGACTTTTGTTTTTAGTGAAGTATTTTACTGTGTTATTTCTTAAATATTTTTGGTAGGGAAAGTGTTGGTTTGAAGAAAGTGGAGAAATTATGTCACTACCTTCACCCATTAGACAGTCATGGAATTTCAGGCTAAACACAAGCAAGGGATCTTTAAATCCAGCGCTAAAGACCATATACAGAAAGGTAACCAACAAAAGTTTATTTGTGATTATGATTAGAAGAATTCGTATAATATCATTTATAACTTATATGTTTCTAGTGTTAATTCACCCTCTAAAGATATTAGTAAATCTAGTAATGTAATGGCAAAACTATGATGAAATGTAAAATAGCCATTAAAATTATGTTTTTGAAGAAAATTCAGTGATATGAAGAAGTACTCAAAATGCTAAGTGATAAAGCAGAATGCCAAGTCATATATGATCCTAATTTTATACAAACAGATAATGAATTACTCAATGAATGAATAAATATATACATATATGTGTAGATAGAGTAAAAGAGTGGGAAAATATATCAAGTAATTATCTTTGACTGGTAGAACATAGGATTATTTTAATTTTTCTTCTTTATTTCTTTCTCTATTTTCTAAATTTCAAAAATGAATGTATATTATACTCATAAAGAAATAAATTTTACATGTATTCTAAGACATTATGAAAATTAGCAGTCCATTAACCTGATGAGAAGAAATATTTGGACAGAAATAGTTACATTTAAAAATTGGCTTGAAAATTTTAAATCAGAACTATTTATGAAAACTCAGTTGCACATTCATTTGCCTTAACCATTCTACATATAAGAAATATGGCTGTGAGTAGATATAAAGTGGAAAACTATCTACTAGAAATAGAGGATGTTATTCTTTATTCCCTCTGTTGCTTTGAACCTGTTGAGTTACTTCTCTCCCAGTAATTATATATCTTCCTTCTGTAATTAATGCTTCTTCTTTACTATTCTTATAGTTAGTTCTTGCATATTCTGATAGCAGGGACATACTAATAGCAAGGGCACTTAGGTTGATGTTTCTTAGCCTGAGGAAATGAGGGCTCTCCCTCAACTGAAAAGATTGTCAGTTTTGGGAGTCTCCTTGTCTTTCTATAACATATAAGGATCTTCTTTATATATGATAAATGCTCTTTTCTTCCCACGTTTCTGTTTCTTTCCCAGGGAATTTAGGAAATCAAAAATTTTTTTTTCTTAAATTGTGGTGTGTTTTTCATATCTTTATACTGCTTATAAATTGTTCTTGGGACTTTCTAAAAATATACCAACACTTTGTGCTAAGAAAGCCTTTTTCATTTTACTATGTAAAATGCATTTAAGCTTTAATTAATTTTCCCTCTTTTATACAGACATATACAATTGTCTAGCAGAACTTCTGATCATTCGATGAACAGGGTTCTACCCAAGCGGAAGAAAAGAAACTCAATGTTGAAGACGTATAATTAGGTCCTTGGTCTTTTTATGTTCTTTTTCTTCATACAGCAATTTTATGTTCTTTTTTTTCATACAGTATTTTTCATCATACTCTTTGCCTAATAATCCCAGCTTCCATGACTGCTGCTACCATGTGATTGCTGGTGACTCCCAAACATGTATCTTTCCCAGATCTCTGTCCTAATCCTCAATTGCATATATAGAATACTTTTAGAAAGCTCAATCTGGTGTCTTTTTTTTTTAAGGATATATTTATTTTAGAGGGGGGGAAGGGCAGCGAGAGAGAGAGAGAGAGAGAGAATCTTAAGCAGACTCCCCACTGTGTGCAGAGCCCATGTGGGACTCAGTTCTCACGACCCTGAGATCTTGACCTGAGCCAAAACCAAGAGCTGGATGCTCAACCAACTGAGCCACCCAGGTGGCCCCTCAGTCTGGTGTCTTAAGATCAGAACACCTAAAAGAGAATTGCCATTGCCTCAGTCAGAGGCAGTTTTGCTGTGATGCTAATGAATTTTAAAATTAGGGTCCCTAACTTTGCAGAGGTCCCTTTCCAAGGCTCTGAGGGGGATTTTAGCAATGTATTCACTTAGTTATCTTTATGTACAGAAATATAAATATATCAAGTATATTAGCTTGATAAATTTACATAAAGTCAACAAACCTGTGTAACCAGCATTGAGCTTAAGGATAGAATTTTTTTTTGAAAGATTTTATTTATTTATTTGACAGGCAGAGATTACAAGTAGGTAGAGAGGCAGGCAGAGAGAGAGAGGAGGAAGCAGGCTCCCTGCCAAGCAGAGAGCCTGATGCGGGGCTTGATTCCAGGACCCTGGGATCAGGACCCGAGTGGAAGGCAGAGGCTTTAACCCACTGAGCCACCCAGGCGCCCCTTAAGGATAGAATATTACCAACATTCCAGAAGTCCCCCTCATGTCCTTTGCCATTAACTATTTCCCCTCACGGTAACTACTATTATAATTTCTACCACTGTAGATTACTCTTAGCTCTATATTTTTATATACTCTTACCTCTATATTTTGCCTATATTTTACATAAATATAATATATATAAATATAATAATAGAGTAGGCATTCTATGTTGCTGCATGCAACAATAATTTGCTTAATCTTCTTGCTATACAGAACTCCATTGTATGAAAAATATTTTTTCTTTTTCTCTGGGGAGAATTGTACAGTATTAGTGTTATTTATTTCTTAAGTGTTTGGAAGAATTCACTGATGAATCCATTTTGGCCTGAAAATTTATTTGTGGGAACAATTTTAATTATAGATACAGTTTCTTTAAAAATAAAAGACTGTCTTGTGGAAAAAATCACATGTTCATGGATTGGAAGACTTAATATTGTTAAAATATCCATACTACCCAAAGCAGTCTGCAAACTGGAAGCAATCACTATGAAAATCCCAATGGTATTTTTCAAAGAAACAGAAAAACAATCTTAAAATTTCATATGGAACCACAAAGGACCCTGAATAGACTAAATAATCGTGATAAAGTAGAAGAAAGCTGGAGAGAATGTTATCATCCTAATGGCAGAAAAATAGTTTTCTGTTGCTTTCCTCTCCAAAGTACAATGATTCTGACAATCACCCGTGGCCAAGAGTGCCTTTTTGTGGAAGTCCACAAGTCCTGTGAAGAATTCTAGCATACCCTTGAAGTAAAAAATAAATACATAAAATAAAAATCTGAGCTGGGGTATTTTTTGTTAGGTCTAGAGTTCTAGTTGGACATTATTTTGCTTTTAGCACTTTGAAGAGAGCTTTCTACTCTCTTTTGAATCTCATTGTTTCTATTGAAAAGACATCTTTTTAAAAAGTATTTATTTATTTATTTATTTATGGGAGAGGGGAGGAAAAGAGGGAGAGGGAGGAGAGAACCTTTTTTTTTTTTAAAGATTTTATTTATTTACTTGACAGAAATCACAAGAAGGCAGAGAGGCAGGCAGAGAGAGAAGGAGAGAGGGGGAAGCAGGCTCCTTGCTGAGCAGAAAGCCTGATGGGGGGCTCAATCCCACAACCTGAGATCATGACCTAAGCTGAAGGCAGAGGCTTAATCCACTGAGCCACCCAGGTGCCCTGAGAGGAGACAATCTTTTTTTTTTTTTTTTTTTTTTTTTTTTTTTTTTTTTTTTGAAAAGAGACAAAAGGTGGGCAGGGGGGGGGGGGGGTGGTGGGGGGACGGGGGGCGGGAAGCAGGATCCTGGCTGAGCCGAGAGCCTGATGTGGGGCTCAATCCCAGGACCCTGAGATCATGACCTGAGCCGAAGGCAGAGGCTTTAACCCACTGAGACACCCAGGCGCCCCGAGAGGAGACAATCTTAAGCAGAATCTATTCCCTGAGTGGATCCTGACATGGAGTTAGAGCTCACAATCCTGAGATCATGACCCTGAGGTAAAATCAAGAGTCAGACTCTGAGCCATCCAGGTACCCCCTGAAAAGCCAACTTAAATTCTTACTTTGTTTTTCAGTTTTTCTCTTTGGTTTTCAATAATTTTCACTATAATATGTTGAGTTCTGAGTTTTCACTGTTTATTCTGCTTTGGGGTATTAGAACTTCCTGAATGTATGATTCCATGTCATCCATCAGTTAAAAAAAGTTGTCAGCCATTTTCTTAGCAAATAGGACTGATACCTCAGTCTCCTCTTTTTGTTCTGTGTACTTTAAGTACACATGTCCCTTATGTCTTACTTTGCTCTTATTTTTTATTCCTTGTCTTCTCTCTGATCTTTAGTCTGAGTATTTTTTATATGCTCTGTCTTCTACTTCACTTACCTGATTTTCTGCTCTGCTTTATCTCCTGTTAAATCCATCCAACGAATTCTTTCTCTTTATTCATTTCTTTTTTATTTAGAAAGATTTCTCCCTCTATACCTTAAGAAAAAGTTTATTTTTGTGGTGTTTCTTTGCCCTTATGCTCCTTCTAGTTTAGGCTTAATTTCTAATTTTTAAAAATTTTTAATTCTGGGGCACCTGGGTGGCTCAGTGGGTTAAAACCTCTGCCTTCCGCTCAGGTTGTGATCCCAGGGTCCTGGGATCAAGCCCCGCATCAGGCTCTCTGCCTGCTTCCCTTCCTATCTCTCTGCCTGCCTCTCTGCCTACCTGTGATCTCTGTCAAATAAATAAATAAATCTTCAATAAATAAATAAATAAAATTTTTAATTCTTTCTGTCACTGCATTTCTCAGTTTTTTAAAACTCTGATTTATGTTCTTAAATGTCATAAAAATTTTCTCAATGTCTTTTAGCTCATTCAGAAGTACAATTTCTATTTTTATCTGTTTTGGGATTTCTTTCTACTTTGTGGGGATATTATTTTACCATCTATTCATTTTTATTCTTTCTTTTTTTTTTAAAGATTTATCCATTTATGGGACACCTGGGTGACTCAATCGGTTAAGCATCTGCCTTTGGCTCAGGTCATGATCCCAGGGTCCTGGAATTGAGCCCGGCATAGGGCTTCCTGCTCAGCAGGAAGCCAGCTTCTCCCTCTCCCACTCCCCCTACTTGTGTTCCCTCTCTCACTGGGTCTCTCTCTGTCAAATAAGTAAAACCGTTATTAAAAAAAAAAAAAGATTTATCCATTTATTTTAGAGAGAAAGAGAGAGAGAGAGCACAAGGGGAGGAGCAGAGGGAGATGGAGAGAGAATGTCAAGCAGACTCCATGCTGAGCTGGGAGCCCATGCAGGGCTCCATCCCATAACTCTGAGATCATGACCTGAGCTGAAATCAAGAGTCAGGCACTTAACTAACTGAGCCACCCAGGCGCCCCTGATAACTTTTCTAATAATGTCACAGAACTCTGTTGTTTTTGTCTAGTGTTAGAAATATATAGTGGCTGGATTTCCAAAATTTTTTGGCTGGATTTCCCTTCCAAGATATTTTTTTCACCTTCTCTTTCCTTAATCTCTGTGGTTCCTGGCCTTCTCAAGTTTTATACCACTCCTAGAAGTTTCTCTTTAGTGTGAAGACTTGTCCTAAAAATTCTGAGGAAGTAGGTTCCTCTCAGCCCCTTTAGTCCTCTCCAAAAGCCGGGCACCCCCCCCAACAGGTGGAATAGACAAAACCTCTTCCAGTTTTAACTGCTGTTTTTGAGTTGGCATGCTGCACTTTCCGATGAACAACTAACTTTTGGCTCCTTGGGGTTTTCCTGCTCTCAGGACCTTCAGATGCTTCATTGCTTCTTAGATTTCTTCCAGACAATCACCGACATTATGCATGCTTTCTACTGTTGGTGGTTTGTCTTCACCCACTTGTATTTTGGGTTTCACGAGGGATTCTTGGGGATGTAGTTCTGTTACGGATCTTGTCCATGGATCTTTGGCTTTGCTATGTAGATATGTTTTAATGGTAGAGATTTGGGGCTATCTAAAGCTATAATGCCACCATATTCCCAGAATCACCTGTCTAATGAATTCTTTTTTTTTTTTTTTAAGATTTTATTTATTTGTCAGAGAGAGTGAGCACAGGCAGACAGAGTGGCAGGCAGAGGCAGAGGGAGAAGCAGGCTCTCTGCTGAGCAAGGAGCCCGATGTGGGACTCGACCCCAGGAGGCTGGGATCATGACCTGAGCCGAAGACAGCCGCTTAACCAACTGAGCCACCCAGGCGTCCCTGTCTAATGAATTCTTAATTTCAGATATTTTCAGTATATTTTCAGTTTAAAATGTTCATCTGACATTGGATTCTTATGTATATATTCCAGTTTCCTCTTAGAATATGCCATGTTTTCATGTATTTTCTCTTTTACTCTGTTTTTAAAAACACATTAATAATAGCTACTTTAAAGTCCATATCTGGTAAATATAATATCTGGGTTCCTGTGAGTCTGTTTTTATTTTTGTTTTTTCTCTTCATTTTGCTCATTTAGACTGGTCTTTATTATGGTCGATGACTATTGTATTACAAATATTACATATGAAAAGTTATAAAATCTCTAGATGATATCTTCTTTCAGAAGGGTGCTGTCCTTTGCTTTGTTAGGGGTATTGAGTGGGGATAATCATTTTAATCCAATTAGGGACTTCCCTGATTTCAGCTAGGTTGCAGTTATGTCAAGGTTCAGTCTGTATCTCTGTCTTCTATTTACCTAATCTGTTTCCTGCTTGACTGCAGAGTAGGGTTTTCTTTTCTTTTCTTTTCTTTTTTAAAGATTTTATTTATTTATTTGACACAGACAGAGATCACAAGTAGGCAGAGAGGCAGGCAGAGAAAGAGGAGGAAGCAGGTTCCCCGCCGAGCAGAGAGCCTGACGTGGGGCTCCATCCCAGGACCCTGAGATCATGACCTGAGCCGAAGGCAGAAGCCTTAACCCACTGAGCCATCTAGGTGCCCCGGGCTTTCTTTTCTTTTCTTCTCTTTTTTCTTTTCTTTTTTTTCTCTTTTCTTTTCTTTCTTCCTTCCTTTCCCTTCCTTCCTTCCTTCCTTCCTTCCTTTCTTGAATCAATTCCTAACACATATCCAAATGCTTAGCATATAGTAGACACTCAATGAGTGCTTTTATTATTTGTAAAGCAATCTCAGTAGATGTAAACTTTTATGGCTCTAGTATACATTAGAAGAGAAAGACATCAGTTGACTGGCATAATCTTAGAAAGATTATTTTTTGCATGCTGCCTGCCACACCATGAGACTAGCAATGTCTCTACCCCATCCTCATTTATAATATAACATATTTACTTATATTTTGTAAATGACCCCCCCCAACACACATACACACCCAACATTGCACTATCTTTCTGTTTTCTCCAGTTTGGCCACTAAAAACATCCATCTCCATTAAAAATAAAAATAAAAGAATGAAAGAGGGAGGAGAGATAATCCCTAGTATTGATCTTATCTTATTCTTTGTTATTAAGTGGCATAACTTTTGCACCTTATGGTGACAATATGTTTCATCTAAATTTTGCTGAAGATAAAGCACAGATATCTTAACATAATTATCTGAGACCATTATTCTTAGGGAGAGAGATCCTTGAAACAATGGAGTTTGTTGAATTAATGAATGAATGATTGCATGCATGAACAATTGGATGATAACAAATAAATGCAAAATATACAATTTTTTGAGAAATACTAACCGCCATCTACATTAACCTTTGTAACCACCAGAATCCCAAATTGGAAACCACTGGGCTGACCAAATACCTTTTTCCTTAAGTGCATTTATTTATTCTAGCTTCATCCAAGCATAATTTCAGTATCTCATGGACCTTTTAGACTTGGAAATAAATGGAAATGTCACTTCACCAGGCATCTAAACTGAGTATTAAAATTCATTCTGTAGCATCCATAGCAGACGATGTTCTGGAATTTGTGCCAGACAAATGTTTCTGCCTGCTTTTCCATTTTATCTTACCCACATTGGTTACTCTGCCTGGCCAGCCTTAGAGGCAAGGCTCATTTGGGGTTTCTCACCAGAATAAAAGAAATATAAGGGTGACTGAAGCACAGATAAGAGCTGCCCGAGTACCAAAGTTCTCTCTGTGCTGTTGCTCTGCCACATTCCTCTGCCCCAGGTCTCATTGCCTGTGTGAGTTTTGCCTGATCGTTTGACTATGCCCTTTTCTCCCTCTTCAGACAGTCTCATGTCTTTACATAGATTTTACACTCATCATCAGCTTGGATATTTTTGTGCATTTATCTGGCCTTTGACTTATTATTCCTAGATCTTTGTGCTTTTGGACTAACTTAGTTCTAGAAATTCACTTAATCCCCTCACTTAATTGACCAGTGCAGAATCTGCTCAATAAGACAGTCCTCTCTAGCTTAGGAACTTTAATTCTCAAAAGTTTATTTATAATTTGGTTACTTAATACCTAAACTGTTTATTTTGTTGGTGGTTTTGCCTGGTAAATTACCATTTTACTACTAACTGACTAAATCTTTTAAGTGGAATCAAGAGCAGGTTTTCTCCTCTGAGTTGGTCCTTCCATAGAGAATAGAGACTTAAAAGGTAAGGATGAAACAAAAACAAACTTTATGGCTCTTCTCTTGCCTTCTCTCAAACCAGTGAGGAAACAGGGGAAGATTCCTAGCTGGGGAGAGAGTAGGGAGGGAGAAATACAGGCATTTCTGCTGCCACACCAGGCCACAGGTGGGATAGCAGTTTTTCAGTGTAACAGCAGTTGTAATAGCAATGGCACAAGCATGTTCTATTATACCAGACTGGTCCAGAGAAAAGGCTCGTGCTTTCTTTTTCAGGGGGATGCAGTCATGGATCTTATTGGAAGTAGCTAGACTTACAAACTAGACTATGCATGCCAGGTAACCCGTTAACCCTCTCAAATTACATCACTAAAAACCAGTCACATACATATTCAAGCAAATGTGCTTAAATTCAGAATAGGGTACTAAGACATATTTGAATCATTTTGTATATATTAAGGCCTAAAGACTTCAGCTAATTTAAGGGCAATCTGGTATACAAGTGGAGACAGTCTCATGTATAAAGAAAAATGGTCTCCTTAGCTCTTGCTTGGAGGTTCCAAGCCCCTCCAGAGAATTTTCCAGGGGGTTAACAATATATTCACATAGGAACAATGTTTTAGTAAGGGTTTACCACTTAACTGTCACCCATAGATAACTATTAGATCACAACTCCCAAAGGATCTAAACACCATTTGTCATAGTGTTGCTTTAGGAAATCATTGGCAGGGCTTATAACCTGAAAGTCTAAACTCTACCAGCGCATGACATAAGGTATATGACATAAATTATAGCAAGATGATTAAAGTGGATGTAATGTAAATATATTTAATGAAATCAGGGGTCATAATTTCAAGGAAGAAGGACCAAATTATTATTTATTGCTTTTCTACATCCCTTAATTTTCTTACAATTAACATGTTACTTTTATAAAGAAAAGTCTCTTGTAATTTCAAAAGAAATACAAAGAATCAAATTAACATTGTGTAGGTATTTTTCTTTAAAAGGCAGTGAAACCTGATCTGGAAAGCTCTATTAGGAACAAAATGGAAGGTCAAAGGGAAATGTACCAATTAGATCTCAATATTGTGGGTTTACAATTCAGCCATCATCCTCTCTTCAATCAAGAACAAGCATTATGTGCTAGGCTGCTTCAACTTTATGAGTGTTTTCAGGACAGGCAGCAACAGAATTTACCTCAGCTGCTTTATGAGAAGGTGAGAATGGCTTCCATTATATTTATAGGGCTGAAGATTTAATATTGAAAGGGAAAACAAATAGTACAGAGCAAGCTATCCTAGAACATATTCCCTTAGCATTTTAAATATTTAACCAATTGGAACAATAGTTTCTTTCAGTTTCTCTGAAAAGAAACTCTGGGAGTTGACTGACCAGGGAGGTAGCCTCAAACATATCCTGCAGGATATTTAGCACTTACAGATGGTTTGCTAATCATTGGTATTCTTGGTCCTATGACTCAAGAAGAGTATTTGAAAAGATTACTATTTAAAAGAGCCATATGGTTGTTTTAAGTCTAGTAAAGTATTTTTTTTAAAGATTTTATTTATTTATTTGACAGAGATCACAAGTAGGCAGAGAGGCAGGCAGAGAGGGAGAGAGAGGTGGAGGCAGGCTCCCTGCGGGGCAGAGAGCCCGATGCGGGGCTCGATCCCAGGACCCTGGGATCATGACCTGAACCGATGGCAGAGGCTTAACCCACTGAGCCACCCAGGCGCCCCATCTAGTAAAGTATTTTTGATGAAAATATTAGATCTTGAATCACATATAAAATGTGAAAAGTCTTAGTCTAAGAATGATTAACCCAATCATCCAATGACAGCATAAAGGTTACATGAAAGTGTGGGGGAAAAAAATCAAATGAGTACCCTCTGATTATTTTTTATGAATTTGTACCGCTCATTTACTTGCTTTTTAATTTCATTTTTTATGTATCTTGGCAAACATTAAAATTTTTAGTGAGGCCAAATCTTTCCATCTTTTCCCTTGTATATTTTAGGTTTTGTTGTTTGCTTCCTAAGACCTTCTCTACCCCAAGTGTATCAGTCAGCATTTCAGTTGCTTTAAACAGTAAGGAAAGCAATTGTTTCAGTGGCTTTAAACAATAAGGAAAAGTTATTACCTCCTATATCACAAGTCCCAAGTTAGGGCAACTCTAGGGTTGGCTGATTTGGTGCTTCAACAATACTGTCAACAACCCTAGCCTTTTTCCTCCGTTTCTTTCTTTTTTTTTTTTTTTTTTTTTTAAGATTTTATTTATTTGACAGAGAGAGATCACAAGTGGGCAGAGAGGCAGGCAGAGGCAGAGGGAGAGGAGGAAGCAGGCTCCCCGCAGAGCAGAGAGCCCAATGCGGGACTCGATCCCAGGACCCTAAGATCATGACCTGAGCTGAGGGCAGAGGCTTAAGCACTGAGCCACCCAGGTGCCCCCTTTTCCTCCCTTTCTAATGTTCATCTTCAGCAAATTGACCTCGTTGGCTCCTGTCAGGTAAACTACCTGGCTGCTCCAGTTCAAGGCAGCTGACCAGACACGCAGTATGCATAGTACCTCACTTGAGAGCCCTCTTCAGCCTTTCCCCCACACGTCTGGGCAGATTTCCCCTCCGGTCTCATTGGTTAGAGTTATCTCACATGATCATGTCTCAACCAGCACTAGCAAGAAGAATGAAATTGCTACAAATAGCTAATCAGGGTTTACCTCTGAAACACATGGAAGATAATCAAGCAATTGAACAAAATTAGGGTTCTGCCATCCAAGAAAAATGACCTTTCAAGTGCAACCAGTGGTGTCTGAGAGACCAAAATTATAGTTATCTTTTTATATATTCTAGTAATATGTGTGTGTGCATGTGTGATTTCTAGAC
This sequence comes from Enhydra lutris kenyoni, assembly GCF_002288905.1. Lineage (NCBI taxonomy): Eukaryota > Metazoa > Chordata > Mammalia > Carnivora > Mustelidae > Enhydra > Enhydra lutris. The sequence continues at coordinate 48,748,040 of NW_019154096.1, forward strand.
TTGTATTCTGTCTAGTGTTTGTATTGGCGGCTTGTGAGATTCAGTTCAGTTTCTTTCCCCCCAAAGGTTAGCCAAACACCATAATTTCCTACTAATTTAAAATTCTGCCTTTATTGTAAACTAGTTTAACATATAGATTTAAGAACTATTTATTCCATTGATGTAATAGTCTAGCCCTGCCCTACTTTTTTTTTTTTTTTTTAGATTTAAAAGAATTATTTACTTGAAAGAGAGAGAGCGAGCGCACAAGCAGGGGGAGCAGCAGAGGGAAAAGCAGGCTCCCTACTGAGCAGAGAGTCTGACACAGGGCAGGACCCTGGGATCATGACCTGAGCCAAAGGTGGACGCTTAACCAACTGAGCCACCCAGACACCCCTCGTCATGCCCTATTTTAATTACTCTATTATTAAATTATAGTGTAGTAAAACAAGTGGCTCCTCATTTTTTCCTAGAATGTTTTTGTATGTTCTCAAAGATTTGATTGTCCATATGAACTTAAGAATTAGCCTGTCAACTTCTGTTTTTAAAATTCTATTATCATATTTACTATGATTATATTGTATTAATTTTGAAAGAAATGTTTATCTTTATAAAAGTTATATTTCCTTATCCAGAACTATAGTATGTCTTCACGTTTGTTGAGGTCTCTGATTTCTTCCAGTAGAAGTTCATATTAATTGACTCTAGTCTTGGAGTTCCTACAAACTGTCCCTAACTGTGACAGATATCTCCTACAAATGTTTTAGGGTACAGGTTCCTCCAGTTTTATTTCTCTATGAATATTTTCTGTATATTTCTATCTTTTTGCTTTCCTCAGTATCTTCTTCTCTTGATCTTATTTTTTCTTGTTTTCCTATGTTATGCATTTATTTTTTATAGGAAGATAAAGATATAAACAGTTATAAATATACATGTATAGATATGGATGTGATGTTAGCAGTGGATATGGTTAAGACAGATAAACAGATATCTTTTCTCTAACCATGGGATTTTAGGTGGAAAATAAGGTAGATTCCTGTGTTCAATCTACCATCTTGATTAATTGGTATTTTTTTTACATTAATTGATGAACTGATTACCTGGAAAGCTCTAGGTATAATATTTATTCCATAAATATTGATGCTCTTCTCAGTTCTACCCCAAGGTGCTTATATGAAATATATTTTGGAAGATAAGACAGAAATACACAAAAAGTTATGCAGTTGTGCTTCTGTTGCACACACCTAGACCTTTGGAGAAATTGGAGTGCTGGTAACAGTGGATGAGATACACAAAAAAGCTCTTTTCTTTGTTGTAGCTGAAAGCACTGACAGATGCTACCAAATTAGCAAATGAAAACTTGGAAAGAAGCCAGCTGACCAAAAAATCTTTACAAGATTATTATTGGCAGATAAGGTAGGTTTGGGACCATTAATATATCTACTAACCATTTAAAAATAACTTCTTTTTTTTTTTTTTAAAGATTTTATTTATTTATTTGACAGACTGAGATCACAAGTAGGCAGAGAGGCAGGCAGAGAGAGAGAGGAGGAAGCAGGCTCCTGCAGAGCAGAGAGCCCGATGTGGGGCTCGATCCCAGGACCCTGGGATCATGACCTGAGCCGAAGGCAGTGGCTTTAACCCACTGAGCCACCCAGGCGCCCTAAAAATAACTTCTTTAAGCTGAGTATTGCAGTTGCTATGGAAGATATAAAATAAGGAAAAGACAAGGTCCCTAGTCTTTAGGCAATTACAGAAGTGGCTCCAGCCTTTCCTTAAGACCCAGTTTTGTGTAAAAATATTTCATAAAGTGTCACATGAAAGTAGTTGTAATTTTAATATCCATTGATTTAAAAAAAAGCACGTGTTAATTATAAACCACCCTGAGTTCACTAATATTTTTAGGATCATATTAGTCTCAAGCATTTGTATATATTTGAGAACTAGTCTATATATACACATGTACAATATGTATTACTAATTCAGTTTAAAGGTAATACTCAAAGAGCACATAGATTTAAGAACCCCTGTAAAAAAAAAACATGGTCTTAAAGTTGGGAACCATTAGCTTATAGAATAGCTGGGAAGAGAAGAAAGTATGAAATAGCTGGAAAAATAATTCTAAGACAAAACATAATTGTCAAGATCTCCAAAAGCAGGAAAACTCACAGGGAGGTACTTACTGGATAGAAAGTTCACCTATGCATAAAGATACAGTAATTGTCTATATAAGAGAGTGGTTTGGTAGTTAAAGAATTTCCCTGCCTGTTTTACAGGTTTTAGAGGTTTTACAACCTCTAGAGACAATAGTCTCTAATAATTGGTTTCCTAGAATAATCTAGTTAAATGCAAACAATATTACTTGAGAAGGTTGACATATACCTTGCACAAGGCCTGGCACGTAATGAGCCCTCTATATATTACTTGAATGAATGAATGAGTGAATGAATGAATAGAAGCCATCAGTATTTACAAAACAATAAATTGGTGTTTTTTAAAATAAGATTAACTAAAATTAAAGGCAAAGAATATACATTGGCATAATGAACACAGAACAAGTAAGCTTTATTTTTTTTTATTTAAATTCAATTAGCCAACATAGAGTACATCATTAGTTTCAGATGTAGAGTTCAGTAATTCATCAGTTGTGTATAATAACCAGTTCTCATCATATCATGTGCCCTCCTTAATGCCCCTCATGCAATTACACCTTCCCCCTTGGACCTCCCCTCCAACAACCCTCAGTTTGTTTCCTATAGTTAAGAGTATCTTATGGCTTTTCTGCCTCTCTGATGACATCCCATTCAGTTTTCACTCCCTTCCCCTCTTATCCTCTGTGCTGTTTCTTATATTCCACATATGAATGAAACCATATGAAAATTGTCTTTCTCGGGGCACCTGGATGCTAGGTGGGTTAAGCCTCTGCCTTAGGCTCAGGTCATGATCTCGGGGTCCTGGGATAGAGTCCCTCATCAGGCTCTCTGCTCAGCAGGGAGCCTTCTTCCCACTCTCTCTCTCTGCCTGCCTCTCTTCCTACTTGTGATCTCTCTCTGTCAAATAAATAAATAAAATCTTAAAAAAAAAAAAAAAAAAGGATGTCCTGGGCAACGTTTTAAAAAAAAAAATTGTCTTTCTCTGGTTGACTTATTTTGCTTAGCATAATACCCTCCAATTTCATCCACATAGATATAAATGGTTAATATTCATCCTTTCTGATGGCTGACTAATATTCCATTGTATATATACCACATCTTCTTTATCCATTCATTTGTCTGTGGACATCTGGGCTCTTTCCACAGTTTGGCTGTTGTGGACATTGCTGCTATAAACATTGGGGTGCTGGTGCCCCTTCGGATCATTACATTCGTTGTATCTTTGGGGTAAATACCTGGTACTGCAATTGCTGGGTTATAAGGTAGTTCTATTTTGATGTTCTTGAGGAACCTCCATACAGTTTTCCAGAGTGGCTTCACCAGTTTTCATTCCTACCAACAGTGAAAGAGGGTTCCCCTTCCTCTGCACCCTCTCCAACATCTGTTGTTTCCTGACTTGTTAATTTTAGCCATTCTGACTGGTGTGAGGTGGTATCTCACTGTGGTTTTGATTTGTATTTCCCTGATGATGAGTGATGTGAAACATTTTTTTAATGTGTGTGTTGGCCATTTGTATGTCTTCTTTGGAAAAATGTCTGTTCATGTCGTCCACCCATTTCTTGACTGGATTATTTGTTTTTTGGGTGTTGAGTTTGATAAGTTCTTAATAGACCTTGGATACTAGCCCTTTATCTGAAATGTTATTTGCAAATATCTTCTCCCATTCTGTAGGTTGCCTTTTAGTTTTGTTGACTGTTTCCTTTGCTGTGCAGAAGCTTTTGATCTTGATGAAGTCCCAGTAGTTCATTTTTGCTTTTGTTTCCCTTAGAACAGGTAAGCTTTAATGCAAGAAAGAGAAAAGTAAGCTTTAGATGGGGTCTGATGGTGGTAAATAAGGGTCTACCTCTATGTGTGTGTGCTTGTGTGTATGTGTGTAGGAGGGTTATTGAAGAGGTCATCGCTTTATCAAAGCAAAAGAAAGCAATGTAATAGATTTTCATTCAGGAAAATTTTTGGAGTGGTGTTGAAATGCTGCAAAGAGTAGTTTGTGGACATTTGAAAAAACAGTGTTTCTATTAGAAAAAATATATACTTAACATTTAATGACTATCTGTCTACTAAGTGCCTGCCTGGCACCCACAATCAACTGGTACCCAGTATAGAAAGCTGTAAATCATTCACGACCCCCTTCTTGTCTGTCTTTTCATCCCTCACATCCAACCAGTAACCATTCCCATTGATTCTGCTTTATTTCAGGTGCTTATGTCATAGCCCGACTATACAGTCTCCTAAAATACCTCTTTCATTTTTTTTTAAAGATTTTATTTATTTATTTGACAGACAGAGATCACAAGTAGGCAGAGAGGCAGGGAGAGAAAGAGGGGGGAAGCAGGCTCCCCGCTGAGCAGAGAGCCTGATGTGGGGCTCGATCCCAGGATCCTGAGATCATGACCTGAGCCGAAGGCAGAGGCTTAAACCACTGAGCCACCCAGGCGCCCCTAAAATACCTCTTTTAAAGCCATGCTCCATATTGAAACCAAAATGATTTTCTATGTATATTAAAACCATATCACATGTATAATATGTATTACTAATTCTATTAGTAATAGATGGCTATTAGTAATAATGGCTTTCTATTACCTCTACAATAAAATTTAATAACTTTATCATTATCTGTAAGGCCCTGTGCAATCTGACTCATACTTACCTCTCCAGCCTCATAGTAGGGGCTCTCTGCTTTGGAACTTCATAGTCAGTGCCCTAAATGGACTCTCTAATATCTATATATCATGTGGCTTTTTTTTTTTAAGATTTTATTTATTCATTTGACAGAGATCACAAGTAGGCAGAGAGGCAGGTAGAGAGAGAGAGGAAAGCAGGCTCTGCTGAGCAGAGAGCCCGATGTGGGGCTCAATCCCAGGACCCTGAGATCATGACCTGAGCCGAAGGCAGAGGCTTAACCCACTGAGCCACCCAGGTGCCCCCTATATATCTTGTTTTAATGTCTCTTGTTTCTAGAAGGTTCTTTCATGTTTTCTGTTTAATACTAAGTCAACATATACGTTGTATTCAATTGCATGTTACTTTCTCAGGGGGCTCTTACTTGCCCATTAGATTAGATTAAATTCTCCCTCTCTCTCTTTATTTTTTGTATAGTCACATAGCATTTATATATTTCCTCTTTCATAATATTCATCACATTTATAATTATTTGTTCTGTATTTTTCTCTCCTGGGATATTAGTTACCATCACCCAAAATATTTCCTATCACATAAGATATTTATTATGTGTTCACTGATTTGAATTGAGTGTCACATACTCTGAGATTTTTCCCTATTATCACCTTTTATTCTCTTACTTAAACCCATACTCTAGCTGTGTGGACTTCTCTTATAATACCTAAACATTTTATTGCATTAGTTAATTTACATGTCTGTAAGTGTCTTGAACCCAGAGAGCATGTTTATTTATCTCTGTATCCCCCTTGCCCAGCACAGTGCCTGGAAAGCAGTAGGCATCCAGTGAATATTTGCTGAAGGAATAAATGGCAGTAGACTTCTATTTCTAGTAGACTGGATTTCATGAACAGCCCCTTTAATGAAAACAACCAAAAATGTCTGATAAAATACAAATATTAACTTTATAAACATATTGCCAAAATGGCAGAAAAGTAAGGAATCTGCCAAAGCCAAAAACAAAGTGAAAGGAGAAATCATAAAAATTAGTGAGGTGTAGAGCCAGCTTTTACCTAAGGATAGTTACCTTGAGCTGTCATTCAGACAGCTTCACGGAATGCCAAAAGATAAAGCCAAGTTCAACTTAATTGGAAAGTCTAACAGGAGATCACTCTCTAATGGGTGTTAAACCTCATGAAGGGGTAATATAAAGGAGATAACAAAGAAACTTGTCTTTGACTTTGTCACTAGACAGGAGGAGGAAAATGTTCCTTTGAAAATTCATAACCACAAGCCAGCATTCATGCAGATTTATAATCTGAATTTATAGTACTTACGTGGTCTAAGATATCAGCTTTAATTTTTTTTTAAGATTTTATTTATTTATTTGTCAGAGAGAGAGAATGAATACAAGCAGGGGGAGCAGCAGGCTGAAGTAGAAGCAGGCTCCCTGCCAAACAAGGAGCCCGATATGAGATTCAGTCCCAGGATCCTGGGATCATGACCTGAGCCAAAGGCAGATGCTTAACCAGCTGAGATACCCAGGCATCCATAAAATATCAGATTTAGAATTTAACTTAAAATAGCCCCAAATCAGTAGTGACAGCAGATAATTGGCAAAGTCAATAAATACTCTTTCTGGAAGTGCAAAAATTTAACCCTAGCTCAGAGATTTTCCACAGATGTGAAATTCTAAGGAATATAGGCTTACAGTAAAAAAAAAAGAAAGATTGAAGAGCAAGAAAGTGGAAAATATATAGGTAGGTCTCAGTGAACAAATGCTGTAATGCTGTCTCATGAGGTACAAATATATAGAGAGAGTTCAAATATATATCTTTTAGAATGGAGTAAAAAATGGAGGAGTGTAAGTGTAATTAAATATTTTGAGGAGGCGAGTAAAGGTAAAGCTTAATATTAAACTTTGATAAATTAAGGGCTTATATTTTAACTTATAACATTTAAAAGAAAAGAAAAAAGATATATCTCTCAAATCAATATAAGAGGAAAGTGAGACAATATGAAAATACTGAAACAATCCAAAGGAAAGCAAGAAAAGAGAGAAAAAGGAACATAGAAGCAGATGAGACAAGTAGAAAACAAAAGAAAATGGAGTTAAACCTAAATATATCTAAATGGGCTGAGTGCTCCATTTTTGTCTAGATTAGTAGACTGGATTAAAATTTTAAAAATCCATATGGAGCAACCTAGGTGTCCATCAATAGATGAATGAATAAATAAGATGTGGTATATATACATCATGGAATATTACTCAGCCATAAAAAAGAATGAGCTCTTGCCATTTGTGACAACACGGATGGACCTAGAGGCATTATGCAAAGTGAAGTAAGTCAGACAGAGAAGCACAAATACCATGACTTCACTTATATGTGGAATCTAAAAACAAAACAAACAAAATGAACAACAACAACAGAAAGAGACCGTAAATCTAGACACAAACTGGTGATTGCCAGAGGGGAGAAGGGTAGGGAGTTGAGGAAAATGGGTAAAGGGGAGTGGGAACTACAGGCTTCCAGTTGTAGAATGAGTAAGTCATGGGGATAAAAAGTCATGGGGAATATAGTCCATGGTATTGCACTGGAGTCATATGGCGACGGAGGGTAGCTGTACTTGTGGTGAGCATAGTATAACTTCTAGAACTGTAGAATCATTACATTGTATGTATACCTGAAACTAATATAACATTGTGTGTCAACTATGCTTCAATAAAAAATTTTTAAAAAGTAGGAAAAAAATTCCAAAACCAGGATCCAATTATATCTTATTTATAAGAGACTTACCTACATCATAAGAATATAAAAAGTTAGAGAACAGAAATATTGGGGAAAAAAATCACACAAACACTAACAAAATAAAGGTGCATAGCTATGTTAATATAAAGTAAAATAGATCTTTATTTTTTATTTTTTTAAGATTTTATTTATTTATTTGACTGAGAGAGACAGCAGAGCAGGAACACAAGCAGGGAGAGTGGGAGAGGGAGAAGCAGGCTTCCTGCTGTGCAGGGACCCCCCCCCCCCCAATATGGGGCTCGATCCCAGGACCCTGGGATCACCCTGAGCCAAAGGCAGACGCTTAATGACTGAGCCACCCAGGTGCCCCAAAATAGATCTTTAAAGGCAAAAAGCTTTAGTAGATATAAAGAGGGCCACATCAAAATGATGCAGTTTAGTTAACATATATTCATATATATGTTTATACACATAAATACATATGTGCATATAATAATATGTCTTCAAAATAAATAAAGCAAAATTGATAGGAGTGCAAGGAGAAATAGCAAATTCACAAACATATTGGGCAATATTAACACACTCCTCTCAGTAATTGATGGGACAAGTAAACCAAAAAATTTCAGTATGGGTATAAAAGATTTGAACAACATGATGAACGAATTTGACTTAATATATAGTTATAGAACGTTGTACCCAACAACTGCAAAATGCCACTCTTTTCAAGAACACAGGGAACATTTACAAAAGTTGATCTTCTGTTATTTCAATAAATCTCAAAGTCTCAGTATAGTCAACTGATTTAAATCATTCAATGCAGAAAGAAATCTAATACAAAAATATAACTAGAAATCTCTATATGTTTGGAAATTAAGAAATACATGTCTAGAATAATCTATTTTTCAGAGAAGATATCATTGATAATTAGGAAAGATTTTTGAATTTACTGATTAAGAACAAATATATATCAAAATTTGTGGTACAGTTAAAATAGTACTTAGAGGGATATTTGTTTATTTAAATACACATTAGAGAAAAGGAAAGGTTGAAAATTAATGAGCTAAGCATACTTAAGATAGGAAAAAGGATAGAAGGAATGAAAGAGCAGAAATTAATAAGATAGCTATGATAGAATAAGTAAACTCAAATGTTTGGTAAAAATTGATAAACTCTGGGGCACCTGGGTGGCTCAGTGGGCTAAAGACTCTGCCTTCGGCTCAGGTCATGATCCCAGAGTCCTAGGATAGAACCCCACATCAGGCTCTCTGCTCTGTGGGAGCCTGCTTCCCCTTCTCTCTCTCCCTACCTCTCTGCCTACTTGTGATCTCTGTCTGTCAAATAAATAAAATATTTTTTAAAAAAATTAAAAAAGAAATTGATAAACTCTGGCAAAGCTGATCAAGAAAAGAAACAGCATGGGGCGCTTGAGTGACTCAGTTGGTTAAGTGTCTGCCTTCAGCTGAGGTCATGATCCAAGGGTTCTGGAATCAAGCCCCACATCAGGCTATCTGCTCAGCAGGGAACCTGCTTCTCCCTCTTCTGCTGCCCCTGCTTGTGCTCTCTCCCTCTTTCTGTGTCAAATAAATAAATAAAATCTTGAAAAGAAAAATAACGCAAATATACAATACACAATGTCAGGACAGAAAGGGGGACATTACTTAAGATGCTGTATACTTTGAAAAACTTCATGCCTAAGAATGTAAACATTTACATGGAAAGGAAAAATCTGTACAAAAATACAAACAGAATTGGGTTTGGGTGGCTCAGTTGGTTGAGCATTGACTCTTGATCTTGGCTCAGATCGTGATCTCAGGGTTATGAGATTGAGCCCCACATTGGGCTCCATGCTCAGCAGGGTGTCTGCTTGAGATTCTTTTTCCCTCTCCCCCTGCCCCTCCCACTTGTGCTGTTTCTTTCCCTCTCTCTAAAATAAATAAATAAAATCCTAAAAAAAAAAAAATACAAAAGAGAATATATCCAAGAAGTGAAAGGAGAAGAAAAAAAAAAAAAACTCTAAGTAGTTCAATCATTGTTAAAGAAATCCAATCAGTAATTTGAAATTTTTCTGCAAAGAAAACTCCAGGCTCAGATGACAAAATAAGGATTCTGTAGAACATTTGAAACAGTGATTCTCAAAATGTGGTTCCCAGACCAGCAGCATCAGCTTCATCTGGAAACCTGTTAAAAATGCAAATTATCAGGTCCACCACAGCCTTACTGAATCCCAAACTTGGAGTGGGGCTTGGCAATCTGTGTTCAGCAGGCCCTCTGGTGATTCTGATATAGGAAATGTTGGAGGTGTCTGACTTAAAAATAGCTTCTATTTTCACAAACTCTTTCAAAGAATAGAAAAAGAGGCCACATTTTAAACTTCATATATGACATTATTTTATCTTTGAAATTAAAACTTGATAATACAAAAACTATTGCAACCCAATTTCATTCATGAACAATTACAAATATGCTAAGCAGAATTCTATCAAATAATACAGTGAATTGGGATCACTCCAGGAGTGCAAGGATGATTTAACATTAGAAAGTCAATTAGTGTAATTTGTCATACTAATAGTGTGTTTGCGAAGTCATGAAACAGAATAAGTATCTTTTAAAACAGTGTATTACCTGTTTCCAAATAATATGATCACTAACCCATCCAGCAAAGTACCTCTAAATTTGAAGCAACAATTTCAATTGTTAATCTGGAAAAAGTATAATAAATACACTCCAGAATGACCCGACCATCTGGAAAAGTCTGGATTTTAGCAGAACACTTTTGAATAGTGAAAAATCTTCAAGTCATAAAGGAATTAATCTCTTAATGGAATTTTAGTAGCTATATCAAGATGTGGGTAAAATGGAAAAAAAAAAAAATCACAAGGTGCGGGTATCCAGAAGGGTTAGTGCAATACATTCTTCCAGGCCATTTTAAATGATTTGTCTTTCTAATCCACCAATGTATTTTTGATCTACTTTTATTGTTGTAGTAATACAAAACAGCTCTATGACTTAGAAAGGGAAAAAGACCTCTCCCTATTCCACAGTATATTACGGACTTGGAAACAAATAAAATCCCTTCGACAACGGCAAGGGTTTACAAGCACCTCAGTAAAGTTACAGTTCCAAAGGTGAGTGGCTGCTCTATTCGTTCTTGTAGGGCTCCTGAAGAACTGCCCACGAATAACTGGGAATTCAGAGTAACTGGGAGAAAATCCAGAAGCTAGACTGCTATTTGATTTAGTCAACAAAGGACTTGTATCTTGAATATATGAAAAATTCTTATAACTTAGTAAGACAACTGGATTTTTTTTTAAAGATATTTTTAATTTATTTGACAGAGAGAAAGAGAGAGAGAGGTTACAAGTATGCAGAGAGGCAGGCAGAGAGGAGGAAGCAAGCTCCCTGCCCAGCAGAGAGCCCGACGCGGGGCTCGATCCCAGGACCCTGGGATCATGACCTGAGCCGAAGGCAGAGGCTTTAACCCATTGAGCCACCCAGGTGCCCCACAACTGGATTTTTAAAATGGGCAAAAGATTTGAACAGATACTTCTCTAAAGAAGGCCCATGGATGGCAAATGCACACATGAAAAGATGTTCAGCATCATATCCTGTCAATAGAGAGAGGTCAATTAAAAACACAATGTGTTGGGGCGCCTGGGTGGCTCAGTGGGTTAAAGCCTCTGCCTTCGGCTCAGGTCATGGTCTCAGGGTCCTGAGATCGAGCCCCACATCGGGCTCTCTGCTCAGCAGGGAGCCTGCTTCCTCCTCTCTCTCTGCCTGCCTCTCTGCCTACTTGTGATCTGTCTGTCAAATAAATAAATAAATAAATCTTTAAAAAATAAAAAATAAAAACACAGTGTGAATATACTATACACCATTTAGAATGGCAAAAATCCATAACAAAATGGAATTTAAAAGACAATAACAAATACTGACAAGGGTGCTGAGCAGCAGGAGCTCTCACGAATCGCTGATGGGAATGCAAATGCTGCAACCCTTTGAAAGCAGTATGGCACTTCCTTACAAAGCTGCACAGACCCCGCAGTCAAACTCCTAGCTGAGACAGTCATAGAAACATGGTTAGTGGAGGAGATGGTTACAATTAAAAACTGTACTTTTTAATCACTTAAGCTATTTGTGAACTGTTGTGGGAATAACTGGTTCCCTCTCCATGGTTCATATCTTTTTTCAATACTATAAGAGGGGTGCCTGGGTGGCTCAGTGGGTTAAGCCTCTGCCTTTGGCTCAGGTCATGATCCCAGAATCCTGGGATCGAGCCCTGCATGAAGCCCTGCATGAAGCCCTGCATGAAGCCCTACATGAAGCCCTGCATGAAGCCCTGCATCGAGCCCTGCATCGAGCTCTCTGCTCAGCAGGGAGCCTGTTTCCCCTTCCCCCTCTGCCTGCTGCTCTGCCTACTTGTGCTCTCTATTTCTGTCAAATGAATCAATAAAATCTTAAAAAAAAAAAAAAGAGGTTAAGAGGTTAGTGTAACTTCAGCCTATTAAGAAAGACATTTAGTTTGTTGATTTTTCTTTCTGCTGCAGTGGTTTGTTTGTTTTTTTTTTTTAATTTTATTTATTTATTTGACAGACAGAGATCACAAGTAGGCAGAGAGAAAGAGGAGGAAGAAGGCTCCCCACAGAGCAGAGAGCCCGATGTGGGGCTCGATCCCAGGACCCTGGGATCATGACCTGAGCTGAAGGCAGAGGCTTTAACCTACTGAGCCACCCAGGCACCCCTCTGCTGCAGTGGTTTTAGCGAAAGTGCTTCTGACAATTTCTAAACCTACCCAATGTGAAACTTTATTGTAGAGTCCTGAATTCATGTAAACTTGCTTCCTTCCCTCCACATCTTTAAACCAATCTGATACGCACATGCACTCTGAACCCCTGAGCAGAAAAGGAGAGCCACAGATGCCATAAGCTTGTCCAGAACAGTAGCTCTGGACCAGTACTGCCTGCTCAACACCCACTCTTATTCTCACTACTATTGTCCTTGAGTAGTAAAATTATTTGTTGTAGCTATTGGTCGTGTGTGTATGTGTGTGTGTTAGCAACACCAAAACCAAATCTCAAATACGTCTACTATTTCTTCTTTGAATAATTATATTTATTATTAATTAGGATAAAAATGAATAAATGCGATGAACAAAACCAAGAAGAACTGTTAGAAATGTCTGAGGCTGAGAAGGAAACTGAAGGAAAAGCACTTAAGAATGGGGAAAAACAGGAGGTATTTATATTACAAAATAACATTCAACTCCTCTTAACTGGTTATAATGTTTAATTGTTTGGTAAAGTAGGAAATCTTGGTATTTTTAACAGTTACCCAACAAAACGACACACATAAAAAATAAAAGTTTAATTTTAAGAATAGTTGTCTTAAGCAGTGAACTTAGATTGTAAATTATGTATTTATATTTTGGTTTCTAGAGCTTCTCATATTTAGCTTCAGAACTTGGAGAAAGAGATATTGAAAGAATAAAGCCAATTACCTTGATGCCACATCTTTCTTTCACTGCAGAATTAACAAACTTATCCAGGTGTTCACTGTAAGCATTTTAAAGGATGATTTCTCTATTATAGGTTGTCTATTACATTGTTTTAATAAAGTGAGTACCATATGCTTGGCACTTTACTAAGTTTTTAAACATATTTACACATTTAATTGCAAGTATAGCTCTGTGGTATTATCCTTATCTTAGAGATGGGGTAATTAGACTTATGGAAGGGTAAGTTGCCCAGGGTCACACTTCTAATTCATGACTGAGGTAGAACATAAACCCATTTGGTTTGATGATTGCTTTTTGTTTCGCTATGACAGTAATTTTTGTTCAGGTGTAGATAGGAGATAAAGCCACTGTAAAAAAAAAAAAAAAAGATTATGTGGTTGCCCTTGATTATTAAGGGGAACTGTTGCTTTCATAAAAACTATTCTGTATCTGAAGGATCCTCTGGGCAATTTTCTACTTTGTAACGAACATCTTCCATTCCCAATTGTGACTTTTTCCTTGAGCTGTTTTCTCCCTATTCCTAGAACATTCACGCAAAAACAGATCTAATATAGATCCCCATTTCTCCCATCTCTGGGCCCATGGATCTCATCTCCTTTAAAGAGGATATGGCAGCTTTAGAACCCTGAACTAAGTTCAACTTTTCAACATCTCTGTCCCATGGGACCCTTTGTAACAATTCATCTTTGAATATTGTGAATGTGTATCATTTAGGAGGGTAATAAATGTCCAACAAATATCCCTATTTATGAAATGATTGAATGGATGATTACATTTAAAATGAACCTAAAGAGTAGCAGATACAAAGGCACAATTACCACTACCCTCTTTCTAACCAGCAAAGTGCAGCAGTGGAAGAACGCTTGATTTGTTCTACACCTACTTCCAAAGAGGACCCGAGATGATTATTATGTAAGACATGCATACAAAAGGACCATCTAAATGAGGTTAAGAAAACATGAGCCATAAAATGGAAGTTAGAAGTAAAGAGGGGAGGGTGCCTGGGTGGCTCAATGGGTTAAGCCTCTGTCTTCGGCTCAGGTCATGATCTCAGGGTCCTGGGATCGAGCCCCACCATCGGTCTCTCTGCTTAGCAGGGAACCTGCTTCCTCCTCTCTCTCTCTCTCTGCCTGCCTCTCTGCCTACTTGTGATCTCTCTGTGTCAAATAAATAAATAAAATCTTTTTAAAAATACTTAAAAAAAAGAAGTAAAGAGGGGAAAGAGAAAGAGGAATAAACTTAGTGGAAGTCAAGGCAAAGTGGGATGTGTTCTGTCTTTTCAAAGCTATTGCTATTATGGGGTCTTGCTGTCATTATCCATTTGAAAGGTCCAGTTGAATAAGGATATTTTCTCTGGAGAAGAATATACTGATGTCAAGGATAGAGATGAAGGGAACACAGGGACTAAGGATGAATTATAAAGAGTTTACAGGTGACAAAAAAGGCAAGATTTCCTGAGGATAAATATAATCCTGAATTAATGAGTTTTCATAATCGGTTCATGAGGTCATTATTAAAACTACTTTCAGAGGGCAACATAAAGGGGAAGTGTACCTAAGATATTTCTCTAAAGTTAATTGAGAAGATGCTTAGAAGAGGCCAACAGGGAGATAGGAAAAATAAGTAATCTTTTGTCTCCTAACCCTCTGAAAAGGTTATATGGGTAGATATGGGCACCAGGAGATCCTGGACCCATAGGACAATTAGGGTGAAGAACAGAAGGGCATGTTATGTTTCAACCTAGAGCTTATCTTCCAACCAGTCTTCTTCCTTCTGAAAAAGAGAAGTCCAAACATCATTTGGTCAGTTGCGTTACAGCTGAGAGGATATTCAATAAATGCTGGGTGAATGAACAAATGAATGAATGGCTGGCAGACTCTCTTTAGGATTTCATATCACTTAAGGGATCAGTTTATTTCCCAGCGAGTGTTTCATAGGAGCCCAGGGAATCTGGCTTGCCTCTCCGATCCTTGCGGTTAGAGAAAGAATGTCCTGGAGGAAAACAGTGTACTATCTAAGGCCTAAAGGGATTTATTTATAAAGACCTTAAAGAGGACACAACAAGCCTGTTGACTGAGAGCCACCTCAACGAGGTTATTGAAGATATGGCATATTTCTTTTAGGAGTGTGTCTTTCTTCTAGAAGTTAGAAAATATTTTTGAATTTTTAAATCAAGTTCCCCCACCCCCATTCCTAAGTCCCTCTGTTCCCTCCTCTTATAAGACATC
Organism: Enhydra lutris kenyoni; assembly: GCF_002288905.1. Lineage (NCBI taxonomy): Eukaryota > Metazoa > Chordata > Mammalia > Carnivora > Mustelidae > Enhydra > Enhydra lutris. The sequence continues at coordinate 48,763,278 of NW_019154096.1, forward strand.
TTATGGGGGCGCCTGGATGGCTCAGTGGGTTAAAGCCTCTGCCTTCAGCTCAGGTCATGATCCCAGGGTCCTGGGATCGAGCCCCACATCGGGGGCTCTCTGCTCAGCGGGGAGCCTGCTCCCTCCTCTCTCTCTCTGCCTACCTCTCTGCCTACTTGTGATCTCTGTCTGTCAAATAAATAAATAAAATCTTAAAAAAAAAGACATCTTGTGATGAGTAAGTACCATAATCTCTTCAAGTTTCAATTTAGTGAAATAAATAACAGTGATTTATATAGTACCTTGATTTTAGTCCTTTATTTTTGAGTAAATATCTTAAAAAAAAAAAACGTTTGAATAGGAGAGGCTTTTATCCACACATAGGCAAGCGTTATTGAGATTAAAGATAACATTTGTCCTCTAAAATGGTCATACTTTAACATGCCTAGATGCATTTTGAAAAGAACATTATGTTGCATCCATTTTGCTTTTCAGAGATCCTTTAAAGATTTATTTAATTTTTAGGCATGAACAAAAAAGGAGAGCCAAAATTCAGAAGCTTAAATATTTCATTAAAATACTATACAACAATAAACAGGTTTCTTGTACTTCAGTATCTCCTCTTCAGTTTGATTTTAAAGTCATATTTCAGCAAATTTTCAATATTCAGTTGATATACTGGCCTGAAACAATTTGCTTGGAGGTATGCCATCATCATTTACTTTTGTATCTTATTTTATGCCATACATAATTTTTAGCTTCTTGTTAGTTACTGTTACATGTGGCAAGTAATTTCTATTTAAAGATGATGGATCTTTATGGGTAGGCAAACTATTTATAAATAATGTATTTATAACTCAGCAATAGTCTTGTATGCTACAAGTACAAAATTATTTGATTTGTGGCTTTCTAAATACTTCCATTCTTTCCTGCTAAAATTCCTCTCAACCCTGGATGTGCAGCACTACTATTCATTTGTTCATGAGATGGAAGAGGGTTATTTAAACTATAATGTGTAACATAGCTATTGTTGGTATTGAATGATTTCTCCCAATTGTCTCAGCCCTGACTTAGTGATTTCAGTGTGTTGCTGAATTTGTATGTGTGTATGTGGTTTCATTCATTCATTCATTCATTCATCTATTTATGTTTTGGATCCCTTTAAGAATCTGATGAAAGAACATACACACACAAGACTCCTGATCCCTTTCCAAAGACCCAGCCTAAGAACCCCTGCACTAAATGGAGAAGAAAATAGGACAATGGGAAAAAATTAGAAACATTAAAGTAGTCTAGATAAGAAGTCTTGATGGCTAACATAGGGGTTAAACTTGCAACTAGACCTGAAAGGAAAGTCAGGAGGGAATAAAGATTTTTGTATGTGAACATCGAGTGAGCTTTGGGGAGTGAGGAGAGAATTATGATTATAAATCTAAATCAAAGGTATTTTTACAATACCTAAAATAATTTTTTTTCTATCCCTGATGAGAGGGTACATTCATTTTGTTCATCTATACTTCAAGTTTCTATCATCTTAAAATGTACCTCTGTTGAAACTTCTATTTAAAAAATACACTGAATATAGTTTCCTACTGTACCTAAAATAAATTGTGAATAATCCAGCCAGTTGAAGTATAAAACTTGCCTCCACCCCCAAGTAGATAAATGTGTATTTCAAATTCTTCATCATCCTACAACTTAGAACATGATCTTAGCAAACTAAGAGTCAGGGAAAGAAAGGAATCTAGCTGGGATTAAAGTGCACCATGAGCAACTGAAAATGTTGTAAAATAAATCTAAATGGCTAACCTAACAGATTCTGACCTACATTTTGAATTTACTTCTTATCATTCCCTTTATTCATTTTTCACTTGAGCCAAACTGAACTGCTTGGGTTTCCCCCCCCCATACATCCTTGCAATTTCCTACTTCTGAGCTTTTGAACATTCTAGTTCTCCCACTTACAAGGTCCATCTTCATTCTTGACACTCCATCCCAGCCACACAGTGATTTTGAGAGCTGCTCTCAGGGGACAAGGGTCTCCCAGGAGACTTCACTCATGAAGGTGGAATTCTCTACCTTCACCTTTACTATCCAGGGTCTGGCCTCCAGCTCCGCAGTCCCAGAAACTGGATTTGACAGTCCATAAGAATATGTCTGTATCCCCTAAACAAATCACAAGGCTGATCTGTAAAATAAAAAATGCCAGTGTAACATTTGGATATAGTTATCAGTATAGTTATGCCTCTTTTCACTTACCTAGTTTACTGATTTGCAGTAGGAAATTTCTTTCATAGGCCTGAACATGCTGTAAGCCCATTAGCTATAACCCCTACATACCTTTCTGTGTTAAGGATGCCTTTGTCAAGGAACTAGTGTGCTGACTTCTAGTCACTCTTGCAGGGACAATATTTAGATGAGCAAAAAAAATATTTGCTTCTTTGACTTTCCTTTTGCTCTGCTTTTTTGGTTAATTAACCATCCTTTTGATTGACACATTCTTACCTTTCAGGAAGCATTTTTTTTTCCTCCTTGATTTTCTTCTTCTTTGAGCACGTCACTATTTTCCCAAATACTGACAATACAGTATAGGTCAAAATAAGATTTTTGTTTAAAAAAAAATTATGTTTGGGCATCTGGGTGGCTCAGTTGGTTAAGCCACTGCCTGTGGCTCAGGTCATGATCCCGGAGTCCTGGGATTGAGTCCTGCATCAGGCTCCCAGCTCCCCGGGGAGTCTGCTTCTCCCTCTGATCGTCTCCCCTCTTGTGCTCTCTCTCAAATAAAAAAATAAAATCGTTTTAAAAATTAGATTTGTAGTTACGGCAGTGATGGAATGGTAGTAGAAAGGACAGCATACAGAGTCAGAAGACCTGGGTTTAGTACCCAGTGGACATCTATGGAGCTGTCCACTCAACCCCTCCCTTTCTCCTTCTTCTGCGACTCTTTCTCCCTCCCCTACCTCCCACAGTTTGTTTAACTTGTCCTCTGATTCTATGAACCAATGAATCTCCCTTTTCCTAAGCAATTCAACCTGCATTTCTACCATTTATAATAAAAACTAATGTAGTTTCATATAGAGACTCAATTGCTGCATTTATAAAATTGGAAAATAATGCCTATTTCCTAATCATTTGTATCAGGCTTAAATGAGATAAAGAACTTTAAAAGTGCTATGCAAAAGTAAGGTTTTTGAGTATTATGTTATATGTACCTCTATGCTCAGAACTCTCTTTGTAATCCTTTAATTCAACTCATTTTCTCTGAAACAAGTAAAAGGCATTATTTTTAAGGGCTTATGATTATCTCCTTTCTCATAATCATATGGATGAAATGCTCTAGAGAAATACCTATTTTATATGCTAGTATTTTTTTAAAAAGAATAAAAATGTGTTGAGGGTTCTCATTTTAGCTCCCCACCCCCCATTTTATACTTTCAATGAGCCATCAGTTGTTTCTTTTATATTTAGGTTTATGAGATAAGTAAAAGAACAAGTTTACTGGCAAAACTATATTTACCTTTACCTAACAACACAGAGGTGAAAAGTAAAACTGTTTTGGAATATGTAGAATTTAGCTCTGATGAGCTGGTCATACCTGCGTGTGGAGAAGTAGGAAGCAGTAAGTTTATTTAACATGTCCCCCTCCCACCTTCATTCTCTTCATGAGTTCTATATCCTACCTAACTCTGGGTCATTTATGTGAGTCAAGAGTGCTCTGTTTACAGTATTAGCTTTAAAGTGTATTAAATTCTCCTTTCAGATGTTAAACTAAAATTTTAAAAACTGACTTGAATCAGATCTTTGAAAAATCTGGAATTTAGAATTGGCACCTGTGCTTTTCCTAAATCACCTGAGACAAGAGCAGTACACTCTCTGGAACAGGAGCTCCTGTGAGCAATGAGGAGAGAGGAGGAAATAAGTAGGCAAAAAAGCCTGGGAAGGACAGGAATAAGAAAGGAATGTAGTTTGCTTAGAGTCCAGCTGAAGTGAGAAAATAGGGTTGTGGGAACCCAGGAGAAAAGACTTAGGGCAAAAAATTTAGGGAGCAACCAGGAACTCAGAAGAAGTTTCAAGGAGTATTGTTAGGCTCTCTGGAGAATGAGAAAGAAAATGGGTAGAGGGGGGAAGACTCAGGACTGTAGGGAAAGGGGACAGAGTAGTAGTTCTGTCCTTTCCTGCTGGAAGCCACTTCCAGAAAGAATGGTTAATGATGCTTCTAGTAGTAAGAAGAGGATAATAGAGGGGCTCATCCCTAGGTCTTCAGATCAGTATTTTCCTCTCTGTTTTGTAGTCTGTTTGAAGTAGTCTGCCTTGAGGTACCTTTGATGGAAAATGAGGGAGGGTTCTAAGATTAGAGCCTGATGTCACCACAGAACAGCCTGGGGTTCCACAAGTAAATCGGGGGAGGGGGGGCTTCTACAATGTGTCACACTCTACGCTTTAATAAAAATTCATGTTTTAATACTTTTTATAAACAGATGTGCCTTTTCTTCTTGAGGGAAATGAAACTGAAGAAATTTGTCTTTTGACATCAGGAAAACTGAGCTACTCTCTATCGTGGGCTTTAGACGAAAATGGTATTCCTCTGACACCCATGTCACAGTCATTAAGATCTGCTTACTGCAGGTAATAAACTTTTATGCTTGACAAATAATGCCATTCCTCAACAAAGCATCACACAGAAACCTGTGTCTGTAAAAGAGAAAACTCTAGCAGTGGCAAGAGTAGTCTAGTTTATTTGGACTACTTATTTTTATTTGGATTCATATGTAAGTGAATGTATCTCTAACGCTTAGGCTTATAGTTATATGGATGATGGGAGAGGCCGTTCCATAGGTCTTGCAGGCAGAGGCCAAGACCCCCAAGGATTTTATCTCTGGATCCTTGGTATATCCCAGCCTTTCTGGATTATGAAAGAACCATTTATGCATTATCAATTTGCTAGAAGAAAAATCCTAGAAATCTTATTCTATGCCCTAGGACTTCTTAGAGAAATTGGGATTAATATCTAGATCATACCACAAGTAGGATTACTAGAATTAACTACAATAAAAAATCTATAAAAAGGTAATATTGCTTTTGAGCTGTGTTTGAATAAAACAGTAAATATAAAAAGCCAAGTAGATTCCCTCATTTCAAAATGATGGTAACAGAAAGATGTTTCCTCCTCCCGATCTAAACACATGTATATTTTTTTCTAACATTGTTGTACCCAACTATATGACATTATGGAAAAGTCAGAACTATGGGAACAGTAGAACATCAGTAGTTGCCAGACATTAGGAAGAAACAAGGATGGATAGGCAGGGCACACACGATTTTTAGAGCAGTGAAACTCCTGTTTGTATGATACTATAATTGTAGATAAATGTCATTACATTTTGTCAAAACGCATAGAGTACACATCACCAAGAGTAAAGCCTAATGTAAACTATGGACCTTGAGTGATAAAATGATGTGTCAGTCATTGATTGTAACAAATGCAACTCTTTTATTGCAATAAATGTAATAAATTATAATTCTGGTACAAGATATTGAGAGTAGTGGAGATTGCATGTTTTGGGGGGGAGGGGACATAAGGAAACTGTGCACTTTCTGATCAGTCTTGCTCTGAATCTGAAACTGCTCTAAAAAAAAGTATTTTTAGAATAATTTTTTTTAATTTTTATTTTATTTTTTTTAAAGATTTTATTTATTTATTTGACAGACAAAGATCACAAGTAGGCAGAGAGGCAGGCAGAGAGAGATGGGGGAAGCAGGCTCCTTGCTTAGCAGAGAGCCCAATGTGGGGCTCAATCCCAGGACCCCGAGATCATGACCTGAGCCAAAGGCAGAGGCTTTAACCCACTGAGCCACCCAGGTGCCCTAATTTTTTTAAATTTAAAACATTGCTATAAATAACTTGGATTAAACAGGAAATCACAACTGAAATTAGAGACTGTTTTATAAATAAGAGTGAGAACACTATGTATAAAGTCAGTGGCATATGTCCAGAGTCATAGTAAGAGTTCATAAATGATTTTCTTGGGAATAGTTTTAGAGAAAAACAAACAGTGTCAGTAGCACTCAGCAACTGATGTTGAGAAGGCTGAGGTCGTGGATGTGGATTATTTTCCTTTTTTATTTTATTTTTATTTTTTTTATAATTTTTTAATTTTTTAATAAACATATAATGTATTATTAGCCCCAGGGGTACAGGTCTGTGAATTGCCAGGTTTACACACTTCACAGTGTAAGGGCCTATTTAGCCAGAGTGATTCCATCTGGTTAAACAGTGATTTTGTTGTTTATGCAGTAAAACTTAAACTGACACCCCCCCCCCCACCCTGGCCCAGGGGAACTTACTTAAACGCAAGTCCCAGAAACCAGTAGAATATGGCCGACCAGTCCCTGATAACAGAGCCCAAATACAAGGGCAGGTCAGGTCAGGTGGAGGTAAAGAGCCCGAATGCAGGGATGAGTCGGGCCAGGTGGAGACATCCAATCAGTAAAGTGAGCATACTGTCTCCCTAGCTACCAAGGAGTGTGGGCCCCGCCTTTTGGGCGCCAATCCTGACCAAGGTGATAGGCTAGTTCAAATAGCTACTATGGGGTGAATTGTAATTCAACTGGCCACCTGTGTGTGACCTAGCATGATTGTGCCGCTTTCTCTGCGTGTTAACAATCTCATTGGCCACCTGTGTGTGGCCAGGCTCAACCACATGGCCTTTGCTCTATAAAAGTTAGTCGGCAAGGCAGGGGGGTGTCGCCCTCTCTGTAAGAGGCAACCCTGACCAGACGGTTTGATTCTCAATGCTTGGCATGAAATAAAGCTTTGCTTGACCTTCGCTTTGTATCAGTCTTGTTCCTTTGACCATGGATCCAACAACAGGACTCACCATAGCACATACCCCTCCTCCAATGTCCATAACCCCACCACCCTCTCCCTACTCCTTTTTTATTTTTAAAACTGAATTAAGTTTTGAAAAGAGGCTTTAAAATAAGACAGACAATAGAATCAAAGTATAAGTTTCTTGAAAATTGGGATAATTTTTATCTTCTTAGAATAAATGATGAAATCCATAGAAAAAGAGCCAGAATGTATTAGAAAGAGTATGTGATCCTTCAGAGTCAAGAAGATATTGAACCAGAATATAAGTGATAGCTTGGCTCTAGAGAAGAGGAAATCTCTTCAAATCAGAGAAGGAAACGGAAATTGCTGTGTAGACAGGAACATAATTTTGATGATGTCCTTATTTTGCTAAGGAAACAAGGTCATCTTCTTAGAGACCTGAATAATAGCATTTTAGAGAAAAGTGGACAGTTAATAAAGGTAATCCATTTTGGAGTTAGTGAATAAGATTTTAATACTCTGAACCATTATATGCTTGTATTTCTTCGTTTTTCCCTAGCATCATCCCCACTGGGGCTATTCCCAATCTTTGCCTCCTTATACTATTCTTTTTTTTTTTTTTTTTTTTTACTTTTTGGAGTCAAATATTTATTCTTCTTACTCTTAAGCTAACTTGTATATAGGTAATTTGGAACTTTCCTTTGTCTTATTTAGGATCCTGAGGACTTATTTATATCCTTTTCTTACATTATCTTTTAACTCTTCCATTTCCCTAAGACGTTAGTCTTTTATATTCAAGAAGCCTTCTTTGTTTTAAAAACAAAGAAAAACCCAAGCATTTGATTAAACCCTGAAAACCTGTCTTGGCTGTTTTTTCTGTCCAAGTCCTCACTTGTGTAGTCTACTGATCTGTGTACAAGGCCTCCATTTTTCATTCACACATTCCTTCCCTAACTCAACCCATTTATTCCTGAACACTACCAGTGACCTTCTGGCCATCGTCACTGGCCTGTCCTCATCATTTTGCTTCTTGAAGTCTTTTCTCTCATGGCTTCTATGATGCTGCAGTTAGCAGTTCTCAGGTTTACAAAAGATGAAAAGCAGTTCTGTTAAAGATTGGAACAGATGACAGATTTCAAGAGGCAGTGAATTGCAAGAGGTTTCAAAGTCCAGAGCACTCTCTTTTTTTTTTTTTTAAGATTTTATTTATTTATCTGACAGATCACAAGTAGGCAGAGAGGCAGGCAGAAAGAAAGGAGGAAGCAGGCTCCCCACTGGGCAGAGCCCGATGCGGGGCTCCATCCCAGGACCCTGGGATCATGACCTGAGCTGAAAGCAGAGGCTTTAACCCACTGAGCCACCCAGGCGCCCCCAGAGCACTCTCTAAAGAAGTTACCTTGGGGATGCCTGGTTAGCTCAGTGGGTTGAGCGTCTGCCTTCGGCTGGGGTCATAATCCCAGGGTCCTGGTGATGTAGGTGAGGTTTAGGGATGAAGTCCAGAGCCCATGACCAAGAAAGAATTCTTGAGACATCTTTGGTGCAAAATGGTGATTTATTAAAGCACGGGACAGGACCTATGGGCAGAAAGAGCTGCTGCCCTAGGATTGTGAGGGGTGGCAGGTTCTTTACGATGGGGTTGGGGGAGAAAAGGAAAAAGGGAGGTTTCAAAAGAACTTTCATATGCTAAAGTGGACCTACAAGATACCTGATACCAGAGGCCTTGCCATTGGCAGTGTCATTTTTCCCTTCTTAGCAAGGTATTAACATTAAGATAGTTGGGAGATTCCTAAAGAATGTCACCTATGTCCCACCCAGCCTTTGCTTTGTCCTCAGCCAGCCTTCTGGTCCCTCATCACTGGGATGGAGTCTTGCATCAGTCTCTCTGCTCAGCAGGGGGCCTGCTTCTCCCTCTCCCTCTGTCTGCTGCTCCCCCTGCTTGTGCTCTTTCCCTCTCTGTCAAATAAATAAATAAAATCTTAAAAAGAAGTAGAAGAAGAAGTTAACTTGAAGTAAAACTTTACAATTGGGACATCTGTGATCAAAGTGGTTGGTTCCAGAACTCTGCTCTACAGTTGTGGGCACTCAAAGGCTGGTGCTGAGCAGAGGTTCCAGGAACCTGGGATGGGTGCTCCAAAAGGCAAGGCTGACTTGTGGGTGTCAGAGCATGGAGTTCTCCTTTGGAGCAGGGAGCTCTGAATGAAAGTATTCATGTACTTTCTGATTTACTCATTCACTTATTCATTCATCAATGAGCTGGAAATGAAGCAATAAACCAAAAGATCTTGGAATACTTTAATATCACATTGAGCACACTTCTCAAATCTCAATGATTATAGTCCAGAGTTTTCACTTAACACATTTTTAAAATATAGAAGTGTTTCTTAATGAAACCTAGTTAATGAAATTTTCTGACATGGTTAATTGACTTTTTGTGTTTGCACCTCTATATCTTCTACACCTTCATTCTACATGTACTTTTCTTGATGAAAATCTGCACCTTTACTAATTCTTTCAGTCAGTTTCTGTGGCTAGCAAATTTGTTTAGTTTTTGTGTATCTGAAAATATCTTTATTTTGTCCTCATTCTTGAATAATAGTTTGGGTATAAAATCTGAGGTTGATACTTATTTTCCCCTTGACACTTTGAAGCTATGATTGCATAATCTTCTGGGATTTATCATTCTTATTTAAAAGTCACCATGTTGGTGTTTTGTAGACAGTCTGTCTTTCCTCCCTAATAACCTTACCTTTTTTTTTTTTCTTAATTCATAGAGACAGAAAGCCAGTAGTTGGGAGTAGAGAGGAATGGGGAGTTGTTGTTTAACAGTTTCTTTTTGGAATGATAAAAATTCTGGAAATAGGTAGAGATGGTGGTTGTACAACACTGTGAGTATACTTAATGCTACTGCATTGTGTTACTTGCTTGGCATTTGGTTGTGGAGAAGGGAGTACAGGGGACAAAGGGATTTTGGCATAGCCCACAGCTGAACACCTATATGGACGGCTGGAGGAATTATTGTAGCAAAGGCAGGAGATGTGCTGAGGTCTTTATTACTCTCCCTGAGGAAGAAATCATGGGAGTACATTGAAATCCAATCACAACTTTTTAATTTTAAGGCTGTAACTGGATAAGTTTCTCTCCCTAATCTATTAATTAACATGTAAGCTTTGCCTCAGCCTTTGTGACCTAGGCTAGCACTCTTCCTATGAAAAGGAATATTTCTTACATGATGGTATAAGAAATCAGATCTCAGGCCCTAGAGATCTCTTCTGACAAAGATATCAAAACAGTTCAAATATAAGGACAGAAGTAGGAATTAAAAAAAGAATACTCATACTTCACCTATTTGTAATTTTGCTTATATTCACAAGATATTTTTCTCTATGTTAGTGTGTTAAGGAATGTAAATGCAAGAGGGGTTCCTGGAATTCCGTGGCTCATTAATGCACAGAAGCTTTTTGAGTGGGCAAAGGAAGTAAAAATTGATCCAAATAATCCAGAATATTCTGATCTAATGGAATTTATTATGGTAAGTTATGGCAAGTATCAATACTGTATATTCTATTTCCTAAGCTCTACCCCCTTATAGTTCATAGTTTGCTGTATATTTTTCTAGGCACCAGGAGGCATATAAAGATAACTCTGAGGACAGATACGATTTTCAACCAGTTTTACAGTATTGTAAAGACAATTAGAAATTCAACAACTGAAATAATTGCTACTTAGGCCTGATGGTTGGTACTCTGCCATTGCTTTGCAGCCTGCAGTACATCCTATAGGCTAACCTTCAGGCAAGCATCTCTTGTACAACTACTGAGTACCCATAGTATTCTAGATGCCAGGGCTATAGAGATGATCTATAGACACACTCCTACCCTCAAAGACTCTGTTCACTGCTTCTGTCCTTTCTTACAACCACCTGAACTGCTCTGCATGCCTCAAACATGCTTTCTTCATGCATTTATTCATGTCATTCCCTCTGCCTAGAAGGGCACCCTAGGTGGCTATTTTACCTACCATGCAAGTCTGATGAAGATTCCACTGATAACCTCAGTTAGATGTGGGCCCTTCTTTCCATTCCCTCCTGTTAACTTTTTCTTTCTCTTTATAACTTCTATGACTCTGATATCATTCTGCCTTTTACTGTAGTTTTTCATTCTGTGTTTTATCTTTCCTTGTAGAACTACAGCGAATAAATCTTTGATAGCTAGCACTTTTCCTTGCATGGACCATGTCTGCACATTTGCATTTATTGAGTAAAACAATGCATAGATTATTGCAGTTAAGCTTCCCTAAATCAGAGCTTCCCAGCTAAGGTGCTCTGTTGATTACAGGTATACAGAAATATTGATCCTTTCTCAGCATTTATGGCAAAGAGATATGAATAGGTCTCATCTTTTAACCCAGTATGCAATATAAATATTCTCATTTTTCGTATCTGTCATGACCAGGAAAAGATTGGCAAGCCATGGAGGCTGGATTCTATTTTTTCTTTTCTTTTTTTTTTTCCAGATTCTATCTCTGTATAGAGTCATTGCTCCATTTCCTTCCTATATGGCAACTCTAACATCTAGCAGTTGAAGGGAAAAAAGTGTTTTGAAATGATTCTCAAATTTTAAAAAATTAATATTTTAAGTAAAAACTCTATTATTTATGTTTTATAGTACATGAAACATAAAGGACAGGAACTTCCAAAATATTTTCGTCTGGAACAGTTGCGAGATGAATTTAACTTTGTTTCTGAAGAAGAAATGAAAAAGAGTAAACGTTTCCAGCTATTGCAACTTAGAAATGCCGGTCAGTTAGACATTTTCCTTCTGCAGCAAATACCCCTTTACGACAAGGATATTCCAGATTTAGTCCTTCAGGTATGTGATTTCTATTTGAATATTGTTTATTGTATGATAAATTAATAATTTTTGCTGCTTTAAATCTATCTTAATTTTTCCTTTTTTTAAACAAATAAGTTTGTATTAAAAACCTATTTTAAAAATAGGTTATAATAGACTTATTTAAATTTTGTTATTATCTATAAGAAAAACATGGATAAACTCTTCGATATTTGTCTTCATTTTATTCTGGACTGAAAGTAAATTGCAATAAGCCACTTAATATTAAATAAAAGTCGTTTTAAAAAATAGTGTGTGTTTGTTTTTGTTGTTGCCACATAGCCATCCTTTAGTTTGTATACCTTAACTTAGAGGATACACAAACAAAACTATACAGGACTCATTACATTTAAAACTCAAGGACATTCATATTCTGAACCAAATGGACTGTCTGGAGACTCTCTTTGGTGTGGCTCAGAGGTAAAAGGGGAAAGGCAAATTAATGATTTTTCAATGACAATATCTTAGCACCACCAGTCAGTACATTTGACTATTATCATCATATAACGATAGGATTTGCAGATAATTCATGACTTTCACAAACAAGAGTGAGTAGAAATATATGTAATCACAAACTAACCAATTCGTATTTGGCTTCAGGTTTAATTATGGTCAATCTGTTCTGAGACCTTAGGAACTTCAGTTAGCAAACTATAGCGGGAAGGCCTTAGAATAGCTTAGAATAGCTAGAAAGTTACTCCGTTTCCTCCTGCTGCTTCTCTCAGTGATTGGGTTTACTTCTACAGTTCCATAAACTGTGACAGGTAGAGCACAAGGCTCAGGATAATCCGGAATATAACCTCATAAAAGAGGAACTGTTTCTGCTCTTGAAACTAGGAGCTTTCCTTATCTTTTTTTTTTTTTTTAAGATTTTATTTATTTATTTGACAGAGAGAGAAAGATCACAAGTAGGCAGAGAGGCAGGCGAGGGGTGGGGAAACAGGCTCCCCTGCCGAGCAGAGAGCCTGTTGCTGGGCTCAATCCCGGGACCCCGAGACCACGACCCAAGCCGAAGGCAGAGGCTTAACCCACTGAGCCACCCAGGTGCCCTGGAGCTTTCCTTATCTTATTTGAACTATTCAGAGAACAGAAAAGCAGGGAAAGTAATCCTACTCATTTTCTGAGTCTGATATAACTCTCATACCAAAATTGAGCAAGGAGGACAGGAAATAATCATTTTGGATCATTTTACTTTTGAGCATAGTTGTAAAATTACTAATAAAATTTCAGCAAATTGATAAACAATGTATTGTATATAAATATATAATTATTTATAATCCAAGAGGGTTTGTTTTCACATAACAAAGCTAATTTAATTTGGGAATCTATTAATATACTGTACCATGTTAATAGGATTAAGGAAGGAAAAATATGCTTCTCTTAATAAATGCCCAGAAGGCATTTAATAAAATCAGTGCTCATTCATGATGAAAGCTCTTAGTATATTAGAATTAAAAGGGAATTTTTTCATTTTTTAGTTTTTATTTTAATTCCAGTTTGCTAACGTGCAATGTTATATTAGTTTCAGATGTACAATATAGTGATTGAGCAGTTCCATGCAATACCCAGTGCTCATGACAAGTGCACTGTTCATCTCTATCACCTATTTCACCCACCCTCCCCCACCCCCTTCTCTGGCAACCATCAAGTTGTTCTCTAGAGTTAAGAGTCTGTTTCTTGGTTTTTCTCTCTCTCTCTCTCTTTTTTCCTTTTGCTTGTTTTGTTTCTTAAATTCCACATATGAGTGAAATCATGTGCTATTTGTCTTTCTCTGACTGACTTATTTCATTGAGCATAATACTCTCTAGCTCCATCCATCTTGTTGCAAATGGAAAGATTTCATTCTTTTTATGGCTGAATAATATTTCATTGTGTACATATACCCCATATTTACCCATTCTTTGATTGATGGGTACTTGGGCTGCTTCCGTATCTTGGCTATTGTAAATAATGCATAGGGGTGCATGTATCCTTTTGAATTAGTGTTTTTTAATTCTTTGGGTAAATACCCAGTAGTGCAATTGCTGGATCATAGGGTATTCCTATTTTTAACTCTTCGAGGGACCTCCATACTGTTTTCCACAGTGGCTGCACCAGTTTGCATTCCCACCGACAGTGCAAGAGAGTTCCCTCTCTCCACATTCTTGCCAACACCTGTTGTTTCTTGTGTTGTTGGTGTTAGCCATTCTGACAGGTGCGAGTTGCTATCTCATTGTAGTTGTGATTTGCATCTCCCTGATGGCAAGTGATGATGAGCATCTTTTCATGTGTCTGTTGGCCATCTGTATGTCTTCTTTGGAGAAATGTCTGTTCATGTCTTCTGCCCATTTTTTAATTGGATTTTGCAGGGGGAGGTGTTGAGTTTGGTAAGTTCTTTATATATTTTGGATACTAACCCTTTACTGGATATGTCATTTACAAATATTTACAAATATTTTCTCCCATTTCTTAGGTTGCCTTTTAGTTTTGTTGATTGTTTCCTTAGAAGAGAACTTCTTTAAACTGATTAAGAATGTTAAAACATTTTTGTTTTTTTCTGATGATGTGAACTGCATTGAAAGAAGTGCTTCTTCTAAATTGTGGATTTACAATGATTACATTGAGTCTCAGATGTAATTAGCCAGTAATGCAGAAACACACAGAAAGCAGAGCAGAACACAGGACGAGATAGCTGCAACAAATTTTGTTGCTGGTTTTTCCTGAACTTTGCTACCCTAATGGGGAGTAAGCTTCTTGTGACATGTCCACACAAAGTGGGGTTTTGCCAGAGTTAACAAAACAAATTGAAACAACAACAACAACAAAAATCAAATAAACAAAAAACCCTTGTACACAATAGTCAAGGTTTACCTAACTACTCCAGGAGGATTAACACTTGCCAAGGGAATGTTTACAAACATTGTACTCCTGGGGCTCTTGGTCACTAAGGCTATATTATCCTTCAAGAAAAGAAATAGAGGGGCACCTGGGTGGCTCAGTGGGTTAAAGCCTCTGCCATTGACTCAGGTCATGGAAAAAAAAAAAAAAGAATAGACTTATCTGTTAAGTGGTTCTGGTCATCTATTTAGAAAGAAATAAAATTAAATTCAGACCTTATAAATAGAGGTCCTGGGATCGAGCCCTCATTGGGCTCTCTGCTCAGTGGGGAGCCTGCTCCCCTTCCTCTCTCTCTGCCTGCCTCTCTGCCTACTTGTGATCTCTCTCTGTCAAATAAATAAATAAAATCTTAAAAAAAAAAAAAAAGAAAAAGAAAGAAATAGAGCCAGTACCCAGGTGTCCCTGAACAAATTGTCTGTCTCTAGTTTTTTAGCATTCTGGAACACCTATTCCTTATACCACCCCCCCTGCCCCCCACCCTGCCCCTGACTGTGAATCAGTACCCTATTAACTGTATGGCTCATGATCAGAAATCTGTTTCCTCATAGACTTCTATACAAACATATACTTAGTGGATAGACATCAGTTTTCCCATTAGTCTGAACAACATAAGGATGCCCACTATCATCTCTACCAGTAAGACCCAATGCTTTAAGAGAGAAAGAAGAAAATTAGAAAAGACAAACTGCCCTTGTTTGCAGAAAATATATTTGTCTACATGGAAAACATAAGAGAAACTACAGCAAACTGTCACAACTAGTAAATTTGTTGAATATAACATCCATATTTAAAATGACAACTTTTTTATTGCAAAAGGAACCCTGTACCTCTACAATGGAGATACCTGGCTGTCACCATCCTGACTCAGTGATCCAGCTTAATCTTATTAATAGTGTTAGGCAGAATAATGGCTCCCCTAAAGACGTCCACTCCCTAATCCATGGAACCAGTGAATAGTTCTGTTACATTGTTTAAAATAGGGACATTGTCCTGGATTATCTGGGTGGGACCTAATCTAATTACAGTGAGTCTTTAAAAGTAGAGAAATTTTTCCAACTGGGAGCAAAAGCTGCAGCAAGAGAAATCAGATTTGTCATGAGAAGGATTCAACATGTAGTGGCTGACTCTGAGACTTAGAGGACCCCCTGCAAAGTCTGGTGAGAGGTGCCTGGAGCTAAGAGCAGGCTCTACCTGATGGTGGCAAGGGAAGGAGACCTCAGTCACACAGCGGCAGGGCACTGGATTCTGCTCACAACGTCAATGAGCTTGGAAAAAGATCCTTCCCGGACCTTCCTGATAAGAACCTAGCAGGCCTACAATTTGACATCAGCCTTGCAAAACCCGGCACAGAGAAAGCAGCTGACACAACCCGGAACTTCTCACCTACAGAACTGTGAGATACTCAATTTGTGTTGTTCAAAGCAACTTAATTTGTGATAATTTGTTATAGCTGGAAGAGAAAACTAATACACTTATAATAGACATCCAGACATTATTACCCCTTACATCATACAGCATGAAATATACATTATGTATGAAATCTCCTTGCCACGGATATGTAATCTGAATCAAATTAAGACTTCAGGTTAATTTGTTTACAAGAAGTATGAGGAATAGAGAAGTTAAATGGCACCACAAGGAAGCAATCAAATTTGGAATGTGGGACAACTAGCTTAGCAAGGACTTAGTGTTGGAAATTATAAAACATTTTGAATGATGTAAAAAAGAAATTTGAGTAAATATTCACTGATAGGAAGTTGTAAGGAGCCAGCTTTGTAGGATGTCAGTCCTTCCCAAATTATTTTGTAAATGTAGTCATGCAATTCCAAACCAGTGAAATAGAACAGAGGGCCTCAAAACAGACTTATGCATATGTAGAAACTTTATATTTGATAAGTATCATTACATATAAGTTGGAAAAGAATGGATTTTCGGGGCACCTGGGTAGCTCAGTGGGTTAAGCAGCTGCCTTTGATTCAGGTCATGATCTCGGGGTCCTGGGACCGAGCCCTGAAGTCAGGTTCTCTGCTCAGCAGGGAGTCTGCTTCTCCCTGTCCCTCTGCACCTCCCCACTGCTCATGCTCTCAATCACTCTTTCTCAAATGAATAAATAAAAAAAATCTTTGAAAAGGAATTCCTGGGTGGCTCACTTTGTTAAGTGTCTGCCTTTAGCTCCAGTCATGATTCTAGAGTCCTGGGATCAAGTCTTGCAGGGGGCTCCCTGCTTAGCCGGGAGCCTACTGCTCCCTCTGCCTGCTGCTCCCCCTGCTTGTGCTCGCTCTCCCTATCTCTCTCTGACACATAAATAAATACAATCCTTAAATTTAAAAAAAATCTTAAAAAAAAAGAATAGACTATCTGTTAAGTGGTTCTGGTCATCTGTTTAGAAAGAAATAAAATTAAATTCAGACCTTATAAAAGCAATAAATACCATGTGTAATGAAGACTACATGTAAATTATATTAATTATGCTAGATTTAAAATAAAAAACTTAATAAGAAAAGGATTACATGTGAAAAGCAAAACTTTAAATAGATATCTTAATCTTGGGGTAAGAAAGTATTTCTTAAAACTCAAAAAGTATAAATTTTTTAAAAAGATTAATTTGTTATTAAAGTTAAAACCCTACAGATTAAGCCAATATATTTGCAACACGTATAACAAAAAGTTAATATCTAGATATTATAATATTTAAGTAGCTCCTATAAATTAATACTTTAAAGAGTAAAGTGGTAGGAAATATTAATTTATCTTTAAGTAAAAGTTGTTACTTGTCAACAGAATTAAATTCAAGATTTCTTGCAGATAATTGGAAGAACAAATAAATTACTTTCAGATAAAAGAATGCTTGTTGTAACGTGGCTGAAAGTTCTAAAGTATCTACTTCATTACTTTTGTGTATTTTTTAATATTATCCATAATGTAAGACAATCTCCATGTGCATTAGGGATGTATCCCACAAATGCAGATATAACGGGTGCAGATTTATTCTGAATTATATAGATGAAGCAGTCTGACAAATAATCTTATACCAACTACTGGATGTAAAATTAAAGTTATTGATTAACTTTTTAAAGTTAGAAGTTAAGGGGCACCTGGCTGGTTCAGTTGGTGGAGAGTTCAACTGTTGATCTTGGGGTTGTGAGTTCAAGTCCCACATTGGGTGTGGAGATTACTTAAAAAAAAATCTTAAAAAAAAATAAAGTTAGAAGTTAAACATTAAAGCTATTGATACTATACTGCTTCCCATATGTTTTGTTTTCAGTGGTTTCCAGGTAAATAAATATACACATAAAGAATACTTTGCAGTCATTTTCACATTTTTTCATAATTTTTTGTCAATCATAATTTTTTTTCTTAACATTATGTTATTTTAATTTTTTTACATTTTAAAAAATATTTTGTTTATTTGAGAGAGAGAGTGTGTGTGTGAGAGGGAGCACAAGCCACAGGGAAGGGTGCAGGGGGAGGGAGAAGCAGACTCCCCACTGAGTAGGGAGCTCGATGTGGGGCTCGATACCAGGACCCTGGGATCATGACCCGAGCCAAAGGCAGATGCTTCACTGACTGAACCACCCAAGTGCACCAACATTATGCTATTTTTAAAGATGAATGGACCTCATCCTAGAAGCAAAGAAATATGGTCAAAAGCTGTTCTTAGCTAATGCTCAGTGGAAGAATCTGAAAGAAATATGTTTTTTTTTCCCTCTCATGCCAGAGTGTTGTCTGTGTCTTCTACACATAAACCAAATATTTAATATTTTACATCTTATTGCAGTGTATCAGACCCTGAACTCTGTTACACTGAAGAGGTAAAATTAACTTAATTCTCTGTTTAGGAATATGAAAGTCAGATAGAGAAGGATATCTCCATTTCAGATGTCAATTCCATTACTGCACAAAGAATTAATTCTGCCAATTTTCTGAAAAAGGTAACAACAGAATAGTATTATCGGTATGTTTGCATTTATTTTTGTGAAATCCTAATCTCCCTTTACATTCATTGCTTGCAAAAATTAGGACTAAAAAATTGCACCAATACATTGGGGAGGGTATGTGCTATGGTGAGTGCTGTAAAGTGTGTAAGCCTGACGATTCACAGACCTGTACCCCTGGGGCAAATAATACATTATTTGTTAATTAAAAAATAAATTTAAATTTAAAAATTGTACCAATAGCATTGTAAATACTTAATCTTCAAATATAAACTATTATTTCTTTAAATTAAACTTATTTTTTTGTAGATGAGAAGGTTGATAATGAAAAGAATTGTCAAAGTTAGCAAATTTAACTTATCAGATGTTGTGGCTGATTATGAAGAAATTGTATCTGCAAGGTACATCGTAAAAATTACTATTTTTAAAATATGAAATACAAAGCTTTAAGTTAATGCCTTCAAAGTTCTCTTAAGTTCTCTGTTTTAATATTAAGTTACATGTCAGAGGATGCATTTACGAGGCATAAAGTGAAATATAGTGATTTAAAATATATTTGGTTCTTTTAAAATTGCATTTTGGATACATCTATATGATATGTATTTTTCGTTGCTTAGTACTATTTTTCAATCCTCCCCTTATTAATAGTTTTTAGGGCAGGAAAGAAAAAGACAAGAAATACCTTTGTCCCAAATTAGTTTTGCCCTAAGATTTTCCTGTTTTGGAACCATTCCTGGAAAAGCTGTTGCCTGCAGCACCACATACTAAGCCTATAATCTCCCCCTTTATAACCCACAGGCAGCAGGTGAGGGAGCCTTTGGCTCAACTCAATTCCCACACTGTTTATCTCTGAACCATAGGGGTAGGACCAGAAGTAGGGATGCCATGTTTCTGGGAACCTTCCCTGGGGCCACCTGCAGATTCCTAGTGTCACCAATACGTTTTAATTGGTTTGGATGCTGAAATCTATTGTATTTTATTTTCAGTTTTTGGGGGGAAATGAGTGTGGCCGTAAAGCTGTACGTAATTCCATGGATTTGTGTTGGCAGCTTGTATAACTAACTCCTGTTTCAGAGCCTGTAGAACAGTTGAGCATCAAATCACTTTTAGGAGAGTGATTTCTGAAAAATGAATAATGTTCTGAAAGAACATCATGTTTTTGTGGAATTCTGTCTCCATGCCCTTGTCTATTCTTGGACTGTGTACCCAAAGGGCACGAGGCAATCACAATCACATTTTCTCACAACATGAGAGTGAGCACAGCATCTCTTCTGGGCTCAGGAAGGTCCTTTCCTTGGGTTTAAGACAACTCTGTCTTCCCTCAACAAAGGAGAAAATATGGTTCAGAATAACGGCCTTATTTACAATAATTCACTTTAAAAATTGATGTCTTTTAAAACAAAATTATCTTGTGCATACGCAGCTGATCATTTTTTTACTTTTTAGCCAGTTGACGCATGCAGTTTGTAAAATTGTTGAACGACGAAGACAGTTAAAGCCTCAGAGAAAAGAAAGGAAGAAAGTAGCAGCACAGACTATCTGTGACGGGGATATTAAGATTCTTGTCAGAATACTGCGGGCTTATAATATTCCTACCAGGAACACAACAGTTACTAAGTAAGATAGTGTGCACCAATTTTAAATAGTTGCAAAAGTTCTTTTCGTAAATTTTAATTTCTTTTTGCAAAAGCCCTATCTTAAATGTAAATTTCCATGCTGTCCTATGTGTGAAACTTTGCACTTTATTAATGTTCTGTATAGAGAAATGGAATGAAAGTTGCAATCTTCACTTGGATAGTCATACTGTCATTACCATGTATTAAGAGTTTTGGGGGGCACCTGGGTGGCTCAGTCAGTTAAGCATCTGTCTTCAACTCAGGTCATGATCCCAGGGTCCTGTGATTGAGCCCCTGCATTGGGCTCCCTGCTCAGTGGGGTGTCTGCTTCTCCCTCTCCCTCTGCCTGCTGCTCTGCCTGCTTGTGCGCTCTCTCTCTCTCAAGTAAATAAATAAAAAATCTTTAAGAAAAAAAAAAGAGTTTTCAGAAGTTTGAGATGACCACAAAAACTATACCATGTATATTTTGGGGTGTCATATCATATAAATGCCTTTTATCCTTGTTCCCTATTGTGAGCACTTGTGACCCTGCTGTCACCACCTGCAACTGCCGTCTGCCTCTGGCCCCTCTCAGTACTGCAGGTAGAACACAGGAGAGAGTAGGCTGCTTTGGACTTGTTATTTTAGTTGACATCTGCGAAAATCAGATCTTACCCAGCTCTTCTGCAGGTACTCCATGGATTTTATTTATATTTCTTAAGTAGAGGGTATGTGGGGCCAGAATGGAGATCACTATTTAGTGGCCAAATTAAAGCATCATGAGTATTAAATGCTCATGTGTCCTGAATATTGAGTGTCTTCTGTATTTAGTCTCATTTATGAATCCTATATTATTGGTACTTAGAACCCAGGTATCTCAAGAATATTAAGTAGCCCCCCTCTATGTTTAGCACATAATGTGCTCTACTTGCTTGTCTTATGTTTACCACATCCCATGAAAAATATTTTGCTTACTAGATACTAATCTATAGTTAAAACCTCTTAAAAGTTTTTCCTATATTTTATAAACAACAACCTTATTTATCTAATAGAATCTATGTTCTCAAAACAAATGCACATTCCAAAGGCTAACTTTTATAAAGTAAAGACATAATAAAATCACTACCATTTTCTATAATCATCAATTTGTAAAAGAAAGAATATTATAACATCAAAAATAGAAAGGATATAATCTCAAAATATCACTTGCCTTATTTTTCTCCTTTGCTGAGGACCAGTGAAACCACTGGTGATTACCAAATGTGTAGCTCTAACCACCTATGATAAGAAGATCCAAAGAAACTCTATAAAATTCAGGGTAACTGAATTATTTATCACCATGAACATAGGTAAAACCCTGCCCATTACCACCAAAACTAATGTTAAAATTATTTATTTAAAAATTGTTTTATTTAAATTCCATTTAGTTAACATATATTATTAGTTTCAGGGGTAGAATTTAGTGATTCATCAGTTGCATATAACACCCAGTGCTCATTACATCAGGTGCCGTCCTTAATGCCTATCACCCAGTTCCCCCCCCCCGCCAACCCCCCCACCCCGCCAACCCCCCCAGCAATCCTCAGTTTGTCCCCTATAATTAAGAGTCTTTTATGGTTTGCCTCCCTCTCTGTTTTTATTGTATTTTATTTTTCCTTCCATTCCCCTATGTTCATCTATTTTCTTTCTTAAATTCCACATATGAGTGAAATCATATATTTGTCTTTCTCTGACTGACTTATTTCCCTTAGCATAAAACCCTCTAGTGCCATCCCCATCATTGCAAATGGGAGGATTTCATTCTTTTTGATGGCTGAGTAATATTCCATATATGTATATGGAATGCACATGCATATATATAAAATATATAATATTCCATATTATACACACACTACTTCTTTATTCATTCTTCTGTTGATAGACCTGACCTGAGGGCTCTTTCCATATTTTGACTGCTGTGGACATTGCTGCTATAGACATTGGGGTGCAGGTGCCCTTCAGAGCATTATTTTTGTATCCTTTGGATAAATACCTAGTAGTGCAATTGCTGGATTGTAGGGTAGCTCTATTTTTAAGTTTTTGAGGAGCCTCCATACTGTTTTCCAGAATGACTGCACCAGTTTGCATCCCTACCAACAGTGTAAGAAGGTTCCCCTTTCTCCGCATTGCTGCCAACATCTGTTGTTTCCTGACTTGTCAATTTTAGCCATTGTGACTGGTGTGAGGTGGTATCTCATTGTTGTTTTGATTTGTATTTTCCTGATAATGAGTGATGTTGAGCATTTTTTTCATGTATCTGTTGGCCATTTGTATGTCTTTTTTGGAGAAATCTCTATTCATGTCTTCTGCCTATTTCCTGACTGGATTATTTGTTTTTTGGGAGTTGAGTTTGGTAAGTTCTTTTTTTTTTTTTAAGATTTTGTTTATTTATTTAACAGAAACAGCGCGAGAGGGAACACAAGCAGGGGGAGTGGGAGAGGAAGAAGCAGGCTTCCCACTGAGCCTGTGGGGCTCGATCCCAGGACCCTGGGATCATGACCTGAGCTGAAGGCTGATGCTTAACAACAAAGCCACCCAGGCACCCCAAGTTTGATTAGTTCTTTATAGATTTTGGATACTAGCCCTTAACTGATATGTCATTTGCAAATACCTTCTCCTATTCTGTCAGTTGCATTTTAGTTTTGTTGATTGTTTCCTTTACTGTGCAAAAGCTTTTTATCCTGATAAAGTCCCAATAGCTCATTTCTGCTTTTGTTTCCCTTGCCTCTGGAGATGTGTCTAGTCAGGAGTTCCTGTGGCTGAGGTTAAAGAGGTTGCTGCCTATGTTCTTCTCTAGGATTTTGATAGATTCCTGTCTCACATTTAGGTCTTTTAATCCATTTTAATTTATTTTTGTATATGGTGTAAGAAAGTGGTCCAGTTTCATTCCTCTGCATGTGGCTGTCCAATTTTCCCAACACCATTTGTTGAAGAGACTGTCTTTTTTCCATTGAATATTCTTTCCTGCTTTGTCAAATATTAGTTGACCATAGAGTTATGGGTCCAATTCTGGGTTCTCTGTTCTGTTCCATGTGTCTGTTTTTGTGCCAGTACTGTACTATATTAGTGATTACAGCTTTGTAATAGAGCTTGATGTCCAGAATTGTGAAATCTCCAGCTTTGGTTTTCTTTTTCAACTTTACTTTGGCTAGTCAGGATCGTTTCTTGTCCCATACAAATTTTAGGATCTTTTATTCCAGCTCTGTGGAAAATGCTGATGGTATTTTGGTAGGGATTGCTTTAAATGTGTAGATTGCTTTGGGTAGCAGAGACATTTTAATAATATTTGTTCTTCCAATTCATGAACATGGGATATTTTTCCATTTATCTATGTATTCCTCAATTTCTTTCATAAATGTTTTATAGTTTTGAGAGAACAGATCCTTTACATCTTTGGTTAGGTTTATTCCTAGGTATCATATGGTTTTTGGTGCACTTGTAAATGGGATCAGTTCCTTGATTTCTCATTCTACTGCTTCATTATTAGTGTATAGAAATGCAACAGACTTCTGTGTGTTGATTTTATATCCGGTGACTCTGCTGGATTCCTGTTATCAGTTCTAGCAATTTTTTGGTGGAGTCTTTGGGTTCTCTACATGAAGTATCATGTCATCTGTGAAGAGTGAAAGTTTGACTTCTTCTTTGACAGTTTGGATGCCTTTATTTCTTTTTGTTTTCTGATTGCTGAGGCCAGGATTTCCAGTACTATGTTGAACAACAGGACATCCCTCTTGTGTTCCTGACAAAAGTTCTCAGTTTTTCCCTATTGAGGATGGTATTTGCTATGGGTCTTTTGTATATGGCTTTTATGATGTTGAGGTGCGTTCCCTCTATCCCTTCATGGTGGAGGATTTTTATCAAGAAAGGATGTTATAGAGGCGCCTGGGTGGCTAGGTGGGTTGGGCCTCTGCCTTTGGCTCAGGTCATGGTCTCGGGGTCCTGGGATCGAGTCCCGCATCAGGCTCTCTGCTCAGCAGGAGGCCTGCTTCCCCCCCCACCACCTCGCCTGCCTCTCTGTCTACTTGTGATCTCTCTCTCTGTGTCTAATAAATTGATAAAATCTTATAAAAAAAAAAGAAAGGATGTTATATTTTGTCAAATACTTTTCCTGCATCTATTAAGAGGATCATGTTGGGGGTGCCTGGGTGGCTCAGTGGGTTAAGCCTCTGCCTTCAGCTCAGGTCATGATCTCAGTGTCCTGGGATTGAGCCCTGCATCGGGCTCTCTGCTCAGCAGGGAGCCTGCTTACCCTTCTCTCTGCCTGCCTCTCTGCCTACTTGTGATCTCTCTCTCTCTGTCAAATAAATAAATTAAATCTTTAAAAAAAAAAAAGAGGATCGTATGGTTCTTATCCTTTTATTCATGTGGTGTATGACATTGATTGATTTGTGGATGTTGAACCAACCTTGCAGCCCAGGAATAAATCCCACTTAGCTGTGGTGAATAATCCTTTTAATGTACTATTGGATCCAATTAACTGGTATCTTGTTGAGAATTTTTGCATCCACGTTCATCAGGGATATTGTTTTGTAATTCTCCTTTTTAGTAAGGTCTTTGTCTGGTGTTGGGATCAAGGTAAGGCTGGCTTCATAGAGTGAGTTTGGAAGTTTTCCTTCCATTTCTATCTTTTCAGAAGAAGAAGTATTAATTCTTTTTTAAATGTTTGATAGAATTGCCCTGGGAAGCCATTGGGCCCTGGACTCTTTTTTTTTTTTTTTTTTTTTAAGATTTTATTTATTTATTTGAGAGAGAGAGAGAGAGAATGCATACAAGCAGGGGGGAGGACAGAGGGAGAGGCAGGCTCCCTACTGAGCAGGAGCCTGACACAGGACTCGATCCCAGGACCCTGAGATCATGACCTGAGCTGAAGGCAGACGCTTAATGACTGAGCTACCCAGGCATCCCTGGGCCCTGGACTCTTATTGGGAGATTTTTGATTGCTGATTCAATGTCTTTGCTAGTTATGGGTCTGTTCAGGTTTTCTATTTTTTCCTGTTTCAGTTTTGGTCATTGATGTGTTTCTAGGAATTTATCCATTTCTTCCAGATTGCCTAATTTGTTGGCATGTAATTGCTTATAATATTCTCTTATAATTGTTTATGTTTCTTTGGCGTTAGTTGTGATGTTTCCTCTTTCATTCACGATTTCATTTATTTGGGTGTTTTTTCTTTTCTTTTTGGTAAGTCTGGCTAGGGGTTTATCAATCTTGTTAATTCTTTCAAAGAACCAGCTCCTAGTTTCATTGATCTGTTCCACTGTTTTTTTTTTAATTTCTCTATCATTAATTTCTGTTTTAATCTTTATTATTTCTCTTATCCTGCTGAATTTATGCTTTATTTGCTGTTCTTTTTCTAGCTCCTTTAGGTGTAAGGTTAGGCTATGTATTTGAGACATTTCTTGCTTCTTGAGAAAGGCCTGCATTGCTATATACCTCCCTTTTAACCATCTTTGCTACATCCCAAAGATTTTGAACTATTGTGTTTTCATTTACATTTGCTTCCATATATTTTTAAAATTCTTCTTTAATTTCCTGGTTGACCCACTCATTCTTTAGTAGAATGTTCTTTAACCTCCATGTATTTGTGGTCCTTCCAAATGTTTTCTTGTGGCTCACTTCAAGTTTCATAGCATTTGGTCTAAAAATATGCATAGTGTGATCTCAATCTTTTTGTTCTAGCTGAATCCTCATTTGTGACCTATTGTGACCTATTCTGGAGAATATCCTATGTGTATTCAAAAAGCATGTGTAATCTGCTGCTTTAGGATGAAATGCTCTGAATATACATGGTAAGTCCATCTGGTCTAGCGTGTCATTCAAAGCCCTTGTTTGCCGTTGATCTTCCACTTAGATGATCTGTCCATTGCTGTGAGTGTGGTGTTAAAGTCCCCTACTATTATTGTATTATTATCAATGCATTTCCTTAAGTTTGTTATTAATTTGTTTATGTATTTGGCTGCTCCCAAGTTAGGGGCATAAATATTTACATTTATTAGCTCTTCTTGTTGGATAGACCCTTTTATTATGATATAGTGTCCTTCCTCATCTCTTATTACAGTCTTTGCTTTAAATTCTAGTTTGTCTTATATAAGGATGTTCAGCTTTCTTCACATGTCCTTTAGCATGATAAATGGTTCTCTATCCCCATCACTTTCAATCTGGAGGTGTTGGATCTAAACTGAGTGTCTTGTAAGCAGGATATTGATGGATCTTGTTTTTTAATCCATTCTGATACTCTGTGTCTTCTGATTGGAGCATTTAGCCCACTTACATTCAGAGTAATTATTGAAAGATATGAACAACAAAACCTAGATCCTGGGTGTGTTTTGGTCTGCTTATTAAAAGAAACTAAATCCCAAAATAAGAAAGAGTAAAATAAAGTGCAATGAAAGGAAACAAAAAATAAGAAATATGAAGTATATATAAAAATAAAAATTAAAAAGAATTCAAAAAAGAATTCAAAAAAATAAGATAACTGGATAAATAAAATAAAAAATTAAAGAATAAAAGTACAAAAGGTGCTAGATACTATTTTCTCCTAGAGCTGAAGCTTTGCAGCTGTCTATGATCAGTGAACTTGGTTCGAGTGAGTTGTTTCTTCTGGTCTTCTGGGGGAAGGGCCTGCAGCCTGATTCTCAGGTGGACTTGCCTCAATGGAAATGTACCCTAGGGGGCAGGGAGGCAGGGCTTGGTGTAAGTGCCTCTGGACTCAACTCCACTAGGTGGCGCTGTTTTGCTCCCTGAGGGCTTTGAGCACTGATGGGTGGAATGAATATAGTGGCTCCTCTATCTCTAGCCCTGGAGCTGAAAATTCATGTCCCTGTCTCTTCAGTGAGCCCTCACAATAAAGAAGTCAGTCACACTTATTTCCCTGGTTTCTTCTTTTTTTTTTTTTTTTAACATTTTATTTATTTATTTGACAGATCACAAGTAGGCAGAGAAGCAGGCAGAGAGAGGAGGAAGCAAGCTCCCTACTGAGCACAGAGCTGGATGTGGGGCTCGATCCCCTGACCCGAGCGGAAGGCAGAGGCTTTAACCCACTGAGCCACCCAGGTGCCCCAGTTTCCCTGGTTTCTGTCAGAACTCTGTGTTCACCTTGCCTGTGTCCAAGGTTTTTTAAATTCAGGCATGTGACTGAGTTTCAAAACCAAATTTTAGGGAGTCCTGTGGGGCACACCCAAGCTGTTCCTCCCAGGGAGTGTCTCACCACACTTCTGCCTTTTGTTGGACCACCCCCCAGGAAAGTGGTCCCAGGACCATGCAGCAGTTCTCAGTTTATGGCAAGACAGAGCAGAAAGCTGGCATCTACACTTGGTGTTCTCAGCCAGCTTCCATGCTCCTATGCCTGGGAACAGTGCATCACTGAGCTGCCACCCATTTTCTTGTGTCCCAGGGGATCCTCAGCACATGGTGTCACACCTGGGATTCTGCCCCACTTCACCACCCGAGCACCTTTAAGCCAGGAACAGCCTCCACTATAGGAGAGTTCTAAAACTTCCGATTTTGCACTCTGCTGCTTATACTACTTCGCAGTAGCCTCCTCAAGCACGCCCCTTCCCCACCATATCCTGTCAGCTCTATCACACCAGAGTCAAGCCTCCGCACTGCCTACCTTCCAAAAGGGGGTCACTTTTCTACTTGTAGACTTGCAGTCCAGTTGATTTCTCAGCTGCTCAGAATGATTCGATAGCTATCTAGTTGTATTCAAGGGATGAAACAAACTTAGGGTGCCCCTACTCTTCTTCTGCCATCTTAATTCTTCCTCTCTGTTAAAATCATTTGAAGTGTATAACTCTATGTTGTTGTTCCTGAAGAGCCTTGGATCTGCCTACCTATTTGAAATCATCAATATCTCGCCTCAGACATAAAGAAACAATCAAATCAGTAGCTTCAGATGAGATCTTAAATGAGGTAAGTATTTAACACTTGTATGAAGTGCAAATTTGATTATGTTTGCCCTGAATTGCAACTGGCTCCTAATTGGTGTCTCCATCTCCATTGTCTTAAGCTTCCACCTGATTTTCTATTATACAATGAAGGCACTCTTCATAAGATGTAATCCTAATCAATTCATTCCCTGCTCCCCTGTTCTCAGGGCCTATAGAATTAGGTACAAACTCTTTTAGAATGCCTACAAAAATCTATGATGATCTGGCCCTTACCTACCAATCAGCCACATCTCATTCCTCCCCAAGACAGTACCATATCATACCACTACTTCTAGAAGGTCTCTTTCGCTTTCCTTTGCCTGGAATGGCCTCCACGCAGCTCCATATTATTGGCCACATGAAACTTACTACTTAATGTTTCAAAGCTCAAGGTCAATGAATGTTTTCTCTGTGAAATTCTTCTTGTCCTTACTCCAGAAATTAATTATTGGCTCTCCTGTGTAACTATTATACCTTGAATATATTTCTTTTATTTTTCACATTTGCAATTATTTGTTTACCTGTTTATTTTCCCCTGATAGACTATAAAGTCCTTAAGGAAAGTTCCATTTATCCTTCAATCCTAGAATAGCATCTGGTATTGAATAGGACCAATAAATGTTTATTGAATGAGTGAACGAATAATAGCTGTTAGAAAAAGTAAGCCATCCAGTTGTCAGCGAGTAAACAAGTAATTTCCTGGCCTTCTACCTTTCATCAACTACATAAAAATAGCACAAAAATCCAGTCAGTATTTATTGTGTGTTTCAGGATACTGTACAACCTTTTGTGGAAGTTTCTTTTCAACACACTGTATACCAAACCAGTACTGCAAGTGGATCTCACCCATGCTGGAATGAAGAAATTAAAGTAGATTTTATGTAGGTTGGAATCTATTTTTCCTTGGCTTCTAAAAAAGAGCAATAACAAAATTGTTTTCTTGAGCCATTGCTTGAAAAATAACAATTGAGATAAGCTTTATTTTTTAAGTTTTAAATTATGAAATTCTTCTTACATAGGTATTGATATATATATATATATATATATATATATATATATGCATATATAATATATAGGCAAATGTAAGTTCTGTGGAAAAGTAATAAATGAATACCTGTGTATCTACCATCCAGCTTAAAAAAATATAATATTACCATTACCTTTGAAGGCCAGTACCTAGTTGTTACAAAGCCAGTACCTAACTGTATTCCCTTACTTTGCCCCTAGAGGTAGCAACCACTAATTTGTGTTTAACTTTCCCTCTCTTTATGATTTTATATCATAAGTATTATCCCTATCCATTTATTATTCACTTGTGGATGTTTCACCTTTATATAAATTGAATCATCTTTTGCAATCTTGTTTGTTTACTCTTAATTATTTTGAGAGATTCATCTGTAACCTTCCTCCCTCCCATCCTTCCTCCCTTCTCATTTCTTTCCTACTTTCCTACTTTTCTCCCTTCTTTCTCTTCTTCTTTTATTTTCACTCCCTTATAGTATTCTGCTGGACTAAAATGCCATAAATTTTTATACTTCTTCCTGTTGATATCTGTTTGGCTTATTTTAATCTTTTATTATTGCAAATAATGTTGCTCTGAACATTCTTGTACTTGTCTTCTGTTGTTTTTAAGACAGTAGGTCTCAAACTTTTTTTGTGCATTAGAATCACTTATATGCCTTCTGAAAACATCGCTGGGCCCACCTTCATAGTTTCTAATTCAGTAGGTCTGGGTAGGTCTTAATAATCCCTTTTCTCACAAGTTCCCAGGTGTTACTGATGCTACTTAGTTGGGGATATTTTGAGAACCTCCGCTCTAGGATGTGTGTCCAGGAGTAGAATTGCTTGGTTATAATTGAATTCAGCTTGAACTTTACTAGGTAATACCAAACTGTTTTCTAATTATTGTACCAATGTACACTCCCAACACAATATATATTATGCCATATCTTAAATAATATTTTGTATTTTTTAATTATTTTTTCTAATATTATAGATCTAAAAGGATATTCTCATTGTGGTTTAATTTACTTTCCCTGATTTCTAATGAGATTGAGTTTTTTCCCACTTAAAAAATTTAACAGACTTTATTTTTTAGAACAGTTTTGGGCTCACAGTAAATTGAGTAGAAAGTACAGAGAGTTCTTACATATACCTTTCTCACAATACACACATAGCCTCCCTCAGCATCAGTGTGTTATGTTTGTTACAATCCACGAACCAATGTTGATGCATCATTATCAACCGTTACTTCAGAGTTCCCTCTCATGTCATACATTTTATGGGTTTTGACAAATATATAATGACATATACCCACCACTAATACCATATAGCATAGTTTTACTACCTAAAAATATTCTCTGCTTCATCTTTTATCCCTTCATCCTTCCCTTGGGACCTGGCAACCACTGATGTTTTTACTGTCTCCATGATTTTCCCTTTTCCAGAATATCATCACATTAATCATGGTTCTCCAGAGAAACAGAATCAATAGGATGTGTGTGTGTGTGTGTGTGTGTGCACAAGCACACGCACTTGTATCTTTGTGTCTTTGTGTCTTTATCTTTCTCTCTCTTATCCTTTATAATATGGGTAGGCCTCATCTAATCAGTTGAAGGCTTAATGGAAAAAAGACTTAATTAACCTCCCTCCTGGGAAAACTTAAATAGCAACTCTTCCCTGGGCTTCCAGCCTGCTGGTATACCCTGCAGATTTTGGACTTGGCTACCTCACAATCAAGTGAGCCAGTACTACAGAGGGTAATTTGCTTTACTGAACACTATTCATTTTTTGTTAACTTGGAAAGAACACTTAACATGGTATCTCCCCTATGAACAGATTTTAAAGTATGCAGTATATTATAGTTAACTATAGGTACAATGTTGTACAGCTGACCCCTAGAGCTTATTCATCTTTCTTAACTGAAACTTTATGCCTATTGGTGAGAAACTCCCCATTTCCCTTTTCCCAGCCCCTGGCAACCAATATTCCACTCTTTGATTTTATGAATTTAACTAATTTAGATGTCTCATGAAAGTGGAATTATGCAGTATTTGTCTTTCTGTGACTGGTTTATTGGTTAATTTCACTTAGCATAATGTCCTCAAGGTTCATCTGTATTATCAAGTACTGTAGAATTTTCTTATTTTCTAAGGGTAAATAGTATTTATTTCATTGTATCTTTATCCATTCATCTGTCAACAGACATTTAGGATGTTTCCATCTTGACTATTTTTTTTACCTTTTTAAAAATTTTTAAATTTCTTTTCAGTGTTCCAGAATTCATTGTTTATGCACCACAGCCAGTGCTCCATGCAATACATTCCCTCCATAATACCCGCCACCAGGCTCACCCAACCACCCAGTCACCTCCCCTCCAAAACTCTCAGTTTGTTTCTCAGAGTCCACAGTCTCTCATGGTTCATCTCCCCCTCCAATTTCCCACAACTCACTTTTCCTCTCCATCTCCCCATGTCCTCCGTGTTATTCCTTATGCCCCACAAATAAGTGAAACCATATGATAATTGACTCTCTCTGCTTGACTTATTTCACTCAGCATAATCTCTAACAGTCCCATCCATGTTGATACAAAAGTTGGGTATTCATCCTTTCTGATGGAGGCATAACACTCCATTGTATATATGGACCATATCTTCTTTATCCATTCATCTGTTGAAGGGCATCTTGGTTCTTTCCACAGTTTGGTGACTATATGGCCCTGCAGTTGCTCCATTTTTAATTTCTTAAGGAATCTCCACACTGTTTTCCAAAGTGGCTGCACCAACTTGCATTGCCACCAACAGTGTAAGAGGGTTCCCCTTTCTCCACATCCTCTTCAACACATGTTGTTTATTGTCTTGTTAATTTTGGCCATTCTAACTGGTGTAAGGTGGTATCTCAATGTGATTTTGATTTCAATCTCCCTGATGACTAGTGATGATGAACATTTTTCATGTGTCTGTTAACCATTGTATGTCTTCTTTGGAGAAGTGTCTGTTCATGTCTTCTGCCCATTTTTTTTAAGATTTTATTTATTTACTTGACAGACAAAGATCACAAGTAGAGGCAGAGAGAGAGAGAGAGAGGAGGAAGCAGGCTCCACGCTGAGCAGAGACCCCGACACGGGGTTCGATCCCAGGACCCTGGGATCATGACCTGAGCCGAAGGCAGAGGCTTTAACCCACTGAGCTACCCAGGCACCTTTCTGCCCATTTTTTGATGCAATTATCTGTTTTGTGTGAGTTGAGTTTGAGGAGTTCTTTATAGATCTTGGGTATCAGTCCTTTGTCTGTATTGGCATTTGCAAATATCTTCTCCCATTCCATGGTTGCCTCTTTGTTTTGTTGACTATTTCCTTTGCTGTGCAGAAGATTTTGATCTTGATGAAGTCCCAAAAGTTCATTTTCACTTTTATTTCCTTTGCCTTTGGAGGCATATCTTGAAAGAAGTTGCTGTGGCCGATGTTGAAGAGGTTACTGCCTATGGTCTCCTCTAGGGTTCTGATGGATTCCTGACTCACATTGAGGTCTTTTATCCATTTCTAGTTTATCTTTGTGTATGGTGTAAGAGAATGCTCGAGTTTCATTCTTCCATCTTGACTATTGTGAATAGTGTTACAAATGAACATAGGAATGCTAGCATCTCTTTCAGATCCTGATTGAATTCTTTGGATAGATTTCCAGAAATGAGATTGCCAGATCAGATGGTAAATCTGTTTTTAATTTTTTGAGGAACCTCCATACTGTTTTCCATAGCAGCTGCACTATTTTGCATTCCTGCCAACAGTGTACAGTTCCAGTTTCCAAATCTTTACTAATACTTTTCATCTTTTTTTTTTTTTTTTTTTGGTAATAGTCATTCTGACGGGTGTGAGGTGATACCTCACTGTTGTTTTGAGCTGCCTTTCCCTGATTATTAGCAAACATTTTATTATTAGTTAGCAATTATTGAGCATTTTTAAAAAAGATTTTATTAAGTAATCTCTGCACCCAACGTAGGGCTCAAACTTACAAGCCCTGAGATTAAGAGTTGTGTGCTCTACTGACTGAGCCAGCCAGGTGCCCCCAAGCATTTTTTCAAATACATGTCAGTCATTGTAGATCTTCTTTGGGAAATGTCTATTCAAGGTTCAGCATATTTTAAAAACTGGGTTGTTAACATTTTTACTATTGAGTTGTATGAGTTCCTCGTGTATTTGGGAGATTAGCCCTTTATAATATATATGATTTCCAAAAATTTTCTCTCATCTATAGGCTGCCTTTTCACTCTATTGATTGTTTGCTGTGCAGAAGATTTAGAGTTTGATAAGTTCTACTTGTTTATTTTACTTTTGTTGCCCATGCTTTGGTGTCATATCTGCGGAATGAAATCTTTGCCACAACCTATCCCATGAAGCTTTTTCCTTGTGTTTTCTTCTAGGAGCTTTATAGTTTCGGATCTTACTTACATTTTAAGTCTTTAATATATTTTGAATTGATTTTTGTGTATGGTCTAAAATAAGGGTCAATTTGATTATTTTTCCATGTTGGTAGTTCTACTGACACCATTTGTTGAAGAGACTATTCCTTCAACGTTGTGTATGCTTGACATCCTTGTCAAAGACCAGTTGTCCTTATGTAGATGCAGGGATTTATATCTGGACTCTCTTTTCTATATCATTGGTCTACAAGTCTTATCTTTATGCCAGTATCATCCTATTTCGATTATTGTAGCTGTGTAATATACTTTGAAATCAGGAAGTTGGATGCCTCCAGCTTTGTTCTTCTTTCTCAAGATTTATATTTGATACAAAAGCTATATAAGTAGGCTTTTGTTATTGGAAATAAAAGTATGTTGATCGAGACAAATTTGAAACCTAAAACTTAATATTGTTCTCCAAACTCAATTAGCCATTTTCTAAGTATATTTAGCTCTCACTGGAGTAAAAGAATATAAAGAACTGTCAACTACATCCATTATCAAAGTCCTTTCTCTTGTCCTGGTGCTCTATCCCCCTTCTCTTGTCAACCTTGTTCAGCTCTCTCAAGTTCTGCAGATCATGAGGTTCCTATTTGCATTATTCTTTGATGGTGTCTCTGTATTAAATAAATGGATTTAGGAGAACACACAGTAGTCAATAAGATAAATAAACTTATAAGTGAACTAAAGAGAGAGACTATGGACTCTGAAAAACAATCTGAGGGTTTTGAAGGGGCGTGGGGTGGGAGATTGGGGGAACCAGGTGATGGGTATTAGAGAAGGCACGGATTGCATGGAGCACTGGGTGTGGTGCAAAACCAATGAATACTGTTACACTGAAAAGAAATTTTTAAAAAAAGTGAACTAAAGAGAAGGAGGCTATAGAGTATTTGCATTCTTGCAGTTATAGCAGCAAGATACACCAAGAACACATTTAGAGTATAATCAAGTAGATCAGAGGGTTCAGCTAAGACACACCATTCAGTTACACTTTTGGTTTTCTGAGATACAAGAGCTCTATTCCCTTCTCCACGTGATGTTTTAGTGAATAAAAACCACGTGCAAATGGGATAGAGAATAATAGTAAACAGTATATAGTAATTAGCCTTGCGAGCTCTACTTTGGAGGAGAAATTGTGGTGAAATTTGAATAAGGTTTTAGTAGAATATAAAGTGCAAGACAATGCAGGACTTGAGTGATTTAAGGGACATACTGAGTTGACACACTCAAAAATGTCTGGAGGATGACAGTTATCATTCCTCCTGCCAGCATAGTGTTGTAAATGTTCATTGCCTCTTCTGTCCTATCTTAAGGCTTTGCAACATGAAAGGGAACTCTTGAAGAGCAGGGTAGGGAAGTCAGTTTATCACTTGAAAATATAAGGAAAATTCAACTTAAAATTGTTCTCTAATATCAGCTAATATTTTTCATTGTAACCGAAGGTTATGCAAACTTTTGGAGATCCCTTGAAATAGTTGCTTCCTTAGCAACAAGCTTCAATAAGTAATATCAATGGCAGACTGTAGAGTGAAAAGAGCCTGGCCTTTCGAGTCAGTCAGAACTGAGTTCACATACAAGCTTTGTCATTTGCTGGTGGCATTACCTTAAGCAAGTTATTTAACTTCTCTTAGCTGTTAGAAGTTTGATCAAGGTTCGAGTTTCCATGCACAAGCTGGAGCTAAGAGTGAAGGAAGCTACCTCCAAAAATGTGTCCAATCAAATAAGCCATCAACAGACAGCTTGCACAATGCATTTCACTATCCCAATTTCTAGTTGAAGAAAATAAATATGGGAAAGAGAATAAGTGCTGTAGTTAAACAGTTGTATCTCTTAGCTGAGAGCAAAAGAGCAGTTTAACTATATATGGGAGCTAGCAGAAAGTAGCAGAGTTTAAGGTTTTTGGAAAGTCTTAATACACCATACTTTGGATAATTTGTTTGCCATGAATGGCTATAGTGAAAGTCTTTCTGCTTGAAATTTAAGTATTCTTATTTTTCATGCAAATTACCTTAAGAGAGAGACAAGATAAATTACAAAGCGCATACTGTCTTTAATGAAAGATGACAGTCATCTGCAAAACACATAGCTTTTTCTTAGCTTATACTTTATAAAAGTAAAGAACAAGTAATTTTGTGGTTCTTTATGTATAATGCTCTCATAAAATGAATTAAGCATTTACATATGTTTTTCTTATTTACAGCTCACCTGGACATGATTATAGCTTCTCAAGCTTATCTAAAATAAAAGATAATATATATATCAACATCTTTGATGAAATGATTATTGAAAAACACGAGGTAAATTAGAATAATTATAATACTGTTGAACTGATTCTGCAGTCAAACTGAATGAAATCTAGTAACATATTTGTAAATTTGCTTTTAGAGGCAATGTCTATTTCCAGCATTTTCTAAAAAGGATTTGGGGTAACATGAAATAAAATCAGACATATGGCAAGTCAGTTAAAAAATAACAGAGATCATAAACCACATATAGGAGGAGAAGGGGTAAATATACCAGGAATTTGGGAGAAGCTGGTTTCTGCATTTAAAACATAACATTCGAGTGTGAGCTTCCTGGTAGCCAAGATAAATGAAACAAAATGAAAATGGGTTATATATTTCTCACTGTCTGATCAAAGAAAATACACCACTTCTGCTGAAGATACCAAATTACTCATAGGATTAAAACCCAGTTCTAGTCAATCAGATTTTATTTATTTTTTAAATGATTTTATTTGTCTATTTGAGAGAGAGAGAGCACATATGTGTGCATGCACATGAACAGGGGGAAGTAGAGAGAGGGGATCCCAAGCAGAAAACATGAGGGTGATGGGGGAGAAGAAGGGGAGGGATAAACACATCCCCACTGAGCAGGGAGCCTGATGTGGGGCTCCATCCCAGGACCTCAGGATCCTGACATAAGCTGAAAACAGCCGCTTAACCAACTGAGCCACCCAGACGCCCCTTTTCAATCAAATTTTTTAAAATTACTGAACGTCTTCCTCGTAGATACGCGAAAGCTCATAACAATGCTTAGTGCAAGCTCTCAAATAAATGTTAGCTTCCCTCCTACTAAGCTTGGCAGCAGAAGTAGAAAGATGCAGATCCATTATAGAGGTATTATCGAGTCCCTCTTTGGGGACTCTGATTACATGCTCTAATATAAATGCCCATCAAATCCTATGGCAATTACTTGAAGGAGCAACTAATTCTTTCTGGAGGGATTGGGGATCAGAGGGAGAGAAGTTGAATGAGACCTTCAGGTATGGTTCAGGAATGAGACTTCTCTAAGAACTACTAAGAGACATAATGTCAAGGTCTTCCAGTTTAATTTTCCAGGAGATGCAGACACACATTCTTATTAAAACATTTTCTATCAATTCTTCATAAAGGCTGAAGGTAAAAATATTGAGGTGTAATTTGGTGATGGCTATTCTTTTTTTTTTTTTTTAAGATTTCATTTATTTATTTGACAGAGAACGAAAGTGCACAAGCCTGGAGAGAAGCAGAGGGAGAGGGAGAAGCCGAGAAAGAGGGAGAAGCAGGCTCTCTGGTGAGCAGGAAGCCCAATGCTGGGCTCGATTCCAGGACCCTGTGATCATGACCAGAGCTGAAGGCAGACGCTTAACAGACTGAGCCACCCAGGTGCCCTGGTGATGGCTGTTCTCCAAGGAGTTAAGCTGAGTAGTTTCTGAATATCTAAACTGATGATGGGTAGAACTTGGGAAACCCAAAAGAATGCCTAACAGACTTTCTCTCTCAGAAGTGAATTATCTCAATGATCGTTTGACCACAATTGTAGTTGACTAATGGTTCAATTCTTTTAAGTGCTTTGTGTTGTTAGTGAATGGAATCCATATGCGTCAGGTATCAGACATATATGACAACATTGGCATGCTCTTTAGGAAAGGAAAGGGCCTAGCCTATATTCTTAATTCCTCTCATGCACTGGCTTACAAGGTAACGAATGATAGGCCAAACATTCCATTTTCTCAAAGAAGACCAGACCAAGACTGAGTCCCAAGTTGACCACCCAGTTGAAAGAAGGTTTTAGTTTATCATCCATCACTATTCTTTAGAAAATAGTTTCTTTCCATGCCTTGATTTTCCTCTTTTCCCTGTGTATTTTTTCTTCCTGTTATCAGCTATTTCTTACTTCCTGTGGGTTTTCCCTTCATTATTTAACTTGTTAGCAGGAAGCAGAGAACTTGGAAGTCTCACAGACAAGAGGCCTATTTTTAGCACTGGGAATGAAAGAGTGGACCGAAATGAATTTGGAATCAATCTCTCTTTCATAGTAGTGACAATATTTTGAGGCCATGAATTTATCTCTTAAATAGCTTAGACTAGATCTTCTATGTTAGGTTATTTTTATTTTGTGTTATTTTCTATGTATTTTTATTACATTTATCTTTCTTGACCTACTAGTTATTTAATACTATGTTCTTATATTTCCAAATGTTTGAGTGACTCTAATGTAAAGTTTTGATTTTAAATTCTAGTTTTTAGGGGTCCCGGTGGGTTAAGTGTCTGCCTTTGGCTCAGGTCATGATCCCAGGGTCATGGAATTGAGCCCTGGTTCAGGGGCTTCCTGCTCAGTGGGGAGCCTGCTTCTTCCTCTCCCTCTGCCACACCCCTGCTTGTGCTCTCACTCTTTCTCTCAAATAAATAAATAAAATCTTAGAAAAATAAATTCTAGTTTTATTGCATTGTAACCAAAGTGCTTTTGTGATTTTTAATAATTGGTACTATGATTTTTGAAAAACATAACTCTTTAAAATATTTTTTCTAGTTTAATTTTAATTATATGCTTTTCTAAAGTTTGCAGACCACTTCAGATAAGTTTAGATTATTCAGATGCTAGAGACTCAACTCCAGGTTTCTTAATTATATTTGTATTGACAAATTTATTCTGGCAAACATCTTGCTTTCTATCCAAGAGAAAATAAATAGTAGAGACAAAAGCCTAAAAAGGAAAAAAACTGTCATTGCTTCAGAACATGAAACCAAATATTACTAGTATAGCCCCCAAAGCCTCTTTTGTGCTCTCTCCAAGTTGCTTCCTTCCCATGAGTAACTATCCTAGCTTTTTAAAAAATTTAAATTCAATTAATTAACATATAATGTGTTATTTGTTTCAGAGGTACAGGTCTGTGATTCATTAATCAGCCTTACACAACACACACCGCTCACCACAACACATATCCTCCCTAATGTCCATCACCCAGTTACCTCCCTCCCCTCCAGCCACCCTCAGTTTGTTTCCTAAGACTGAGTCTCTTATGGTTTGTCTCCCTCTCTGGTTTCATCTTATTTCATTTTTCCTCTCTTCCCCTATGACCCTATGGCTTGTTTCTTAAATTCCACATATCAGTGAGATCATATGATAATTGTCTTTCTCTGATTGACTTATTTCACTTAGCATAATACCCTCTAGTTCTATCCATGTTGTTGCAAATGGCAAGATTTCTTTTTTGATGGCTATGTAAAACTCCATTGCGCGTGCATGTGTGTGTACGTGTCTGTGTGTATATCACATCTTCTTTATCCATTCATCTGTCGATGGACACTATCCTCGCTTCTAACAACATAGATTAGGTATTACTTATTTTTTAATTTTGTATGGTTGAAATCTCGTACAGTATGCATCCATCTGTGAGTGGCTTATTTCTCTCTACATTGTTTGTGGAGTCATCTGTAATATTACTCATTGATTCCCACAGATGTATGGTATATGATTGCAGGAGTATACAACTTTTTTACACATTCTATGACTGATGGATAATTTGCTTCTTTCTAATTGTCAGCTCATACATTTAACACTGATGTAAATACAATTGGATGTTTTGTGGGGGAAATTATGCATTTCTGTTAGAAGTGTATGTAAGAGTAAAATTGCTAGCTCTTAGATTGCACATATGCTCAGCTTTAGTAGTTTAATGCCAAGTACTTTCCAAAATGTTCGTGGTGATTCATATTTCCACCACCAGGTTATGAGAGTTCTAACTGATCCACGTCCTTGTTGTCACCTAGCATCGTCTGATTTCTTCTTTTCAAACATACTAATGAAATTAATAGTATCACCTTATGGTTTTAAGTTGCATTTTAATGACTACTCATGAAATTGAGCACCGTTTTCTATGTTTATTGACCATTTTGATACCCTCTTTTGTGAAAGATGTGTTCAGTGTTTATTGACCATTTTGATACCCTCTTTTGTGAAAGATGTTGTCAAGTATTTTGCCCGGGTTTTTTTTTTTCATTGATTTTTAGCAGTTCTGTGTATACTCTGGATATAAGCGCTCTGCCCGATATACACTTCCTAAGTACTTTTCCCATGCCGACTTGTCTTTTAAAATTTTTTAATGTGTCTTTTCATGAACAAAAAGTCTTGATTTAATATAGTACAATGCAGTGGTGGTGCTTTTTTGGGTCCTCTTTAAGAAATATTGCCGACTTAAGGTCATGAAGATATTATCCTGTGGTTACTCCTAAAAGTTGAATCATTTTATCTTTCACATTTATATCTAATATCCAACCAGAATTGGTTTTTATGTGTCTGTGAGGTAGAGGTTCAAGAGTACTTTTTTCCCTGTAAGACTATTCAGCTGACCCAGCATCACTTATGGAAAGAATCATCCCCTCCCCCACTGCACTACGGAATCACCCTTTGTTGTATATCCGGTGACTGTATAAATGTGGGTTAATTTCTGGATTCTTTGTTATGTCCTATTGATCTGTTATCTCTCCTTACATAAATTCCACACTGTCTTAGTTACTAAAACTTTGCTATAAATCTTGATATCTAGAAACCTAAGTTTTCAAGCTTTTTTTCCTTTCTCAAGATTGCTTTGGCTATTTCTTAGCTCTTTATATTTCCATATAAATAATAGAGTCAGCTTTATGACTGCCAAAAACAAGACAAAAGCTGCTAGGATTTTTATTAGGATGGATTGAATACATAGATGCATTAGATTACAATTGACATCTTTATAATATTGATGTTTCCAATCCCATATACATGGCATATGTTCCCTCTCCCCCCTTTAATTATCTTTGTATTAGTATTCTCCAGGGAAACAGAATCACTTATTTTTATGATATTTTATATTTATGATATTTTATATATTTTATGATTTATATATATATTTATCTATATAAATATTTATATATTTATATTTATATATATCTCCATATATATACGGAGATTTATTATGGGAATTGGCTCATGGGATTATGGAAGCTGAGATATGCCACAATATGCTATTGCAAGCTGGAGAACCAGAAAAGCAAGAGCTATAGTTCAATTTTAGTCCAAAGGCCTGAGGACAGGGAGACTGCTGGTCTAGGTCCAAAAGCACTTGAGAACCAGGAACTCTGATGTCTGAGAGCAGAAGATGGATGTTCCAACTCAAGAAGAAAGAGAATTTGCCCTTCCTTTACTTTTTTGTTCTCTTCAGGCCCTCAGAAGGATAAGATGATTTCTGTCCACATTGATGAGGGCTAATTTTTACTCAGTCTATTGATTCAAGTGCTGTTCTTTTCAGTAACATTCCCACAGACATACCCAGAGAAAATGTTTTACCATATCTGGGCATCCCTTAGCTCAGTCAAGTTGACAAGTAAAATTAACTATCACAATTTCCTTTTCCCAATTTGTACCATGATGGGGCTTAAGCATGCCTAGAATCAATCATAATATTCTAAACAGGCCAAAATGATTAATTTCTCTTAGTACACAGATGGATGGTTTACTTTAATGGGATGGCCTGTTGTTTACTTCTTTAATGACAAGGTCCTGGAAGTGTCAGGCAAGCTCTATCCAAGGCTAAAGTGGGGCTAGGAAAGAAAGGAAATCAAACCAATCTTGCAAATCTGAAATTCCTATGATAAAGCCTATCAGGATCTTGGGGGAAATAAACAATCTGTCAACTAGCATAAGAAACATAACATACCAAGCAGCCAGAATTGGTCTATCAGTGCAATCACTCCTTGATAGAGAAAACTTTCTTAAAAACTGAACTGGGCTCAGAAGACTGCGTGGTAAATAAGAGAAAACTGAATTGCATGGTCTTAAGGGCTTAATGAGGTAGGCTTGGGGGTCACCTGTTTCCAATAGACATGTTATGCACT
The DNA here is from genome assembly GCF_002288905.1 of Enhydra lutris kenyoni. NCBI lineage: Eukaryota > Metazoa > Chordata > Mammalia > Carnivora > Mustelidae > Enhydra > Enhydra lutris. The sequence continues at coordinate 48,804,942 of NW_019154096.1, forward strand.
TAAATTACTTAGCCATGTCAGCAAACCTGCTTCTTATTGACCATGTTATATCAACCATCAGACTTCCACTCTAAGTCTACTTTTATCACTGATCCAGCATCCATGATGCTGTTCTGCTCTTTGAGTTTGTCCTCATCATTGAGACATATTTCACTACCATTTAATATCTTAAAACATTGTTAATGGTGGTGACGTCTTCGGGGTTAAGGTAAGTTTTATTCCTTGTATTCTTTAGTGTATTTTCAAAGTTTGCTGCACAGAGTGTATCTATTACAATAATGTCAATAGCCGTACATCAGCCATCAGCTCCACAACAGGTCATTATTTTGCTTTAAATAGTCAATTATCTTTTAAAGAGAGAAAAATATTCTTTTGAAAAGAAAAGGTGATTTTTTTACACTTACTTGCAAGTTTGTGAAGTTATTCATCACATGGTATAAAGTATGTAATAGAAAAATTATTCATATTAAAAGGATCCCTATTTCAAGAGCTGCAGTAGTCATTCACATGTAAGAAAGAATTGGCTCGGATCCATTGTCTTCCCTTTCTCGGCTCTTCTGCAACAATCTGAGGTAATAGAAAATGATTATTTGCTAATTATTCTGAGTTTTTACCTCTGGTTAATAAAAACTTGCTGTTTGTTGTCTTTGAATCAGATTCTGTGATTGGCAGACTGGTAGGTCAGTTAAAGTGATCTTGTGTTTGAGTGCCATTAGGATGTTGCAGTATTTAAATGTTTTAGCTGTCTCCAGAACAGGAGACAGCCATAAATTTATTTATTCTATCTTTAGAGTGTTCGCTGATAAAGAACAACAAAGCTAGCCTCAGGTCTTAAAGCAACACATTTGCAAATAATAGTTTTTTAGGACCAGATTCACAAATGTTCTTTGATAAATGATAAATGATTAATGATGTTGCTTTGTGACCATGGGTTCCAGGAGCTTCAGCTTCTCGGGACTGTTTCTTGATGATGGTGAGACTGATGATTAGCACCTGACTCTGTGATATCTCCAAAGGGCTCTCCTGTTATGTAGCACAAGTATGCTTCAAGTCCAGCAAAATATAAAAACCCCAGCCTAGACTCCATTTTAGGCTTTGTTACTTTCTTACAGAGCTATGCCAGACACAGAAGTTTCAGAAATTAATTTTCTACCTCAAGGAGCTCACTGTCTATAGAAGAAAACTAACGCTTTAGCACAACCTAATAATGCTGTAGTGCTTTGATAGGGGCACGAGATTGGTGCTATGAGAACATACAGTAGGGAGCACCTTGCTCTTCCTGGCTTGGAGGAGGAGTGCGGGGTATTCATAGGAGTCAGGGGTGAGTAAGAGGGGTATGACGAGGAGAATGAAAGGAAAGTATTTACAGAAGGGATAACTTCTGAATCAAGTCCTTAAAAATGGTTTGTCAAACAGAGGAATGTATTTGACTCAGAAGGAGTTATGTGTGTATTAGTATTGCATTCAGCCATTTACCACAGAAAACCCAACAGTGATGCAAGGGGTCTATTTGTCTCACCTAAAAAGAAGTCTGGATGACAGTGCAGCAGCTCAAGCGTATCATCGTATCACATAAATATCATGTACCTTTCACCCTCATAATTGCAAAGTCTTCAATGCACCTCCAGCTTCATATTCATGTTGAAGACAAGAGTAGGATGAAGCAAGAAGGGGCAGTGCCTGTATCAGGAAAGCAGACACTTTCTCAGAAAATCCTGGCAGACTTCTTATAGTTATGTGACTTAGCCATATGTGCCTGTCTTGCTGCCTAAAACCATTGGTGAGAAAGAAGGACAGAATGGATATTAAGGGAGGAGAGGAGAAATGATTACGTAATGGGTCCCCAAGAGGAATGTCACACGGGAGCATCTTGCAAGTACAGGACTGCAAACAAAGAGCAATAGAGATTTATTATTATTTTTTAAATATTTTATTTATTTATTTGAGAGGGCAAGTCAGAGAACACGAGGGGGGAGGGTTGTGGTGAGAGAGCACAAGCGGGGTGAAGGGCGGAGAGAGAAGCAGACTCCCCACTGAGCAAGGAGATTGATGTGGGGCTCCAGCCCGGGACCCTGGGATCATGACCTGAGCCGAAGGCAGACGCTTAACCGACTGAGCCACCCAAACATCCCAGCAATAGAGATTTAAGTTGTTAGAGACACAGGGCTTCCTACATCTGTAAATTTCTGGATATCTCCCAGTCTCAGGCCAGACTCTAGGATAGAGAGGTAATTGACAATGTGAACTTCAGCATGGACAGACCTCATTAGCTATCTGAGTTGGCACAAATTACTTAAATTCTGTGAGCCTCAGTTTCCTTATCTGGAAAATGTAGATAAGAGCCATATCTACTTCATTGAATGATATGATCTGTATCAAGTGTTAGGCACAGTGCCTTGCACAGAGTAAGTCCTCAATTACCTACTAGCTATTACTATTAGTTATTATTACTGTAAATCAGCTCCTACCTCCACACACAAACATACACACACATTCAGGAGAGCCCTCCTCCATGTGGACCTGTGGGTTGTCCTTCCTGCTGTTACATTTTTTCTTCTCTTTCTAGACCTAATGTAAAATGTAGCATGGTCTTTTAGTGTCTTCTCTGAGCCTGAATTGGATCTTCTAAGAACTTCTATCATTCGGTTAGGGTAACCTGCACCCTCATGTCATCCCTTTCTAAATTTTGCCCTCTCCACATAGTGCATATTAGTTGGGGACCCAGGGTGTCAAGGTGCCTGTGAATATAGACCACCATGGAGAACCTGATCATCATTGCACAGGTGCATAGAACAAGCACGTATGTACCCATGCAAGCCTGTTTCCTCCTCTGAAGAAGACTGGAATGGGCTGTACTGTACCCGCAGATGTATGTTTTCTTCATGTAGAATCTATTTTATCGATATATTCTTTCAGATTAGTGGAACATTTCAAGTAAATATTCCACCAGTTTTGCTTGGGTATACTTGGAGTAAAACTTACGTGTCTCCTAAAGAAGATTTTAATGGGCAGAATTTAAAAGAATGTACCTTCTTAAATATTTTTGCTACCATTGAACCTCAGATATCACATGTCACCTGTAATCCAGAACTAGACAAGGTAGGTTTTGCATTGAATTTTTTTTATGTATACTACTAAAGAAGTAGAAACTGTTCTTAAAAACTAGTAATAATTTCAGAGCTGGTGAAAATGAACATTGGTTTTTTATATTTTCCTATGGAAACAACATGGTACAATGTCAAAATATTTTGAACTTTATTCCAGTTTTCAGATCAAACTGATGTTTTGGAGAGAGCACAGATTTTTAAAAAAACTTGTAAGGCAATGTTTCCCAACCGAAGAATCACAACTACTGTCTTTAACAGTGAAGGAATACAGATCTTAGTAACAAGATATATCAAGGCATTAAATCCACCTCAGCAACTCCTGGATATGTTTCTTCATGATTCTAATGCAACACTTGTAAGATATGTATTTTAGTAGCTTTATTGATACATACTCCATTATTACATAGAATTCATGCATCTAAGGTGTACAATTCATTGGTTTTTAGTATATTCACAGAGTTGTGCAACCGTCACCATAGTAAGTTTTAGAACATTTTTGTCAATCTTAATTTACATTTATTTTGTTTACTTTTTTGTATTAACTTTGAGCATAATCTTCTTACTAAAATCATTTTGCTTTCAAAGACAGTTTTCCTGAGAGAGAAACTGTCTATACTGCAGTGTGTCCTCCTGAGCCCTAGATGAGGGAGAATATTTCTTCTAGATTCCCTTCATTTCTGCCCCCTCAGACTAGAGTCACTGTTGCTACACCAGTTCATGTGTCCACACTAGCTTTGTAACATTTCTACCAAACTTTGAAAGATGACACAGAAAAATTCCAAATTACATTTCTAAGGAAATGTGTCCTTCTAAGGATTGCTTCTCACAGGATAGCTTCTCACTATATGTGAGAATGAAGAAACTATGTTCTATTTTTCTCTGTAAACTGCCAACATAACACTTCCCACTCCATCCCTATGTGACATTTTCTTCATGCATATCTATTTACCAGCTGACAAGAGAGACATATACTCAAAACTGAATTTCATATAAAATGAAGATTTATTCACTAGGTGCTCAAAACCTCCTTCTACTTTGAGAAAGGAAAATATGAAATAAAAAATATAAGTCTCCTCTTTGAGAAAAAAAATTAGCTTTGCTTAAAGGGCATTCATGAATAATTGCCTATATCTTTTGTTTATTCAGGTTTGATTGAGTTAGTTGGTTCACTTCAGAATATTTTATTTGTCCACTATAAATCTCCCTCAGCTGGACTCATCAAAAGTCTTAATTTAGGTTGCCTTTTGCTTCACTCTGCCTTTCCATCACAAGTTTCTTCCTGTCTGTTTCTTATTGCCCAAAGTCCAAGGAGATAATAATATACTCTAGATTTATTTCAAAGATAATCTTTTCTTTTTTAAAAAGAATATAACTCTTAGGAACCTTGCTTATGAAGGACTATGAGCCATGTTCAATTGCATGAAGTCAGAAACATGACCAATGTAGGAGGTCATTAGTGCATAAGTGATGGCTATTATAAATCAGTGAAAATATTGGTAAACTTTCTGTGTTGGCTCATTATTTGTATCCCTTTCTCCTTTCCTACTTTAGTCTGAGCCTTTCTCTCCAGCCCTATAGGGAGAATAGGGCACCAACATTTTCCTGCTTCAACAGCTTGCAACAAACTTATATTAATAAAAAATAATTCTGATAGATCTGGAACCTAAAAGCAAATCAAACTTTTGCTGTTCTTCAATATCTCTCTAAAAATTTTTTTAACAGTTTTAATTTAAGGTATATATGTAATATCTATCATGTTAACATTTTAATAATTTATTACAGTGAATTGTAATGGTTAACAGGCATTCTCTGGAGTCAGGCTAACTTGGGCTTATTCCCAGAGACTTCATACATTGTGTTAGTTCTGTGACCCTGGGAAAGTTATCTTAGCACTCTATCTATTTTTGTTCCTCTTATGTAGGACAAAAGTAATAATAGTATGTACTTGAAGGGCTTGTGGGATACACTAAATGTGATGATATTGCACTTAAAACACTGTGCTTGGTGATGGGAATATAGTATGCACTTAATAAATGTTAATTAATATTATTCTAGGACCTCATTGCTCGCTTTGTATCTTTGATTCCTATTGTGCCTGATATTCTGGATGAAAATGATGGTTTTGACATATGGATGACATCAGAAGTAATAACTTAATGTTTTATTTATTAATCTGTAAGATTATTTACTTGAGTGTGTGTGTGTGTGTGTGTGTGTGTGTGTGTATGAGTGGGGGGAGGGACAGAAGGTGAAATTTCAAGCAGACTCCCCACTGAGCACAGAGCCCTACATGGGCCTTGATATGACAACCCATGAGATCAAGACCTGAGTGAAAACCAAGAGTCAGACCTTAACCAATTGAGCCACCCAGGCACCCCATTATGTTTTATAATTAAAATATTTAGTATTTCTCACCTTTCTCCTAAACAAACATTTATGCACTTATGAAATACTTTGTCTTATGAAATTTAAAGCATTTGATAATTTAATACATTGTTTTCAGCTCTGTAACAATCCATAGAAATAATTCTTAAGGAAGAACAACCTCATTCAACATTATAAGTGGTAGTTCATGAATATCTTAATTCAATGGGAATTCCGGGAGTGCAGTATTATGACATCTCCCAGAAAGAAATATGGCTTGTCACTATGGAGCTGGACAGATGCTGAGTCTAGGGCAAATAGCACCACTTCTCAGAAGATTTCTCCAGTCTCCCCACATCTGAATGGGGAGCTTGCACAACAATGCTCTCTTCCTTAGCACTTGGATTAAAATTCTCTTTAGACTGGTTGCCAAATAGAATACAAGCCCCATGCAATATTTGAGACATATTTGTACTAAAAATTTGTTTATCTGAAATGTAGATTTAATAGCTCATCTACTTTTTCCCAAAACCTGGCAATCCTCATTAGAGCAGTTTTTTCATTCCACCCTAAATTATATTTAGTTGCTTATATTATTGACCCTACATCCACACTCTGTACATACACATCCCAAGTTTAACCTCTGAATGAAGAGATAAACTTGATTATTTATTTTTATATTTTCATATAAATTTAGCAAACATTCAATAAATACTTTTAATTGAAAATTACTAGTAAGACAGGAACCTACGAGAAGGAAACTTTCCATTTGGAACCAATGGTCCTGGCAATTAATCTAAAATGTTTTAGAGGCTAGAGTTGAGCTGAAATGGATTTAGGGGACACAGGGCTAGCTTAACTGGTTAGCTACCCAGTCTTCTGCTAAGTGAGAACAAGGGAGACACAAGCATGGGGTTCTAATGATTCAGTGATTCAAATGTAGTAGAAGTCAAAGAGGTGTCATTAACTTTAGACTCTTCTGAGACTCTTTGACCTAATCAGAATATGCTCATGATTATTATGATCCTACAGAACATTGAAAGAGCCTCTAAAATATCTTTTAAAAACCCCATAAAAATAACCATTCAGGTAAATACTAGTACTCGCAAGTCTCCCCCACCCTCCACACCCCCAATCCAAACAATACTCATAAACAAGATGTTAGTTACTACAAGTGTGAGCTTCCTCTTGGCCAATGTCTTCCCACTGACATGAACTCTTTGGCCATGGAGTGCTCATGACATATGACTAATTAGACTGCCACAGGACAAGTGTTATTTTCTCCTACCTAACAGTCTTTGGAGAAAAATAAACCTTGGTTAAATCCTACTTCAACCACTTAAGAGCTGTATCACCTAAGATAAGTTATGTAGCCTCCTTGGACCTCAATTTCCTCATCTGTGTCATACAGGGATTTTTGAAAGGATAACATATACGCAAGGTATCTGGAACTCAGTGTGGTAGTTACCTGTTCTCACCTGTTCCCTTCTCCTCTTATGAAATCCAGCCAGGGGAACCTCCTTGGCCTGACACTGAAGACTACTCATATTCTGCCTTTGATTCTTCTGTTCACACTTCTCTTTCAGAGGACCCATGTCACCATCCTCCCTAACTTTCATCCCTCACCATCACATTCAGCCAGTGTGTACGGTTACGGCCATATCAGTTTTTTAAAACATTGAAATACTTTCATACTGACTGGCAAATAGTCACTGCCAGGAGCTCCTGAGGTCCCCCACTCCCAACCTCCTTGGCCACCACAGCCCTTCCTCTGGGACTGTACTGAACCAGAAGGCACACATCCTGCTTAAATGTTGCAGCTGCTGCTCAGTAAGAACAGACTTTTGCCATATGAACATTTGGGCCCATATATGTTGTTAGATCTTTTGATTTTTCAAGAGAAGCCAGAAATGCAGAGTTTTATATGAGAGCTCCTGATTTAAAAAAAAACATTCCAGGGCCAAGCAAAAAACCAGCTACAGACTAGAACTAGGTCATAGATCACCCACCTCTACTATGCTTTTTCTCTCTTACTACAGCTGCTTTCCTAGACACCCTATATTTGACTACAGACTCTTTCAGTTGAAGAAGTTTCAATAATCTTTCTGATTGGGCTTCAACTCCATCCTCTTCCTCTCTTGGAGTTGAGAGCGCTATATTGGTATTTGACAGAGTAAAGCTCCATTGACCAGAGGATCCTTTCCTCTAAAAACTCTATTTGATTTCCTATCAGATCAGCTTTCTTAAAATAGCAGTCCATATGTCCCTGTTTTCCAAGGGCAGTTTAATATTTGCCCTAAACAGGAATATCCTATTTTGGATGATGAACTATTTTATTTGGTCACTTACACAGTATCCACATTAATTGTCCCATCGTAAAGGTGACCCCTTTATTCCAAATTAGTGTGCTCCCCAGTGTTTTCTCAGGCACAAGGTATCAGAGCTTTCAGCCTTGCAGTCAGTCATCCTAGCCACATGGCAAAAATATGTGTGTTTAGGGGTGCCTGGATGGCTTAGTGGGTTGGGCCACTGCCTTCGGCTCAGGTCATGATCTCAGGGTCCTGGGATCGAGTCCCGCATCGGGCTCTCTGCTCAGCAGGGAGCCTGCTTCCCGCCCCCCCTCACCTGCCTCTCTGCCTACTTGTGATCTCTGTCTGTCAAATAAATAAATAAAATCTTTAAAAAGATATATGTGTGTTTGAACCCAGAGAGAGCAGGGGGGCTCTGGGAATACGTTGTATGCTTATATTACTCATCTTTCTCTCCTGTTTTCTTTTGGCCTTGTTGCTTTTGCTTTGCCTTAGCGCTGCATCAGTTTGGCTGTTGGAAATAAGGAAGAGCATGCCATACTACTCTGTAATTTCTTTCTGTATTTCGGAAAGAAAGCCTTTGTCCTCCTGGGGACCTCAATGTTGGAAGTAAGTGCTGGAGTTAATATTTAAATAGTGTAAACAAAACTAATCAGCCATCATCTGCAAATTTAAAAAACACCAACCCCAGTTTTCTGTCTTTTCACAAGCTAATTGGGGAATTTCATGCACAACCAGTTGTTTAGTTAAGAGGATAATGTTGGCTCATCAAAATGACCACAATGTAAAGAAAGGCTTTCCTTCACTTTTTTTTGTAAAGCTGTACTAATAACAGTGCTACTTCATGGGGTTACTAAGATAGTAAATTACATAGTGAGTATGTGACATTGAGAATGGCATCAGAGCAAATACTCAGTAAATGGTGATTATCGTGGTGGTGGTTGTGGTGATGTAATAAGAGTTATAGCAGGAGTTGTAGGGGTGGATAACTATCACCAGCATCATCTTTCTACCTTTCTAATAATAGATTTAAAGATCCTTAAGAAATACTTCTCCCTATTCTTCCTCCCTCAGTTTTTAGTCATACAAGATGTGGGTCTGAAATTTGTGTTTACCTACCTGAAATTTTTACAACTTAATTATATGCTCTTGCATTCATACCTCCAGAAAGCTATAGTCTTTCAGACTGTTTCTCTTTCCGCCATGAGTGTCTTGATAAGGGTCAAGATTTTCAGTCTGGTTTTAGTCTTTGTGTTATGATCACTTATTTCGCTATATTTCCTTGGCATGGCTTATTATTTCTGCCACATTTGCAAGCTAAAAGGCTGTGGTTAATTCCCCCCTCGCGATCCCCCATGTAGTTTTTTTTTTTTTTAAGATTTTATTTATTTATTTAACAGAGAGAGAGAGATCACAAGTAGGCAGAGAAGCAGGCAGAGAAAGAGGTTGAAGCAGGCTCCCCGCTGAGCAGAGAGCCGGATGCTTGATCCCAGGACCCCGAGATCACAACCCAAGACGAAGACAGAGGCCTAACCCACTGAGCCACCCATACGCCCCAACCCCCCGTGTAGTTTTATGTGCCACTAGATGGCAGTGAATAGTCGACAATATTTCAACAAACATTTGCATTTGTGCCTGTGAGTCCACAACGGTGGGGGGCACCTGGGCTGTGTGTTTCACCTCGGCTCTGTGGCTAAAGTGAAGCCTCCTCTTTACCGTAAAGATGAGTACAGTCATAAAGAACAAGAGCTTTGGAGACACCAGGCTATACGGCAGAGTATAGTAAATAGAGAGAGAGAGAGAGAGAGAGAAAGAAAGAATTTGTGTTTGGGAGTCAGTCAAAGAGGGGTTAAAACCCAGCAATGCCCTTTACTAACTGTGTGTGATCTTAGCTTATTTACTTCTCTGAGCTTCAGTTATGCTCTCCCTGAACAGGGCTAATGTCATTTAGGGTTACTCTAGACAAGCCCCTCAACCTCTGACTCTGTCTGAAACATGGGCTTAATGATCACCCCATCTCAAAGAATTTGGAGTGAATGCAAGTGAAAATTTTCATATGAATGCAGAGCACGGTACTTGGCGTACATAAATTCCCATTAAATGATCAATAGTCTTTATTATTACTACCTGAAATTGTTATTCTTTTCTAAGAAAACTTTGCACTTAAAAAGGTGTGTTTAGAACAGAATAATAATGACCACTTTTATTCCTCAGATGGCTTCCTATATACTTTCTCTCTAGCCTCTAACTTCAGATCTTATTCTCAAAATTAACTTAATGGCTTTTTAACTTCTCTTGGCTTTTTCAGAGCCTCAGGCAAATGTCCATTTCCTAACTCTGCGTGGGATTCCCCTGCAGTCCCCAAGTATATTCCCCTCAAAGCAGGGCTACTCCATATAGTGCCTTTGTGTAAATTAGGCCAAAGTATCCCTACCTCAAAACACTTCAGGACTAGCTGTTGGGAAATTTTCAGAGTATGTGGGTGTTTCAAGAACAATGTTTTATTGCTGTGAGGGTACACTCTACAGGGATGTACATGGCAGCACCAGCTCTAAAGTTCTCTTATTTGAATCTTCATGCTAGCCTGGGCCTGAGGATTTCTGGAGCTTTGGGGTTTTGTTTTGTTTTGGTTTGGTTTTTTGGTTTGTTTTGCTTTTCAAAAAGACTTTGAAGACCCTAAAAAAGACTTTTAGAAATCATAGATATCACATACTTAATCATAATTTTCACATACAAAAATGACTTAAGTCAAACACCCACCAAAAATGACTCAATTCTTTTTCCTCTTATAGGGGCAAGTGGCTTATGTATTAACTCAAGAAACTGATGAATTTTTGCTTTGGAATCCATTAACTGGGCAATGTCACAAGCAGTTCGACCCATTTTGTCCCTTACAAAGTGTAGATTGTTTGTTTGATGATGGAAATGTAAGTATATGGGAGAAAAATCTTATTTTGTGTTATCTCCTCAAGAGTCAAACAGTGGTCCCCTGCCCTGGCTCTACATTAGAATCGTGTGGGAAACTCTGAGGAAACTCCGGATGTTCAGTTAGAATCCCTGGGATATGGGGCCAGGGAAATCCTTTATCCATAAAGTTCTTCAGGTGATTCTGTAGCACCTCCAAGACTGGGAACCAGTAATCTAATGTTCACATACCCCTCGAATCTCTTTACCTCCTACCTCAGAACTGCCTTTGGCTTCTACCACTTCATTTGGTAGTAGGATTGTAAACTTTTGCTGCATCCTAACCGATAGGGGTTTTGTGCTCCCATATGCCTATACTGATTTAAGTTAATGTTTTAATAGGTCTGGTTTAATATTCAACAAAATAATACACCAATGGCTGTACATTTTGACTATTCAAAGGAAAGTTTCTGGAAACAGTTGCTTCCAAAAAATTTCCAAGGGACAAAAGCACATACCATACAGGTAAATTATATTCTTTCAGGTATATCTATATGAAAGTTACTGTTGGTTCTAAACTTTACCAGTCATGCCAGCTCTTATTATGTTTATATAGCTGGTTGCATGTTGACTTACCTGGCAATGTTAATAAAACTAGATTTTAATAAAACTAGATTGCCATCCAGCCTGAGTTTGGGCTATTCTGATCATACTCCTCTACTTGGAGAAAAGAAGAGTTGAGAAGAAAGTATCATCTCAAATGTAAATCTAGATTTTAAAGTAAAAAATTTTAAATATTTATTCTAAAACTGAAAATATAATGTTAAGATGGTGTAGTAAGTTTACTTTGACCTAACCCATCTGCTCCACATCCATGGCAATGGTAAAATATAAAAATTGAAGAATAAAAGGCTTATCTGGACTCCAAACCATGACGATTGTCTCATGGACTAGAAACAGGACAGAAATACTAACAGTGAGTAGGGCTGAACAAGAGACAGCAGCAAGGTCTGAAAATGGTTCATGAAATCCGGAAACCAGAGCCAGTCTCACTTTTTGGAGCCAGGGGCTGTGATGGGGCTCCCTACTTCACTACTCTTGAAAGGAGATGGGGAAGAAAAGCTGCAGATTCACTGCCTGGGTTATAAGAGGCAGGAGGTAGAAGCACAGACCTGAGGTCAAGAACAGACTAACGACCTGATGGCTCAGCCAGTGGATCTGTGATGTCTTCAGTGTCACTCTGTGAAGGCACCCCAGATGTCACCTCAGTGGCTGTTTCTGGATTGAGGGTCAATTGCAAAATCAATAAACTAAGAGCTGTGAGCCCAGAGAAAATGAGAGGAAAAAAATAGTAGAAAAATAGATAGAAAACAATTCACAGAAGCAGAACCTTGAATGTTCAGTCTCACTTATAGTCAGGGAAGTACAATTTAAAACAACAAAACACTACTTCACAGGTATAAGATGGACCAAAGAGATTTTAAGTAGGATCATACCAAGTGTTGGCAAAGAAGCAGAGAAATGGTGGGTCAGTAAATCACTAGAAATACTTTGGAAAGCAATGTGATGATATCTGGTAAAGTTGAAGACGCTCGACCTTGGATCCACCAGTTCAACTTCTAATTATATACCATAAAGGAGCAAACACAGGGAGACAAGTACAATGACGTTCACTGTAGAATTGCTCGAAATAGCAAAAAAAGATGGAAGGAAGGAAGGATGGATGGATGGATAGATGGATTGACTCATCCATCAGAAAAAAGAGTACATGAGTTACGAAGTACTCATACTATGAAATCTTCTATATAGTAGTAAAAAAACAAAACAAAACAAAACAAAAAACAATTTACACTAGTTCCCAACTTGAACTGTGTATCCACTGTATCAGAATCTCTGAGAATGGAACTCGCATACCTGTGTTATTATTTAAAACTCCCTGTGGGGTGCCAGTGTGCCACCAAGATTGAGAACCACTGATCTAGAGCCATGCACATCAACATGAATGGATATTTAAAAAGTAATGTAAAGCAAAATAAAGAGTATGTGAAGTGATACACAGAGTACAAAATCGCTTATATAAAGTTTGAAAACTATGTGCTGTTTACGTATGTATAGATACATAGTGATAATGTAAAAGCATTCATAGGAATGATAAATGCCAAATTTAGGTTAAAGGTTACCTTTGGAGACAAAAAACAGAATGAGATCAGGGAGCAACATACAAAGTATTTCAAGTCTATCTGAAATGTTTTACTTCTTTTTCAAAAAATTAAAACAAATATGGAAAAATGCAAATATTAGAGTTAAGTGGTAGGTATGTTGAGTGGATGTTCGTTACATTGTTCTCAACGCTTGTCTGTGTCTTTGAGGCATTTGACAATACAAAAAGAATGCATGGTGGTTGCAGGGAAGGGATCAAATCAGTACCAAACTGTATAAAGAATGCCCCCCCACCATCTTTTTCCCCACTCTCTAAGAAATAACTACTCTTACTAGTAACTTGTGCATCCTTCTAAACATTCTCCACGTGTTGCAGGCACATATATATTTTTTATGTTTCCTGTTTGTAAAGTCATTTTAAAGAAGGGGAAATGTGCTTATCTCTCTTCAGCACCACACTTCAGCATCCACCAACCATGCCTTGCTCTTCCCCTCCCAAAGCTGTGACTGCTGCCTTGCTGCCTCCTGGGGAGGAGAACGGTACATTTAGAGATGAGGGGTTTTGTTTACTATTCATCATTCTATTAGGCATTTAGTGAATGTTTCTTGTGTGCCTGCTCTGAGCCAATGCTATGTCAGGCATCGGTACCACAAGGAAAAGACATGTCTCATAGTCCTGGGACTTAGGTTCTCAAGGAGCAAAGAGAAGGACGCCAGCCCTTGCAGGACAGAGCTGTGAATATGATTAAGGAAGAAATGAGTGTGCTTTGGGAGCATGCAGCAGGAGGACCTGAGCGGAAGGACAGTTGCTGGGGCTTCCTGGGAAAAAGGGATGACAGGCAAAGTGAGGAAGGTGAGCAGGAGCTGGCCAAGAGGAAAATCAGGGTGGGGACCAGTGCAGCAGAGAGAGGACACAGCAGGAACGAAGACCTGCGGGGCATGGAGGGGTGGGTGGAGCAGCTGAAAGGCCAGCTTGGCCCGTGCCAGGGAGCGAGCAAGACAAGCTCAGGGGTGAGCAGAGTTCTACTAAGGATGTGGCCCTGTGTTTCAGGGCAGTCAGAAGCCAACAGCACTAAGGCAAGGCTGCCATGATCACAGCTGTAGTTTTTAAAAGCCACTTTGGTGGCTCAGTCATTAAGCATCTGCCTTTACCTCGGGTCATGATCCCTGGGATCAAAACCCCGTATCCATCTCCCTGCACAGTGGGAAGCCTGCTTCTCCCTCTCACACCTCCCCTGCTTGTGTCCTCTCTCTCTCTCCCAGTCTCTCTCTCTCTGTCAAATAAATAAATAAAATCTTTTAAAAATTAAAAAAACAAAAACAAAAGCCTGAGTGTGGATATGAAACCTTTTGCCAAGTTGAATCTATAGATATAAAACTCAGAACTGCATTTGACTTGTATCTCTACTGATTTTTTTCCTGTGGGTTAATGGCCCTCAATCTTGTGTCTTGCCACACACATGCCAAAATAAACTGCTATCTACAATGAACACTGTTTTTTATCGCAACTGCAGACATAAATTTGAGCGTGTAAAATGAGCATGTGGGTACTCAGAGATGAGGTTAACAGGGAAAACCTCTTGAAATTTTAAAAGATATGCATTCATTGAAAGAAAGGGGCCTTTGCCAAAAAAAAGGAAAGTGGACTAATACCTCATAAAGTTACCAAGTTAACATAACCCAGGCCTCTTTTTCACGACTGAAGGTGGCCTCACTGATCCACAAGAGTTACCTGTTGGAGAGGGGGGCAGGGGAGGGGAGTGGAGGTACTGGAGGGTTGGACAGTGGTTGGTGACAGCATTCGGTTTACCTGTCCTGTCTGGGAGAGCTGGTGACCCTGCACCATGATGCTGGAGTTTGTAGCTCCCTTTCTCCAGTGCCTCCCAGCTCTTGCTGGGATCTGTTGTGGGGAAGCGCCCTGTGCCTGGGACTGTTCTCATATCTATCCACCACAGGCACCAGAACCCTGGAGGGCTTGCTGAAACACAGAGTGCTTGGCCTTTCTGATTCAGTGGACCCTCGGAGTTTCTGATTCAGTTGATGCCCTGTGGGGACTGAGAAGTTGTATCTCCAACAGGTTCCCAGGAATGAGGTTGCTGGTGGGGCGAGGGGGCACACTTCAAGAACCACGGGCTTAGATCACCACGTGACAGATTGAATCTTCTCAATCACTCCTGAAATATTCTAGCACCTAGAGGTTTATGAACTGTTGCCCTCTTTTTGCACAATCCTCCGTCCATTTGTGTCCCTGTCTTTACAGCTGTTTCTATTTCTCAGTTCAGGAATGCCCAAAATAAAAATGTCTGAACCCAACCCCTCCTTCTTGTTCAAGTGCGCCCTGGGAAATCACGCAGGGAGGGCTGGTTTGGGTGATAGACATAGGAGTCCTCTCTTAAAGACTCCTGCAGCAAATCCTGTCGGACAGGGAAGGGAATATGGGGGGAGTGTGGTAGAGCTTTGCTCTCTGCTGTTTTTATAGTGTCTGAGGCAACAGCTTGAAGACAGGAAAGATTGAAATGGAACACATACACACACACACACACACGCATGCACGCACGCAAAACAAAATGACCTGGCTCCTGCGAGCTGAATGAAAAGGATACTCAAAGAAGGAAGAAGAAAACCATCTTAAAAGAGCAGCAGTTACAGTAATACCTGATTTATTGAACAATATGTGCCAGGCTTTGCGTGTTTATTACTTTATTTCAAAATCTTCACAAGACCCTAGGGAAGTAAGTACCATTATTGTCCCTCTTTTAAAGATGTGGTAACTGAGACTCAGGTTAAATAAGTTCACCAAGACCCCAGTCAATAAGTGGAAGAAACTAAAGCAGCTGCCAAAGATTATCTGGTATCATCAATAAACATGTCAAACGCTTGTTTGAATAAATGAATGTGGGCAGCAGATCTGTCTTACCCAGGAAAAATGTTAAAACCGAAAGAAGTCCTGTGATCTGTGTTTTACCTTTGTGCCTCTGTAGTGGAGTGATTTTGCCACCTGAAAGTAGTTTGGGTCCCTCCATTATAATTTGCACTCCAGGGGTGACTGCGATGTAAATGAAGATGGTCTCCTTAGAATCTTTGCTAACTTTCAACTGTCTATATATTTCAGCCTGAAGAAATAATTTACTGTGAGACTAATAAAAGCATGATAGAAGATCTAAAGAACAGGTATAACCTTTGTTTATATCTTATTACTATGATTTCTCCCAAATCTTTCAGTCCTCCACCCACCTTTCAGTCTCTAACCCAGTCTTTTAAAATACCTATTTAATTCAGCCATAGAAGCAGGAAATGGAGTTTACAATAGTTTCTTCTGAGCCAGCTGTCTTTTGATCTGTGCATTGAAAAGCAGCCCCTCTACCATTCCAGAACACTCCTTAAAAAGACTAAGTCAAGAAATGGTTGCCTCTGGAAACATTGTGGGGCTGCTGTTGGGAAGTTCTTGACACAGACACCTGTTGACGTTACAGTAATAATAATGTGGTAGCTCATACTTCTTGAAAGTCATGAAGGTAAATGGCCCAGCAGTTGGAGTATGGAAAAAACATCCAAGTTGGGTGGTAACATCAATACTTTCCCACCCCCAACCCCTGCACTCTCCCCATTCCCTTACACACACACACACACACACGCGCGCGCGCGCGTGCGCACACACACACGTAATTGTCCAAAGGAGTTATTCAGTCAAGCTGAACAAGTTTGTCAAAGTCACAGACTTTGCAGCAGTCCTTACTCCTACTCCAGATGTGTCAGAAGCTTCTAGATCTTACTGCCTCTAATGACTCATGCTGACATAGTAGGCTGCCACAGAAGCTGCTACCAACTGATCAAAACAAAGCATGACAAAAACAATTTTGCTACTCTTGTCTCTTCTAGCACACAACTCCCACCTTTTATTCCCTTCCTTTCCCCCCAATTCTTAACAAAAAGAGGAAGAAGTAGGTAGAGCTTCTGTTTGTTTTTTTTTAAATTATTATCCGAATCACTTCTAGAACTATTTAAAAATACAGATGCGAGGGTCCCAGACCAGACCTGTTTAATCGATATCTGGAGGTAAAATATGTCGATTGGTGATTCTGATGCTTAGCCATTACTGAGATTACAAATTCCAAACTGATCGGTTATACCACAGACTCAGCCCAGAGGTGACTCCTGGTGGTTTTTGTTTTTGTTTTTGTTTTAAGATTTTATTTATTTATTTGACAGACAGAGATCACAAGTAGGCAGAGAGGCAGGCAGAGAGAGAGGTGGAAGCAGGCTCCCTGTGGAGCAGAGAGCCGGATGGACATGCTGGGCAGAGAGCAGGACCCTGGGATCATGACCCGAGCCTAAGACAGAGGCCTTTACCCACTGAGCCACCCAGGTGCCCCTTTGTTTTTGTTTTTAAAGCACACACTGATTCTCTGCAGGAGTGAGGCTTCCCAAGTGGGCTCCATCAACCAACTTGCACTGTCTTTGGAACAGTCTACCATCAGGCACTGTTCTAGGGACTGAATATACAGGCACACATCCCTGCCCACACAGCATGCACCTTTTAGTAGACAAACCTAATCATCATACTTATCTGTCCATGCCTATTTCTTTCCAACTTGGCTTGCTGAATTAACTGATCTAATAAATCCATCCCTGCTAACATCAATCAGACCAGATATCGGAACTTTTGTAAATGCAGCTTCTTGGAAATGCAATGTTTTATGGCAGGGGAGGGTCCTGGAGAATGAGGCTGTCAGTCCAGTGACCAGATAGTAGACGGTTGTCCCATCACACCCAGTAGGCAGGTGCCTACACACAGGTAACTAGAAAAGAGCTGTGCCCTTGAGATCTCATTGTTGGTTACCCTATGAAGCTTCTTGCTTTTCCAAGCCAAGCAGGAGCCTGCTTCTCCCCAACTTAAGTGATGTGAATGATGGCAGATATACTTAGCCAGAGAGGACTAGTTCATCCTAAGTCAAAAATATCATTCTCATACTTGAGTAAAGTGCCAAAACTCTTATCCCATTTATTAAACAAATTGTAACAGGTCATAAACTAATCTTTGCATCCTTACATTAGGATTGAAAGGACTCTGAAATGTAAAATGATGGAATGGCGACCTAAACAGCCAACACGTTGGAATCGACAATGTACTTATATTTTGCGAAAAATCCTTCCTAAGCTAGAACTTGGCACTGGAAGCTTTGTTTCATCTGAAGAAGAGAGTGAATTTGAAAGACTACTACAATTTTATTTGGTGTGTATGTGATTTAGTACATTAATAATATTTGTTTTATCTGTGTAATGCATTACTAGGTAAGAGTAACCTTAAATATCCCTGAAATGCTTTTTTTCTTGATCCTAGATGATAGATGATATAACATTAAAATACATTTATTTATAGACTAAGAAATTTCAAATATACTGAACAACTATTACCACGACCACAGTGCATGACATTTTCTTGGACTCAGTCATACGTTGTTATGTTAAATAAACCACAACCTCTGGAAAGAGATGACCAAAAGGAAATCACTAGCAACTGAGAAATTGAAAAATGATCCCTTGGTAATAGTAATAGAATAGATTCCCTGTCCTTGGTTTTGAGCAAGAGGATCCAGGAAAGATTTAATATCTTTTATAACCAAAATACTCCAAATGTATGTAACCAGCCTGGACTTCTTTCCTGACCTAACATCAAATGTTACCAACACATTTGATGTCATCCTGGATAGTTAAAAGGCATCTTAAACTCAACAAGTTCATAATCAAACATGGTGGGCATTTGGTATATTGCTAGAGCCTCCTTCTTTGCCCCTATCTACCTCCAGCTCTGGGCATCCTCTCACTGACTCTTCCCTATGGAACTGGTCCGGTGGGTTTTTGAGAACCCTGCTTCTTTCCCCCTACTATCCCATAGACTAGGAGATATCTCCTGGGGAAACCCTTTGAGAGAAGAAAAGGAGGAACCTGTAGGGAGTTCAGGACTTAGGCTGTCAGAGGGGATCTGCAGGTGCTATTTATTCATGAATAGGGAGGAGGTTGTTTTATTTTGCATTAAAAAATAGAATGAGGGATAAACAGATAACCAAAGCAATATAAGCCAAGGTTTAAAACTTAGAATTTCTTTGTAAAATTACCTATATGATAACACACAGTCATAATCCTGAGCTGAATCCTGTGGCTGGGATTCAGACTCTGGTTCAACCACTCACTGGCTTTGACCAAGTTACCTAACTTCTCTATACTTTCCACCCCAATGGGCAAGATAAACGGGGATAAAAATAGTTATCTGGTCTGTGGTTATGGTGAGGATTAACCACAGCACTCAGCACTCAGCAAGTGTTAGCAAATGTTAAACATTATTTGCATTCTATGTGCCAGGCATTGTATTAGGCCCTGGGCTTATGATCATAAGCAAGGCAGATACAATCTTGTGCATTCACAGAGACTATAAGCTAATGATCAGAGCAGAAAACATATAATTGCAATATATTTTAATTATTAAGTTAGGAAAGGATAGCATCTTACTGCAACCACAGGGGAAGGACACATGAACAGATTTAAGGATCAAGAAAAGCCTCCTGAAGTTGCAGGAGGAGGAAAGAGGTTTATGATTATTGTCTGTGTATTATTAAATAGATAATGTTATGGAGGACCATGTACCATAATCCTTTAATCCTGTCACATGGTTGTCACTTAAGAAATATGAACTGAGGGGCACCTGGGTGGCTCAGTGGGTTAAAGCCTTTGCCTTTGGCTCCGGTCATGATCCCAGGGTCCTGGGATCGAGCCCTGCATCGGGCTCTCTGCTCAGCAGGGAGCCTGCTTCCCTTCCTCTCTCTCTGCCTGCCTCTCTGCCTACTTGTGCTCTCTGTCAAATAAATAAATAAATAATCTTAAAAAAAGACAAAGAAATATGAACTGAATCAATATTAAATAAATTCTCCCATAATGCTCACTTAAATACTTCATTTGTAGGACCAAGTTAATTTTTTCACTGGCCGTCTGCTCTTCTAGAAAGTGTGCAAGTGTCTGGAGTGTTGAGTGTGCAGGCTCTGGTATCAGCTCTGGCTCTGCTCCCCTCTCTCTGGAAAGTGGGGATTATTGTAGAACCTACTTCATAAGTTTGTTTGAGGATGAAATATGTATGTGAAGCCCTTAGTATTGTTCCTAGGACAACATAAGCACCTATAAAATAACTTATTATTTTATGACTACCATTTTTTGAGGCTTTTGTAATATTTTTGCATGCAGTGACTCCCAATTACCTACATACTTATAACATGGGTTTACACGTCACTCTGTCTTTTGTCTAGGTCACAGGATTTCCTATCCGGATGCCATACACTGATGTCCAGTCAGTTACTGATGCTGTGTATCAGACTGGAATTCATTCTTCTGAATTCCCCCAGACAGAATTTGCTCTAGCTGTATACATTCACCCCTACCCAAACAACGTATTATCCGTGTGGGTCTATTTGGTTTCCTTAGCTCGACATCAGTGAAAAGGAAGACTGGAAAAGGAAAAAAAAAAAAATGTGTTATGGGCCCTTCACCGAGAACAATCAAGACTTTTCTGGTACTTTAGGACTTTGCTACCTATCTTCAAGTCCACCCAAGTATGAACCCAAATTTTGGTTCTTTTATAGAGTTGGGTACCATGGAGACTCACTCCCTGAACCTTTGAGAATGAGTGTAAATGACCTCCCCACGGGAGACCTCTACAAGGAGAATACTTAGGGCAGTCTGGTGGCCTTGGTCACTGTCTACAATAGATCTTATTATGGGAAAGAAGTGATTCTGGCCCCTCCCTTTGAAGCCAATATTATGCAAGTTGTAGGCCTCATACCACCTCCATCAAATCACTGGGCGGCCTTGTTGAAAATGCAGACTCCTGCATCCCACCTACTGAATCTGAACCTCTAGGCGTGGATATCCGGAACCCACATTATTGTAAAAAAGACCCCCAGATCATTCTGATGACCTGTTAAGAGTGAGAACCCTGGTTTACAGAATGTTATTACCAAAGTGAGCTTGACACATCTGATGCTGGTTATGATGCCGTTCAAGGTGGAAGGTATCCAAGTACAACCATGAGATCATTGTTACTATCATTACTAGATCATTACTAGATACTGCACTAGTGAAGTAAAAGGAAAATCTGCCACATTGGGCTGAGGACTAAGGCCAGCTTCTGTGGGCTTCCTTAAAGTTTTTGCTTGGGATGCTACTGACCTGAAGTTTTTCTAGCTCCAAATATTTTGAAGGGCCACTCAAGAAGCTTTGTCTGGTATGCCTTCCTGATTCTGGGAGAAAGGGAGTAATGGTCTTACCAAATCTCAAGGCCCCTTTTGCCCTTAGTGAACAGCCTGCCATTCTGCCCCTGACATTCTTCTGCCGCTTTCCTTTCCCCGGTGGCTCCAGGGAGGCCCATCTAGATCCTAGGAGCCTCGAGAGAGAGTAAACGGGGATCTGAGTCAGAAGCATTGCACTTTTTTTCTCTTTAGTTGTTCTGTGCTTCATTAATATATATATATATATATATATATATATATATATATATATATAAAATATATTTCACATATAATATATATATATATATTTCCTTAAATGTTACAGAACAACTTATTTTAGATCAACTTATTTTATGTTCATTGAATAAGAACAACTTATTTTAGAAAAACCAAAGGAGACAGATTTCCAAAGCTTGATGAGAACAGTTTTATAGGAGGTAAAAACAGCAGAAAGGAAATTGACCCCTCCCAGTGCAGAAGAGCAGCAGCTTCTTGGGTCAATCTCACAAGCAGAGACCCCAAGTTCATCACTGAGGAACCCTCAATCTGAATTCTCTCCTGCAGTGCACCTGCATGGCTGAGGCCAGAGAAGATCTCATTTATTTGCAGTGATGTTAGTCTTGCACCAAATTTGAGATTACTAGAAGAGTAAAATAGTAGGGATGTGGGTGAAGAAAATGCTTCCTCTCCAAGGTTAGGACCTGATTGTGTGTGTTCTCTGGCATGCATGTGAAAATTAGGATTTTTGTTCTTATTTGAATGTTTGTGTTTAAACACTATAGGAAGTTTTGTTATTAACACATTGTTTTGTTATTAACACATATCCCACATTGACTGGGATAGCACAAAATGCTATCAATGGAAAGACAAGGTTACCAAAAAAACACTGAACTCATGCAGGAGTTCATTTCTATGGCACTTTCAATATTTATATAACTATTTTGCTAGTTGTTTATGGTTTTTTAATTCATAGGCCACGTTTGAGTAAGAGAAAGTGTTCATAGGCAAACATAGAGGATCCTTCTGTATCATATGCATTTCTTTTTTACAAGTATATGAATTTAACTAAAATTTTTTCCTTAAAATTTTGAAACTGTAATGACCCATTTTTTTCATTCGACAATTTAAAAATACATGATTTTACTTTTAAGTTTTTAATTCCGCTTAGTTAACATTCAGTATTGTATTATTAGTTTCAGGTGTACAATACAGGGATTCAGCAATTCCGTCCCTCACCCTGTGCTCGTCATTACAAGTGCCGTCCTTCACCCCTGTCACCTATTTAACCCATCCCCTCACTCACCTGCCCTTGACTAACCATCAGGTTGTTCTCTGTAGTTAAGAATCTGTTTCTTGGCTTCTCTCTCTCTTTCTCTCTCTCTCTCCCATCCCTTTGTTAATTTGTTTTTTTTCCTTAAATCCTACATACGAATGAAATCATATGGTATTTTTCTTTCTCTGAGTTATTTCACTTGGCATCCATGTTGTTGCAAATAACACGATTTCATTCTTTTTTTATGACTGTATAGTAAATATTCCATTGTATACATATCTTCCACACCTTCCTTATCCATTCATCAAGCTACTTCCGTATCTTGGCTATTGTAAATAATGCTGCTATACATATAGGGGTGCATGTATCCCTTTGAATTAGTATTTTTGTATTCTTTGGGTAAGAACCCAGTAGTTTAGTAGTTTAGTGATTTAGTAGTTTAGTGATTGCCGAATTGAAAGGTAGTTCTATTTTTAACTTAAAAATACATGATTTTAAATGTAACATCTAATTTTAAAGAGTTCTTTAAATCATTCCACAAATAATAATGGGACATCCCTTATGTACCAGACACTTCAGTATGTGCTTGAGTACAGTGAAAAGACAAAGGTTCTGCCCCTGTGAGGCTTACATTCTTCAGCAGAAATGGACCATAAGCAAATAAACAATAAGTAAGTGAAATAATGTCAGTGTATACTGAGTGCTACAAAGAAAATATCAACAGGATGGCATGATAGAGAAGGACTTTGGTGAGGACGGAGGGTATAAGCAGAGTAGTTAAGGAAGTCCTCTCTAAAGAGACAATGTTAGAACCAAGATTTAGAAGATGATTTATCAACTAGAATTGCATTCAGTTGCATCGAACAGAAACCTAATCACAGTAGCTTAAGCAAACAGGGATTACTTTTCCACAGAACTGCCAAGTCCAGAGGAGGCAGTCCAAGTCTGATCAATGGATCTGTGATATCATAGGTGGACTAGTCTTCATCCATCCTCTAGGGAGGCATCTCTAGGGAGGTGTCTGTCCACTAGCTCAGTGGCTCTCAAACTTCATCATGCTCAAGACTCACCTGAACAGCAGTTGACATGGATTGCTGGGGTCTCCCCTCAGAGTTTCTGATTCAGGGGTTTTTGGGGTGGGGCCCAGTGAGTTGCATTTGTAACAAGCTCCCAGGTGATGCTGGGACTGCTGATATGCAGACCACACCTTGAGAATCTTTGCTTTAGCCTCACAACCGTTTCCATGGCAAGAAAATGCAGAAATAGAAGGGGGAGGTCAAGGATGCAGCTGGTGTATCTCTTTTAAAAAGCTTCCCAGGAGGCCATGCCTAGTAACTTCCACTTACCTCCCATCAACCAGAATTGTATCACTCCTAGCTACAGGGCAATGTGGGAGATCTTGCTGTCCCAGTAATATCTGTGTTCTATTGTTAAGGAAGAAGGTGAGGGTGGCTTATTGGGTAGGCATCTGTGGCTTCCACAGATGAGAGGAAGTCAGTAGTGCAAACCTCTAGCAAAAGCATATCAGGCAGAGCAAACTGCAATTGCAAAGGCCTTGAGTTCAGAAAGAGATTTACACAAGGAGGAGACAGTAAAGACACACAAAGTTGGAGAGCTAGACAAAGATCAGATCACATCAGTCATGGTAAGGAATTCAGATTTTATTTCAAGTACAATAACAAATCATCGAAAGGTGTTTAGTAACCGAGTAAAGTATTTTTCTTTTTCGTGTTTAAGACTACTTTAAAAATTACTTCTACAGATACTCATTATTTTATGTAAGTGCATAAATGTGATCATATTTTTTAAGTGCAGCTTATTTTTTCTTTCTTTTCCCTCTTCTTTACATCACTGTTCTCTCCCCTCCTCCATCCACATTATTCACCTCATTCACCTGCTAACCAACCAGGGATGCATCCTTCCACTTACCATCATTCTCAGATATACATATGTACAGACGTGTGTGTGTGTGTGTGTGTGTGTGTGTTCCTGTCTGTTTTATAAAAATAGGACCATATTATGTATGCTTTTCTCTATGTTGCTTTTCTCCTTCAAAAACAGTAGAAATATCTCCAAGTGAACTAATTACTATTTCTTAAAGAATCCTTAGTGTTCTGAAGTGGGGGGCAGAACCACCACATACATTTCAGCAGTTTATACACCACACAACTCAGAATTTATGTGCCAGAACCCCGGGAGTTGTGTAGTATGTGGTGGCCTTAGTTGTGAACATAGTAGGGTTCATTCAACATTCTCTTATTAATAGGAATATCTTTTGATCTAGTTGGTCAAAGTGTTGTTTAATTTTCTATACCCTCGCTGTTTTTCTGTCTACTAGTTCTGTCAGTTACTGAGACAGATGTATTTGGAAGTTGCCAGCTGTAATTACGGGTGTGTCTATTGCTTCTTTGAGTTCTGTCAGGTTTAGGTTCATGTATTTTTAAGCTCTGTTAAATGCACACACATTTAGGACTTATGTCTTCTTGGTTATTTAACCCTTTCATCATCGTGCAATGTCCCTCTTTATCCTTACTAATTTTCTTTGCTCTGAAGTCTGTTTTGACTGATGTTTATATAGCTACTCAGCTCTCTTTGGATTCATGTTTACTTAGTGTATATATATATATATATATATATATATATATATATTTCATCTTTTTATTTTCAGTGCACCTATTAATTTTATTTGAAGTAAGTTTTTAATAAATAGCATATAGTTGGATTATTTTTTTAAACCTTCTGACAATCTCTTTTTTAATTGGCATATTTAGACCATTTACACTGAATGTCATTATTTATGTTTGGACATCAGTCTACCATTTTATTGTTTGTATTTTCATTTTTCCTCTCTGTTTTTGTTCCACTACTTTTTCTTTGCTACTTTATTAGGTTATTTGATCATTTCTTAGTATTTCATTTTAATGTATTTTTTTGCTGTATCTTTTTTTATATTTTAAAGGGTTCTCTAAGGGTTGTACTATACATACTTAGCTTTTCACAGTTTACTTAAAGTCCACCACTTTAAGTAGATTGTAGAACTTTCACCACCATATAGATTTCTTTACCCTTCCTCCCTTATATGTATATAGAAAGATATAATTAAGATGAGGTCATCCTGGATCGGCGGGGTGGGGGCTAAATCCAATGATTACTAGCCTTTCAAGAAGAGAAGACACAGACACAGAGAAGAAGGTCCTGTGAAGAGGAAGGCAGAGATTGGAATGATGTGGTTACAAGCCAGGGAGCACCAAGGATTGCCAGGCACTACCACAAGCTAGGAAGAGGCCAGGAAACATCCTTCCCTAGAGCTTCTCAAGGAGCCTGCTGACAACCTATTTCAGACTTCTAGCTTCCAGAACAGTGAGAGAATGAATCTCTGTTGTTTTGAGCCTCTCAATTTCTGGTAGTTTGTTATGGCAGCCTTGGGAAATCTAATACAGTAGTAGACCAATTCAAGATATATTTTGGAGGTAGAACCAACAGAGCTGTAGTTACAAAACATCTGAAATATTTAAAAAAAAAAGTCAAGACTGAAACATAAGGCTTTTATGGGAAATAATTCAACTTCAAATTAAATATAGCAGATTGAACATAGAATTTATTCTGTTCCCTCTCAAGTGGACCACAAGAGTGAATAAAAACTTAGAAATTAGAAAGTACATAGACCCATGATAACCAATTTACCAGACCAGAGAAAGCTGCAAGTAAAGTGCCTATAGATTCAGGGATGTTAGAACTTTTCAAAGTCAAGAAGAACCTCAGAAAACTCAGGACCTGTGACGTCTTTCTTTTAAAGATTTTATTTATTTGAGAGAGAGATCCCAAGCAGGGGGAGGAGTAGAGAGAGAAGCAGACTCCCCACTGAGCGGGGACCCCCCCCCACAACGTGGGGCTTGATCCATGAACCCTGAGATCATGACCATCCATGGACCTTGAGATCATAACCAAAGCCAAAGTCAGACATTTAACCAACTTAGCCACCCAGACACTCCAAGACCTGTGATACTTTAAGGTCGAGGCAGGGGTAGAGATACGAGGTGAATTAAAAATAGGATGATTGGTTAAAAGTCTTTAAAAGGAATGCCTAAACTGTGAGATCTCCCTCCTCACCCTTTGTAGCCAGGCAACTCTACTTACCAACACTAGAAGTCTGAAAGCTTATATTCTAAAGAGGCTGAACTGTAGGAGGAAAAAGGAGTTCTACTGAGAACAGAGAAATCATGTGAAAGTCTGTTTATAGTGAGGACAGTCTTCTAGGCTTCTTTTCCATGTAGCCTCCAAAAGATTATCAGCCAGTCTTATACCATCTCCCTTGGCAGAAAATGAGAGGGCTAGAAGGCATTAATTAGAGCATGAATTCAAAATTATGAGGGTAAGTGATTTCCAGGTTAGAATTTCATATCTAGGCAAATGAAATGGGAGGAGATTAAGGATATTTTCAGTATACTGAGTCTCAAAGGTTTGCTTCCCAGGTACCCTTTCTCAGAAAGCTACTGGGCTGTGTAAACCAAGGAAGAGAATGACATGGGATCCTGGGAACAGAAATCTATCCCAGGATAGGCAGCTAGAGAGAGTGCTAGAGAGAAGCCATCAATATTGGAGCTGGAGTATCAGGGTTGATGGATCCAAGAGGATAAATCAAGAACAGAAAGATAAAACAAATAAATTATCTGAAGTTTTGACTATTTTGAAAGCTGAATGGAGACATTCTACAGAGCTACTGGAGGATGTAGAAAACTTAACATACAGGCTTGAAGAAAGCTACAGAAAAATGAAAAAGAAAGTATAATTATAGGACACCACGTGTCTCAAAAGGGAACATGTTTGTATAGTCATAACGATGAAAGCAACTGAAAGTGGATGTAACCAAAAATATCTTAAAATTATATATTGGGGAGATGGAGGCAGAGGGAAATGTGTGTGTGAAAGGTAAAGTGTGGCATGAAATCTTTGTTTTCCAGGACAATATATAACTATATCTAAAAATGACAAATTAAAATCATAAACATGGCACTTTGAAAGATGATAACAAACACCATGAGAAATAGCTAAAAGAGATCAAAGTGGTTACCTTTTGGAATGAGAATTGGGAGTGAGGAGGGTGTGGAATAAGGAATGGCTGCTTTCCATCATATGCCTTTTAGAAATATTTGACTTCTTAATGGGTGTACAGACATGAATTGCCAGGATACACTTTAAATTTAAAACCTTTAAAACTTGATAATGAGGGCCACCTAGGTGGCTCAGGGGGTTAAACCTCTGCCTTTGGGTCAGGTCATGATCTCAGGGTCCTGGGATCGAGCCCCACATTGGACTCTCTGCTCCGCGGGGAGTCTGCTCCCCCTCATCCCCTCTTACCTGCCTCTCTGCCTACTTGTGATCTCTCTCTCTCTCTGTTAAATAAAGAAATCAAAAATTAAAAAAAAAAAACTTGATAATGATCAGAGCTTTATGGCCAGTGTTGGGTCTCTTTCCTATAGAAGACTTTGTCATGTGTGTGGCAAGACCAAAGAACCAAAAATGTTAAAGTCCGGAGCAATCTCAGCTGTCATCTAGTTCACTTTATGTATAGGAACCTGAGTCTCAGAGGAGATAAAATACCAGCACTCTAATTAGAAGCAATAAATCAGGAACTGAGAACCAGAGCTCAGGGCTTCTGGTTTCTAGTCCTTTGTATCCAATGGAATACAATGTAGCCATTGAAAGGAATCCTGGATGTTCTATTATTCAATGTTCACCAGAATATATGACAAAACTAGGTACACAATAGAGAGTGTGAAGTGCTATTATTTGTGTACAAAATGGGGCATGCATTATGTATATGCATGGTTTTAAGTACCTGGATATCCCTGGAAGAGGATACAAAAGAAATGTTATTAATTGCCTGTAGGAAGAACTAAGATTAGAGGAAAGAGGGAGATTTGCTAGTCACTGTATACAGTTTTCCGTTTGAATGTATTACCTTTTGCATGCATTCATTAAAAAAAATTAAGCAATTTAACATCAGTTGCTTTTCGTTGCCTAAAGTTCATGAGTTTTAAAAGCTTTCCAAAGAATCTGGTCCTGCCCTCATCTTTTGCCTAATCCAATTTGTGCCTTATGCAGCAGGCACAGCGGACCCTTTGCAAGTTCCCTATTCTGTTCATCATGTAGAAGTTCTGCCTGTTTTGTACTTCCATCCTTTCATACCTTTGCCGGCTGCTGCTTCCAAGACTTCCAAGTGTTTCCTGTCTCTTCACTCCAGGTAGACACTGACCTCCATGTTCATTCCAAACATGCCTTCTCTTTAGGGCCTTTGAATTTGCTCTTCCCTCTGCCTGGAACACTCAGTCACCAGATATCTGCATGCTCCCTCACTTCCTTCAGGCCTTTACACTCCTCACCTTATTCTTTTTTTTTTTTTTAAAGATTTTATTTATTTATTTGACAGAGATCACAAGTAGGCAGAGAGGCAGGCAGAGAGAGAGAGAAGAGGAAGCAGGCTCCCTGCAGAGCAGAGAGCCCGATGCGGGGCTCGATTCCAGGACGCTGGGATCATGACCTGAGCCGAAGGCAGAGGCTTTAACCCACTGAGCCACCCAGGTGCCCTCCTCACCTTATTCTAAAACAATGTCTGCTCACTGTCACTTTCTATTCTCTATTTCTGTTCATTTTTCTTCACAGCACTTGTTACCATGTGACTTTTTGTGGTTGCTCACTTACTGTATTATTCTCTCCCCATTATAATATAAACTCTATGAAACCAGATCTCATTTAGGAATTAGTAAATACCTAATTGTGTCCAGCTTGCCCCAAAGGGATTAATGAGGAAATCATAATAAGCCTGAGTTTTACACTTCAGGGATTTATAATCTAAGACACACTAGGGCAAATTTGTGTGTGTGTGTATATATATACACACACACAAATTTTAAAACGAATGAACATTAAGGTCCTTTCATCATAGGAGCCAAATCTAGAAAATCTGAGAATTCTTTGTGAACAAGTATCTCCCAGTGAATAACATCTTCAAAGTAAACCATGAGAGACAACCTACTTATTATACTGATTACAGTCTGTGACCTATTTTTCTGAAAGGCTTCTTAACTAGACCCTGCACATTTAAGTTATTGAGATGCCAAAATTATTGTCATAAAGTTGTTTAGTGCACATGAACTAGAACCTAAGGTAGGTAGGTACTATTTAAACACCATTATAAAGGGCATGGAGCTTTTTAGCCTGATGTGTTCATCTCCTCTCTAGGTAAACTCTGTAACTGAGATAGGCCTGGACAGCCTCTCCCTGGACAATGCTGGGCTAGGCTGGGTTCTGGCAATCTCTCCGAGTTTTCCTTGTCTTGCCATTAGTTCCTGTAGCCTTTCTCTCCTGGGCATAAGCATTGTCTCACATGGCTCACATACATATCTGCAGCTGTTCAAGAGGCCATTGTGATAAAACTAATTTTTGTAACATACACTCATCACTTTATGGTAGCTCTTTATCATGCCTCTTGGGGACAAAGACTCCTAAGTAAAAGGGGGAAGTTTTCATGATTCATTTTTTAATATTAAAAGAGGCTGATCTACTTTCTCAGAAAAAGTGAGCATCACTGTCCAGGGTTGACCCTGCACATCTGTTGTGATACTCCATAAAAAAGGTTAAAATACAATTGATTAGAATTCCGCGAATCATATTCCAGGTCCCACATCACCTTACTTGATGTTGGAGTGTTTCCACAGTTTCGTAGTTTCCTGATTTAAGACCTCAGATGGCTAATTACATCCACTTTGGATTTGACAAAACTAGGTTACTAAAGGTAATCTCAACTCTATTCAAAGCTCTTGGGGATCTCTAAAGCAAAGGAAATAAGGAGGGGGAATGATAAATTAACGTTTCTAGAAGCAGTATAGTCTTTGAGGTTGGAACTTAGAGACGGCAGAATTTCACAGAGAACGGCCGTTTAGGAGCTTCGGAAACGGCTAGAGCATTTGTGGAGGGATTGATAACCCCCTGGGCAGTCCCCAGGATGCAAACTGCGTTGTTGTGATGTGGGTGAGATAAAGCAGACTCAAGCCACATTAGAAAGGGTTTTATTTATTTTTTTTTAAAAAGATTTTATTTATTTATTTGACAGACAGAGGTCACAAGTAGGCAGAGAGGCAGGCAGAGAGAGAGGAGGAAGCAGGCTCCCCGCCGAGCAGAGAGCCCGATGCGGGGCTCGATCCCAAGACTCTGGGATCATGACCTGAGCCGAAGGCAGAGGCTTTAACCCACTGAGCCACCCAGGCGCTCCAGAAAGGGTTTTAAACACCAAGCTGAGGCTTCAGAACTTTCCTCCGCGAGCATGGGGAGCCATCGAAGGTTCTCAGCAGGTGAGTGGCATGACCAGATTGGCCCCCGCAATGATGATCAGCGTTGTAATTTCTCTGGCGCCCTCCTCCGCCCTCTGCCCGCCGCTCGGGCCTGCTTCCCGGTAGATGGTGGCGGAGCTGTCGGGCAACGCCAGCACCGACCGCGTCGCGCCGAAGTGGCGCCGCTAGATGCTACCGGGTCCCGGCCGGGGCCGCCGAGCCGCCGCCGGGTGCTGCACCTGGGCCCGGCCTGGCCGCCGATTGGACGGCTCGGGGTGACCCGGCTGTATCGCGAGACGAGATTGGCAGCGGCGGGGCCGCATGTGCCCCCGCGCTGGCTTTGTACGCGGAGCCGCCTGCCGGTCCTTTAACAATGGGCGGCGCGAGCGCCCCGGCGCTGGGCCCGAGCTGAGGCCGGCGCTTCGCGGCCGACTGTCCGCATCATGAGCGGGGCCGGCGTCCCATGCACGCCGGCGGGGCTGGGGCTGGGGCTGTGAGGGCCGCGGTTCCGGGTAAGGGAGGTCGCCGTGGGGACCGGCAGGCCTGTGCTGGGCGCGGGACACCGGACCCGCCCGGCCCGGCCTTTTGTTCGCCTCTCTGGGGCCGCGCGATCCTGCGCGCTGCTCCGGGAGAGGAGGAAGCGGCCTGGGTGCGCGCCAGCCCCGGCGGGACCTCGGGGAGCCCCCCACCCCCGGGAGGAACGAGCGCCCGGGCGCCCGCAGCCGGGCCCCGGAGCCAGGCGGGCATTCGTCCGTCTGTCTGTCCGCGGGAGGTTTTCTCAGGGGGTCTGCGACTGGTGTCAGCGTCTCGGCCCTCGGGGGCTGACGGGAGGATTCGAACCTGGGACGCGGGGAGCCGTCAGCCGAGCCTCCGCCTCCAGCTTTCCTTGCGCGCACCCAGGGCCGCGCTTTGGCAACTCGGGCCCGAGTTGGTCCTCTTTGCCCGGCACCCAGGCCGGCTCTTCTCAGTGTGAGCCCACTCCTCCTGACGGGGTAGGTCGGGCCTTATGCGCCTCGTCGGGGAATTGGTTTGGATCGGTGCTCGCTTTAGGTGGAGTCAGGTGAAGAGGCACAGCCACCCGAGGTGACCTGAAGTCACACCCCTCGGGGAGGGGGCGCGGAGGGTTATGTGGAGGGTGCCGGCGGTGACCGCGTCTGGGGTGTGTCTTACAGACTGAAGTTGCCGCGTCTGGCCAGGCGCGCCGCCCGGTCCCATGGAGCTGGAGGGACAGTGGTGGCGGGGACAGCTGGCCGCAGACATTCATCAAGCGCTTCGATACAAGGTAACCCCGATCCGCGACTTTTCCTTGTAGTGTTTTGTGCCAGTTAGTATAAATCGCGGCTCCCTGGGAAGTGCGGTCACTAGTTTCCAGACCAGAAAGGGTGCGTTTGCTTGTTTGCTCGAGGTTAATTAACTTCTTAGTTTCTTCCCTTGGATGTATCAGAAGAACCTGCAACTTAAATGAGGAAGGGGGTGGGGCGCGATCTTTGTGAGAGGGAAGGTGGAACAGGACTTTGATACTGTGTTTAAACAGATAATGTGTGCTCCCTTTTTATTGGGCAGAGTAGCCGTCCTTGTTCTGTAGTTGCTGTTGCTTTAGGCTGTTAAGTCACATCTGTACATCAAGTCCCCAGCCTGTCCACTAACTTACTTTAAGTAAGACTTTGGACAAGTTACTTAATTTTCGTGTTTCCCAATTTCCTCATCTGTAGAATGAATAATAATAATGAAACGTGCCTTGTGGGGGCGGGGATTGCGAGATTAAATGAACTGATTCTGTACATGTGCTTTAGAACAGTGCTTGATATATAGAAGCACTGAGCCCTAACTGTTATTTTCCCTTAGACCCTCAGATTTAGGGGCTGTTCAAAATGCCTTAGGGTAGGAGTTAACTGCTCCCTCCAGCTAATGTAAAGCAGAAAGTAGACTTACTATATTTAATAGATGTTGGGGGGAAGAATACAATTTTCTGGCACAATGCAAAGTCTGGGTGTTGTTGCTCTTAAGTAACAATTTTACTCCGTCACATCTCAGTTTAAGGGGTTATCTCTGCCTCTTTGATAACCAGAAGAGAGACCAGATCCAAAACTATCCCTAAGTTGACTCATTTTCACCAAGGATGGAGAGAGCCTTTTGTTATGTATAGAAAATGAGAGAGAAGCAAAACAACTGACTAATAAAAGGGATGCTGACTATTGGAGTTGAGAGATCCTGGGATGATAATGAACTTGTATCTTGATTTTTTTTTAACCAGGTTAACTAGCTTAGAAAACCTAATTCTGACTTTGTTACAATTGTACCCTTTTCTAAGGTTTGAGATTTCTAAATGCTACTTATTAATTCTGACATTCAGCTTCTTAGGTGGACTAAATACACCTCAGCCCCCTAAGAGATTTTTCCTACCACAAAAAGGTCTCAACTGTGGAATGGTTCTCTGGAATGTTAGGAAGAGAGTTTCCGGTTTTCCATTTTGAAAATTGTCCATATACTTTTTATTTTTATTTATTTTCTTTTTTAAGATGTTTTTTAGTTTTAAATGTTCTCCTTTTCTAAGTGTCAGCTCTTTTTAGTCCTCTGGTATGTGGTGAAATTAATTATTTGATGTTAATGATACTTTTATTTAGTGACATAAAACTCAAAAGATTTTTTTTTAAAGATTGTATTTATTTATTTGAGAGAGAGAAAGTGAGTGAGAAAGAGAAGGAGCAAGCAGGAGGGACAGAGGAAAAGGGAGAAGCTGCGTTCCTGCTGAGCAGGGAGCCCAATGTGGGGTTCAATCTCAGAACCCCCAGATAATGACCTGAGCTGAAGGCAGACGCTTAACTGACTGAGCCACACAGGTGCCCCTCAAAAGATTTTTCTTAATGGATTTCCATGGTTTTTGATTATCTTATGTGTAATTTTAAATCCTGAATGATTTCCTGAATTAATTTTGTCAGTTGAGGTTGGAAGTGGATTCCCTCCCCACAGTTTTGTTGAATACTTCTTGTGTGTAAGGCTCTGGGGAGAATTGAAGAAATAGGACACAACCCTGTTAAAGCTGCTTATGAACTATCAGAGGATGAGATAGCACAGAGTCTGAGGGAATGCTACTGATAATTACCTTGGGCCACCTATAGCCACCTGTGGCATGCTACCCTGGGTTGTCTTTATTTTATCTTTAAGCACTGTGTAAGCCACATTTGACACAATGGACACACTCTTTGAATAAATTATGTTAATCAGTAAAACTTGAACATCGTGGAACTGGAAAGAACCCTAACTATAGTACACTGAAGTCAGGGAAAGTTAAACTGAACTTTTCTCATGAAAAACAATACATGTTAATTCCAGGCTGTTAAATTAGGTGATTGCTTATTTATTTTTTATTCAACACTTTCGAGTACCTGCTGTATACAAGTGCTATGCAAGGTGTTAAGATGGTATAGTGAATGAGACAGACATAATCTGCTTTGTAGAGTCTAATCTATAACTCCGAGCATCTCAATTTAGATCTTCCTTTGGGCAGATGTCACTCAGACACTATGGATGGTATTCTGTGTGTAGATCCAAGGTGTATGGAGGAATAATTGCTTTGACCAGCATTATATCTATTAGAGAAGGGTAAAAATGATGACAAATGGAAATTTTCTTCAACCCCCAAAAGCCAGCTATATTGTTTTTGTAAAATATAATTACACTCCCCCCTCAAAAACCTTCAAAGCAGATGTCTTCTTACACCCCCTTGTCTTCTCCTCTGTCTTCTTGTTCTTCTGTATATATTAGTGCTTTAGGATGCTTGGGAAGTATTTTCAAGAGCCTTTATGACAGATGGGAACAATGTTAGCTTGTGAGAAACATTCAGAAAATATCCCACAGAGTTGTATTTACATTTGTGAATATTCCTTCTATGCCTTTTTTTCTATCGTGGCTGAACAGTAATCTGTTCTGGGGAAGGGATGGCATTTGGGGTGGGGAACTGACTAGTACTTGAGACTGGAGAGGCAGATGATGAGTTCAGGTCTTGGTGCTTCGGGCCTATGGGATTCCGAGAAGCAGAGAGGGAAAAGAGTGTAAAATTCTGGAGGATCAGGAATAGATTTTAGAAAAACCTTGTAAGCTGAGAGAAGCACAGGTCATTTTCTCATGCTTGCAGGCAGTGACTGGACAAGGAGAACTAAATCTGACAGCCAGCTGGTAAGCACTTGTACTTTACCATTTAAAATGACATAAAGAGAAGGCATTAGTTAAAAATCTCCTGTTGGTCTTTGGTGTTCTTGCCTTTGTTTTGTCCATATTTATTAAAGTTAATATAGTGAAAAAGTCCACCAAATACAGTGTTTTCCAGCTGTGCTACCCAGTGAGCTTTAAGACCTTGTTCAGGCCTCTTTTAAAGAAAGCCTACTGTGGCTTTGTTTTTTCCCCAGCACTTGGTCCCCTGAGCTGGGTTAGATCTTCTGTCTCCGTGTTCCTGTAATACCCTGTGATTACTATATATCCTAATCATCTCTGTATTTTGGTTTACCTGCTCAAGAGTGTTTTCCAGCTTTTATCCCTGGGGTTAAATTAACACAGTATCTGCTACATAAAAGGTACTCAATAAATGTCATGTGATGACAGCAAAGAAAGGTGAAGTTTAAAATTGTAACTCATTTACACCATTCTAAAGATCTGCAGAGATGGGAAAGAGAAGATCCTTGGAGCTGCATGAGAAATCAGCATGTTCCTTTTTATTTGGGGAAATTAATACTTTTTCTCTTCAAAGAATCAAGCAAGCCTAAGCCAGTGAGTTTTTTTTTTTGTTTGTTTTTCCTAAATAGCATTTACTTATGCTATTTAGGAAAATTTGTACACATGTACAAAGATTTAAAATGGACTATTAGTGGGGCGCCTGGGTGGCTCAGTGGGTTAAAGCCTCTGCCTTCAGCTCAGGTCATGGATCCCAGGGTCCTGGGATCAAGCCCCATGTCGGGCTCTCTGCTCGGCAGGGAGCCTGCTTCCTCCTCTCTCGCTCTCTCTCTCTCTCTCTGTCTGCCTGCCTCTCTGCCTAATTGTGATCTCTGTCAAATAAATAAATAAAATCTTTAAAAAAATAAAATAAAAAAAATAAAATGGTCTATTAGTTTATCTCCCAATTGACTCTTTAATATTATTTAGAAATTTTAAGTGATAAATGCATATGGTTAAAAAAAAATTCAAATAGTATAAAGTTTAAAATGAGCTTTCCCCAACCCTCACTGTTCTCTGATCCCCAAAGGTTATCACCATTGTTGTTTTTTTCCTGAAAAGCTATCTAGTAAAGTAGTATATATGCAATATTTTTTATTGTTGATACAAGAGGTCAGAATATATATTCCCTGTTCTTTACCATCCTTCCATCCCAACATCATTCAACTCATTCTCTTTATGTTTTTCTCCATATCAACACATTTTGATCAACTGCCCTTTATTTTAATGTCCACATTGAATTGATGTCCTATGGTTTATCAGTTCTCTGATGATGAATGCCAGGCTTTTTTTTATTGCACTTTTTTTTTTTTGAGATAATTGTAGATTTACATACAGTTGTAAGAAATGATACAGAGAGATCCTCTAAAACCTTAACCCAGTTTCCCTCAGTGGTACATATTACAAAACTTTAGTATAATTATCACAAACAGGATATTAACATTGATATAGTCAAGATACAGAATATTTTTTTATCACCACAAGAATCTCTTTTATGTTATGATTTATAGCCACGACCTTTTCTCTCCCACCTTATTCTCCGCCTTAACCTCTGCCAACGACTAATTTGTCCTTAAAGTCCATAATTTTGTCCTTTTAAGAATGTTATATGTTAGAATATGTGACGGGATTGGCTCTCTACACTCAGCAATAAATCCCTGGAGATTGTTGGACATCAAGCTTTCCCCCCTATTCTGCTATTAAAAACAATGTTGCAAAGGACCTCCTTATATGTAGGGTTAATTGCTAGGTTGAAAGGTATTTGCAATCTTCATTTTAAAAAATTTATATCACCTAATTGCTCTCCAAAAGGTTATGTCAGTTGTCAACCTGACCTATTGGATACATGGTAGTTTCTATTTCCACTCTTGATAGCATAAGCAGGAGTTAATAACATATAATCTGGGAAGTGAAAAACTATGTAATTCTTTACTTTTGAAAGAGAGAAGAAGCCATCTCTTTATATGTTTTCGGCCGTATTTAATTTTCCTGTAAACTGTTCATAGATGTTCCCTTTTCCTTATAGATGTGTAAGATTTTTCTAAATAATGGAGAAATTAACTCTGTCCTATGTGTCAGAAACATTTATTAAATTCATCTATTCTCCTGATTTGAAATGGCATTGTTACCAAATCAAATTCTTTATCCAAGAAAAAGGAGTGTCTTTGCATGTATACAAGTCTTCGTACTCCTTCAGAATTTTAATGTTATCTTCATAGAGTGCTAAAATACAAATACTTTTTCTAGGTGTTTTAATTTTTGTAGTTACTTTATATGGAATCTTCTATTTCTAGCCAGTTAATATACAAACTGGCCATTGGTTTTGTTTTGTTTTTGATTTTAAGATTTGATTTATTGGACAGAGAAAGCACAAGCAGGGAGAGTGGCAGGCAGAAGGAGAGGGAGAAGCAGACTCTCCGCTGAGCAGGGAGCCTGATGCTGGGATCATGACCTGAGACGAAGGCACTCCCAGGCTATTGATTTTTTTAAATATTAATTTTGTAAACAACCATCTTACTGAATACTAACTGTTTACTTTCTCTGTTGGTTTTCTTGGATATGAATTCTATCATCTAAAAAATAATTTTATTCCTATAAGTGATTTTTTATTCTCTTTTTTTTCATTCATTATACCTTTTCTTTCTTTTTTCTATTTGGATTAGTGTTCACAGGATAATGTGAAGTAATATTGTAATAGCAGGCACTAGAATGCTCATCCTTCTATTGCTTTATCTCCAAGTGAGAAGCTGGCTCTTAAATTTGAGATTTTTTTTTTTAACATTTTTTAACATTTCTTCCTTCATCTGCTGTTATTTCTCCCAGGGTCACCTTTGTCCAGATGCTATCTTGGCATCTATCAAGATGGTTGTGAATATTCATGTGTGATTTTTAAAATTATGATTTATAGTAATAGATTTCCTGATATCAAACCATCTTTGCATTCCTGGGATGAACTACAATTGATGTATTCTTTGGATATACTATTAAATTACATTGGTTAACATTTTATACCTTATTAAGTTAGATATAAAACTTCTATTTTTGTTCGTTTATTATAAAATGTCCACAACATAAAACTTTAAACATTTTTAAGTGTACAGTTCAGTGACTTTAGGTGCATTTACGTTCTGCTCCTTTAACCACTCTCCATCTTCAGAACTTTTTCAACTTCTTAAACTAAAATACATTTTGTTTATCTGTTCATATATTGATGGATTGTTTGTTTCCATCTTTTGGCTTTTGTGAATAATGCTGCTGTCAATATATGTACAAATATCTGAGTCCCTGCCTTCAGTTCTTCTTGGTATGTACCTAAAAGTGGAATTACTGGATCATATAGTTATTCTGTGTTTAATTTTTCTGAGGAATTACAGTACCATTTTTCAGTGGCTGTACAATGTTATAGTCCCACCATTACACAAGGCTTCCAGTTTTTCAGATTCTTGTCAACACTTGTTAATTTTGTTTTCTGTTTTTGTGGTTTTTATTTTGTTGAGAGAAAGAGAGGACTAGAGAGGGAAAGAGAGAATCTCAAGCAGGCTTCACACCCAGCGTGGAGACCAGTGCTCTTGCTGGAATATATCTATTCTGTAATGCTCCATCTCACAACTCCCAGATCATGACCTGAGCCAAAATCAAGAGTCGGATGCTTAACCAACTGAACCACCACCACCCCTGTGTTTTTTTGATAATAGCAATCCCAGGGGTGCCTGGGTGGCTCAGAGGGTTAAAGCCTCTGCCTTTGGCTCAGGTCATGATCCCAGGGTCCTGGGATTGAACCCTGCATCAGCCTGCTTCCCCCTCTCTATCTCTGCCTGCCTCTCTGCCTACTTGTGATCTGTCAAATAAATAAAATCTTAAAAAAAAAAATAGCAATCCCAGTGGGTATGATATATTATCTCATAATGGTTTTGATTTACATTTCTCTAATGATTAGTCATGTTGAACATCTTTATATGTGCTTATTGGCCGTTTATATATCTTCTTTGGAGGAATGTTTATTCGGGTCTTTTGCCCATTTTTAAACAAGTTGTTTTTGTTGTTAGATTGCATGTATAAAAGAATTCTTTATATAATCTGGATATTAACCTCTTGCCTGAATCTGATCTGCAAATATTTTTCCCATCCTGTGAATTGCCTTCTCCCTCTGTTGAAAAGAATGAACTTTGATACACAAGAGGTTTTAATTTTGATGAAGTCTCATTTATCTTTTTTTGCCTGTGCTTTTGGGGTCATATCTGTGTAACTTCCTGCTGTTGTGATACCCTGTTGTGTTTAGTTTTAGTATTATGCTGATATCATGAAATAATTTAGAACCTGTCATTCTCTATGCGGTGGAAATATTTTATTTAGTAGTGTAGAAAATTTCTACTTTAAAAAAAAAAAAGCGTTCGTATAATTCGAGGTTGAACAGCAATGGGGATAATTTTTAGGTATATGAAAAAGTAATAGCAAAGGAGAGCATCATAAAACTGCTGAAAGGAAAACATGCTTAGAAGGTACTAGTGGATGAATACTAGTCTGTACCTTCCACACCTCTGCAAGTGCAATATAGTGACATACCAGGAGCATATTCACTTCTTGTTACCTTCTGACCCAAAGCTTTGAGCTTTCTGGAGGGGGTGTGTATGTGTTGTGTGGTTGGGATTTTGGTGAGGATGTTTTTTGGAAAACACCTGGTTGGGAAAACAGGATACAAAAATCTTGCTGGAATATATCCATTCCCTAATGTAAGAAACACAATTTGTCACATCAAAGATGGTTAAAAATGAAGGGAAAAATTTGGTTTTAAATTTTAAACTCAGTGCTGTTAATTAGTACTATTCATTATCCTTCCAATCAACTTTTTCATATTTGTGTTTCTTTCAAGAGAAGTGTTTTAGGCTCTTGTTAACACTAATAAATTGGGTGTGGGGGGGAGTTGTCTTTGCATTGTGCGGGTACTATTCCTATAGGCTATGTTAGATTAAATGTTGTTCCTCTTGATATAGGAGCTGAAGTTGCCTTCCTACAAAGGCCAGTCCCCTCAACTAAGTCTCAGAAGGTATTTTGCTGACCTGATTGCCATTGTGAGCAATCGCTTCACCCTCTGCCCTTCTGCCCGACATCTTGCTGTCTATTTGCTGGACTTATTTATGGATCGATATGACATCTCCATCCAGCAGCTGCATTTAGTTGCACTTTCCTGTCTACTTTTAGCAAGTAAGTATGAATCTCATCTATATGACTAGAAATTTCCATTGTTTATAGTAAAGAAAATTTATGTGGAGCTCAGTGAAATATCACCAAATTCCATTCATTCCAGTTTACTAGTATCAGAAAGTTTATGTTGAAAGTGCTTCTTGGCATAATAATTTTTAAACCAGACACTAAAAAGTGGCTCTGAAGTCTTTTGAAAACATGTTCTTAAGCCCTACATCCTGAAGATTCTGCTACAAACGTCTAGCCCACTCCAGATCTACTGACTCAGAATCTGTATCATTGGGGCTTGAATTCCAAAGGTGATTCTGATGTTCTTATCCAACTGAGAACCATTGTCTTAAAGTTCTCAACCGGGATAAATTGTGCCCCACAAGAAATAGTTGGCTTTGGTGGAAGACCGTTTTGGTTGTCATGACAACCTGGGAGGATGCTGCTGGGATCTAGTGGGTAGAGGGCTGGGATGCTACTAAATGTCTGCGGTGTACAGGACAGCCCCCAGTAAAGAATGACTGGCCACAAATGTCCATGGAACTAGGTTGAGAAACTCTGTTTAAAGGGTATTATACTCTTGTTTTGTTAGAATACCTTCTACTGACTGCATAATGACTTGGCTTAATTAACTAAAGGTTCACAACAACTGCTATAAATGGGAAGGATTTTGCTTCTGCAGTAGGCACAGTGCCATGGTCGGTTGCAGGTAGAATCTGATATCAAACCGTATTTGTTACCTGATGGAGAATGTACTGGTAGGTCTTTTGGTGCCTCTTTCTTTTAGCTTCTTCCTGTAAATCATTTCATTTTTAGAACCTTGACCAAAGAGAAGGAGGGTGAGTAAAGGAATTGAAATTGGGTTTTTCCTAGTAATGTGAGAAAGATTGTATTTGATATTGAAGTTGGAATTCATTACTTTTTGTATTACTTATGACATTATAATAGGAATGTAAACTCCACTTTAAGGTAAGATGTAGAAATTCTTAGTGCCTTCATCTCTAACCCCCACTTGAGGGTTTGGGATCTTTTGTGGCTGCTGTCTAAGGAACATTCCACCTATACCCTGCCACCAGAGTTCTAGAACAACTTTGTTCTCTGACTGCAAGTAAACCTAAAACCAAATGCAGGCCTGTGTAATCA
This sequence comes from Enhydra lutris kenyoni, assembly GCF_002288905.1. Lineage (NCBI taxonomy): Eukaryota > Metazoa > Chordata > Mammalia > Carnivora > Mustelidae > Enhydra > Enhydra lutris. Next base: position 48,846,201 of record NW_019154096.1, read on the forward strand.
TTTCTAGTACTGATTTCTTTTTCAGATTTTCTTTTTCTTCCCTTATTATTCCTTTGAGCTGATGACCTTGACTACTGATTTTGTCTCCTTGGAGGTCTTTTTTAAGTTACTTCAAATCCTTTGTGGACCTGGCTGAATATAAACAAACATATAAATGACTCCCACTCTCTGTGAATTAAGGTAGAAACTCCTTCGTGTACCATTTAGAACCTTTCATCTGGATCCAGCTACCTTTCTAGCCTTACCTTCCCACCCTTTCCCATGCACCTTGAGCCAAAGTCTCACCAGAATACCATCTATTTCCCGAAAATCTATACTTCTCCTTTAATCTGTTGTCCTCTAGGATTCAGACACATCACCTGTTCTTCTCACCTCTACCCAGACAGCTGGAGAGGTAATACTTGTATTTATAATGAACTTTTAGCCTTTAATTAGAGTGTCATTCCCATAAGCAATCTCATGTACAATTCTGTATGCGTTTCATCACTGGCTGTGAAGCTCTTTGTGGTTTCACAGTTTGCACAGGACTAGAAAAACCCATACTTGACGTATTGGATGTGTGAGAATCCACAAATGGAATGGTTTCTTGTTATCCTACAGAATGTTAGTTTATAATAGGATCAGTTTAGAGTAGAGAGACACTGGAAATAAATACACAAGTTAGGTTATTTTAAAAACTTCAGATCATTAGTGAAAAATTATTTTTGCCTGTTGTGGCCATATTGTGCTTTTTTCCACTACCAAGCCCCATCTGCTCTATGCCTAAGATTCTTAAAAGTATGCAGACCAAGTGGGAGATTCTTGCTGGTGGACTGTGAAATTATGAATGCGGTAGTCAGTTCATGGACCAACTTATATTTGTGACTGAAGTTTACTTACTGGTAACTTATCAGATGAATTAGGGGATGCTAAACTAGATACTCATAAACTACATGTTATTGCCAAAGTTCAGTGGGGACTCTAGTCAGATAATCTAATAAGATTCTGGCCACCACACTGTGCTTGGTATTGGTGCCAAGTTTCTGCAGTTTGTACAATTTGGGGGAAGGATACTTTACCTTGCACACCATCTTAGGTTGATTGGAACGAACTTTTCACCTGTTCTTGTTTTTTTTTTAAATTATTATTGTTAAAGATTATGATCAGTTTATTTTATTGAATAAAGATGATTATTTTATTTTATTGAAGATGATTTTGCACATTTTCCAGAGACTAGGCTTTACGATTTGTATTTGTTGCGGTTCAGATATGACTTGTTGATCAGTTATTACTGAAAGAGTCCAATACCTCCTCCCTTTGTACTGCTGAAACCCCTTAACCTCTCTTTTCCTGAGAGAGAATTGTTTTTCCATTGTTCCTTTTTCACTGGAGAATGGAAGAGTATGAAGTAGGTGTGAGCCAGGGTCTCAGCCCCTGCAGGTAGGCAGTAAGCAAGAGTTCAGGCTGTCAGAGTTGTAAGTTCTAGGCCCACGTTGGGTGTAGAGATTACTTAAAAATGAAATCTTTATTAAGAAAAAAAAAGTTAAAGCTATCAGCTCTGTGCTTGGGTTAGGTAATCAAAGCAGCTGATGCTTAGTAGTTGGCTACAATTTCTCCTGCCTCTGCTCTGTTTTACTACAACAAAAACACTTAACATGCTTCTAAACTGGTAGCCTGTTTTCAGTATCTGATATCTGTTTTTAATTTGTGGAGTACATTCTAGTGCTTTTTATATTTTTATACTCTTCTTAACCTTTGGCAGCTCTCCAGTTAGGTTTCATAAACTTTATTTAAGTATAATGTTTCTCTCCTCCCAGAATGATTGAACTTGGTATGTCCTTGTCCAGCTGCTTCCTGCTTTAGGATGGGCAGCCTGTCGTGTAAAAGTGAAGAACAGCTTACAGCCGATAGGACTAGGTGACAGCTGGACTCCACTTGTTAAGTAGGATGGAAGGCTGTCAGTTGTTTGGCCAAAGATGAAGCACAGCCTGTGAGTTCCAGGTCGTACGCGTACCCAGCTGCCTGTGTCTGCACTGTTGGAAATAGGGAGAAAGGGCCTACAGACTGCCCCTGATTGGAGAGGAGTACGCAGTGCTTTAGAGTAAGGATTACAGTGATGAATTTCCTAGGTTTGTATCTCTTGTCAGCAATATGAATTTCAATAACCCTTAAGTCTGACGTTACCTGTCCATAAAATGAAAACAAAGACATTTAACTGACAAAATTATTGCGCAGATCGAGTGGGTAAGATGTTTAAAACCACATAGGAAATTGAAACATAAGAGTCAGCATCATAATGATTAATTCTTCCATAAACTGTTCTGTAATCTTTACTATGGCTCCCTAGCCCTAAAGATTCTGGCTCTTTCCAGAAAAAGTCTTGGATTATCCTGGGAAATTCTGAAATTCCAACTCTTTGTCATGTATACCCTGGCGTCCCTTGGCTTCTGTGATCAGCACTGAATTTGTGGAGAACGTGGAAGCAGTCTTAGAGATAAGACTTTTGATAATTTGCCCAAGGTCTTGTGTAACTAAGAAATGATCTCAGAATCAAGATGAAGCCAAAAGTAAGATTATAGACTGTTAGTAGTAAAAATCTGTGATAAGTGACTGTTTCTCCTTGCTTACCAATAATGGGTTGACAGAGCTTTTTATTTTATTAACTAAAGGTGAAAATTTTATCTCTTAGTTGATTTGATTTACGTCTCGGTTTTTAATGAGACTAGAACCTTCCCCACTCTCCCCTGCCACGAATTGTCCTCCTGTTCCTTAGCTGTTTTTCTATTGGATGGGTAGTCTTACCAATTTGTGAACATTCTTAGCTATATTAAGGGTGACTTTTTTCCTACTCAGTACTAACAGAATCAAATGTGGATTAGCTGAGTGTACAGTGTGACATTTGATCCTTGCCCTTCTGCCACATACCTGCCATTCACTGCTGGCTTTGAAAATGTGCTGGTTTCCACGGCTGATCTGATCATTTCCTATAAAGGAAAGAAAGTCTGATGTTTTGTTTCTGTGGCGTCTAATTCTTTATTTTCTGGGAAGCAGATGTGAATTTCCTGTGCCCATAGTTCCTGTTTGAGGCCTTTATCAATATAATCACATGGCTTCTGGTATTTCCTTTCAATGGAAGAAACTGATCTTTGTGATCTGTATGTGGTATTGCAGATAAGTTGATTTAAAATACCCATGCACATAGCTTTCAGCACAACGAAACTATGGATATGAAAGCAGGTACTCACTGACACTGTCGCACATTTTGAAATCCTTCAATTTCCGTGATTCTGAGTATTTATATCACTATATGTAATGAAAAAGTTCCAAAAAAACCTAAGCCTGAATAAAATCCCAAGTATGGTTATTTATGTAATTCAAGGTTATTTTTAACTCTGCATGTTAAGTTGCAAAGGCTTTCACACTTGTGATACCCAAGCACTTTATAAATACAGAAACCCCATAGATGTTTAATAATATGGACGTCTTACCTATTTTGATAGTTTTTGTTCCCATATAACCCCGTGCAATACTTTGATCTAGAAGTACAGATTTGGGAATTCAAACATAAGTCTACCTTTTTGGCTTCCATTTTTTATTTGGTTCACCTTATTTGACCTTACATGAATTGACCAATCTCACTATCTGGGTTTTTTGAACTTTGAAATTGGTCATATACAATTTGGTTTTCAATGTTGAAAGTTTCAGGGAGATAATGTGGAACATTCTTGATCCTTGAATTAAACAGTGAATTATGGTGTATTAATTTCTTTAAAGGAACTTCAAGGATGATATAAATAAACACATTAGTTTTTACGATATTCCTTTGAAGTAAGTATATTGCTAGTGTTACTGCTGTTGCACAAATGGCGGGGCACTTACTTTAAGAACCTTAATGATTCATCCAGAGGGATTGTACTAAATTCCTAGGACGTCCTCCACTCTGACATCGAGAACAGTGGTTCCTTCCCTATATCTTTATGCAGTGATGATGCTGGATGACTATGTCTTAAAGACCATGTCAGGGCTTTTGGCTATACTAAGTATATCATATTGGAAAAACTTGGGAAATTCTTCTCTATATGATTTGAAGTGGGAAGGGCTAACTAGATTCTTTAAAATCTGAATTGTGTATTTTTTTTTTTTTTTTAAATCAACTCCTACCCACAGCAATATTTAGTGTTCAGAGTAATTTAGATCTAAAGAAGGTCAGAATTTCTGAGGCGGGAGAAAAATTCTCTTTGGGCCCCAGCTCTTCAAGTCATGAGCTTTGACTCTTCCTGGCATAGGAGACACAGCCTTCTACTCCAGTTCTCCCACCCTCCGGGCAAAGACCCATGTAGTCAGCAGTGCTTTTTCCCCAGCCCTGAGGCAGGCTGATTTGAACAGCCCCAGTGGCTCCAATACATTGAACATCTGGCCCAAGGGCCACTACCATTTGTTGTAGTACCTCCAATGTGTGATATAAACCCAGCCCTTCTAGAAGAGAAATTTCACAGGGAAGCTTGCCTTGCCTGGTTTCTACTGCTTTGGACAGTCTTTCTGGCTTTTCTCCAAAATATGTTTTTAATGGATAAAATAAAATCATAAGATTTCCAAGGAAACTATAAATATGTTGAAAGAGTTATCAAAATAGTAAAACAAAAAAATTTTACACAGTAATATGTAACATAGTCTAACAACTGTAATTTTGAGCAAGTATAAAAGCTATTGTGAGAAATCTATTTGTATTGCATACAATTAGAAACAATCACAATATAATGACTGTTTTAAACTTTAACGTAAAATAGAACATAATACTAGAAGGTAGAAGGTTTTAGTTAATTTCCCTTCTTCTGTGGACCACTATGGAATGAACCCAAAGAGACTTGAAGACAGTTCCTTGGTTCTGTTGCTGCATCTGGAAAACCATACTGGTACTTGATAGTTTGAATTTTCTCCAGTCCTAAGTTCTAGAGGTACCTAAAATGAATGATTTATGTATAGGAAAACTAAAGTGTAAGATGGTACAAAACCTATAGAAACAATATTCTGGGGCTGAAGAGGAAATTCTGTTCCTCAGCTATAAATATGGATGAGTATTTCCTGAAAAGAAGTTAATGCCTTAGAATAATGAAGTTCAGCAATCTGACTGTCTACTTCTATTCTGCTTTCAGGAAGGGGATATGAAAGTAAATAAAAAGTATCTTCCCTTCCCTTTTTTGGTAACAGACTTAGCTAGGTTTCTGTTTTGAAATACCAAGAGAAGTTTTCTGGATGGAATGAGAAGGCTTATTAGATATTCACCCAGTTTTTTTCTCCACTTTCTCCCACAATTCTCTCTAGAATTGAGATTGTGCGGAAAAATATACCAAGATGAAACACTTGAAGCTTAGCTACTTTTGATTTCAGATAACTCAGTATTCTCAGATAACTTCAGATAATGAAGTTATCCTTTTCAGATAACTTCAGAAATTAAATTCTTTACCCTTCCTTCTATTCTAAAATAAACTAATTTTCTTCCACCGACCACTGCCTGCCCTCCCAATAGAAATTTCGTGGAAATATTTGGCTGGTGAGATTTGAGAGAGTTCTTTTTTCATTGGCACGTAGGACTCTTTTCATTATGTAGTGTGACAGAGACCAACATGTTTACATGTTCCATTTTTTTAGAGGAGGGGGACAGGCAGGGGATGGAGGCAGGAGGCGAGAAAACATGCAGGATATGAGAGCCGGAGTCCTAGCACAATTACATATGCCCAAGGTAGGAGAAGGAAAGTCTTTGCATCTAAATTTTTGCAGTGAGACAGCAAATCCCATTTAAGCAACTAGACCTTTAATGATCACTTGTGTAACATTTTCTCTCTCTCTCTCTCTCTCGTCCCCTTTCCTTCTAAGGTAAATTTGAAGAAAAAGAAGATAGTGTGCCTAAGCTGGAACAGCTCAACAGCCTGGGTTGTATGACTAATATGAATCTAGTATTAACAAAACAAAATTTGCTACACATGGAACTGTTATTATTAGAAACCTTTCAGTGGAACCTCTGCCTTCCAACAGCTGCCCATTTCATTGAGTATTATCTCTCCGAAGCAGTACACGAAACAGATCTTCATGATGGCTGGCCGATGATTTGCTTGGAAAAAACAAAACTCTACATGGCCAAGTATGCAGATTATTTCCTGGAAGTATCTTTGCAAGGTGAGTCATCGTGGATGCCAGTAGGTGACATGTGAGCTTGTGACTTGTGTATTCTGTTGCTTAAGTTCATTTTTGATGTCTCCACAGATTATGCCTTTCTAAATTATGCACCTTCTTTAGTAGCTGCTGCATGTGTGGCTTCTTCAAGGATTATACTTCGTCTTTCTCCAACGTGGCCTACAAGACTGCATCGTCTTACTGCTTACTCCTGGGATTTTTTAGTGCAGTGCATTGAACGGCTCTTGATGTAAGCCTCCTTAATCTCGTGTTTGTGATTTCTCAGTATTTTTCTTCATGGATGAGGGGCCCTAAAAACAACTTCTCACATACACGTAGCTTTTAGGACCCTGGCTCTGACCGTTGCTGCCGCGGGCAAGCCACTTTATGTGCAGTGTTTGGTGGAAAGCTGTACCTTGGCTGTTTTCCAGGGAGAGGCTGTCAGTGCTGTCATGAATCTGGGTACACGGTGTATGCGCTTACGTGAGTGAGCCCATAACCCAGATCACTCCAGGCAAGTCTCGCCTTGGTCCTTTCCACATCTCTGCATTGTTGGGCCACCAGGGTGTCGCCAAAGTGTTTATTGTGGATATATTTCTTAAGCAGGAAATAGGCCTCCAAGTTACTATCAGTGAGTTCCCAAGGTTTGTGCCAAAGGAAGGAGCTTTTCAGAAGGATAAGAGTGAGATCTCTCCATTGTCGGAATTATGGTTCCAGGGACTGCTACAGGCAGTGGGGCCGTCTGCCGAGTCAGCCGTTATTAACCATTTTCTCTCTCTCCCTGCAGCGCCCATGATAATGATGTGAAAGAGGCGAACAAACAGAGAGGCCAGGCAGGGTCCCAGCCAGCGCAGCTGAGCGTGCTGCAGTCAGCCTCCCAGCCCTCTCGGCCAGTTCACTTCCAGCAGCCCCACTATCTCCACCAGATGCACCACACCCCGCTACAGTATCGCCATCCTGTAGCTGAACAGCCGAGCTGCCCGCAGATTGGATCCACCACGCACACCTCATCTTACACACTACAGACGTGTCCTGCTGGCTTCCAAACCAGTGTGCAGGGCCTCGGGCACGTGCAGACTGGTGTTGGGATGTCCCTGGCCATACCAGTAGAAGTTAAGCCCTGTCTGAATGTTTCTTATAATCGGAGTTACCAGATCAATGAACATTACCCTTGCATCACTCCGTGCTTTGAAAGGTGATTTTATGTGAAGGTAATTCCTGACCCAGACTGTTCTGTGACTTGAAGCTCTGGAGCAAGCTTTTTGTAAACTTCTCTTCAGAAGGAAAGGGATCCACATTATATCAGAACTCTTCGGAGACCAGCGTCAGGAAGACCGACTGTCCCTTTCACTGCACCACGGGTACCTGGGAGGACTGAATAAACACTGCACACACTTTAACAGTATGCGTATCAAATCCTGTTAAAAACACATCCCTGTGTGACAAAAATTTTCAAGCCCTGGCTGATGGTCCAAATATTTCAAAAATGTTCAATACAGTAGAAAATTTGGACAGACTCTAAATCACCATTTTGAGATTTGACCTGTGGTGGGCTCTGGGCCTAATGTTAGCTTGTATTTCAGAGACTAATGTTTATCTGTGGACTTGCCAAATGGTCTTTTTATGAAGGAAAGTTACAGTATTAATTTTTGAAGAGGTCTTTTTTTTATTCTGCAGTTTTGAGTTACATTTTTGATCTACAATGAATTTTTGACTGAGTTTAAACTCATGAATTGCTATGCTATACCAATCTGTACAGTAAAAAAAAAATTTTTTTTAGATGAGTCTATAGAACTTCCTCTCACAATATATAGGTATCTGGATTTATGTACTAAAATTAAGGGTGGAGTAGATCTCTTAAAATCATGGTCATAAGTTTTTGTTGTTTTTTGGCCCTAAGTGATCAACCTCAAATCTTTAGGATTAAAACACACTTAACTCAGGGAATTTGTACTACTTGGAAACACTTAACTGTAATGCAACATGCTTTGGGAATGTTACCGTATGAACTACCTTTATAACATAGGTTAAAATACTCTTGCTAGGAAGTTTTCAGCTGAGAACATAATTGTAGCTTAGAATGAATGAAGTGGTTCCTGTCATTCATAATCCATATATAGGTTTTGCATTTCTCAGTGCAATCAATGATTTATACTCAGATTTGATGTTACTCTAGAAGTTTTTTCAAGGGAAGGTGTAACTGTAAAATGTCAGTACTAGAATAAAGTCCTGTAGGTTTATTTTGAAGTGGAATATGGCCAGGGTAGTTCTCAGGTCGTGCTAGAGCAGCACTTTGTTACGTGGAGGACCAGTTTTACAAGCAGCCTTGCAATCCAGCCGGTTCAGGTGTATCGGGCAAGGGAACCGAATACTCGATCGCAGGAGCCGCTTGCATTACGTTGGCTCCAGAACTGCCCTGAGACATTTCACTGTGTCGGTAATGAGTGAAAACAGCAATAATTAGTCATTACAGCAAGGGCAATTTGGGGGGAAAGTTTGGAGGGAATAAAAAGGAAAAAGAAAGCATTGTAATAACTGAAACTATACATTGTGCTCTTATCTGTGGAAGAAGAGAGATTTGGTGGAGGGAAGCTTTCTGATTTAAAAACTAGTAAGGTGTGTCTTTTTGTGTTTTTTTAAAGATAGCACTTGAATAGAAGGGAAACTGCATGGCAGGTGTGTGACTGCCACAATATGCATTGAAGACAAACTTATTATAAGATGTTGTGGGTATGCAGCAGGAGTCTCTGTAATCACACCGACGGCTTTTGTTGGGAAGGGAAGGGACTCAACGCAGTAGTGGACTGATCCAGATGGCTCCAGTGGGTAAACGTGGGTGGGTGGCGTCTGCCAGCATGAATTCCTAGAGAATGTCCTCCTTAAAAGAATGGTTAACTTTTATAATTAGAGTACATATGGCATGATGTGGATTTATTAGTCTGGTAGGTAAAAAACCACTCAGGTAAGAACACTCACTCTTGGCAGTTTTCAAGCCTGAAAATTGTTTTCTGAAAGTATCATCACTTTTCCTCTTTACAGAAAGGCTGCTAATTGGGTTTTGGTAGTTCTTACCTCAAGAGAACTTGAATTATTTGGGGGAAAGTGGGTTAAAAAGAGAATATATCTTTCACATTCACATGCAGAACCCAGCACCTGGAGTCCAATTTTCAGTATTTTAACTACCTCAATAATGCTATGAATGTAAGATACTGGGATAGAGATCCCAGCTTGAAACAACAACTGGTGCCTATGGTAATTTAATGTCTTGTCAAATGCTTTTATTGATTGGTTTAAATGTCATTCTTGTTATAGAAGAATATGCCTTTTTAAAAAGTTATAACACTTTCCCAGTTTGTATTTAAAAACAAAAAAGCTAAAGAACACTGGATTAAGTTTTTGGGGGGGGGTAGAATAAAATAATTAATTGGTTACTATTGCTGCATACCCAGGGTGGGGTGGGATGGGATGGTTGGAGAATCAGAACTATTTTTAAAACATTAGGTTTCAATATAAATACAACTCAAAACTGCTAGCCTTGGGGGATGGGGTGGGGGGAGTTGTATGGGTTTGTTTTGTTTAATTTATTGGTTAGTCTTTAGGGTTTTTTTGTTTTTGGTTTTGGTTTTGGTTTTTGTTTGTTTGAGATTACTGGACCATCATTAAATGTGTACTGTGAAGAGATTAATGATATGTATAAAGGGCTTTACCAAAGTCCACTAAATAAACACTACTCAAGTACAGACTGCAAACCAAAATGTATCTGTGTTGTGACATTAATTACAAATAGTGAGTATGGTGCTAAATTCTACACCAATGGAATTAGATGAGTGCTATGCACTTAATTTTAAAATAAAACTAGTTTTCAGTAAAATGGCTTTAGTGTTTTGTTTTAATATATATTTGTCGTTTCAGTGAACCATGTCATCATATTAGTCAGACTTGGAATCCTAATTATATTTACTAAAAGCTATCCAGATGGAGAGCATAACTGAAGTGGTGGGAAACTCTTGTCCATTGATTATGTAGTCATACAGAGCATCAAAGCCCATGAAGTATGTTGGACACAGCTTTTGGCCTTTTGAGCTTAAAATCAGTATATTAGCAATTGTAGCTTCTGATTTATCAAACAACACATACTTCAGAAATTTGAGGTCTGATCTCAGAACAGTAGGGACACAAGAGGGTCAAGGGTGTGAGAGGAAGCAGGGTCAACAGTGAGTGAGAATGGTCTGTTCACCTAAATGTATGTATCATTTACCACCTAAAACTCAGCAGACAGAAATTGTTTTGAAGAGTAAAATTTTAACAGGTTTGTATGTGTGGATTGAGAACTTCTACCCCTTGGGGCACCTGAATGGCTCAGTGGGTTAAACCTCTGCCTTCAGCTGGGGTCGTAGCGGGGAGCCTGCTTCCCCCTCTCTCTCTGCCTGCCTCTGCCTACTTGTGATCTCTGTCTGTCAAATAAATAAATAAAATCTTAAAAAAAAAAAAAAAAAAAGCAGCTTTGGAGTGTTTAGAGCAAAATTGAGAAGGAGGTACAGAGATTTCCCATGTGCCCACTACCCCACACATGCTCATTCTCCATTGTCAATGTCCCGCCCAGAGTAGTACACGTTACAACTGATGAATCTACAGTGACACATCCTAATCACTAAAAGTCCATAGTTTACATTATGGTTCACTCTTGGTGCTGGACATTTCTATGGGTTTAGACAAAAGTATAATGGCATGTTTCCATCATTATGATATACTATGTATTTTCACTGCTAAAAATCCTCTGTAATCTTATTTATCCCTCCTCATGCCTTCTCTTTCCTTCACCCCCAACCCCTGGCAACCACTAATCTTTTTATTGTCTCCATAGTTTCTCCTTTTCCAGAATGTCATATAGTTGAGGACATACAATACATAGCCTTTTCAGATTGGCTTCTTTCACTTTAGTGATATGTATAAATTTTCATCATGTCTTTTCATAGCTTGTTAGCTCTTTTTAGTGCTGAATAATATTCCATTGTCTGGGTGGATCACAGTTTATCCATTCACCTACGGAAGGACATCTTGGCTGCTTCCAAGTTTCAACAGTGATGAACAGAACTGCTGTCCAAATATATGTAGGTTTTCCTGTGTATTTTCAGCTCTTTGGGGTAAGTACCAAGGATGTGAGATTGCTGGATTGTATGGTTAAGAGTATGTTTAATTTTGTGAGAAACTGCCAAACTCTTTCCCAAAGTGGTAGTATATTTGCATTCCCACCAGCAGTGAATGAGAGTTCCTGTTGCTCCACATCCTCATCAGCATCTGGTGGTGTCAGTGTTTGGGGTTTTGGCCATTCTATAGGTGTGTGGTGTGTGCAGGGGTGTGTAGTGTGTAGTATCTCATTGTTTTGATTTGCATTTCCCTGGTGATAAATGATGTGGAACAACTGTTCATGTGTTTATTTGCCATCTGTATATCTGGGGAGGTATCTTAGGGTCTTTAGCCCAATTTTTAACTGGGTTCTTTTTTTTTTTTTTTTAAGTTTTATTCACTCATTTTAGAAAGTGCATGCATGTAAGTGCAGGGAGGAGCAGAGGGAGAAAGAGAATCTCTAGCAGACTCAGTGCTGAGCACAGAGCCCGATACGGGGCTCAATCTCTCTACCCTGGGATCATGACCTGAGCCAAAATTGAGTCAGATGCCAACCACCTGAGCCACCTGGGTGCCTCTCAGTTTATTTTCTTATTGTCAATTTTAAGAGTTCTTTGTGTATTTTGAGTATTCCACATTTTTTTCTTTTAAGTAATCTCCATGCCCAATGTGGGGCTCAAATTCAGGACCCTGAAATCAAGAATTGCATGCCCTATGGACTGAGCCAGCCAGTGCCCCTCTTTGTATATTTTGGATAACAATCCTTTATTAGATGTGTCTTTGCCAGTCTGTGGCTTGTCTTCTCATTCTCTTGACATTGTCTTTCACAGAGCACAAGTTTTTTATCTTAATGAAATCCAGCTGATCATTTGTCATTACTTATGGAAGGGAATGACAAATCCTGAAAATCTGGCTGAATAATTACAGAACTGAAGTTATCATACAATCAGGATATTACAAAGGTAACTACAGGAACAAAAGTACAAACCTTCCTAATTATCAAAACAAATACAGAAAACAAAGCAAGCAGTCTATATAGAAAAATATTTTTAGAAGGTATAAATACAAAAAGCATAAGAATAGGACAGAAGTAAGATCAAATATACAAATCAATAAATGTAAAAGGGCTAAATTCAATTCTTGAGAAAAAGAATTCCAGACTGAATCACAGAGCAAAACTCAAATCTATGCTATCTAACAGACCTACAATAAAAACGATTCTGAAGGGCTGAAGGCACAGGATGAGTAAAGAGATACTGAAAAAAAAAAAAAACAAACCCTCAAAAAGCAATATCTTAATAACAGACAAGGCTAAATTCAGGCCCAAGTGTATTAAAGCAACCAGAAAAAAGGGGTGCTATATAATGCTAAAGATTATAATTCACAGTAAAGATGAACAGTTAACGAATATCTGTGAATTAAATAACATTTGATTCTTGCAATGTTATGTGAAAGCAACAGAGGACATAAGGAGAAATAAAAGGAAAATATAGGTAGGAAGAAACAAATTCATCACTTTTGATCCATGGCAGATCAGTAATTTAAAAACTCAGTAAAGATCTAGATCATAGTAACATTATGCTTGCTCTAACTGACATATATGGAGAGATTCTGAGAAGGGAAACTGGTACAGACCCAATGGACAAGATCACAAAGGACACTGACAGAGTGTCACCTGTGCCAATAGCAAATCTCTCAGTCTTCTCAGAAGCTTTTAACAACTGGAAATGTTTTCTTTGTGGACCCATCTGGGTGCCTGTGATCACAACGCCTTGACTGGCCTCTTTGCTAGCTGCCAGCTGATCTGCGGCTCACCCAACGAAAAAGAAAATCCATGGTTTCCAAACTGCAAAAATATTCCCATTTTTGCCTTCATTAGATGAAATTAACCCATATCCTTTGCCCAAGTAAACAGTGTACTAGTAATTACCATATTTAAGTTTTCTTTGATAATATTAAACTCTAATGTGAACTTTCACAAAACTTGACTATGTATTAATCCATAAAGAAAACAGCAACCAGGGGTGCCTGGGTGGCTCAGTGGGTTAAAGCCTCTGCCTACAGCTCAGGTCATGATCTCAGGGTCCTGGGATCAAGCCCTGCATCAGGCTTTCTGCTTGGCAGGGAGCCTGCTTCCTCCTCCTCTCTCTCTCTCTGCCTACTCCTGATCTCTCTGTCAAATAAATAAATAAAATCTTAAAAAAAAATCTTATAAGAAAACAGCAACCAAATGTAGAATTAACATTGTACAGTCATGGTAGAAAACATACTTCCATGAAAATGCAGCAAAAAAAAAAATATATAGATAAAAGGACTAAAGTCAAAGTCAAAATGCCAACAAGAACAAGTAAATCAAGTAAAAACAGAAGGAAAGAAGATAAAAGCAGAAATTAAAGAATTATAAAAGAAAAAAAAACCCTGATAAATGCCTGCAGTGCAGCTAGACAAAAGAAAACAGTTTAAAAATTGAAAAGGAAGGGGCACCTGGGTTGGGCCTCTGCCTTTGGCTCAGGTTATGATCTCCCAGTCCTGGGATTGGGCCCCACATAGGGCTCCCTGCTCGGTGGCAAGTCTGCTTCTCCTCTCCCTCTGTGATCTCTCTCGCTCACTAATAAATAAATAAATATATTTTTAAAAATTGAAGGGGCACCTGGGTGGCTCAGTGGATTAAGCTGCTGCCTTCGGATCAGGTCATGATCTCAGGGTCCTGGGATCAAGTCCCCCCTCAGGCTCTCTGCTCAGCAGGGAGCCTGCTTCCCACTCTCTCTCTGTTTCCTTGTGATCTCTCTCTCTCTGTCAAATAAATAAATAAAATCTTAAAAAAATAATTGAAAAGGAGGAGGTAAAATTGCCACTATTTGTAGATATGATTTTACACCCGGAAACTCCAAGATAACCAACTGAAAAACTACGACAGACAATAAGCGAATTCAGTAAATTGACTGGGTGCATAATTAAAATAGCTTTCACATATGCAAACAGCTAGCAGTTAGATTTAATGAAAGATATAATCAATTATAATGGCACCAAAGAAGATAAAATGTCTAGCAATAAACATAAGACATGTGCAAGATCGATATGAAGAAAACTTGAAATACTTGTGAGTGACACAAAAGAATACTTGAACAGGTCGTGCCATATTTGTTTAAGATTTTGTTCATTTACTTGAGAGAGAGAGCACAAGTGGTGGGGAGGGGCAGAGAGAGAGAGAAGGGAAGCAGGCTCCCCACTGAGCAGGGAGCCAGGCATGGAGCTCCATCCCAGGACCCTGAGATCATGACCTGAGCCGAAGACATGCTTAACTGACTGAGCCATCCAGGTGCCCCAGTCATGCCATATTCTTAAGACAGGAAGCATCAACATGATAAAGGTGACAATTCTTACATTCATCTATAAATTAACCCCACAAGCCAATTTTTTACAATGAACTCAACAAGAATAAAAAGGAAAATTCTGAAAAAGGCTACCAAGGGGAGACAAGCTCTTTGACACATTAAAATATATTACAAACCTGTAATAAGTAAGTCACTGTACTACTGGCAAATGAGCTGACAGTTCAATGAAACAAGAGAAATTCCAAAAAGAAACCTAATCATATATGGAATTTAATACGTAATAAAGGTAGCATCTCAAGTCAGTGGAGGAAAGTATGGATTGTTCAATAAATAGAGTTGGGTCATCTGGGGTAGCCATCTGGAAAAATAAAATTGATCTCCCATCAAAAATTTAAAGGAAGAATTATTTTTTTAAGATTTTTTTATTTATTTATTTGACAGAGAGAGAGAGATCACAAGTAGCCAGAGAGGCAGGCAGAGAGAGAGGGGAAGCAGGCTTCCTGCTTAGCAGAGAGCCCGATGCAGGGTTCCATCCCAGGACCCTGGAATCATGACCTGAGCCGAAGGCAGAGGTTTAACCGACTGAGCCACCCAGGTGCCCCTTGGAAGAATTATTTTATGACCTAAAGGAGGGAATTACCTTTCTAAGTATGTATAAGAAATCTAGAAGCAATAAAATTAAACTATATAATTAAATTCTTTTCTGCATGACAAAAATAACCATAATCAAAGTTAAAAGACTAATTAACAACGTGGGTCAAGTATTTGCAATTAATCTCCAGGCAAGAGCAAATTTTCTTAATATATGAACACAGAATGATATTAACAGGCAGTTCCCAGAAAAAGAAATACTGATGTCTCTGAAGAAAAGATGCCTAACTTCATTTTGAAGTTTGAGAACGGTGTTGGTGAGGTGGTAGGCCTTATCCTGCTTTACTTATTGAGAGTGTCTGAGGAAGCAAATTCTGTGAAGGGCAGTTGGGCAATATGGTTCACAACTACAAATGCGAAAATATGTTAACCAGAAATTCCACTTCTAGGATTTTATCCTGTGGGCAGAGTTATATATATATTGAATGAGATAGGTACAAATTATTTATTTCGCTATTGCCAGTAAGAACAAAAGACTATAAACAACTTAAATGTTCCTCATTTGGGGACTTTGTTTTACTATTACAGTGGGATTTAAAAGAACAAAGTATTTATGTAAGCTGATACAGGCAGTCTCCAAGATACATCAAAGCAGTGCAATGCTACCATTATACCAATGTTTATGGGGTCTTATGAGGAGTCCTTTTTGTCTATCAGTGCTCATTGCTTTTTTCTCACTGGCCAACATGGAAAACTTGAAAAATGAAAAAATATAAAGCAAAATGGCATAACTAATAATTTCTTTGGCACCTTTACACACATACATATTTACATGATCAGTATATAAAATATGTAACTTTCTACTCCAAATACATCAATAACAATATTTTTCGTGAAATTAAAATATATCCAAATATTTGTTAGGAGAGTTGTTAGTATTAAATTATATGAATACAATATATTTTAACCATTTTCCAATGTTTTGAAATGATAAAAAAAATGCTCTAATGAACATGTATTCTACCACTTTCCCAACAATGACCAGGGGGTGTTGGTTATGAGGCTTAAAAGCATATCTCCGGGGTGCCTGGGTGGCTCAATTGTTAAGTGTCTGCCTTCGGCTCAGGTCAAGCTCCCCGGGTCCTAGGCTCAAGCCCCACATCTGGCTCCCTGCTCAGTGGAGGGCCTCCTTCTCCCCCTCCCCCTGCTTGTGTTCCCTCTCTCAGTCTCTCTGTCAAATAAATAAATAAAATCTTTTTAAAAAACCCAAATAAACATATCTCAGAGGGGCACCTGGGTGGCTTAGTTGGTTAAGCATCGGACTCTTGGTTTCAGCTCACATCATGATCTTGGGGTCATGAGATGGAGCCCCGAGTCTCACTCTGCACTCAGCAGGGAGTCTGCTCAAGATTCTCTCTTCCTGGGGCGCCTGGGTGGCTCAGTGGGTTAAAGCCTCTGCCTTTGGCTCAGGTCATGATCCCAGGGTCCTGGGATTGAGCCCCACATCAGGCTCTCTGCTCGGCAGGGAGCCTGCTTCCACCTCTCTCTCTGCCTGCCTCTCTGCCTACTTGTGATCTCTGTCAAATAAATAAATAAAAATCTTAAAAAAAAAAAAAAAAGATTCTCTCTTCCTCTATCTCTCCCCCATGCTCTCTTTCTCTAAAATAAATAAATATCTCAGAGATATCTCAGAGACAGAAGATCTAGATTCCACTCCCAGGTGTGTTTTTCCAGGACATTTTCTCTTGTATGAAAGCAACTAAGACAGAATGTAAGAGCAAGAACCAGATATTCACATCAGCATTCACATGATTTCTGCAGTGCCTTTTCCTCTAAAGCCCATCCACCAAGATCAAGGAGAGTATAAGTTATGACCAGAAAGCAACAGGTGTTATGAGAGAGATGCCTGGATGTCCAAACATTTTCAAGTAAAATTAATGTAAAAGGACATAATTATATTAATTGCATTACACTGATGTGTTACAATTAATGTCAGTGTATGAATTTAGAGTTCACAGAGCTTCCTTAGTTTTAATCTCATTAAAGAGTATTTATTTGAGAGAGCGAGTGGGAGGGAGAGGGACAGGCAGACTCCTTGCTGAGGGCACAACTCAGTGGGGCTTGATCCCACAACCCTGAGATCATGACCTGAGCTGAAATCAAGAGTCAGACACTTACCTGACTGAGCCACCTAGGCACCCCTCTCATTTGAGAATTTTTAAGAAATGTAAAGGGGAATATTAGCATGATGTAACAGATGATGAAAAACTGAAGCCCAAAGATTTTGCTTGTTCAGTCGCACGAGAGTAAAGCCCAGGTAGGCCGTATGTTGTGCTTCTGTGAATTCTGACAATCTTCACATTGGCTACAATCTGAAAGGAGAAAAAAAAAAGAGGGGGGCATTTTATTTTTTTTAATTTTTTATATTTACATTTATTTTTATTTTCTGTATGCTGTTCAATTCTTCCTAGTTGAAAATGCTTATGTTTTACATTTACATTTACATAATTTACATAGTTGTAAATTGTTTACATTGAATTCAATTTTCTAACTCAGCAGGAGTGGGTCATGAAATAGACTTAGTGGGTCAGAGTCAGCAAACTGAATAGAAAAGAATGCAACAGAAGAGATGAATATGTGCCCTAGTAGGAATCAGAAGAGATGAATGTGTGCCCTAGTAGGAATAAGTACTGTGTCATTAAACATTTCTAACTACTATGTCACAGTCAAAAAAAAGCTTGAAAACACTGCTTAACCCCGTGTTCTCAAACAACAGGGTACAGAAGAATCATTTAGACCTCAAGTCCAAAGGATTCAGATTTAGCACATCTGTACTGGGAAGCAAGAACCTGCATTTTTAGAAGGACTGGAGGCAACTTTGAAGCAGATGGGGGGCGGGGGTGTACTGCTGCAGAAACAAAGCACTTTTACTGTACATGCATGTCTTCTCCAGAAAGTTCCCAATATAGCAGAAGAGACATCCGTTTGCCGCAGAAAGCCACCTCAGTACAAAAGTGCAGGGCTAGGAGGCACGCGCCCACAGATTCCAACCACGTCCTCATGTCAGTAGGCAGATCCTTCCTGTACCTGCCTCCGTTCTTAGAAATTAACTTAATGGGCCAGCGACATGTCTAAGAGGGGTGACAACCATGGCTAAGATCTGATCTCTTATGTGGATAAGTGGCCTCTGTGATGTGAGCTGGTGTCGATATGTCCTCAAGTGCTCCTTGACCTTGATTATTTTTAACACAACTACAAATACTTTTGCTAATTACAACTGTACCATGAGGCTTCTGGCTTTGTGCTTGGCATTAGAGGGAAAACAAAGTGACTGCCCCAGAAGTCTTCCTAGCCAGCCACCACCACTACCCCATCCCAATACACAGAAAGCAAGAAAGTGGCTCAGCAAATTATTTTCTTTGCTCTTCACAGAGGTGCCTCATGGTTTTCAGATACCAGGGAAATGGCTTATAATCTGAGATGATGGGATTATATCCTCTAACTCCACCCTTTTCTTCCTCCTTTCACACAGCCAAAGGAAACATCTTTCATGCCCTTAAGGAAATACAACTTCTACTGATCCTATTATCAAGGCATCACAAAATAACGTGCCATCCTAGAAACCACGTTCTCCAAAAGGTCTTGAGAAATACATAAAGGACTGTTTGGGTCTCTGCTGCAGTATTAGCCATGAGTCCATTTAGGAAGACTCCTGTTTTATAGATATTCCTCCCAGGTGCTAAGCGAAAGCAGTCCTTGGATTACAGAGAGGCTCAAAGCCCTCCCTTATTCACAAATCACTTTAGGGTAGGCCACTGGGTATGTCTAACGGGTTCAAAGACAACTAACTTGATCATCTCAAAGGACGTTTGTCAAAGGGTTTAACTAGTTAGTGTTGGGTAGTGGGACTGGGGATGATTTTATTTGTTTTCCTTTGGTAACTTTGTATTCTTTTTCTACAGTAAATATGGATTACTTTTACAATTGGGAAAAATACAATTTTGTTGGGGCACTTGGGTGGCTCAGTGGGTTGAGCCTGCGGCTCAGGTCGTGATCTCAGGGTCCTGGGATCCAGCCCCCATCGGGGCTCTCTCCTCAGCAGGGAGCCTGCTTCCTCCTCTCTGTCTCTGTCTGCCTCTCTGCATACTTGTGATCTCTATCTGTCAAATAAATAAATTAAGTTAAATTTTTAAAAATACAATTTTATTTTTTTTTACTGATAATAAAAATCTCAGATCAAGTAGAAGACTGACTTCTTCACCATGCTTCAAAGGAGTTCGAGATGAAAGCCACAGTAAGTATTCATGTTTTAAGAGGAGGGAATTCCAACAGACAAACACGTGCTCTCACTGTTTCCACAAAAGCAAAGCAGTTTTGCCAACTGTTGGAAACATGATAAAATCATAGTAAATAAATTGTAAACAAAATATGTTCTATTTGTTCCATAATGTTATTTTAATCCAAATAAAAAGGCTTCACCATCTAAACCCAAATAATCTAAGGCTCCCATTTCCACCCTAATATTTTTAATATGGTATGTCTAAACGTTTGGGACGCCCTCTTCTATGGGCATTTGAAGAGGAGTGTGCTCTGTGCAAGCCATTCCAGCATGACTGTTTCTGACTTTGGAAGAGTTTCCCATTTATCTAACTAGATATTATTTAAATAATAGACAGGTAGTCGAAGATCTTGAATAAGATGATGTCTGCCGTGAAATCCTCTGGAGATGGTCAACCAAGGCTCCCTCCACTCAAATGTTACCACTATCAATTTTTTTAAAAGGTCAGGTGCTATAGAGAGAAGCATTTAGGGGAGGAAAAAAACCCAAAGCAAAAATATTTAAAATAATCATACCTACTTATTTTGAATGTTTACTGAACAGCAGGGTAGAAAAAGTCCATGCTGACATTTTGTTCACCAAAGCATTGTCATCACCAGAAATAGAAGAAACCTCAGAATCTGATCCAGAACTTTGGAAAAGTATGAAAAATAGAACATCACAAAAGAGATATGAAATGATAACATTCTAAAGATTTGGGGGATGACATTTTTGTCCACACTAACTGTTTTCACTGATAGTACTGAGCAATGCTGACTTTAAAATCTGTTGGGTTTTTTCTCTTTTTCATCGTAACTTAACACACATCATTGCTCCACAAGGCAACTCCCATGCAGGTGGCTGTGACAGAGGGGTGTTTGGTTTAATTCAGGAGCCTATTCTAGGGCTCAGAGAATATCTGGATAAGGCTATGTACAAGGGGTGTATAGCATACACCATGTTACTTACCCCCAAACCCATTCAGCCACTGTAACAGAACCCAAAATTTTAGCTGGGCACATGGTCATGTAGCTAAGATGACTTTTCCAGCCTCCAGCACGGCCATGTGACTAAGTTTCGGCCAATGAAATAAAAGTGGAAGCATTGTTTGGGACTTCCAGAAAGTCTCCTTTAGAAGTGAGGGGGACAGGGGCGCCTGGGTGGCTCAGTGGGTTAAAGCCTCTGCCTTCGGCTCAGGTCATCATCTCAGGGTCCTGGGATGGAGCCCCGCGTCGGGCTCTCTGCTCAGCGGGGAGCCTGCTTCCCTTCCACTCTCTCTGCCTACCTCTCTGCGTGCTTGTGATCTCTGTCAAATGAATCAATAAAATCTTTAAAAAAAAAAAAAAAAAAAGAAGTGAGGGGGACAGAGATACCCAAGGACACAGACCAGGAAATGGGGGAGCTGGACTCCCAACTCCTCAAACTGTGTGATTCTACTGCACGCTAAGGACAGGGTGAGATCGTGTGGACCATCCAGAGCAGATTTTGGCAAGCTTAGGTCTGCAAGCTAAGAATAATTTTTACCTTTTTAAATGGCTGAAAAACAATCTAAAGACTATTTGGGGGCAATTTTAGGGTCTATAAGTAACAGTTCATTGGCACCCAGCCACACTCATTCACTTACCTGTTACCTCTGGCTCCTTTTATAAGCAGACAGAGCTGAAGAGCTGTGACAAAGTTGCCATGACCTACAAAGCCTAAAATATTGATTATTGGGCCCTTACATAATAAGTTTATTGATCCCCAACCTAGAGAAAGGGAGGAGGTACGGCACCAAGAGGGTGTGTGGCTGGGTAGGGACAGTGCAACTCTGGCACCCATTCTAGAAGTTCAAGTGGGCCAGGAGATGTGGTGTCTCACCACGTAGTAAAATCAGCTGCTCATCAATATTCGTGCCCTTGGCAAAAGAATATGTAAGTATGGCCAATAAGCACATTAAAAAGATCCTCAGCACCAGCAGTCATCAAGGAAATGCAAAATAAAACCAAGATGCAATATTACTACTACACACCCACTACCATGGCTATCATTAAAGTGACTACATATGGGTGAGAATGGGGAGGAACAGGAACTCTCAGATATTGCCGCTGGAAAGAGAAAGCGACACACTCTGGGTAAACAGTTCGGCAGTTTACTCTAAATTTAAGGATCCACTTACCACGTGAGCCAGGTGTTCCACTCCTAGGTATCTGCCCATGACAAATGAAAACACGTGTCCAAACAAAAGCTAGCCCCAAATGGGAAACAATCCAAATGCCCATTGCCAGTGAATGGATAGACAAATTACAGCGCATCCACACAGCGGAATAATACACAGAAACAAAAAGACACCAAGTACAGATGCATAAACAACACGCATGAACCTCTAAGACAATGCTGAATGAAAGAAATCAGAACCCAAAAAGAATACATTCTAGACATGTCCCCCACTTTTTGAAAGTTTGTGTTACACTTCTTTGCTATTAGGAAAGACCCACACAAGTACCTGTTTCCACGAACCCAAAGAAATCCAGAGAGGATATTCACTTTGATGGAAGAGGTGAAAAGCAAAAATAGCATTCAGTGCTTGTTTTGTAGCAAGCCGTGAACAGGGGCACCCCGTACCCACAGTAGCAAGAGCGGCCCCGCCAAGTTCCCTTCCCGGGAACTATACTCGGCATCTCAGCATCGAGCTACCATAGCTCTGAACTGTGTCTGTGAGCATGTTCTTTGTCCTGATTTATTTTGTGCCTCCGTTAGCAAGATACATCCTTTTTTGGGTCTGGGAACTCAAGCAATCTTCCTTATAAATCAAAGGTAAATGCTACTTTGCTTTACACCATTTTGGCTTATGAAAGAGTTCAGAAGAATGCTTTCCGATAGTGGGGGAAATCCATAACTATAATTGTTTGAAATTCTAGGAAAGACAGGTTTATTCCACATTGATAGGTCGTCTCAGGGGTGTTACTCCCAACAGCTGCTTGGGCCAGAGACTTAGGTGGGGGAGGACTTAGTGGGAAAGAGCACACGGAGACCTTTTAGGGTAATGCTAACGTTCTATATCTTGATTGTGGTGGAAGTTATACAGGTGTGTATTTGTGTGCATTTCATTGTATGAATATTAGTAAGTTTGTTTTTAAAAAAGGGTGCCCATGTCCTCAGGACCCATTAACAGGGAGGAGCACTGACGCTGAGTAGCACTGTGAATCCATGATGCCATAAGAAATCCACATGGCAGAGAAGAACAGAGATGAAAAGCTAACTTGCCAGACAGAGATTTTTCTGCTTCTACAAGGAAGTCGTCTCAAACAAAGTCCTCTTTGCGGGCTCCTTCCCATGGGGCATCTTTGAGCCACGAAAGGTCCAACTTTTGTCCTACATCAAGGGTTGCAAAGCTCCTGGAAGTGAGGCCTTTAATACTTGGACCTCTGGATTTCTTTAAACTGAACAAAAATCATGCATACCCTCTTATTCAGTTCCCCCAAAGGTACCAATCAGCAAGTTGCCCACTTGGATTCTTCAACTGGCAAAAGAAACACATTGACCAGCACCAGAAATGAAATCAGCTCGTTTGATCTAAATCCCTGCAGGAAACCTGATCCACCAAGGTAACTGGATCCAATCAGCTAGAAGTTCAGGATGGAGTTACTGGCAATTAAGTTGGCTTTAGTCTCCCCTAAATCAACGTGGTCATCCTTCCTCATAAGAAACATAGTTGCTCAGAGTTGAAAGAGGAACATTCAAGCCAATCTGAGGCATAGGGACAAAGTTCAATAAAATCAGCATCTGAATTCTCCTTTGAGGTAAAATATGGATGATGGAGAGGTTGTGCTCTGGCCACCAAATTTGTGGAGACAGGCAGAATGGTTTTATCTGGGGGGTGGCAGATGGAGCGGACAACTCTTTAGGAATAACAGAAAAGCTTCTCTGAGGCTCCTTCCACAGGAAGCCTGAAGCAATAGAGACAGGATTGTTGAGGGAGCCAAGGAGGGAGTCAGGTAACAAAGCCATCTGTTTTTGCAAGCCTTACCAGAGCAGAGAGAGGGACGACCACTTCATTTTGCCTCTCAGTGGAATTAGAATTAAAATTTTTGTTTAATATCCATTTCAAATAACAACCAAGATAAATCCCTGAGGGAAATCACAACAGAATATAAGGACCCTAGGGGGTGTCTGGGTGGCTCAGTTGGTTGAGCATCTGCTTTCTGCTCAGGTCATGATTCCAGGGTCCTGGGATTGAGCCCCACGTCAGGCTCCCTGCTCAGTGGGGAGTCTGCTTTTCCCTCTCCCTCTGCCCCTGCTTTCCCTCATGCATGCTCTCTCCCTCTCTCTCTCTCACAAGTACTCTCTAATAAACAAAAACAGCCTTAAAAAAAAAAAGAACATAAAGATTCTAGTCCTAAGACAATGAGACAGGTAAGGAATACACCTTTGAAGAAAGGTACTCAGGAAAATGGGAACAAGAGGGAAATTTATTTTTGATCTAGGTTCTTTGAGCCAATTATGCAAGTCCAGAATAAAGAGTGGGAGCCTTATCAGTGAACTGTGGTGGGTGGTAGGAAAGAAAAGAAAAGGGCCTTAATATCAAGCCTCTCAGGAGGCATACAACTGCAGAAGAGAATGGAATTTATAAACCTACAGATTCAATTTACTCAGTGTAGAATTCTACTGGCAAGGGTGTCAGGTCCTGGGACAAGTCCCCAGAAGTAGCCAGCAATGAATGAGGAATTTGTTCATTATCAAAAGAGGCTATGCAGACCCCTGGCAGTATGCAATGCCCAGTGTCAGAATGAGAACCTCAGCAGCGGTGTCACAGAAGTGGAGTGTCAGAGAAGTGTCAGAGAAGTGGAGGCCTGGGTCTGGGTGTGATGCCTGTAACTGCCATAGCCATCTTGCTACAGCTTGAGGCTGACATCAGACTTACACACTTCCCCACACAACACGAAAGATGGCAGAAAGAGCTGGAAAGAGCCTGTGTCCTTGATGACACCATGGGGCCCGTGAGCAGAGACAACCAACCATGAAGGCTGCCCTGCGGTTGGACCCAAAATAAAAATTCCGCTAATTATACCAACCCACCCGGTGCTGTAATCTAGGACTGTCCTGTACCAATTAGTATGAAGCAACTGTACATCCTACAAACTCAGTCAGATAGGCAGACGCAGTAAGTGTCCCTGTTATTCAAAGCTTGCTGGTTGCCCGCAAGTGAAAAACGCAACAAACCTTCACTATCATAGAAAATGTGCTCGGGAAGATAAACACCCTCTCCCTACAATTTTACCACAGGTATATAATCTTTTAGGAATCATATCTAAATTTGCCTTTAAATTCAATGCATTAAATTACAGGTAAGTACAGTTACAGAAGGAGTGGGGGGGAAAGAACCACTTAAAATATTAACGAAATAATGTTCCATTAGGTCATCCAAAAAGCTAAATAATCTCAAATTTGGTTATAAAAATTAGTTTTACTCTTGGGGCGCCTAGGTGCCTCAGATGGTTGAGTGTCCAACTCTTGATCTGGATCTCAGGGTCTTGAGATGCAGTCTAAGGTACTACCATGCTCAGTGGGGAATCTGCTTCCTCCTTCTCTCTCTCCCTCATCCCCTTCCCCCTCAAACTACCTCTCACTCTCTCAAATAAATATTAGTCTTATTCTTAAAATTATAGAGATTCTTTTCAATCTGGAGGCTGAATCTTGAAGGTCCCTGACTCAGTTTTCTCCAATTCAAGGCTTTAGTTGCTCATATTCAGTGTATATATTAAGCTTCAAGAAGGGCCTAACCTGTGTCCCAGTGTGGTCTTCCATAACTTTAAAAAAAAAAAATATTTTTTTTAACCAGTAATTCTTATTTCACTGCCAAAAGGAAAAATCAAAATCTAGTTCCTTAAACTATTAGCAAAATATATACATAATCTAATCCAGTATTCATACTCAGAATGAATTACCAAATACAATCGACTTCTTCCCTTATGTTTCCATCCCCACCAGCCATCATCTCACACCTGGGTGACTGGTCTTCTCACCTGTCCTCTGCCTGGGTCTCGTCCTTTCTTCAACCTCAGCCAAGGAGATCCTCTCAAAACTCAAGTCCAACTTCAAGCCTCATTTCCTCTTCCTCTCTCCCCTGTAGCCATCCAACCTTTTCCCTCTTTCCTGAATATTCTCTCCTATCAGAGATCCTCGCACATTCTAGCACTTTTATCTAGGAAACACTTTTCTTCCTCCTTCACCTAGATAATGTTTAGTCAGTCTTCAGCCTGAGCATCATTTTAAGACTTTCCTAACATAGTCAAATTCTCTTGTTATACAGACTCTCATATAACCTTGTTTCATCCTACTACCTCTTAAATTTGCATTTTTATATTTCTGTGTGGTTGTCTGGTTACTGGTGATCTGTTACACCAAACTATAAGCTTTGTGAGCAGAGGTTTTATCTATTTTTACTCAGCATTACATGCCAGAGTTGAGCACAGCAGTGGGTGCTCTATACATGTGTTAGGTGAAAAAAAAATGGCGAATATTTTATCTCATACACAATAGTCCCAAAAGAAACACGAATCTTACCATTTGTTTGTTTTTCCTGTTTTTTTCCAGTGATCAAAGGAACTCTGATATGGAATCTGTGACTAAAAGATTCTTCCTTTAAAAACATGTAATGAGGGCGCCTGGGTGGCTCAGTGGGTTAAAGCCTCTGCCTTCAGCTCGGGTCATGATCTCAGGGTGCTGGGATCGAGTCCCACATTGGGCTCTCTGCTCGGCAGGGAGCCTGCTTCCCCATCTCTCTGCCTGCCTCTCTGCCTATTTGTGATCTCTCTGTCAAATAAATGAATAAAATCTTAAAAAAAAAAAAAAAAACATGTAATGAGAAGACACAGGTGGATTTCTCAGCACACACACGTTTCCGAGGCTGGTGGGAGACTATGGATGGCATAAAAAGATAGTACCCAGAATGTAAATGTTCTATGACTTGTGACCACAGGATAGCAACATCAGCACCATTTCCTTCTCTTGTCACTGGAAATAGCTTCATCAAGTGAGGAATTACTCAGCCTCCTGCTTGCCCCATTCTCTGAAGCTGACGTCCTATGCATCATTTTAACCCGAGTAGAGACTAGGATCCTATTCAATCTAATTTCAAAGTAATAATACCAACTCTATCACTTCATTTTCTCCTTTTAATTTTTTTAATTATTTTTTAAGGATTTTATTTATTTGACAGACAGAGATCACAAGGAGGCAGAGGAGCAGGCAGAGAGAGAGGGGGAAGCAGGCTCCCTACCAAGAAGAGGGCCCAACTCGGGGCTTGATCCCAGGACCCTGGGATCATGACCTGAGCTGAAGGCAGAGGCTTTAACCCACTGAGCCACCCAGGTGCCCCCATTTTCTCCTTTTTAAGGATGAGTTAAGACTTTACTGAATTCTATTCTTGTGACACCAAGCAAGGCATATAGGAGTAGGGGGTTGGAGGGTAGGGAAACAGTTGCTTGTCCACAAAGATTACATTGGAGGAACTGGTTTAATCTTAACACCTTAGAGGAAGTATCCAATGGTTACAAAATCTCTCCTCTGGGAAAAACTGCCTTCATTTTCATTTTCTGAGCCTTTTCTTTTAAATTCAATCAGGTTCTTTTGTTTTTTAATGTTTTTGTAAAAGCTTCTACTAAGGCAATTGGAAGTTCCAAGGCAAGGTCTCTTAATCTACAGTGATGAACAGGTATTTAGGGATCATGAAATGCTTGAAAACATATGCTAAATTTTGAGTTATGTTTGGGAGTGCATTTTTCTGGAGAAAGTCTTCAGATTTTATGTCAGATTCTATCACCAGCACCTAGTAGAGTGCCTGGAATGTAAGAGATGCTTAGTAAAGACCTGAGTAAGAGAATGAGAAAGAGAATGAACAGATGCCCTTAAAGATACTAAGAAGGAATGGCTGGAGAAGTAAGTTATCTGATACCAGAAAAACAATGGTGTTACAGAAGCCAAGAAAAAGATCAGTGAGAAGAGAGTGGTTCAACTGTCATTTGTTGAAGAAAGGTCAAGTCAGATAAGTTCTGGAAGTGCACAGTGGATTTAGAAACAGAGTGGTAGGTGGAGACCTTTACAACTGATAGTTTCGGTTGGGGTAAAATATTGCAGTTGGCTGGAGAATAAATAGGAATACAAAGTAAGGAACAATGGATAGAGACAAGTCTTTCATAAACCATGCCTGTCACGTGAAAAAGTGCTCAGCATCACTTGGGATCAGGGAAATACAAATGAAAACCACAGTGAGATGCCACCTCACACCAGTCGGAATGGCTAAAATTAACCAGTCAGAAAACGACAGCTATTGGTGAGGATGAGGAGAAAGGGGAACCCTCCTATACTGTTGGTGGGAATGCAAGCTGGTGCAGCCACTATGGAAAACAGCATGGAGGTTCCTCAAAAAGTTGAAAACAGAGGTACCCTATGGCCCAGCAATCACATTACTGGGTATTTACCCTAAAGATACAAATATAGTGATCCGAAGGGACACGTGCACCCGAATGTTTATAGCAGCAATGTCCACAATAGCCAAACTATGGAAAAAGCCCAGATGTCCATCAACAGATGAATGGATAAAGAAGAAGTGATATATATATACAATGGACTACTAGGTAGCCGTCGAAAAATGAAATCTTGCCATTTGCAATGACGTGGATGGAACTAGAGGGTATTATGCTAAGCAAAATAAGTTAGTCAGAGAAAGACAATTATCATATGATCTCTCTGATATGAGGAATTTGAGAAGCAGGGTTGAGGGAGGTCATGGGGGAAGGGAGGGAAAAACTGAACAAGATGGGACTCGGGAGGGAGACAAACCATAAGACTCTTAATCTCAGGAAACAAACCAAAAAGTGGTTCCTGGAGGGGAGGGGGTTGGGAGGGAGGGGGTTGGCTGGGTTATAGACTTTGGGGAGGGTATGTGCTATGGTGAGTGCTGTGAATTGTGTAAGACTGATGAATCACAGACCTGTACCCCTGAAACAAATTTAATACATTATATGTTAATTTAAAAAGTAAATAAACCATGTCTGTGAAGAAGATACAGAATAGAGAATGAGGAGTTCCTATAGGAAGGTTTTATTTTTTTAAGATAGAAGTGACTTGAAAATACCTAAATGCCAATGGGAAGGAGCCACAGATCCGTAAAGGAACACCCGGACTTAGGAAGCAGGACTGGGAAGGGAGCCAGAGTCTTACAACAGAAGAGGGTTACTTTTTCCATTGTGAAAGGAGGGAAGAACAAAGAATGGGTACCAATTAAGTATGTTTGATGGTTTGGTGGTACTAATCTGAGAAAGATTCCATCTTATTTTTTCTATTTTCTCCAAGAAAATGAGAAGTACAATAATCTGCTGAGTGAAGGAGTACAGGGGTTGGTGGACAAAATGGGGAAGGTCTTAGGTGGGCAGAAGTTTAAAACAGCTCCTGTGGAAAATGGGAAACAGGGAAGAATTGCCAGGCAAAGTCATGAATATAAATTTGTTGGACTACTAATATTCTCTAATGCGTGGTTTTTCTCTAGAAAGTCTTTTAAGCAGAAAAGGGTTTCTAAGAAAAATCCCTAATTCACTAGAGGCTATCTTCTCTCTTGAAATTGAATAACTTAAATCCAGGTTCAGAATTGTGGCAAAGATAAAATTTCTGTATGTAGGGGCGCCTGGGTGGCTCAGTGGGTTAAGCCGCTGCCTTCGGCTCAGGTCATGATCCCAGGTCCTGGGTTCAAGCCTCACATTGGGCTTTCTGCTCAGCGGGGAGCCTGCTTCCTCCTCTCTCTCTGCCTGCCTCTCTGCCTACTTGTGATTTCTCTCTATCAAATAAATAAATAAAATCTTAAAAAAAAATTTCTGTATGTAGTACATACAGAAGTTTTGGTGTATTTAATATTAAAGGTAAGAAGTCACTGGTATTACCTTAAATACATAGAAAATAAAAGTCTGCCTTTTAAGTACCTAAGAATGGCAACAGACAAGGTTTTTTTATACAGGGAACCAAAAATCACTGTCAAAACCAAAGCCCTAAAATAACTACTTAGAGGGCTACACAGGTAGGCCCAATAACTGAAGCAATCTGCTTTCAAAAGCTTGATCCTGTCATTTAGAGCGATAACACCAGGGTCAACAAATCCATGACAAAAAGAGGACACCTAGAGTAAGAAATCCAGAAGAAAAACGGTGAGAGTAACTGTTCTCAAAACAGATGGAGGACTCTCCCTCCTGTCTACTCTGTTGCAGAAAAAGCCAAGTTCAGTCTCTCAAGTTCAGTAGTTACCTGGTCATCAAGTAGAGGTTATATGTCATGTCCAACTCCCACACTGATAAATATTCTCTTTAGTTCTCCAGTCCCTCTGGCTACAGACACCCAGAAGTAGCTGAGGGCATTAAATACCGAATCACTTTACTTCCCTCTATGCTTCCCAGCTTGGCTTGAAACTTAACCATGAGGCTAAGGTGAGAACTTTCAACACTGTCCAACTAGCCAAGTCCATTCTGTCCCTAAAACAGCTCAGCTGTCCAAGCATGGAAGCACAGAAGACAGCTGATTTGGAAGGTAGTCTAAAGTGGTCATAGAGAGCATGGTTTCTGGGGGCAAACTGCTTGGGTTCATGTTGTAGAGATACCACTTAGTAGATAGAAATTGTGTTTTAGTTTTCTCATCTGCAAAATGAAAATAATGGTAATGCCTATCTCATATGGCTGTTACAAAGATTTAGAGACGTGTTGGGAATATGATAAGTATACAGTATATGTTAGCTACTATTATTATTTTTAAAGATTTTATTTATTTATTTGGCAGACAGAGATTACAAGTAGGCAGAGAGACAGGCAGAGAGAGAGAAGGGGGAAGCAAACTCTCTGCTGAGCAGAGAGCCTGATGTGGGGCTCAATCCCAGGACCCTGAGAACATGACCTGAGCTGAACGCAGAGGCTTAGCTCACTGAGCCACCTTGTGCCCCATGTTAGCTACTATTATTATTTCTGACCTACAGTTGGGTTTTCTTGAAAAGGTTTAACAGAAGGACAAGAGTGCAACAGTGCAGTGGTTGGAGTGATGGGAAGTGAAAAGAAGAAACTGGTAGGGAGAGTAGCAAAGTCAAGGGCCTGGAGTTCTTGAAGTTCAAGTATTGATGCATTGGAAGTCATTCAATTAGGAAGCTGGGGAGACGAGCAGAAAGCAGAAGAGTTTATTTTAAGGTTTTAAGGGTGAAATTGACATAAGTGATGACAAGGTCCAGGGAATGGGTGGCTTTATAGAAAAGGCAAAGGTCACTGAATTTGAGAAGTTCAAGCAATCAAGAGACCAGGATATCACCTGGTTACCCACATGGCTTAACGCTGGGACTTGGGGAAGGGAAACTGTAAGTCAGATACCAAAGTCTTTGGAGAATGCAAGGAATGAATGAGAATGACACACATGGACAGAAAGCATCTGAAAGCAATGCAGTCTGACTGTGAGCATGCATAAATATCAGAACTGAGAAGCAAGAAAGCCAAGTGCTCCTCATGATCCCAACTGAGGCTAGTTGGCACGAAAAGACCACTGAGCCAAGGACACTAAATATTTACATCGCTTAGGAGTCCAGTACAGTGATAAACTGTCCTGCCCTATGTTAATACTGTCCCCATTAAAAGACACAGCCACCAAATTATTTAGAATGCTTCCTCAAAGGAGCCTGGCTATCCAAGTCATCACAGCTCTATGAAGCCCCTCTCCCCCTTTTAACTTGCTCTCCAGACCTCTGAAAGGACCACCTGTGTCTCTCTCTACCCTATACATACTTTCACCACTGTACAGGTCATCCTTCCTTGCACTTATGTGTTTAAATGTCATTCTCATATAGGTACTTCCAGGGTTGTGGCCAGGTGTAGTGAGTGATCTTTTCATGTCTGTCTCTCAACCCTGTATATGCATGCATTCCTAAATGTCATTAGTTAAACAGGAGACTTCTCACAATCACCAAATTAGAAGACAAAGCATAAAAAGAATTTTCTGCTTATGAAAATGAGTCATCAAGCCTTTAAGTTCTGCCTATAAAGAAAGATTTGTGGGGTGCCTGGCTGGCTCAGTCGGTGGAGCATCTGACTCTTGATCTTGCGGTCGTGAGTTCAAGCCCCATGATGAGTGTAGAGATTACTTTAAAAATTATTTTCTTAAAACATATAATGTATTATTTGTTTCAGGGGTACACATCTGTGATTCATCAGCCTCATATAATACCCAGTGCTAATTACAACACATACCCTCCTTAATGTCCATCACCCAGTTACCACATCCCTCCACCCCCACAAAATTGATTTTTTAGTAAGTATTAGAAAGGAGATGCAGTATTTCTTCACCAACTTGCAGCATATTATTTCTAAACAACCTCTATTAAAATAAGTCATGGTTGAGGGGTGCCTCGGTGGCTCAGTGGGTTAAAGCCTCTGCCTTTGGCTCAGGTCATGATCTCAGGGTTCTGGGATCGAGCCCCGCATCGGGCTCTCTGCTCAGCAGGGAGCCTGCTTCCCCGCAACCCCCTCTGCCTGCCTCTCTGCCTACTTGGGATCTCTGTCTGTCAAATAAATAAATAAAATCTTTAAAAAAAAAAAAAGTCATGGTTGAAACCTCAAAGGGAAAAATCAGGATTTGAAGAATAAGGTTGCTAAATGAACTTGTAAAATCCTTAACCTTCAATATACCAAACTAAAAACAATAATGAATTAGCAACATTCCATTTGTATTCCTTTTCTAAAAACTTCTGAGAGATTTACTTGCCCTAGTGTTTAAATGTGATACTTACACATATACATTCACTTTTGCTATAGGTAAACAACCAGAGAACATTTTAAAATTTTGTTTCTAGTTTCAAGTGTACCATGCCTGATTTTATTATTTTGATTTATATTTGTTTTATCCAGATGTCAGATTTTCCAAATCATACATACTTGATATAAATTCTTAAACATGTGGAGAAAATATACAAAACAAGATGAATGTATCCTAAGATTTTATCCTAGATGAAGTCATAGGAAATCACAGCTGGCAGCGGGTGGGGGAGGTTGGCAGCTCAGAAAGGGGGGAGGGAGTCTACTGTGATTTATTTATAGGAAAGCAAAGAAATGGAGGGGAAAAAGAGGTGAAAATAGTAGAAGTTTTAAAGAAAAAGTTTTTTGAGTTGGTACAAAGCATTACCATTAGGTACTTAAAAAAATATTCTTTAGTTATTGAACTCAGTGAACATATTTGTCCCAAATTTAATGATAAATATCACTCCTCTTTCAATTCTCTAAAACTGTAGAGGAATAAGCCTTTAATCAATACACAGAAACTTTTATAAAAACCTCATAAAATGTATTATTCCATTTGAACTCATAATGTCTTGTGGGCCCTTGGCCTTACTCTCCTTTGAGTTTGGGGCTTTGAGAAAGGATTCACTGACACATCCTGTGCAAGGGAACAAGTACTAAGAGAAGTGAAAACTACTCCCTCCTCATTATTGCACAGGTTGTGACTTACAAAGAATAAAAACTGTTTTCTATGAAAAGGTGCCCTGAGAAAAGCAAACTGATAGTGGAAATTGAGAGACGTTAGTGGTTAATGTTCATCCAGTAACTATATGCTGTAATATGATGGAGAGCTTTATTTTAGTGGCAGAAATGTTAGTAGCTATGTAAATTTTACTAGTTACTTATTTTAGTCTTTAAAAGTTAAGTATGTAGACATATAGCTTTTCCAGAATTATGTGAGGAAAAAAATGATATCTATAGTAATATTTAAGGATTTAAGTTATTTTGAACATTCTAGATCTATCCTTCATGAATATAAAATAACTGCCTGTACCTTCATGTTTAGATAGACCATTGTGTTGTTTCAAGGTAAGATTTTTTTGTTGATTTTCCAAAATCCTTTTTTGATGATACTTCACATGTTCTCGGCTTTTCTGGCCACAGCAGAACATTTAACTGATTATTACCAGACAATAGTCTAGAACTCTGCAATAATTACTGTGTACCCTTTCTGGCTCTAACTGAAAGTACATACCTCATCAGACATACTATAAATATAGTTGGGATAATCTCTTTAGTTACATTATCTTACACTTAGCCACCCTAAAACTTTTCTGCCCATTCACAGAGTTTCAAAATATCTTTCAATTACTTTTATCATTCATAACGCAGACGTATTTAATATTACTTGTATATTTGGAAGGATGGTATGTTTAATCACTTCCAGAATACTCATAAAAATCTAGTAAGAATATCAAATAACATTTTTCCAACTTTTGTTAAAATGAAAATCTCTATATAATTAATCAGTGTTCCTATACTTTTGCTAGTTTAAAATAAGTTCATGCCTTGTTAAAAAATTGATGCCATCATGTCCATTTTTACTATACCTCTTCAAGGAACAAAATGTACCACACACTTGATGACAATCAATAATGCACAGAAAAGATATTTGGAAACAAAGACCACTGTTGCATTGTTGATACTGTTCTGTTTTATGTCAAATTCAAGTCAAGCATAACTTTTTAGGAAGTTGTATTTGTAATGTAAAATTAAGATTTGCTTAATTCATTCATCAAATATTTACTGAGCATTTACTACATGCCAGGCATTGTTCTGGGTACTGAAGATTTAGAAATGAAAAAGACAAGAATGGTTCCTGCTTTTCCACTGCCAAGAAGATTGTTTTATCTTGAATCATTCATATTAAAAAATATATAAACCAGCAATAAGACAGTCACAAATGTCATAGAATTGGGGTTGAAAGGAGCTCAGAGATCATCTACTGTATGTTATCAATTCCAAGATGCACATTATTTTACATTTTGACGCTGTGAAATCAGCCATATCTTACAATGTGGTCAGACCAGGCTGCACTCAGGGAGAGTTGTCACTGCCTGTGTATGTGCATCAAAACTCACAGAACAGTGTTGGAGGCTTGGAAGAAAATATGGGTGACAATGGTGAAGGCACTCTTAAGGATTCTTGATGATTCACAATTCGGTAAAATATAATAGTTAAAAGTGTTCATTTCTTAAAGGAGAGGAAAATGAAATTCAGAGAGGTTAAATAACCTGCCCTAAATTAGAAAGCAGGGTAGGTAGTATGAGTCCAGGTTCTAACTTCTATTCTTATTCTTCTACCAAAGTCTTCTGATATATGGAAATAAAGGCTCTAGAATATGGCTCTAGTTTGGGGACCATGGACAAGGAACTTAATCCCTCTATGCCTCAGCTTCTCCACTGTAAAAAAAGGAGTTTAACAGACCAACTCATGATACTGTATTGAGTAAGAGAATGTATATATAGGACTTAACAGAGTTTGGCATATAGTTGGCGCTCTGTAAAACTTAATTATCTGAGATCAAAATTTACATTTGGTAGGAAATTTAAAGTGACCAAGTATCCTACAAATATTGCTCACTATATGAAGCCCACATCTAGTTATTTGACTAAAATACTGAAAAATAAATAGAGTGGTCAAATGTTTGAACTGATTAATACAATAAAAATTTCCACCTTAACAAGCTTTGTCCAGGTCCATATGGTACTGTGCCAAGAACCCAGTAGATCTACCTGCAAAAAAACATAAAAAAAATAAGAATTGACACCAACTATGTTTGTCAAGTTACTTAGGACTCCACTGTGTTCAAATGCATTTATAAATACAATCTGAAACAACATATAAACAAGAACAAATATTCAAATGTTAAACTGTTCATTTATTTTTGCTTTCTATAAAACACAATTACAACCAGGTATATAATACTTGTACAACAACCACAAGTTTTGGAGGTTAAACTTGATTTGGTCCAAAGAGTGAGAGTACTAACTGTTCATAATCCATTATTAATTTATATTTTGTAAAGCATTTTCTCATTCATTATCAATTCAGTGCCTCACATATAGTATAACTATAAAAGTATATCCCAGGTACTTTACAATGTCATTTTGTTTTCCGTTCAAACAATGGCATGTTTAGAGAAGGGGTAAAGGTCTACATTTCTTTTTTAAGCCTTTCTGGTCAGCTCTTTTAATTTTGGGAATTTAAGTGAAAATCCAAATTATGGCACACTATGTTTTATAGAATCAACTGTTTTTACATATTTGTTTCTATATTTTTGTTATAAAATAACATTCTATATGTATAGTTTACATTGAGTTCATTACATATTTCAGACAAATAAAATTAGTTTCAACTGAGATTCTGAATGCAACAGATACACAGGCAAGCACTTGAAAAGTAGTTTTAACTACTGGGAAATGTTAACCAATCAACTCACATTTGTTCCTGTTTCACCTGAGGACAAAATCTATAGGCCACTCTGCAAAGAGAACTAACTGAAATGAATGTATCTGTATTTAGAATTACTCTATTTGCAGAAGCCTCTTGCAATTAAAAGTCTTATCATGAGGTTCAATTCTGGCGTCCTGCTGTTTCGCTCATGAAACTGCGCAGTACCAAAGTGCGACAATTCTCTATTTTAAATATCAGCATATTTTCTCATACCAGTTATTTTAAGAATGCTTTTGTTAAAAAATCTCACAAGCACTTTTATGTTATCCAAATTTAAACTTTAAAAAGAAAACCAACCCAATGTTCAACATGAGAAGTATCCCTATGAATTCTTTTTTTTTTTTTTTATCCCTATGAATTCTTAAACTTAAAACCAACATTTTAGTTTTCTGATGTTTGGGATTAAAAAAAAAAAAAAACCGATCGTATACTTCACTACACACATCCTGGATAGTATTCGAAGATCAAAGTCTAATGCTGAGTATGGCTGGGTCAGCAGGGAAGACCCCTATGGCCAAATATGAGAGACCCATGGTAAGGTGCATCCGGCCAAAAAGGCAGGAACCAGATTCCAATGAGGGCAGCGGCCTGAGGCTACCTGCACTTAGTGGGACGCCCCACACCTCTGCTGCTCCAAATTTCCCACCGCGCCCCACCTGTCTCTGTCCTAGCCTCTGCCCCGCCCCTTCCTCCCCGGCCAGCTACCGCATTGTCCGCGCAACTCCGAGACTAAGCGGAGTGACGGAAACTAAAACCCGGCACAGAAGAAAGGCCCAAGGAACCAGTGAGTCCCCACCCTGCCAAAAGGAGCGACTCCTCTAGAAAAACTTGGCGACAAGTTAACAGGAAGCGCGGAGGCGCAGTTCCTAGGCCGTTTGGGGCACCTTGCCGCCCCAATAATCTCATCTTTTGTTCTTTGACAGGCCTCCTTGAAGCCCCAACTCTGAGCGCTTTCCGGGAAGCTCTTGACTCGAACTCCACTGCGATCCCTCACTGATAGCAGCCATGATAGTTACATCCGGGTATTTCGTGGAGTCGCGACCAGAGTCTCCCGGAAGTGACGCGAACGCGGAGGGATTTGCGTTCGGTGAGGTGAAGGGGCTCAGGAAGCTGGTGCAGTAGAGACGCTGGCGGTGGTGTGGTAGGGTTGGGGGGTTTTGTTTACCACCACCTACTTGTAACGGGTGTTACGTGTTATGTGTTGTGCCCAACACCCGCTTTCCCGTGCCTTTTAAATCCTTTCTTTACAACAGGTCCAGGAGGAAGAAATGGTATTGTTTCCATTATGGGAAAATTGAGGCCAGGAGGGGGCGAGTGATTTGTCTTAATTCATCTCGTCTTGGAGCTGATCTGATCCCCCAGTTTGTCTGTGGAGCCAGTGCTTTAAATTTCCTCCGTAATGCTTCAATTTAGAAAAACCCCAAACCCCTGGTGCTTCCAGCTGTCAGGCCACTTCTGCAAGGGCGTTCACTTTCAGCTCAGCGTTGTTGCCCATGGAGTAGGGCCAAGCCACAGCCACCGTGGTCTCTGCGGTGGACAGAGAATCGAACTGTGTGCCACGGTCACCTTCGTTAACCCGGTGTCTTGCAATTCCTTTTGGTCTCCTGCCCCTTAACTCTGCACATGGAAGGTTCTTGCTGCCCTCGACCCCCGGTTAACTGAGGGAACTGGCTCTGACTCTGGGCGCTGGGAAACATTTTAACTCCTGTCAGGCACTTGTAAAGTCAAGACTGCTCAAACGGCTCGAGGCCTGTCATTATTGGCAAATAGCCTCTGGTGATAATAAAAGCCTGACAACGATTATCTTGGACTTTCCACCAAATCAGTTGTTTCTCCTGGCTTCTATTCCTTTAGAATATAAGAACAAATACTTCGACCTTAATGTCACCGTTAACTATAACCAGCCATCAAATGATGAAGTGTGAATATCCATTGAGGTCATTTCTTTTTCTTTTTCTTTTTTTCACAGAGGCCATCAGGTAGGGAAATAGCCACACCAGCACCTCCCCAGAACGTTCAGAACCTCTCAGATCCCTGGGTGTCAGAGGTCCCAGGGGCACAGCGTCCTCAGGGAAGGTCAGAGTCCATGGCTAGATATCATGGGGGCGAGGTAGTATTTTTGTAAAAACAAATTATGCATAGAAAAAAATACATCAGAATTAAGAATGATAATATTTGAAGAGCAGCCGTTTAATTATTTTATTTCTTCTCTCTACTATTTATTTCCTATATCTGCTACAGTTCTTTTTAATATAGGGAAATAAATTGACCACAGTAAACCTTTCTTAGTTGCCTGCTATTATAATGAAGACAAAGGCATGTTGTCACATTTTGACAAATGACCGTCTTTGATACAAACTACAGAAAGGAATTCTTTTCCTTAGAAAGCATTGTTTCTTGTTGTTGTTTTTTGTCAGGATATTATCAAAATACAAATTTGGTATAGGTGTTTTTCACACACCTTTGAATAAAAATATTCCAATCAGAAGTTTTACTTCTCAAAAAAAAAAAAAAAAAAAGAGGAGAGAAGGATTTGAGACCCTTGACATTCGGGATAACAAGTATAAAAAGCTACTTTTATTCTGCCTTCTTTGGGGTAGCTTTAAACAACTTACCAGGTTCAGATAAAAGCAAAATAACCTCTTCTATTTTCTAGTTCTGTAGTCTGCTTCCACTATTGCCTTTTAGCAACTATCAAGCAGTGGCACTACAAGAAATACAGTGAAAAGACAGAAGAGAAAATGAGAAGGGATTGGGGAGGAAGAACATATAAAGTAATAATGGAAAATGCTGATATTGGGGTCGAGGTTGCTTTGAAATTCCAAGATAGCATGTAAAAACCCTTTCATCCAAGTCCTGGTACAAGACCAGTTGCCCACTCAAACAGATTTGCATATATAATTGTTCCCACTCATACCCTGAGCACCCACTATGAGAATCCTTACCAAAATTTCAGCTTTATACTTAAACAAATTAGACATATATTTTGACAAAACCTAGAGTGGCTTGAACAACAAGAACTATGAAGTAAAATCTCATAGTTTTCCCTAGTATTCCCTCTTACCATATCATTCATTCATCCTATGATTAGTAGCATAAGTGGATATCAAACGGGAAGTGTTGCCTGCTACATTATAATACAACAACTATGAAACTCCCAAGTGAGGTCTGTCAAGATACATGTTTTCAAAGGAAGTATCTTCATGTTAGTCTGGGCCTTCTAAAAAGCAGTTGTTAGGGTGACATTAAATGTGCAAGAATTTTATTAGAGGCAACACTTGTGAGAGAGAAGAAGGAGGGAACCAGGGAGAGCCATCAGATAGATGGAAGTTAAAAACAGTGAAAGAGGTGGGGAGAGGTTGGTGGAATTGTCCTAGACTGCTGTACAGTCTGAGGAGGATTTGGCAAGGCTACTGGGAATGCTCAAGCCAAAATTGCCATGACCAGGAGTCCTCCTAGGAAGGAGCTTGCCTTATGATCTGTGCTGCACTCAATCACTGGCCGGATCAGCCCGTGGAAAGCTTGGTCTTTGGTGCAAATGTGGTGGAAGATTTCAGAGTATGGCAGCACCTGGGGCCCTTGGGCAATTTTGCTCCCTATAGTTGGTAACCGCAGTCCCCAAATGGGCTTTTTCAGTTATTGGCGCTTTTCACCAATTTCAAGGCTTAGAAGAAGATTATAAAAGAGGCGATTTCATGAGGAGGATTTTATATTGTTGTTAGGCTTCCTCATGCCCCTTCAAGTCTACTGAGTGGGGCTTCAATGGCACTACTCAGGGGTCTTGATATGTGTCCCTTGAGTTTTCAGAAGTACAGTAGTGCCTGACTCACATCTGAGAAATCCCAGGGTAGGGAGAATGGGCCAGTAAGAAGTTTGGGCAGAGGAGTAAAGGAGAGTTGCTATGTTGGAATCAGCTGTGACTTCATAGTTTGTCCAGGCAAATGATGTTTGAGTGTTTCTTGTGCACCAAATATGTACCACATGAGAGAAAGAGCTGGCCTGGAGCTCTTTTGACTCTTGCCTAAGAGGACTTCCTGGAAGGGAAATGGGACTCCCAACAGAGAGAGCGCATGTGGTGTGGATTATCAGAAAATCTGGAGCTACAGAAGGAGCAGTAACTAGGGAAATAGAATATGTTGCCCATCTAGGATGACCAGCTTGCTCAAGTTTGCTTGGAACTCTCCCTGTTTGAGTACCAAAAGTCCCGAGTCTCAGGAATCCCTCAGTCCCAGATCACTCAGGATGGTTGGTCATTCTGCCTGTCACAGGAGTTACAGTCAGAAGGCACTCCAGCAGAGAATCTCCAAAATCCACCAAGTCACCCATGAGAATAAGAGTCAAGTCGAAATATCAAGTAGGCTCAGAATATGTGAAGCCAGTTTATGATTATGTTAGTATTAAAGTGGATTTTGTCAGGGCATAATTGGAAAATGTGCTGGAGCAGGACCTTCTTTTCCACCCATCCTTTAGGAATGTGTATAGTGTGCTCAGACTGCCATAACATTGTATCACAGACTGGGTAGCTTTAACTACAAAACTTTATTTTCTTAAGAAGTCCAAGATCAAGGGTCTGGCCAATTTAATTTCTGGTGAGAACTCTTTTCCTAGCTTGCAGATGGCCATCTTCTTGCTGTGTCCTCATCTGCCTGGGTGAGGAGAGAGGCGGGGATCGAAGGTATCTCTGATGTTTTTTCTTATAAAGACACTAATTTTATAGGATCAGGGACCCACCCTTGTGACCCTATTTAACCATAAATCTTCAAAGGCCTCCTCTCCCAATATAGCAACATTCAGGGGTTAGGGATTCAACATATGAATTTTAAGGGGACACAAGTATTTGATACGTACCAGGGTAACTCTGAAACACAGAGATATTTTATTAAGTGGGGGGGAGTCTTGAAAATATTAGCTGTTTCATGCCTCACATCCTTAGGGAGAAGATACGCATTTGTGACACTGAAGCCCTGTATCTTTTTATGAACAAAAGTAAAAGTAAACATTATGAACAAAAGTAAACATAAGCTCTTCAGACATTATCTTAATCATGTCAAGGTAAAGTTGAACCCCATGAGAGGCCTGTGCTGGTGGTTTTGTTTTGGTTTGGTTTAGTTTGGTTTCTGTCCTGTAGAGCAGAGGAATTGACAAGCTAATGTTCACATTACTGGACCCATAAAGATCCCCACAATAGACTGTGTACACAGTGATCATGACTTGGATGAACAAGGATTTAATAAACAGTGGAACTGTTGGATATGGTGCTGCCTGTAATTACGGTGTTTGACATTTTTTTAAAAAGTTACAAAGGATTGGCTAATCAGAGAATGTATCTTCCTGATCTTTCTTACAGATATGGACCCAAGTAGTTGCAAGACACTAGATCAAAAGGCCAGTAAAATCCGAATGAAGTGCTACAATCAATTCTTTGCCTTTAGGCTGAGAGCAAGTGTAGGAATGAAATGCTGTTAAGAAAACACACACATGGAATTGGGTGATAATGTCTATAGAACTGGATATTGAATGTCCCTAATATCTACTTGAGTCCCTTTAGGAAGCAGAGTTGGTTTTTAATTCCTTGAGACTTTAGTAGTAGGAGCTAAGTTTAGCTGTGAGCACAGAGTAACAGAAAGCACCAAAATAAAGTTATTTATTGTGCTTTTTATATGATATAATTTTTTTTTTTTTCAGTTGAAATTAGCTTGGGGTTAGAACAGTGATTTATGGGGTGAGGATGCCAGGCTCCTGCTACCTTATTGCTCCACTGTGTGTGATTTCCATTTTCCAAAGTCATTTCCTGGTCCAGGATGGTGGCTAGAGCT
The DNA here is from genome assembly GCF_002288905.1 of Enhydra lutris kenyoni. NCBI lineage: Eukaryota > Metazoa > Chordata > Mammalia > Carnivora > Mustelidae > Enhydra > Enhydra lutris. The sequence goes on from NW_019154096.1 coordinate 48,887,824, forward strand.
CTAGTCTTCTGGTGAACAGAAGGATGGAGATATGTAGAGAGTAGCACACCTTTTCCATTTAAAGGCAATTCCCAGAAGCTGTACACAAACTTCTACAAGAGAGGCTGGAAAAGGCAATACTTTTTTTCCTAGTAAGTCAGTACCCAGCGAAAAGATTTTACTACTCTAGAACAGAAGTCAGCAAACTATGGCCCATGGACCAGCCACCTATTTTTCTAAATAAAATTTTACTGAAATACAGTGCTGCCAATTATCTATGGATACATGTTTTTTGTTGTTGTTGTTTAAACACACTATGTACTTTTTAATTTTAATTCCAGGATAGTCAAAATACAGAGTTATATTAGTTTCAGATTTACAATATAGTGATCCACAAATTCAGTATATTACTCAGTTCTCATCAAAATAAGTGTACTCTTAGTCCCTTTCACCTTTTACTCATCCCCCCCACCAACTTCCCTTCTGGTAACCATCAGTTCATGCTCTGTAGTTAAGCATCTGTTCCTTGGTTTACCCCTCTCTTTTTGTTTGTTTCTTAAATTCCACATACGAGTGAAATCACATGGTATTTGTCTTTCTCTGATTGACTTATTTCACTTAGCATAATACTCTCTAGCTCCATCCATGTCATTGCAAATGGCAAGATTTAATTCTTTTTTATGGTTGAATAATATTCCATTGCTTATATAGATAGCACATCCTCTTTATCCAACCATTAATCAATGGACACTTGGGCTGCTTCCATATCTTGTCTATTGTAAATAATGCTACTATAAAAATGGAGGTGCATGTATCCTTTTAAATTAGTTTTCTTGTATTCTTTGGCTAAATACCGAGTAGTGCTATGGCTGGATCATAGGGTAGTTCTATTTTTAACTTTTTGAGGAACCTCCATATTGTTTTCCATAGTAGCTGTACCAGTTTGCATCCCCACTAACAGTGCATGAAGTTTCCTTTTTCTCCACACCCTCACCAACACCTTGTTTCTTGTGTTGTTGATTTTAGCCCTTCTGATAGTTGTGAGGTGATACCTCATTGTAGTTGTGATTTGCAGCTCCCTGATGATGAGTGATGTTGAGCATCTTTTCATGTGTCTGTTGGCCATCTGGATGTCTTCTTCGGAAAAATTTCTGTTCATGTCCTCTGCCCATTGTTTAATTGGATTATTTGTTTTTTGAGCATTGAGTTTTATAAGTTCTTTCTATATTTTATAGGAATACATTTTTTAAAAGCAGCTTTATTGCTGGATGATGCAGATGCTATAAAATGCAGTCATTTAAAGTGTACAATTCGTTGTCCTTCAGTGTCTTCACAGAATCATGCATCTAGCACCCACATCAATTTAGAACATTTTCATTGTCATGAAAAAAACCCCACACTGCTTAGATGTTGTCCTTGAATTCCCCATTTCTTCTCCCCATCCAAGACCTAAGCAACTAGTAATTACTTTCTGTTTCTATAGATTTCCCTATTCTAGGCTTTTCATATCAATGAAATCATACAATATGTGGTCCTTTGTGCCTGGCTTTTTTCACTTTACATAATGTTTCTAAGGTAGCATGTATTAGTATTTTATTCCTTTTTATGGCCAGATAATATTCCATTGTATGGATATGCCCATATTGTTTATCCATTCATCAGTTGATTGACATTTGAGTTGCTTTGAGAAAGCAATAATCCTTTATTCTTTTAAGACACTGAAATAAAACAAACCAGCAGGTAGTCTCTTTTAATACATCAACAGTTTAAAATATTACCTTGTGGATTTTGATGGGACAAACTGATTTGGGCAAAAAATTTTGTAAAAATATCAATGATATAAATAAATGTGATTGAGATTTAACCAAGGCTTATAAGAAATGATACAGTTCTGCAGCTATTGGCAGTCCCTCTTCAGCGTTACATATGACTCCCAAATTTTTTGTTGAAGGCTTCTCAACAATGCTCAAAGATGAGCTGTTGCCTACAGATTATGGGAAGATAAGGACATGGGTGATCTAGAAGACAGAGTCAATTACCCTAATGACAAGGAAAAAGTTCTCACCATGTGTATCCAACACCAGAATCTTGCATCATTTACATTATTCTAAATGTGTTCTGTGGAGGCAAGAGAGTTCAGAGCAGCAGTTTGAATGTCAGGTAGGTGGTTTTTCACAAACCATCCCCCTTACTATTTCCTCTTTCACCTAGGACAGACTTGCAGGTAAGTGCACAGGCTCTATGATGGTTCTAAGAAGTCTTTGATAAAGCTGAAGAGGGCGGCTTTCTCCAGTGTTTAGCCACCATCCCCAGCATGAGACTTGAATAACAGAAGTATAGCACTGAAACAGAGTGAAGCTGAGATGCATAGAGAAACTGAGGCAAGAGACCGGTGGAAAGAGATCTGAAAAATTTTACATCTCTGTTTCTGGGAGTTTTTGAGACCCCCGAATCATTTCTGCCCTTTCAATAGTTGTGTGTTCAACTTTTCCTTTCATTACAAAGGATATCAAACCTTAATATTTTTCTAATAAATCTATTTTTTGGACAGTTTGTTTGAAACCAAAAGAAAGACTCAATGCATGCATGATTGTTTCAATAATTAGGCAAGAGGTGGGGGGGGTCTCTTTCTACCCTAGGATTCCCATTATACTGAGTTAACTATTCTTAACAATTTGTTTAGTATCTTCCCATATTATTTCTAGGTATTTTACACATACGAAATATCACCTTATATTTACTTTCATTTACATTTGACTGTTTTGCTTAGCAGTGTTGTGGAATCCTTTCCACGTTAAGACATAGAGAATGTACCCCATCTTTTTAATAGGCACATAATATTCTATTGCATGGTGTGCCCCAGTTTACTTAACCAATTTCCTATTGATGAATATTCAAAGGATGTTCCCAATTTCAAGACAAAAGTATAAACTTCTTTCATTCATTTTGCAAATATTGTGCTCATGCCATGTGCCAGGCACTTCCCCAGGCAAAGTAAATTTATTTTAAGATTTATTTATTTATTTATTTATTTATTTATTTGACAGAGATCACAAGTAGGCAGAGAGGCAGGAAGAGAGAGAGAGAGGAGGAAGCAGGCTCCCCGCTGAGCAGAGAGCCCAATGTGGGGCTCAATCCCAGGATCCTGGGACCATGACCTGAGCCGAAGGCAGAGCCTTTAACCTGCTCGGCCACCCAGGTGCCCCTAGGCAAGGTAATTTCTGCAGTTTCTTTTTGTGGGGCGGAGAAGAAATAAACAAGAAAACAAATGTATGTGAACTAAATAATTTCACCTATTAAGTTCTGTGAAGAAAATAAAAATGTGGGTGCCTGGGTGGTTCAGTTGGTTTGGCAACTGCCTTTGGCTCAGATCATGATCCTGGAGTCCCAGGATCTAGTCCCATATCAGGCTCCCTGCTCAGTGGGGAGTCTGTTTCTCCCTCTGACCCTCTCCCCTCTCGAGCTCTTTCTCCCTCTGAAATAAATAAATCCTTTTTAAAAAAGAAAAGAAAAATGGATATTTGATAAAGAATTAAAAGTGTGGGTGTAGAACTTCTTTAGGTAGGGGATCTCAGCTGTTTCTACAAGGTGATATTTGCCTAAATGCTGAGGGATACAAAGGAACCAGTCCTGTGAGGTCAGGGCCTAGGGAAAACCAGGAGCAAAGGTCCTAAGGCAATAACAAGTAGGCAATTTACAGGAAAATAAATGAGGCCAGTGTATCAGTTACAGTTCTTAGTTACACTCAGTAGAAATAAGTGTAACAATTTAAGGAGAAAAGGAATTCACTGAAAAATACTGGGCAACTCACAGAATCTCTGAGATGGCCAGAGAAGCTAGCTTGGAGAGTATCTGATAAGATGAATTCGGAAAATCCCACCATAGCACTGGTCTAGTGGGGACTTAGCTGCTGCGACTGCTGTTTAGAGACTCACTGGCTTGCATGAAAGACAATATTAACCTCTGCTGGCTCTGAAATTTAAACCTACCTGCCACCATCACCCTGTCCTTATTTACAGTACCAGTGTCTAATTTAAATCCTGTAGAAGTGCCCCACTAATGCAGACCTTAGATGCATATCTTTGTACTTTTGTACTGATATTTCTATAACCAAATTCCTGGAAGTACTGGGTTTAAAGAGAAGTGCATGTAATGTTTTTTACTAAATCACATTCCCTGAAATGTGATACTGATTTACACTCCCACAACACAGTAGATGAGTATGCTAGTGTCCTCAAAGCCTTGTCAATTCCATATTTGTGTTTTAGAGTAGTCTTACAAAACTGAATACACCTAGGCTTGACTCTGGCTCCGTGACTTAATAATTGTGTGTCATTGGGCAAATTAGTCCATTCCCTGGGTTTCATTTACCTTGTATAGATAGTATGGAAGTGATGCCCATGCTGCTGACACTGCTAGTTGTCCCCTAATATCCATTCCCCCCTTTTTCTATATCTGTAAGGCCCCAATTTTTAGTTAGATCCATGACTATCCAGAATGAATACTAAGTCACTAGCTTCTCTGTCATAGTCACCATCAAACTCTACAGAATGAGTGTTGCTGGTTTTTAAGACAATACTAGAGACAATAGTGAGGCATTTTTATTTATTTATTTTTTCAAATACGGTCCACACCCAGCACAGACCCCAGTGCAGGGCTTGAATTCACAACCTTGAGATAGAGACATGATCTGAAATCAAGAGTCAGACACTTAACCAACTGAGACACCCAAGGCACCCCAAATAGTGAGGCACTTTTTAAAGGAATGCTACATCACAAACATTCTTTATGGTACAGAGGATAACGCTATGTAGAAAAATTCAGATATATATGCTTCTGAGTTAAGGTGATTGAAAATAGACTCTGAATGTGAAGAAAAAATTTAAGTATCTTAAATGATTTATTTTGCTTGCATATCCTTTTTTATATATGGACAGAAGTGATATATAATTCAGCTCATGTCTAAATTAATCAAAAAGTTATGTTTCAATAAATACACAACAGAAATTCTAAGTGATAAGAAAGTATTGTCACAATTTAATTTGAAGTGGATTTTTGTATCCTTAGATTCATTTAAAAATATAAATAGTACTGGTCCCAAATCTTCATTCTTACCAATCTTCTATAGTACCAGGACTCTCAAATGTAGTAGGGCATAGGACTGCTAAAAATAAAGATTCAGATCCTTTGAAGTTAGATCATGTGACTTAGTTCTGGCCAATGACACATGAGCATAAGAGATGGGTGTGGATCTCAAGGCATGCATTTAAAAGGAAAAGTGGTGCCCTTTCCTTCTACCTAGCCCATTCCTACTGATCAGAATCAAGATACAGTGATGAGTCATGTTAGGCCATAAACCAAGGGTAGCAAACTCAAAATGACCGAGCAATGAGACAGAAGGAGTTTGGTTCCCTGACACTGTAAGTCACCATACCAATCATGGATTACTTAAATCTATATTGTTACATAAGGGAGAAATAAATTCCTATCAAGCATATATATGCTGTATCCTGGGTCTCTATAACAGGAGCTGAACCTATACCCTAATGAATACAATTCCCTTCATAGAACTGTGAATATTATTAAACTAGGTAATGTATATAAAATATTTAGCAGAGACATGTAATAAATATGTGCTAAAGTAACTTGCCTTAAAGTCTCAAAACAAGCCATGGCAGGATTTTTTTTTTTTTTTTTTTAATTTATTTGACAGACAGAGATCACAAGTAGCCAGAGAAGCAGGCAGAGAGAGAGGAGGAAGCAGGCTCCCCACTGAGCAGAGAGCCCGACTCGGGGCTCGATCCCAGGACCCTGGGATCATGACCTGAGCGGAAGGCAGAGGCTTTAACCCACTGAGCCACCCAGGCACCCCGGCAGGTTTTAAAATTTAATTAAATTTCCATTTTTCCTTTCTCTGTGCATTTAATAAACACTAACTGAGCATTTACTATGTGCCCTGGATCCAGAATAGGGAACAAATACAATAATATGGAGTAATAAAATACAGTGAAAAGCCAGGTGCTACAGTAGGGGTGTTTACTCTCCAGGAGCAGGTCTTGAGATGAAGGAAATGTCTGATGTTACTGGGTAAGAGTGAGGAGCAACCAGACATAGGGAGCTCAGATACCAAAACCAGCAGCCCATCTTCACCCCACAGCTCTTTGTATAACACAGAAAATAACCCTGAGCAACTTGCTTTCATCTCTCCTACCAAGAAGGCTGCATTGAGAACTAGCAGGAAATCATAACTGCAAGGATGAGTTCATAGTAAATTACCACAAGCTACTTAAGGAATATAAACTCTGAGAGAAAAACCAAAAAGGAAAACTCACACTCAGTCAAACAACTAATAACTAATACATAAAATTAATATTCTCAAATAGGAAGGTATTTGATACATAAAGCAAGAACAAGTGACTTTTCAAAAAATAAAGATTTTTAGAAATGAGAAATATAATTGCTGAGAATAAAAGCTCAATACATGGGCTGAACAGAGAGTAGACATAGCTGAAGATTGGTGTAGAGAGTTGGTCCATGGGACAGCAGGAGGGAATGATAATAAGAAGAATAGATTGCTATATATAGGGCTTACTATCTTCAAAGCATTGTTCCAAACTATTTACAGATCTAAAACTTACATAATTCTCATAACAAGACTGTCAGGACCGCACTAGGATTATTCCATCATACTGATGAGAAATATATGGGACAGAAAGTATTATAACTCACCCAAGTTCACACATCTAGTAATTAGGAGAGCCAGGCTTTGAAACCAGGGGCTGGTTCCAGAGTCTTTTAAACACTAGGCTATACTGGGATGATGGAATGTTTAAATGAAATATTGAGACATATAAAGGATGAATCCAAAAGCATTAACATCCATGAATTCCAGGAGGAGAGAATACAGGGAATAGAGGGAAAGAAATAACAGATAAAAGACACAAATCCTTAAATTGAAAGCATCCTTCCTAGTAGAATAAATGAGAAACATGGAAAATAGTATGGTGAAGGTTGAACAAATTGTAGTGAAATTTTAGAGAATCAAGAAGGAGAGAGTAGATCTTAATTGTGCTTGCAGGGGGAAAAAAAGACAACTATTATTTGAGGTGATGAAGCTGTTAACAGCTTCCTTGTAGTAAACAATTCACAATGTATACATATGTCAAAACGTCATGTTGTACACTATATACAATTTGATTTGTCAATTATAACTCAATAAAGCTTGGAAAAGAAGTCCAAAAAGTTGTCCGAAAAGTTATCAGAGATAACCTACAAAAGGGATGAGAGTCATTGAAGTCAGATTTTCATCAACAATACTGAAATCAAGAAAAAAATGAGTATATTCAACATGTTAAGAAAAAGAATTTTGAACCCAGCATCCTGTAGTTACTCAAAGCATCTTCCAAATTCAGTGGTGAAAAAAGAACGTTTTAAGACATTTCAGTGACTCAAAAATTGATCACCCACAGATCCTCTGAGCACACCGCCAAAGGAGCTCTTCTACAAAGAGAAGGCAGTGAAATCCAAGAAAAAATGGTGGACATTTATTTAGTAAATATATTTAGTGAAATCCAAGAAAAAAAAAGGTGGACATATATTTAGTAAAATTTATTATTAGGTAAATATTTGTAAAATGCTTTTCAGTAGCACTCTGGCATTGATGTCAGATTGTGTTTTCCAAAAATGGACATAGGAATGCATTCAGTTCCACATGCTTTTCCAGAAACTTCTCATTCTTCATCAAGAGGTGTAATTTATTTTCCCTCCCTTTGAAGGTGAGCAGGCTTGTGACTGCTCTGACCAATAGAGTGCATGGAAATAACACTATGTGACTTCTGAGAGTCGGTCATAAGGACAGAGCTTTATCCTAGCTCTCTATCTGGGAACTTTGCTTTGGCAAAACTAGGCACCTTGCAGTGAGGCAGCCTAAACTAGTTTACAAAGAGAGGCTGTATGAAGAAGCCAATAGAAAGGCAATGCAACTCCCAGCCAGCATCCACCCGCAGACTTCTGAATAAATTAACCATCAGATGATGCTAGTGCCCAGGCTTTGAGTCTTGCAACTGAGATACGAGACGTTATAGAGCAGAAGCAAGCCAACCCCTCTGTACCACAATATTCATAAACATAAAAATTGGTTATTTTATAACATTATGCTTTGCGGTAGGTTTTTCAGTCATAGCAACTGAAACAGATACCAATGTGGTAGGTACTATATATAGGAAAGGAGGCAAGGGAAGTAAAATCATATGTTTTTTGTCATTTGGGGGGAATGAAATAAATAGAAAAGTATTAAAGATTCTGTGTGTCTCAATATGTAATTTTTGTAAATATTTTGTGCATGCTTGGAAAATACATATTTTCTATGTTGGATTCAAAGGATTACATACATTTACTTAAATTTACATATTAATTTAGATCAGCATTTTTATAACCTTTTTTTCCTGGCTGAGTAATCAGTTTCTGAAACAGACTATGGTAAATCTTTATCCATGGTTTGCCTATTCTTCCCCTCAATAACAACAGTTTTTCTATATGCATGTGGAGTTATAAAGCTGGACAAAGCAAATGTTGTGATTTTGATGATGGATAACTGCCTTTTTCATTAAGAAATTATTTCTTTTGTTGTTAATAATTTCACCTTAAAGTCTATTTTGTCTGATATTATCTTTTGCTAGACTAGGTCTCTGGTATATTTATTACTATTCACATTTAACTTTTCATTGTGGTATTTCAGATATATATATATATATATCAGATTTCTCTTATAAACAGAATAAAGCTGGTTTTAAAAAATGAAATTCACTTTTTTATTTAAGAACTTAATTATCTTAATTATCAGACATTTTATTAAGCTTACTCTGTTTTCTGATAAAGATAATTATCTTTAAAAACTGATAATATAGAAACAATGTTCTCTGACCAACATGAAGTGAAATTAGAAAGGAATGCAAAAATATAGTTTAAAAATTAATTTGGAAAACAAAATCCTCACTTCTAAACAACCCAAGGTCCAAATAAGAAATCAAAATGAAAATTATGAAATTTTTAAAAATGGAAGGCAATGAAATCATTACCTATAAATAAATAGTGAGATGCAGCTAGTTAAGAGGAGCTTAGAGGGAAATTTATGGTCTTTACATATTAGAACACAAGGAGTATGAAAACAAATACAGTGAACATTTAATTCACAAAGCTAAGAATAATATAGCCTAAGCCCAGAGAATATAAAAGAAAATAATAAATATGAAAGTGGGATTTAATTATTTAACAAACAAAACAATAAGAAAGAAAATAATACCACCAGAAGGTTTTTAAAAATAACAAATAGATCAATATAAAAAAGAAACAGAAGGGAGGCCAACATAAAGGATCAAATGAAGAAAATAGCTCTGATGGAGTTAAAGTCCTAGAAGAGTAAATTGAATGACTATATTCAACAAATTTGTAAAAGCTGAATGAAATATATTATTTTCTAGAAAAATATAAATCCAACAAGCTTAAAAAATCTAGTCAAATAATCATTCAAAAGTCATAATCAGCATTCAAATTTCTTCTCTCTACAATAAAGATGACATTTCTAGGTATGTTTAAAGTAGTTCTAGCAAAGTTCCAGGAAAAACTCATCACTGTCTTATACACTGTTGAAAACATTACTTAAAAAAAAGAGGAAACTATTCAATATTCATGAGGCCATACAAAGTCAATGAAAGAAATTATAGCCAAATTTCACTTGTGAGCATGTATGTAAATACACTATATCAACAAATTGAATCAAACAGCATAGTAAAAAATATATCCAGGCCAAATTTACATCAGACATTCAACAATGGTTTAACAACTAAAAATTCTATCAATGTGGGGCGCCTGGGTGGCTCAGTGGGTTAGGCCTCTGCCTTTGGCTCGGGTCGTGATCTCAGGGTCCTGGGATCGAGCCCCACATCAGGCTCTCTGCTCAGCAGGGAGCCTGCTTCCCTCTTTCTCTCTCTCTGCCTGCCTCTCTGCCTACTTGTGATCTCTCTCTCTCTGTCAAATACATAAAATCTTTAAAAAAAAAAAAAAGAAGTATTTGCATCAAAGTTAGGACGTGTATGGATGCCTTTTGTTGTTCTTACCATTGTTGCTGCTGTTGTTTTACCACCCCCCCATAAAGAATTCTAAAAGCAACCTGAGAAAAATAAGATGTTATTTTCAAAGGAGTAGCAAATGACTTTTCAGTGCAATCAATGGAAGTCAGAAGGTAATAGATTGAAACCTTTAAGCTGCTGAAAGAAACTATCTATAAAGCTGGAATTCTATAACCAGCAAAAGTATCCTTCAAGGGGCACCTGGGTGGCTCAGTCATCTGCCTTTGTCTCAGTCAGGATCCCAGGGTCCTGGGGTCGAGTCCCACATTGGGCTCTCCCTGCTCTATAGGTATCCTGCTTCTCCCTCTCCCTCTGCTACGTCCCCTGCTTATGTTGCCTCTCTCACTTTCTGCCAAATAAATAAATAAAATCTTTTAAAAAAAACTATCCGGGGTTCCTGGGTGCCCCAGTGGCTTAAAGCCTCTGCCTTCCACTCAGGTCATGATCCCAGGATCCTGGGATCGAACCCCACATCAGGCTCCCTGCTCAGTAGGGAGTCTGCTTCCCCTTCTCTCTCTGCCTGGCTCTCTGCCTACTTGTGATCTCTGTCTGTCAAATAAATAAATAAAATCTTTTTAAAAAGTATCCTTCAAAAGTAAAGTAACAAAATTAAACCAAAATAAAGACTTTTTCAGCCTTTCTTCCCCAAAACTGAGAAAATGTATTGCAGGCAGACTTTCACCAAAAGAAATACTGAAGGGAGTTGTTTAGAGAAAAAGAAAAATGGCTCAAATAGAAAAATAAAAATGTGGAAATAGTTCTGAGGAGGATAAATATGTGGCTCTATAAAAATGAATGTTGACCTTATATAATGATGATAATAATTCTTGGGGTTTAAAATATATACAGAGGCACCTGGGTGGCTCAGTGGATTGAGCATTGGACTCTTGATTTCAGCTCAGGTCTTGATCTCATGGTTGTGAGTTTGAGCCCTGCATCAGGCTCCTTGCTGTGCATGGAGCCTACTTAAAAATAAATAAATAAATAAATACATAAATAAAATTTTAAGTATATAGAGAATGAAAACTAGCACAACAAAAGGACATACTGGGAGAGTAAATCGATTTAAAATGTGAAAAGTGCTTTCGTTGTTTGTGAAGAGGTAAAATTACTAATTTCAGAGAGACTCTAATCAATCTAGAGGGCATAATGTAATTTCTGTGGTGAACACTAAATGATTGATTGAAAGATACATAATCATGAAAGTTAATAAGAAAAAATAAATAATAAAAACATTTGAGTCATTTAAAAGAAGAAAAGAATTCATAAATGAATTAGTAAACTGTGAGGAAAGAATGAGGTACGGAGGGGTGCCTGGCCAGCTCAGTTGGTACAGCATGCAACTCTTGATCTTGGGGTTGTAAGTTGAAGCCCCACATTGGGTGTAGAGATTACTGAAAAATAAAATCTTTTAAAAAATGAGGTACAGAGAGGAAAAAGGGTACAAATGTATATAAGAGTATAAGAGACATAGTAAATAAAGTGGAAAGGTATTATATATTGCCTAATATATGTATAATTGTAGTTGTAATTCCAGAAAGAGGGGCAAGAGAATGGGATAGAAACAGTCCTCAGAGAGATCATGGCTGAGATTTTTCACAAGGTGAAAAGTGTTTCCTAGCCTCAGAGTGATCTCCACTGATTTCTACCTTCTGGTATTCTCCTCCCACGTGTGATTTCCTCCCACATTGTAGAGAGCTGATCTGAATAACCAATAAGATTGTGGAAATGATGGAGTGAGACTTCCAAGGCAAGACCATAGAAGACCTGTGCTTTCTCTCTTGCTCTCTCAGATCACTTTCTCAGAGAAACTACCATGTCATGAAGACATTCCAGCAGTCCTTTGGCAGCACATGTGTCAAGGGACTGAGTTCCACTGCCAGCAACCAGTATACACTTTGTAGACATGAGTAAGCTACATTGGAAGCAGATCTTCCAGGCCTCATTAAACTTTCAGATAAATACATTCCTAGCTGACATCTTATATTTAACCTCAGGAGAGACCTTGAGTTAAAAGCATCAAGCTAGGCCACTTCCAGATTTCCCACCCACATGGACTATACGAGATCATAAATGTTAATTGAAGAATGCCACTAAGTTTGGCGGAATTTGCTATGCAGAAACAAACAACACATACAAACAACACAGATTGCTGAGGCCTGGAAGTGGAGTTTTGCTATAATGACAACATAAAATATGGAGTGGGTTTGGAACGAGGCAGTCAGTGGTACCTGGGTTAGGGAAAGTGGGAAGAGCCTTTATATGTCTGTTAGTAGAAGCCTGATGGCCTTCATGGAATGAGCAGGTGAGGACTTAACTGAGAGTGAGCTGAAGTCTACTGAATGTTGAAAAAAGTGGATCCAAGTTGTGTGGAAACAAAGTTTAGCAAACAAGTGCATGTAGTAACTTGGAAGTTAGGAAACATATCAGATAAGCTGGGTGATCTAGCTAAGGAGAAATTCCAGGCCAAATACTAAGAGTGCCTTATTTCTTCTCTTTTCTTATACTAAAATATAAAAGTGGAGACATAAGCCAAAGGTAAACTGTTTTGAAAAGTGGGTTGAGGAGAGTCAGAAATCAGTGAATTAAAAATTCCCAACCTCTCCAAATGACACATAATGCTAAAATTAAGAAATGCTTCCAAGCAAAATTCAAACCCAAGGCACTTTCAGAAAACATGATCTAATAATGAAGTTAAAAGTATTACTGTAAGAGGTGCCTGGATGGCTCGGTCAGTTGGGTGTCTGAATTTGGCTCAGGTCATGGTCTTGGGGTCCTGGGATCAAGTCCTGCTGGGTGGGGAGCCTGTTTGTCCCTTTTCCTCTGCTCCTCCCCCTGCTCATGCTCGCTCTCTCTCAAATAAAAAAATAAAATCTGTTTTTAAAAAAGTATTACTGTAAAGTCCTTTTGAAGATCTCAAAATGATCCAAGGTGGTGTCTTAGTGACATTCAGAGAATAGGGATTATATGAAGCTTAAGTGTGTTTCTCCTCAGCAGTATCAGCAGAAGCCCAAGGTAAGGAAGGGCTTACTTACCTTAAAGACATTTGTGGTGTGTCCCTTTGTCTAGTAGAGTAAACTCCAATAGCATCCACAAAGTTATAAAGATATTTGTATTAGCAGAAACACCACTGATTTGGACTTAAAGAATCAGGGACAGTAACAAGGAAAGGAGGCTTTAGATTCTGAAACTTCCAGAAGAAGGAAGCAAGCTGAGAAAATCATACAACCAAAAATAGTGGTATGTTTTATAAAAAAGAAAGGATAACTCAAGTAGAGGAGGCAAGAGCCCAGAGGGAGGAGCCATGACATATGGAGAATCATTTCTTTGTAGGAGTAGAAATGAGTTCTAATCAGAGAACTTTTAAACTTGGCTCCGTCAGGTTTCTGAATTGCTGTGGACCATGTGTTGTGACCTTTTCTCCTTTCTGGACAAGAACATTCATAACACTTAGCCTCTGCTGTACCAACCATTCTATGTTTGGCATGGAAGGGGCAAATAACTTGCCTCTTTAGTTCACATAGCTTCAGATGAAAAGGAACAGCACTCAATGGGATTTTATTAAGAACATATGTTCAAGGAGACTCATGCTCACCTGGACCTGATCTAGGTATAGAATTTTGGACTTTGAGCTCATGCTGTAATTGGATGAATCTTTTGAGGATGAGTGTGTATTGCATATGAGAGGGAGAGAAGGTAGAACGTGGTATCCAGTCACCGAGATGGCCTCCAGTGATTCTTGTCTCTCGTATTAACTTGTGTAGTCCCCTCCCACACTGAATATAGTTGAATATACAGCCAATAGGATATCGTAGAAATGAGGAAGTGTGACTTTTGAGACTGTCATGAAACACAATGTGCCTTCCATTTTGTATTCTCTTGGATCACTTGCTTTAGTGGAAGTCAGCTGCCATGCCAGGAAGGGCACTTAACTAACACCATGGACAGGCCCATGTGACATTGCATTCAGATCACCTGCTAATAATTAGCATTATTTACTCACCAAACATCGGAGTAAGACACCCTGGGACTAGACCCTTATCCCTAGTCAAACTTCCAAATGTCTGCAGTACTGGCAGGCATCCTGACTACTATCACATGTGAGACTCTATGCCAGAAACATTTGGTTGAACTGCTTCCAGATTCCTCACCTACACAAACTGTATGAGATTATAAACGTGTCTTGTTTTTTTCTGCTAAGCTTTAGGTAATTTCTGGCATTTATAAATAGCTAAAATATGAAAAATTTCCAAAACTGAGGGTTTTTTTCACATTTAAAAAACCCCACAAGCAGGATAAATAATATAAGAAGATCATACTAAACACATAAGAACAAAACTGCTGAAATCCAAGACAAAAGGAAAATTTTTTCAAGCAAAATTATCTTCTTACAAAGATTTTAAGACATGTTATCTTCAATGGAACAAAAATTGGAGAGATACTATGACTTTGCAATAGGAACAATGGTGACTAGAGACCACATAAAGATAATTTCAACACAGTGCGAGAAAATAATGGCCAACCTAGAATTCCATATCAAGCAAAAAGAAGGTGAAATAAATATATCTTCAGAAAAAAGGCCCCTGAAAATATATTGTCACCCGCAAATCCACTTAGCAGACATAATAAAGGGTATTTCTTTTAGGCAGAAGGAAAAGGATCCCAGATAGAATCTTGGAGTTGCAGGACATTAGAAAGCAAGAAATTTGAATCAATTATAAAACAGTAATGACAATGTATTTCGGGGTTTAAAACATAAGGAGAATTAAAATACATGAACAAAAATAGTGCATAAGTCAGGAGAGACAGGATTAAATTGAGATAAAATGTTCTCTATTCATTGTCCAGGAAAAGGATAAAGTACTAATATACAATAGACATTAATAAGTCAAGGGTGAATAAAATAAGCTATAGGTAAAACATAAATGAATAAAAACAAAAATAAATAAATGCCAAGTTGATCAAAGACAGAAAAAAAATTAATCAATTCAAAAGAAGAAAAGAAAAGGAAAACAGAGAACACAGAAAAGGAAGGACAAAAAGACCCCAATACATGGTAGATTTAAATTCGCAAAGGACCATGAGAACCCATAAGAATTTGTAAGAATAAGAAGGGAAAGGTGGAAAGAATTTCTCTTCATATATCAAGACTTATATAAAGTTACAGTAATTAAAAGAGGGTTTGGTATGCCTGGGTGGCTCAATCAGTTAAGCGTCCAACTCTTCATCTCAGCTCAGGTCTTGATCTCAGGGTTGTGAGTTCAAGTTCTGCACTGGGCTCCACACTGGGCATAGAGCCAACTTAAGAAAAAAAAAGGACAGTGTTCTCTTGATGTAAGTATAGAGAAATAGATCAGTTGGCCAGAAGATAATCTGAAATAGACTACATTCATGTGGACACTTGATTTATGAAAAAAAAAAATAGTTCTATAGAACAGTAATGGAAGGTATGTCTTTTCAATAAGTAATGTTGGGCAAATTGGATATCTCCATGTCAAAAAAATGAAGCAACTTCTACTTCTAAATGTGAAAAGTAAGCAATAACACTTCTAGAAGGTAATATATGAAAACCATTTTCTTGCTTTGGTGGGGACACAATTCTTTCGTTAAAAAAATTGAGATATAATTGACATAACATTATGTTAGTTTCAGGTGTACAATATATATATTGTTAAATGATCACCACAATACACATAATTAACATTTATTACTACACATAATTATAAATCTTTTTCTTTTGATGAAAACTTTTAGGATCTACTCTCTTAGAAACTTTTGAATATACAATACAGTATTATTAGCTACAGTCACTGTGCTGTATATTATATCCCTAGAGCTTATTTATCTTTTAATTGGAAGTTTGTACCCTTTCATCACTTTCACCTATTTCACCCAAACCCCCATCTCTGAAAACCACAATACATTGTTCATATCTATGATTTTGATGATTTGTTTTAATTATACATGTAAATGAGATCATACAGTATTTGTTTTTCTCTGTCTGACTTACTTCATTTAGCATAATGCCCTCAAAGTTCATCCACGTTGTCACAAATGGCAAGATTTCCTTCTTTTTAATGGCTGAATAATATTCCATTATATTTTCTTTACCCATTCATCCATAATGGACACTTAGATTGTTTCCATGTCTTGGCTGTTGTAAATAATGGTGCAATGAAGATATATTTTTGAGTTAATGTTTTCATTTCTTTCAGATAAATGCTCAGAAGAGGAATTGCTGGTTCACATGGTAGTTCTGTATTTCATTTTTGGGGGAGCCTCCATACCGCTTTCCACAGTGGCTGCACAAATTTACACTTCCAACAACAGTGCAGTTCTGTTCCCCTTTCTCTACATCCTCACATAGTTCTTAAACAACATGAAAAAACACTAACTCTAAAAGAAAATATCAGTAAGTTGGACTACATTAAAATTTAAAAGTTCTATTCATCAAAAGATATCCCTAAAGGAAATCCTACCATTTTAAATAACATGAATGAAACTGTAAGACATTCTGCTAAGTCAAATAAATCAGTCACAGAAGGACAAATACTGCCTCATTCCTCTTATAAGAGACATCTAAAACAGTCAAACATATAGAATTAAACAGAATGGTGGTTACCATGGGATGAGGGAAGGGAGTTGTTCAATGAGTACAAAGCTATACAGTTACACAAGATGGGTAAGTTCCAGGGATCTGCCATACAGTTCGGTGGCTATAGTTAACAATATGGTATTGAAAGTGTGTTGGGAGTAGATCTCATGTTAAGTGTTCTTAAAATAAAATAAAAGAAACCACAAAAAGACATAGGGAAACCTTTGAAGGTGATGGATATGTTTATTACTTTGATTTTGGTGATAGTAACATGAGTGTACACATAATGTCCAAATGCACTGAATTGTATACATACATTGTGTGCAGTTTTTTGTATATCAGTTGTACTTCAATAAAAAGCTGTGGGGAAAGATAGATTGAAAACAATCCATGAAGGAAGAGAATATATTTACAACACATTTAATCTACAAAGAACTCATATCCAAAGTACTGTGTATAAAGAACACCTATAAATCAGTAAGTCATTCAAAAAAATTAAAAAGTGGGCAAAGACTTAGACACCTCATGGAAGAAAATCCAGCTAGCCAGTGAATATATGTAAAGATGCTCAATCTCATTATTAAAGAGCAGAATACAAACCCAACAGCAATGACAAATAGTAATGTACATATGAAACCACTAGTACTCCCATACATTCCCAGTTGGAAAACGAATTAGTAGAATCATTGAGTGATGATTTGACAAAGTATGCTAAAAATAAATATACACAATCATGTGATGTAGCCAGTCCATTCCTGGTTATATAGCCAACATAAATGTATGCACATTTATACATGTGTAAGAATGTTTATAGCAACCTTATTTGTGATTATTCCATATTGGAAGCTGTCCAACTGTCCATCAGCAAGAAGGAGGATAAATATAACATGATATATTCATACACTGTAATGTTTCACAGTTATTTAAAGATTATTATCATTACACAAGAAGATGGGTGACATGTTGAATAAATAAATACAAGCATATCATACTGTATAATATCATTTATATAAGGTTACAAAACAAGCTAAACTAATTTATGGTGACTATAAGTCAGGAAAGTGATTACCTCTTGGGAGGGGAGAGAGTGTGGAGTTTGAGGGAGGTCCTGAGGGAGTCTCTTGGATGCTGATAATTTTTTTTTCTAATTTCTGTGTTGATCACCTGGGTGTTTTTGCTTGGAGAAAATTCATTGCACTATACATCTGTGATTTTCTCTATATTAGAAAAAACATTTCATTAAAATGTTTAAAATGAACTCACTCTTCCTAGGACACCAACTACATAAAAACACCAATTCTTGACAGGCATGTAATGGCAAATGCCCTGACAATAGTTGCTGGCTCTGATACTTGCTTGTCCCTGGGGAATCATGTTTTCCCTGGTCTCCAATTGACTTTCTTACTTTTCCACCAGATTAGCAATATTTTAAAGATGTTTTTGAAATCCAAGTAGCATTTATCAGGACTTAGTACCGGGAGATGTTTCTCTACACATATAACCTACAAAAAAAGTTTCAGAAGATGTTAAATTATATGAATTCAACAATCTATTTTCTCTGAAGTCAGACAGTATTACTTTATGAAAACATTGGTATTTATTACAGAAAAGCTGGCCATTGAAACATGATTCTATCAAAACACAACTCTTCTGAGGTGGAAGGAAAAAGATGGTAGAGGAGTCTGAGACCTAAATTTCGTCTAGTCCCAGGAATTCAGCTAGATAGTTACAAAACTATTCTAAACACCTACAAATTCAGCAGGAGATTGAAGAAAAGAATAGCAGCAATTCTATGAATGGAAAAGCGACCACTTTCTGGAAGGTAGGACATGTGGAGAAGTGAATCTGAGGTGATATATTGAAGATAGATGGTGGGGGAGGAAGACTCCATCAGCCAGCTCCTAGCAAAGGATAGAGCAGCGGAGCACGCAATCATAACTTTTAGAAGTCTGCTCCGCTGAGAGGTGGGGGTGGGGAGTGGGGGTGTTTAGAAGCCCCAATGGGACAGTGTGGTCTCAGGACCCTCAGGGTCACAAAAAGACTGGGAGTTCCTGAGTGTGGCAGAGCTCCCAGGTATTAGAGTGGGGAAGCTGGCTGCAAAGACAGAGCCAAGCAGTGGGCTCTCAGCTCAGGGTTGCCATAAGCCATGATCTGCAGCACCATCAGGCCACTACTCTTCCATCAGGGACCCACAAGTAGCAGATTTGGGGAGACTCCCCTGCCTCCCCCAAAGGAATCTGCTGGACATGAAAACTCCAAATGGGGTTGTGTACCAGACAGACTGAGCATCACAGGCTGGGTGAGCACAGAGTGTGACCAGAGACGAGGGAGATGGGAGGGATTGACGCTTTTCTCTGAGGGTGCCCTTAGGAGGGGGGCCCCAAGTTCTTAGCTCCTCTGGGCCAGAGACTGGGAGGCTGTCATCTTCATTCCCATCTCCCAAAGCTGTACAGAAAGCGTTCAGGGAACAAATGTTCCCGAGAGCAAAACCGAGCAGATTGCTTAGCCTGGCCCCTGGCAAGGGTGGTGCAATTCTGCCTTGGGCAAAGACACTCCAGACTCAATGCAATAAGACCCTCCCCCAGAAGATCAACGAGAACATCCAGCCAAGACCAAGTCCGCTGATCAACGAGAACTGCAAAACTCCACTGCTAGGGTAATACAAAACATAGAATTCATGGCTGTTTCCCCATGATTTTTTAGTCTTCAAAGTTAATTTTTAAAATTTTCTTTCTTTTTTCTTTTTTCTGTTTTTTTAAGTTTTCTTCTTTCTTATTTTAACCAACATCTTATCTTATCAATTCTTTTTTTAAATCTTTTTTAATTTTCATTTTTACACTCATATTCTATCCCTTCATTGTATTTAACCTTATTTTTGGTATATATATAAGTTTTTCTTTCTGTAAAATTTTGGGATACAGTTTCTTCTAACAGACCAAAAAATACCCTAAATCTAGTGTATGGCTTTGTTCTAGTCCCCTGTCTGATCACATTCTCTCCTTTTTTAAAAAATTTTTTTAATTTTTTCAACCAACTTCTTATCTTATCAATTCCTTTTTAAAAATCTTTTAGGGGCACCGGGGTGGTTTAGTCATTAGGCATCTGCCTTTGGCCCAGGTTGTGGTCCCAGGGTCCTGGGATGGAGCCCCACAATGGGCTTTCTTCTCCATGGGAAGCCTGCTTCTCTACAGTCATAGTCCATCCCTTCATCATATTTACCCTTATTTGTGTAAATACACACACACACACACACACACACACACACACACATATATATATATATATTTGTTTCTTTAAAATTTGGAAGCCAGTTTCCTCTAGCATACCAAAATACATCCAAAATCAAGTGTGTGGCTCTGTTCTATTCACCAGCCTGATCATATTCTTTTTTTTCCCCCCACCTTCTTTTCCCCCAGTTTCAGGTCTCTTCTGATTTTTTTAGTGTATATTTTTCTGGGGTCATTGTTACCCTTTTAGCATTTTGTTCTCTCATTCATCTGTTCTTCCCTGGACAAAATGACAAAATGGAAAAGCTTACTTTAAAAATAAAATAGAACAAGAAACAGTACCGACTGCCAGGGACCTAATCAATATGGACATTAGTAAGATGTTGGAATTAGAGTTCAGAATGATGATTATAAAGATAGTAGCTGGGCTTGAAAAAAGCATAGAAGATACTAAAGAATCCCTTTCTGGTGAAATACAAGAACTAAAATCTAACCAAGTTGAAATTTAAAAAGCTATTAATGAGATGCAACCAAGAATGGAGGCTCTGACTGCTATGATAAATGAGGCAGAAGAGAGAATTAGTGATAAAGAAGATCAAATGATGGAGAATAAAGAAGCTGAGAAAAAGAGAGATAAACAACTATTGGATCACGAGGGGAGAACTCAAGAGATAAGTCATACCATAAGATGACTCAATATTAGAATAATTGGGATCCCAGAAGAAGAGAGAGGAGGGCAGAATGAATACTGGAGCAAATTATAGTGGAGAACTTCCCTAATTTGGGGAAGGAAACAGGCATCAAAATCCAGAGAAAATCCCCCTCAAAATCAATAAAAATAGGTCAACACCCCATCATCTAATAGTAAAAGATACAAGTCTCAGAAACAAAGAGAAAATCCTGAAAGCAGCTCGGGACAAGAGGTCTGTAACCTACAATGGTAGAAATATTAGATTAGCAAAAGACCTATTCACAAAGACCTGACAGGCCAGAAAGGACTGGCATGATATATTCAGAACACTAAAAGAGAAAAATATGCAGCCAAGAATACTATATCCAGCTAGGCTGTCTTTGAAAATAGAAGGAAAGATAAAAAAATTCTAGGGCAGGAGCACCTGGGTGGCTCAGATGGTTAAGCATCTGCCTTCGGCCCAGGTCATGATCTCAGGATCCTGGGATTGAGCCCCACATCAGGCTCCCTGCTCAGTGGGAAGGCTGCTTCTGCCTCTCTCTCTGCCTGCTGCTACCTACTTGTTATCTCTCTCTCTCTCTGTCAAATAAATAAATAAAATCTTTAAGGAAAAAAAAAGCTTCCAGGACAAACAAAAACTGAAAGAATTTGCAAACACCAAATCAGCCCTACAGGAAATATTGAAAGGGCTTCACTAATCAAAGAAAGAGAGTCTAGAAATAACATAGACCAGAAAGGAACAGAGACAATATACAGTAACAGTCACCTTACAGGCAATATAATGTCACTAAATTCATACCTTTCAATAGTTACCCTGAATGTAAATGGGCTAAATGCCCCAATCAAAAGACACAGGATATCAGAATGGATAAAAAAACAAGACTCATTGATATGCTATCTGCAAGAGACTCAACTTAGACCCAAAGACACCTCTAGATTTAAAGTGAGGAGGTGGAAAACCATTGACCATGCTAATGGACATCAAAAGAAACCTAGGGTGGCAATCCTTATATCAGACAAATTAGATTTTAAA
This sequence comes from Enhydra lutris kenyoni, assembly GCF_002288905.1. NCBI lineage: Eukaryota > Metazoa > Chordata > Mammalia > Carnivora > Mustelidae > Enhydra > Enhydra lutris. The sequence goes on from NW_019154096.1 coordinate 48,909,476, forward strand.
CCAAAGACTATAATAAGAGATGAGGAAGGACACTATTTTTCATACTTAAAGGGTCTGTCCAACAAGAAGATATACCAATTTTGAGTATCTATGCCCCTAATATGGGAACAGCCAATTATATAAGCCAATTAATAACAAAATCAAAGAAACACATAGACAATAATACAATAATAGTAGGGGACTTTAACACCCTGCTCACTGAAATGGACAGATCATCCAAGCAAAAGATCAACAAGGAAATAAAGGCTTTAAATGACACACTGGACGAGGTGGACAGAATACAAAGCAACAGAATACACATTCTTCTCTAGTGCACAAGGAACATTCTCCAGAAGAGATTACATCCTGGGTCACAAATCAGGTCTCAAATGATACCAAAAGATTGGGATCATTCCCTGCATATTTTCAGACTACAATGCTTTGAAACTAGAAACTTTGAAATTAGAACTCAACCACAAGAGGAAAGTTGGAAAGAACTCAAATACATGGAGGCTAAAGAGCATCTTACTAAAGAATGAATGGGTCAACCAGAAAATTAAAGAAGAATTTTAAGAATTCATGGAAAAAAATGAAAATGAAAACACAACTGTCCAAAATCTTTGGGATACAGCAAGGCAGTCCTGAGAGGAAAGCATACAGCAATAAAAGACTTTCTCAAGAAACAAGAAAGATCTCAAATACACAACCTAACCCTACACCTATAGGAGTGGAGAAAGAACAGCAAAGAAAGTCTAAACCCAGCAGGAGAAGAGAAATAATAAAGATCAGAGCATAAATCAATGAAATAGAAACTAAAAGAACAGTAGAACAGATCAAAGAAACCAGGAGCTGGTTCTTTGAAAGAATTAATAAGATTGATAAACTCCTGGCCAGACTTATCAAAAAGAAAAGAGAAAGGACCCAAGTTAATAAAATCATGAATGAAAGAGGAGAGATCATAACCAATACCAAAGAAATACAAATAATTATAAGAATATATTATGAGCAACTATATGCCAGCAAATTAGACAATCTGGAAGAAATGGATGCATACCTAGAGAGTATAAACTACCAAAACTGAACCAGGAAGAAATAGAAAACCTGAACAGATCCATAACCAGTAAGGAAATTGAAGCAGTAATCAAAAATCTCCCAACAAAGAAGAGCCCAGGACCAGATGGCTTCCCAGGGGAATTCTACCAAACATTCAAAGAAGAATTAATACCTATTTTCCTGAAACTGTTCCAAAAAATAGAAATGGAAATTCCAAATTCATTTTATGAGGCCAGCATTACCTTGATCCCAACACCAGACAAAGGCCTTATCAAAAAGGAGAATTATAGACCAATATCCCTGATGAATATGGATGCAAAAATTCTCACCAAAATACTAGCTAAGAGGATCCAAAAGTATAGTAAAAGGATTATTCACCACAACCAAGTGGGATTTATTCTAGAGCTGCAAGGTTGGTTCAACATCCACAAATCAATCAATGTGATACAATACATTAATAAAAGAAAGAACAAGAACCATATGATACTCTCAAAAGATGCAGAACAGCACTTGACAAAGTATAGCATCCTTTCTTGATCAAAACTCTTTGCAGTGTAGGGATACAGGGAACATACCTCAATATCATGAAAGCCATCTACAAACACATTGTTTTTAAGATTTCACTTTCTAAAGATCATTAAACATTACTTCATTTTCTGTTTTTCATTTTAAATCAAATTTTATCCATTTGGGGATAGTGTTTAGGTATTTTTTCAATAGCTTATTATCAGTTATTACTCAAAGATTTATATCCAAATGATAGGCAGGTTTAATATGTTTTTAAAAATATATATTTACATATTTTAAAAATTGTGTTTTGCATGGTGTTTTGTAACATATGATATATGTTTAATGTTCCTGTTTTCAAAATTCCACTGAGCTTGAAACTTTTAAAGAAAGTACTCATCCCGATATCCATATTTCAATACTATGTGAAGTGAAATGCAATCCCGTTTATAGGGTCATTTTGTCCTGGTTTTGGAATCATTAGATTGTGTGGTGTTGATTCTAGGAAATGTGTTAAGAGTTTCTTTGTGTCTTAAATTGTGTTTAAGTTTTGTAAACACTCTATTTGTCTATTCTTAGCTTTTAAGTGCAGGAATATATAAATTAGATCAAGCCTGCTGATATCTTTATTAAATTTTTTTCTGTGTGTCCTATCAGTTTCTTAAAGATTTTTATTTATTTGTCAGACAGAGAGAGAGAGAGAGAGTAAGAGAGAGAGAGAGGGCACGAGCAGGGGGAGAAGCAGGCAGAGGGAGAAGCAGACTCCGCGCTGAGCAAGGAACCCAGTGCAGGACTTAATGCCAGGACCCTAGGATCCTGACCTGAGCTGAAAGCAGATGCTTAACCCACTGAGCCACCCAGGCCCTGCTTGCCATATCGGTTTCTGATAGAGATGTATTAAAACCTCCCTCTATGATTGTGGATTTCTCAATGTTTTTCTTTTCTTTTTTTATTTGTTTTGTACCTTGGTGTTATTTTTTTCCTGTTTTTTTTTTTATAAGTTTCATAGGTAGAATTTAGTGATTCATTAGTTACATATAACACTCAGTGCTCATTACATCGAGTGCCCTCCTTAATGCCCATCACCTGATCATCCCTTTCCCCCATCCACCACTTCTTCAGCAAACCTCAGTTTGTTTCCTAGAGTTCAGCATCTTTTATGGTTTGCCTCCTTCTCAGTTTTTATCTTATTTCATTTTTCCTTCCCTTCCCCCATGTTCATCTGTTTTGTTTCTTAAATTCTGCATGTGAGTGAAATTGTACGGTATTTGTCCTTCTCTGACTCAATGTTTTTCTTTTAATTGTTAGTTTTTGCTTCATAAATTCTAATCTTGTGTTGTTAGTTATAAGTAAGTTCAGGATTGTGATACCTTCTTGGTTGGTTGTTCCTTTTACTGTTAATATGTAGTGACTCTTAAATTTCTCTTATAGCTTCTATAAATTCTATTTTGGTTGCAATATTTTTAACCTATCTTCCTTTAGTGTTTTCTTGGTGTATCTTCCTATTCTTTACTTTCAGACTTTATGGTTTTAAGTTTTCTCTTGTAAGCAGCATAGAGATTGAATTTATATTTATGATTTTTCTGATAATCTGTCTTCCAATATTTAAGCTTACTCTACTGAAATGATTATTGATATATTTGGACTTATTTTTGTTTACCCTAGTACTTTCATTTTCTATTCATCAACTTTTACCATTGTATCTCTTTCTCTTTTTTTTTTTATTTTGGATTGAAAAAAATTTACTGTTACTATAGCATATTTGTCTATTCTTTTAACAGTCATCTTCATTTTTAAAGTACATACATATTTTCTTACCATGTCTATAATTACTCAATATTTCCATCTTCTGAGTGCAACATGACCTATTCATTGAACACCAATCCAACTCCAAATCCAGTAATTGTTATATAAATTTAATAACAAATAAATAATAATAAATAAGTAATAAATAATAAATTTTTTCAAAAATAAGAAAATGTGCTTTTTTGAAGAGTTCGTTAATTTACAGACATATTTTATAAGCTTCAGAACTCACCATTTTTGTTAAATCTCATACCTTCTCTCCAGGTTTACTTACCTCTGGCTAAAGTTCATTCTTTGAAAGCTACTTTAAGGGAGTAAATTAGCTTAATCTTCATATGATAGCAATTATCTTTATTTTGCCCTCATTATAATAGTTTCCCTAGTTATGAAGCTGTAGGTTGATAGTCAATGCCTCTTAACATTTCAAAAGATTAAGCTATTGTCTTATGACATCTACTATAGAATCAGAAAAGTTTATTTTTAGTCTGTCATTTATATTTATCAGTATTTAATCAGTATTTTCTAGCTGAAAATTTTAAACAAATTTCTCTGTATTTTTGACATTCTTAAATTTCACTGTGGTGTGCCTAGGTAAGTTTTTATTTATCCTACTGACCACTTGTAGTATATTTTAAAATGAAGGACTCTTAGATATCTTTAATTTTTAAAAAAAGTTTACCTTTTGTGTGTTCAAATGCTATTTTTCCACAATTAATACATTTGGATACTTCTGGTGCTTTTCCAATAGATGTGTGTTGGAGATTTTATTTATTTATTTGACAGAGAGAGAATAAGCAGGGGGAGCTACAGGCAGAGGGAAGCTCTCTTCTGAACAGGGAGCTCCATGTGGGACTTGATCCTAGGACTCTGGGATCATGACCTAAGCTGAAGGGAGGCACTTATCCCACTGAGCCACCCAGGCATCCCTGTTGGAGACAATCTATCTCCATGTGTGTTAACTTCTCTTTCATGTGTTTAATGTATTTATCTCCCTTTGCTGCATTTTGGGAAAATTCTTCAGGCCTATCTTCACATTTATTCTCTTTTTTGTTGTAGCCACTGTAGACTTTATCCAGGCTGTAACATATTATTTCAGTGGCTGTTCCAGGATTTTCTCATTGAATTTTTTTTTTAAGATTTGTTTATTTACTTGAGAGAGAGAGAGAGAGAGAGAGCATGAGCAGGAGGGGCAGAGGGAGAGGGTGAGAGAACCTCAAGCAGACTCCCCACTGAGTGCAGAGCCCCACTCTGATGCCTGATGCGAGGCTAGATCCCAGGACCCTGAGATCACAGCCTGACCTGAAGTTGGACGTTTAACTGACTGCGCCATCCATATGCCTCTGCCTGTTCTTTTTAATAACATCATTTCTTCATTTACCTTTGTAAGGCATTTCATTTCTTCCAGAGTGAATTTACATTCTAAAATTTGATTTTGTAGGTTAATGGCATAGTATTACATTACTTTATGGAATTTAGAGTTTAATTTAAATCAGTGGGAAGTTTATCTTTTGTTATTCCCCTCCCCTCTTCTCTCTCTTCACTGTTTAGTTATTTTGAAGCTGTCTTTCTGAGCCTATCCCAGCAGATGAGGTAAACAAGATTTTATATTACAGATTATAGGTCCTCTGTTCCAGAGTAAGTTGAGACTATCACAGCTCACCATAGAACCAATGGATGATATTTTTTTATTATGTTATGTTAGTTACCATAAAGTACATCATTAGTTTTAGGACTTCAGTTATCTGTGCCATCTGTTCTCTTGCCCTCAGGATATAGGAATTCTTATAAAGAATTCATGACTGGGGAAAGGGAGAGATACCCTAAATTATTTAGGGAAGGCCAATATAGTTTATATAGTTTAATGTTCTTCATAGTTGAATATAGTATCCACTGAAAGAACTAAGAGAAAGTGACTACATCTTTAATAACAACTTAATAAAAAGAGCAACATATCTAAAGTCTTAATCATCTAGGAAGTCTGAGTTGAGAGGAAACTGGCAGGGGTGCCCATCCTAAAAAGATTTTTCTCATCACCGGTTATAGTGTCTGAAAACCCATTTTTGGAATTGCTCTGTTGAATCATGAAATCTTTTAGATATTAAGAATCTCCTATCAAATTAGTTACTCCTTGAGGGATCACATCTTATTTATTACTAGCTTAATATTCCTCTTTCAGGTGGTATGTGTTCGGGTCAGGTTGAAAATTAGGCCCTAGTTAACGTGTTCCCACTAGTGAGTGTCCTTTGTTGTGTGAATTAAGGTAAGAGGAATGGAAGAACCCCAGAGCTGAGAGACCAGGTGCCCAAAGCCACTGCTGAGCACTGTTGCCTACCCACTCAGTGCATTACATCATGAACTGACTATTTCCTTTTTGCTGATTAGCCTTAAGTTCACCATAATAATTCCTGCTACTGCCTTTCTTTCTTTCTATTAAAGAATTCTTTGGTTTTTCTGAGCAAGAACAAGGCAGGTCAAACGTTGATGAGATTATTTACTCTTAACAGATAAGATTTCCACAAGTTTTCCTTTATCAGTACAGCGACCATGCAATTATCATGCAAATTGAGATACTTTTGACTGAAAAAATAAGAGCGAGGGAAAACAGGTATAAACCAGGGCTGCTTTTTTTTTTTTTTTTTTTTTGGCAAACTGAGTTGTGTGGTCCTTTTGTTCAACATTGGTAAACCTCATGTCTGCCAACAGAGGCAAGTATTTGTATGCTACAGCACTTAGAAGACATTAAAAAATGTTTATTGAACTCTGAGCTACTCTTATTAATTTATATTGTGAAGTATCACCTGTTTCCTCTGCCTCTCTGAGACATTCTGGATCTAATCTCACATCAATCCTGGCTGTGTTTTTGTGTACCTTTATATTCATTCACATGTTGTCCTCTATGTTTTCAGCTTCCAATTGAAACCTTTCTATATATATCTATAAAGTTTTAGAATAGAGCTTTCCCTTCCTCCTTGCATTTAATACTTTCCTCTTGAACAAGCCATGCTCTTCCCATTGTTATAGTATACTCTTAAATTCTGGTCTATCTTGGTGCTCTAGGATTGCCTCACTGCCTTGAAATATCCAAATGTCAACAGCAACAAGGCATGTGAAACTAAATGAAATGAGTTGTTGGTTCTTTCCTATTTCATAATTGTTTCTCATTTACTCCAGCAGGCATTCTAGGATATACTGCAGGGACCTGTATATCCCCTTACCTCCCACTCCCCAACAAACAACATTAACAAACTATGAACATCAGCATTAACGTAACTTCAGGACCTCTGAGATATTATATATAGCAGCATTAAGGAATATGATTATTTAAAACAATAAAATCTAGGTTTTTGTTTCTGTTTGAAGGGTGAAGTTAGAAAAATTTGCAGGTGGTTGCAACTTGGAAACTTTACAGTAATGAGCCAAAATGATCTACTCTTACAAGTTCTTAAGTGTAATTTATTGATATTAACATCGCTGGTCTCACAGAAATTAGTTACCTTTCAAAAAAATTTTCCAAAAGAATCAAATTAATTTAGGTGGTATTTAATCTGTATCAAATACACACACACACACACACACACACACAGAGCGTGCACACACAAACCTTATACTTTTTATTCTTTTAAAACGTCGAATAATGAAATGTACTCTTCATATGAAAGAGTATACAGAATGATTATATAACATATATGTGTACCAGATATGTTCTTAAAAGAAATATACTTAAGAAGGATTACATTTCCTCTTTTTCTTCCTTTTTAAAAAAGACTTTATTGATTTATTTGAGAAAGAGAGCAAACATGAGAGGGGGATGGGCTGGAGGGAGGGGCAGAGGGAGAAGGAGACGTAGACTCCCTGCTGAGCAGGGGGCTTTACACGGAGCTCTATCCCAGGACCCCAGGATCGTGACCTGAACTGACGGCAGATGCTTAACCAATTGAGCCACCCTGGCGTCCCCCTCTTTTTTTTCTTCTAAGGACTTCAATTATCTGTGCCATCTGTTCTCCTGCCCTCAGGATATAGGAATTCTTATAAAGAATTCGTGACTGGGGAAAGGGAGAGATACCCTAAATTATTTAGGGAAGGCCAATATAGTTTATATAGTTTAATGTTCTTCATAGTTGAATATAGTATCCACTGAAAGAACTAAGAGAAAGTGACTACATCTTTAATAACAACTTAATAAAAAGAGCAACATATCTAAAGTCTTAATCATCTAGGAAGTCTGAGTTGAGAGGAAACTGGCAGGGGTGCCCATCCTAAAAAGATTTTTCTCATCACCGGTTATAGTGTCTGAAAACCCATTTTTGGAATTGCTCTGTTGAATCATGAAATCTTTTAGATATTAAGAATCTCCTATCAAATTAGTTACTCCTTGAGGGATCACATCTTATTTATTACTAGC